>NC_092707.1:155465454-156065454 GCF_047496885.1 Scyliorhinus torazame | reverse complement strand
GCGTCATAATCGGCACAGGTTTGGAGGGTCAAAGGGCCTGTTCCTGTGCTGTACTTTTCCTTGTTCTTTGTTCTTTGTAAACATTAGCAATGATGAATTAACAGAACTTCTATTGGAACTTTACGAGCTCTTCTCAAATCTTCTTGTCAATTTCCCACCCAACAACCTCAACATTTATATAGTGCCTTTCCATAGAAAAATGTTCCAACCTCACTACACAGAGCATTTTCAAACTCATTCTGATGTCAATCCACAAAAGGAGATATTATGGCAAATCTTGGTCAAAGATGTGTGTTTCATGGAGCACCAGAAATGGAGAGTGAGAGGTAGGGAGACAAAGAAGTTTAGAGAGGGAATTCCAGAGCTTAGAGCCTTCGTAGTGAAGCCCAGCTAACAATAATGGAACAATATCAACTGGGGATGAACAAGAGGGCAGGATTGAGGAGACTGATATCACAGAGGGTTGGAGGAGATGACTGAGAATTGGAGGGGTGAGGCCATGGAGGTTGCAAACAAAGATGAGAATTTTAAAATGAAGGCATGGCTTAATCCGGGTGGATGTGGAATAGTGAGTGCAGGAGTGATGATTGCACCAGAGCAGTAACTATTTTCTTCTCATCGCTGAAAGGATTTTCCCTGAAACATTTGTATCAAATTATCCAGCAACTGTCCGCTATTCAAGTGATGATTTTCTGTACCTTAGACCAGACCCATAAACAACCCCCACACCCCCATCCCAACCCACCATCTCCCCATTGGAGAGTCAGGCACAATGGCTGCTCATCTCATAATGTTGAAAGGTCTGAAAAAGGGGCATAACCTTAAAATTAGATCGATGTCATTCAGCGGTCACGTCAGAAAATATTTCTTTGTGGAAAACGTAGTGGTGAGTTCTCTTCCTGACAAAGCTGTTGAGGCTGGGTGTCAATTGAAAATCCTCTCAGAGGGAGGCAGTGGCTTAGTGCTTTTGTCACTGGACTAGTAATCCAGAGACCCCGGGTAGTGCTCTGGTCACTTGGATTCATTCAAATCCCACCATGGCAGATGGTGAAATTTAAATTCAGTAAAGTCATTGAAATGATAGCAGCACGGTGGCGCATTAGTATTGGTAACATTGCTGCCTCACGGCGCCGAGGTCCCGGGTTCGATCCCGTCTCTGGGTCACTGTCCGTGTGGAGTTTGCACATTCTCCCCGTGTTTGCGTGGGTTTCGCCCCCACAACCCACAGATGTGCGGGGTAGGTGGATTGGCCACGCTAAATTGCCCCTTAATTGGACAAAATGATTTGAACAGTCTACATTTTTATTTAAAAAAAAAAAATCATTGCAATTGTGACAATGAAACCATTGTCGATTGTTGTAAAAGCTCATCTCGTTCACTAATGCGAGGGAAATCTGTCATCATTACGTGTGACTCCAGACCCCCACAGCAATGTGGCTGACTCTTAGATGCCATCTGAAATGGAGCGCAATTATGGGTGGGAATAAATGCTGGCCCAGCCATTGACACCCAGAGCCCATGAATGAATTTTAAATAAGTACTGGGACATCACTGCAGGACATTTTCAGGGGCGGTCGGTCTTAAGCCCTACCATCTTCAATTGCTTCATCAATGATCTTGCCTCCAGCTTGAGGTCAGAAATGGGGTTGTTTGCTTATGATTGCACGATTTGCGATAATCTACCACTGAAGCAGTCCACGCTTATTTACAGCAAGACCTGGACATTCAGATTTGGGCTGATGAAGTTACAAGTAACATTCGCAGGGTTGCACAGTGGCACAGTGGTTAGCACTGCTGCCTTACGGCGCCAAGAACCCAGGTTCGATCCCGGCCCCGGGTCACTGTCCGTGTGGAGTTTGCACATTCTTCCTGTGTCTGCATGACTCTCACCCCCACAACCCAAAAAAATGTGCAGGGTAGGTGGATCGGCTATGCTAAATAACTTTTTTAAAACAAGTAACACTCGTGCCACATAAATGCCAGGCAATGACCAGCTCCAGCAAGAGAGAATCTAACCATTGCTCTTTGACATTTAACATCATTGCTATTGTTCAATCCCCTGCTTCAACATCCAGGGGGTTATCATTGACCAGGAGCTTAACTGGGTCTGCCATAATAATACTGTGGCTACAAGAGCAGGTCGGAGACTAGGAATTCTGCAGCAAATAACTCACTTCCTGACCCTACAAAGATTGTGCACCATCTAAGGTATACTCTCTACTTGCCTGGATGCATGCAGTTCCAACAAGAAGTTCAACATTATCTGGGTCAAAGCAGCCCATTTGATCGGCACCCAATCCATCACCTTAAACTTTCACTCCTCCACCACTGACGCAAAGTGACAGCAGCATACAACCCAAGTTGTGCTGAGTAACTCACAAATGGTCTCCTTCCAAACCCACGAACTCTACCAATTGAAAAGACAAGAATTGCAGACACATGGGAACACCACGACCTGCAAGGTCCACTTCCAATCACGCACCATCCTAACTTGGAACTTTATTGCCACTCTTTCATTGTTGCTGGATAAAAATTCTGGAACCCTAACAGCACTGCGGTTGTTCTTTCACCAACAGTTCAAGAAGGCAGCTCACCACCACCATCCATTCAGGCACTTAGGGATGGGCAATAAACACTGGCCTTGCCAAGGATGCCAACATCACATGAAGAAATGAAAAAAAAATGTCGGCCGTCTGCTGATGTCTGAATGCATGGACTTTCCAACAAGGCTCATGGAATAGCAATTGGGAATGGAAATAATCAATTATTTTTCCAATCTACCTATTCTTTTTTTTATAAATTTAGAGTACCCAATTCATTTTTTCCAATTAAAGAGCAATTTAGCATGGCCAATCCACCTACTCTGCACATCTTTGGGTTGTGGGGGCGAAACCCATGCAAACAGTGGGAGAATGTGCAAACTCCACACAGACAGTGACCCAGAGCCGGGATCGAACCTGGGACCTTGGCGCCGTGAGGCTGCAGGGCTACCCCACCTGTGCCATCGTGCTGCCCCCTCAATCTACCTATCCTTGAGTGATAGTTACTGGATGAGTATTCCAGAGACCTGGACTAATGGTCTGGAGATAATCAGGGTTTAAATCCTGCTAAATTAGCTGTTAAATTTAAATTCGGCTAATTAAGAAAACAGATTAAAAAGTCAGCATCAGTGATGGTGACCACAAACCTATCGGATTATTGTGAAACCCCATAAAGTTCAGGAACTCCCTGGTCTGGCCTACATGTGACACAGGTCCACAACAATGTGGTTAACTGTTAATTCCCCTTGGAATGGCCCAGCAAACCTCTCAGTCGAAGGGGGATAAGGAATAAACCTGGATTCGCCAATGACACTCACATCCTCAGGATTTTCTTTTGAAAAGCCCAGGGATAATAAGATTAATTTGAATATCTCCTTGAGACCAACTAGCACACACCATGGGCTGGATTTTCTGCCCCTCACTGCGGTATCTCACCATTGGCTGCCAGCAGGATCTTCCTGTCCCGCCGATGTCTACGGCGTTTTGTGTGGTCCGCACGCTGTGGGGGGGGGGGGTTCGCCATCAGTGGCACTGGGAGATCCCGCCGCTGGGAAGGGCCAGAAAATTCAGCCGCATGGATTGAGTATGGCATCCGCCTGGTCGTTAAAGCTGCCCACAAGTTACATGACCGTTGGCTTGTACTTAGGTGAGTTCCATTTACCTGAATGGCTTTGAAAGTAGCTGTCTATAGCCCCTTCGGTGATCCTATCCTTGTCTTCGCTTCCAGCTTCTTGAGACTTTGAAAAGAGTCAATTTTTCCCTGAATGGAATGCCTATTTATTTTGATGAGAATGGAAACCCTCCAACAGGATATGACATCATTTACTGGGATTGGAAGAATGAGATTGTTTCCTTCAAAGTGATTGGGTCATACACTTCTAACCCAGGGCAACTTCAAATCGATGGCTCCTTGATCAAATGGAATTCACAAGAAGGCGAGGTAACTTACCTCATTGAGGACTGTCTCTTTTTTTTCGAATTAATATTTCTTCCCCTACTTTCGGCTCTCCTCCTGAAGATGCTGACTTTTGCAGAGGGTGATGTGAGACACCTTTGACCCTCAAGTATTTTGTATCCATTCCTCATCGGCCTAGACAATTGGATTGTGAAGGGATTAAAGCCAAGCCAGATCCTAAATATTGGGAAAGCTAAATATTCCACATGAAAAAGATACTTTTTTAAAAAAAAATTGTAATCATTATTTTCTTGTTCCAAACAGGTTCCTACTTCAAACTGTTCCAGCGAATGTCAACCTGGTCAGATAAAAATTGCTGTTGGCTTCCAACCCTGTTGCTTTATATGCAAGGATTGCGTTGAAGGAACTTTCCAGAATGAAAGTGGTTTGTATTCAGTAGTCTCTGGCAACATGGTTTATGTCAAAAAGCGGGTCACGGAGGGAAGCCCGGTGGCGCAGTGGTTAGCACTGCTGCCTCAAGGCACCAAGGACCCAGGTTCCATCCCGGCTCTGGGTCACTGTCCGTGTGGAGTTTGCACATTCTCCCATTCTCCCCATGGGTTTCGCCTCCACAACCCAAAGATGTGCAGGGCAAGTGGATTGGCCATGCTACATTGCCCCTTAATTGGAAAAAATGATTGGGTACTCTAAATTCATATTAAAAAAGAGGGGTCACGGGAGGGGAGCAACAAAATTAGGTTCATTTTGTGCTGTCCTGAACAGAATTATATAAGAACACAAGAATCACTAAATAATACAGTGCAAAAGAGGCCATTCAGCCCATCGAGTCCTCAACGACGCATGAAAGACACCTAATCTGCCTCCCTAACCCCATTTGCCAGCACTTATCTCACAGCCTTGAATGTTATGATGTGCCAAGTGCTCATCCAGGTACTTTTTAAAGGATGTGAAGCAACCCACCTCTACCACCCTCCCAGGCAATCCATTCCAGACCGTCACCACCCTCTGGGTAAAAATGCTTTTCCTCAAATCCCCCTTAAACCTCCTGCCCGTCACCCTGAACTTGTGTCATCTCGTAACTGATTCCTCAACTAAGGAGATCAGCTGATCCCTATCAACCCTGTCCGTGCCCCTCATAATCTTGTACACCTCAATCAGGTCACCCCTCAGTCTTCTCTACTCCAGCGAAAACAACCCAAGCCTATTCAACCTCTCTTCATAACTTAACTGCCTCGATGGATAAAGGGAAGTGTTCCATATGCCTTTCTCACCACCCTATTAACCTGTCCTTCTGCTGTCAGAGATCTATGGACAAACGCGCCAAGATCCCTTTGTTCCTCGGAACTTCCCAGTGTCAGGCCATTCATTGAATACTTCCTTGTCACATTACTCCTTCCAAAGTTTATCACCTCACATTTTTCAGGGTTAAATTCCATCTGCCAGTTTTCTGCCCTGTATTTCATAATAATATAAGCAAAATACTGCAGATGCTGAAGTTTCAGGGCTCTGAAAAAGAGTCATATGGACTTGAAGTTCTCGCCACAGGTACTGCCAGACCTGCTGAGCTTTTCCAGAATTTTCTGTTTCTATTTGTATTCTCCTACACTCTCCTTGCGGGTTTCACAATCTCCTCTTGCTACAGATTTATGTTGCAGCTGTATAGGGTGCTAGTGAGGCCACACCTGGAGTACTGTGCACAGTTTTGGTCGCCTTATGTGAGAAAGGATGTACTGGCACTGGAGGGCAGGCAGAGGAGATTCACTAGATTGATTCCAGAGTTCAGAGGATTAATTTATGACGAGAGGTTTACTAGACTGAGACTATGCTCATTGGAATTTAGAAGGATGCAGGGGGGATCTTATAGAAACATATAAAATTATGAAAGGAATAAATAGGATAGAAGCAGGGAGGTTGTTTCCACTGACGTGTGAAACTAAAACTAGGGGGCATAGCCTCAAAATAAGGGGGAACAAATTTAGGACTGAGTTGAGGAGGAACCTCTTCACCCAAAGGGTCATGAATCTGTGGAATTTCCTCCCCAGTGAAGCAGTTTAGGCTACCTCATTAAATGTTTTGAAGGCAAAGATAGATAAATTTTTGAACAGGAAAGGAATTAAGGGTTACGGTGAGCAGATGTGTGAGTGGAGCTGAGTCCACAAAAAGATCAACCATGATCATATTGAATGGGGAAGCAGGCTTGAGGGGCCAGATGGCCTACTCCTTGTTCATATGTTATTATTCCAGCCCATCTACAACTCTGCCTTCCACATCCAGAATCTCCCATCCACACCATACTTGACAGTCTCCTGATTGCCAATATATGGGTTTTTAAATCACTCTATGACCTTGTCTTACTTGCCCTGTGACCAGCTTCCAGCTCCTTCGCAGCTCACAATCTTCTTGTTGCTCTGAATCTGGAACCTGGTGCATGTTCTCAAATATTCCATTCTACTTTGGTGCCGGCCTACATGGTTTTTCTGATAAGTCCACGGAGGCAGAAATCCCTTCACCAGAATCCCTTTTATTACCAAAACCAACAGCATTACGCCCATGTGCATTCCGCTTGCTGTCTACACTGGGGGTGCAGAGGATCTGACACTCCCTGTTATATACAAAGAGAGGTTTCCTGATTGGCCCACTAATCAGGGAACCCGTATTCCAATTGGCCAATCTCAAAGGCCTGGTCTAAGTCATTACAGTTTTGCATATCGGAATTCTCAATTTCTAACCCCCACCCCTTTCCCGCAACATCCCCAACCCCAAAGCCCCTAGCTTTAATTTTTAGCTTTCAATTTTCCAATTTTTCCTAAAATAAAATCCCTCTTTAACCCACCTTCTGATCACTTAACTAATTCTTTTCTCAATCCCTACTTGATGTAAAACAACTTTGATATGTTTTGCTATGTTAAAGGTCATACACAAGAATGCGTTATTATCATCGAGGCAATGGAAAAGATCAGGCCAACCTTTTATTCCTAGAGGTTTCTTTGTTTTCTTTTACAGAGTGCGTACCTTGCAGCCTAAACCAGTGGTCACCCTCAAAGAGCACTATTTGCTATAACAGACATTTGGTATACCTGAGATGGAACGAGAGCATTTCGGTCGCGATCGCCTTGGGAACAGGAATTGGACTCATACTGATAGTGCTGATCGGTGCCATCTTTGCCATCCATCTCAACACTCCCGTTGTCAAAGCTGCAGGAGGGAAGCTGTGTTTTGTCCTTTTGTCGGCCTTGACCGTTAGCTGCACCAGTGTGTACTCCTTCATTGGGGAACCAAATGTTGAGCTTTGTTTCATCAGGAAACTAGTATTCACAGTCAGCTACACAACCTGCCTGGCATGTCTACTTGTGAGATCCTTTCAGCTCGTGCTCATCTTCAAGATGGCCAGCAAGTTGCCAAAGGCTTACAGATATTGGGTTGAATACAATGGGCAGTATATTTTTGTGTTTATAGCCACTGTCACTGAGATCGGCGTATCCTTCATATGGATATTCTCTAAGTTTCCGGTTTTTGAGAGGAACTATGACATTTCCAAAACTGAAGTAATTCTGATGTGCGGTCCCACAAATCATCTTCTCTCCCTCCTGTCTATTAGTGGACCTATTTCTCTCAGTTTACTTTGCTTTGTGTTTGCCTACCTGGGAAAAAATCTACCCAAAAACTACAACGAGGCGAAATATATTGCCTTCAGCATGGCATTGGTCTTGTTTTCGTGGATCTTCCTGTTCTTGGTGGTCGTCTCCAGTCCTGAGAGTCACATCCCTGGTGTTGAAGCAGCCGTTGTCCTTCTAAATTCCTATTCCATCACTGTCGGATATTTCTTTCCAAAATGCTTCATCATTCTCCTTAAACCAGAGCGCAACACCACAGCATTTTTCCAAACATGTATCCAGGAATACACCAGGAACAGGGAAACTCAGCAACCATAGTATTTATTAACATGATCCAAACCTTTGTTGCTCTTCACATCATCTTGCTTTGCTTGCCAGCCTTCTTGTGGAGGCATTGGCTCATGCTAGGCTCGTTAACAAACAAAAATAATTAGCATTTGTTGCCCAATCCTAATTGCAAATGAACTGAACAGCATCTCAGAGGACAGCTAAGAGTCAACCACATCGCTGTGGGTCTGGAGTCACATGTAGGCCAGACCAGGTAATGATGACAGATTTCCTTCCTTCAAGGTCATGAGTCAACCAGATGGATTTTTACGACAATCATAGCCACCATTACTGAGACGAGAATTTAAATTCCACCAGCTGCCATAGTGGGGATTTGAACCTGTGTCTCAGAGCATTAGCTTGGCTCTGTGGATTTCTCGTCCTGTGACTACACACCATCTCTGCATTACACCAGTAAAGTAGGAAAACATCCCAAGATGCTTCATTGGAGCGCAATTGGACAAGGTTTTACACCAAGCCACATTAAAAGATGTCAGGGCAGATGACCAAAAGCTAGGTCAAAGAGGTAATGTCCTAAAGGTGGAGAGGTAAGGAGGCAGAAGGTTTAAGGCCTTGGCAATACGACTCAGGGGTCAGTGCAATGAAGTACAAAGACTGGGATTCTCCGTTTGAGAGAGTAAGTGCTGAATCTGGGACTGAATCGATGGTGTTCTACGACCCCGAAAGCAGCGCTGGTCCTGGAGCAATTCAGGACCCGTTAATGAGCTAGCACTGGTGCCATGTGGAACTAGTGCAATTCCAATGCATGATGGTGTCCAATTCGTTGGAGTCAGGATTGGCACTCGATAGCTTGACGAGCAGCAGCAGCATGTAAGCTCTCCACTCCTCGCACACACTCATTCCAGCCAATAAAATGGCAACCCGAAGACTGGCACCCCCTTTCGCCGATGCAGAGCACTAGATCCTGCTGGATGCAGTGGAAGAGAGGTGGGACACCCTGTTCCCCGGGGTGGGAAGGAGGCTTCCATCTGCTGCCATACACCGACCGGGCAGAGGCCATGAGCTCCGAGGGCTCCCCCACCAGGATCGACCAGCAATGCCATAAAAAGCTGCACAACCTCCTCAGGATGATCAGGGGGAGTAACCAACAGCATGCCCCTGGCACCAACCCCCGTCCCACACACCTGTAGCCATCCCCACCCCCAGAGGGCTATCGAACCCCACCCGCCGGCAGTCTGCTCACACCCCACCCTGCACCATTTGCCAACACCCATACTGCCCGCCATGGCCGGGTGCCCTGCACACACAGGCCTCTAGCTGCCCATCCCCTGAGCTGCCCACGTCCAGCTGTCTTTGTGGATTTTCTGTCATGCCCCAGGTGAAGGCGGCATATAACCGCAGAGTGAGAGAGAGCAAACTGGAGGCTCCGGCCGGACATGCAGCGCCTCACCGCCGCGGAGCAGCGGGCGGTGGGCCTGGTCAGTGGGCCCAGAGAATGGGCAGTCACCGAGGCAGAGGTCAGCATCGGGGAACCAAGTGAGCCCCCGCTGAGTTGCGGTGTCTGTGTGGGCCGCATGGCAACATCCCACCACCTACACACCACCCCTCCACCAGCCAATCCCAGCCCCCCACCAACTCCACACCACCACCCCCACCCGCAATCCAACCATGCGTCATGTTGTGTGTCTTGCAGGATCACCTGGCGGGAAGGCAGGCCCTTGAGGTGCCCCCCGCCCCCGGCCACAACCCCAGGACACATCGAGTGATGAGGTGCGACCGGTGTGCCTCAGGGGTCTGTGCTGGGACCACAACTTTTCACAATATACATTAATGATCTGGAAGAAGGAACTGAAGTCACTGCTGCTAAGTTTGCAGATGATACAAAGATCTGTAGAGGGACAGATAGCATTGAGAAAGCAGGAGGGCTGCAGAAGTATTTGGACAGGCTGGGAGAGTGGGCAATGAAGTGGCAGATGGAATACAATGTGGAAAAGTGTGAGGTTATGCACTTTGGAAGGAGGAATTTAGGCTTAGACTATTTTCTAAATGGGGAAATGCTCAGGAAATCAGAAGCACAAAGGGACTTGGGAGTCCTTGTCCATGATTCTCTTAAGGTTAACGTGCAGGTTCAGTCGGCAGTTAAGAAGGCAAATGCAATGTTAGCATTCATGTCAAGAGGGCTGGAATACAAGACGAGGGATGTACTTCTGAGGCTGTGTAAGGCTCTGGTCAGACCCCATTTGGAGTATTGTGAGCAGTTTTGGGCTCCGTATCTAAGGAAGGATGTGCTGGCCTTGGAAAGGGTCCAGAGGAGGTTCACAAGAATGATCCCTGGAATGAAGAGCTTGTCATATGAGGAACGGTTGAGGTCTCTGGGTCTGTACTCGTGGGAGTTTAGAAGGATGAGAGGGTATCTTATTGAAACTTACAGGATACTGCGGGGCCTGGATAGAGTGGACGTGGAGAGGATGTTTCCACTTGTAGGAGAAACTAGAACCAGAGGACACCATCTCAGACTAAAGGGACGATTCTTTAAAACAGAGATGAGGAGGAATTTCTTCAGCCAGAGGGTGGTGAATCTGTGGAACTCTGCCGCAGAAGGCTGTGGAGGCCAAATCACTGAGTGTCTTTAAGACAGAGATAGATAGGCTCTTGATTAATAAGGGGATCAGGGGTTATGGGGAGAAAGCAGGACAATGGGGATGAGAAAAATATCAGCCATGATTGAATGGCAGAGCAGACTCGATGGGCCGAGTGGCCTAATTCTGCTTCTATGTCTTATGGTCTTATGGACAGCGAGGCAAGCCCCCAAGCATCAGCCCACGACACCCCGGTGCACCAGTCTAGGGATGACACTGACTTTCCATCACAGCTGTCTCCAATACCCTCCACCACCTCAGACACACTCACCTCGGTGGTACGTTATAGTGAAGAGGCTCCTGGTACACTATTAGGTACGCACCACACAGCTGATTGGGCACATCAGGTGGAGGTATGAACGTCACTCCGGCAGCACCCCATCCCAAGAGGTAGCCCACAGACCATTGAACTCCCCAAGGGAGGAGCAGGTCATTAGGCCAGTGCCGGTGACCCCTGCAGGGGAGGTACCGGAACAACGCAGCACCTCCGAGTATAGCCCCCCCCCCCTTCCCCGCCCTGTCACAGGTGCATCCAATGGGCAGAGGGCAGAATAAGGTGACACCACACCACCTGGGACACCAGAGTGACTGCTGGGCTCATCCAGTCCCGGTTGCTCCAGAGAACTGCCGCCAAAGGGGACCCAGGTCACAGGGCAGGATTCACAGCAGACCACCTGGGGAAGCACCTAGATGGAGAATTACGGCCCGTAAGGCCAGAAAGTTAGACACCAGCTATGTTGACAGGGGTGCAGGATATAGAATAGCGATGGGGGCTAGAGCACAAACCAGAGACATTTTCACTTGTTCACAATAAAGACCTGTTCACAAATGTTCCGCCCTGCCTCGGTGCTCTGTCAGAAGGTTGTGAGTGATGGGCTGGGCTGACTGCAGAGAATTTTCTCGAATAGCTTCCTTACCACTGGCGTGAGTATCACTGGTCTGTAGTTCCTTGGCTTACCTCTACCTTTCTGCTGTTTAGCACAGGGCTAAATCGCTGGCTTTGAAAGCAGACCAAGGCAGGCCAGCAGCACGGTTCAATTCCCGTAACAGCCTCCCCGAACAGGCGCCGGAATGTGGCGACTAGGGGCTTTTCACAGTCACTTCATTTGAAGCCTACTTGTGACAATAAACAATTTTCATTTCATTTAAATAGTGGGACCACATTAGCTGTTCTCCAGTCCTCTGGCACCACCCTGTGGCCAGAGAGGAATTAAAAATTTGGATAAAGCCCCTGCTATCTCCCCACTCACCTCTCACAGCATCTTGGGGCACAATTAATCTAGACCTGGAGGTTTGTCCACTTTTAAACCTCCCAACTCCTCCAATACCTTGTCACTCACTATGACAATTTGCTCAAGAACCTCACAGTCTCTCTCCCTGAGGTCCATATGTACCTTCTCATTCTCTTGGGTGAAGGCAGATGTGAAGTATTCGTTCAACACCCCACCAATGTCCTCTGGTTCCACCCATGGATCTCACTCATAGTCCCTAATCAGCCCCTCTTGCTAGGTTTCTATTCGACATCCAGCATCCTGTAAAATGTCCATTGTTGCTAAAGTCTTCTAATTGTATCTCTCTGATTCTGTATATTATTTCTACCCCAAATAAATTTGACAAAGTAGTTTTAGCCTGCGTGGCAATCCAAGTTGATGTTATAAATGGACAGAAAGAATCCAGAATGGAATGCTGGCTCAGAAGGCTATTACATGTTTTATGTAAAACATGGAGGAACAGAGTCACTAATTTATTTTAACAAAAAGAAAAATTATTTATTAAACATGGAAAAATTGAATTCTGATACAACACTCCTTTACTCCCCCCTTACCTTTTATTTTAATAAATTTAGAGTACCCAATTCATTTTTTCCAATTAAGGGACAATTTAGCGGGGCCAATCCACCTATCCTGCATATTTTTGGGTTGTGGGGGTGAAACCCATGGGGAGAATGTGTAAACTCCACACGGACAGTGACCCAAAGCCGAGATCGAACTTGGGACCTCGGCGCCGTGAGGCAACAGGGCTAACCCACTGCGCCACCGTGCTGCCCTACTCCCTCCTTATCTTAACAATTACACATAGATTTTAAGATTAACATGGATTACAAAGTACATCTTAAACTACAATGGGCGCATTTACACACAAAGTCCCTTTTAAGCACACAAGATGACTGGTTAAACACACAGATTCCACTCTGAATCCAAGTTAGTGCCTGTGGGATTCTTCTCAGAATCCTCCCAGATGACTGTCGCATGAAAGTTTCCAAACTGCACTTTGTAAGGGCCCTTCCTGTTGATTCCCTTATTTCTCCTTTCTTTATTTTTGCTGTTATCATTTTGATGCATGGATGTTGAATGAACATGTATCTTTAAGTCAAGCAGGGGAAGTGAGCAATTTGAAAGTTACAAAAGAGAACACTGTACTCGCCTTCAGACAGCAGAACTCAGACTTTCGGCACCTGAAAGATCGGCGGGACTCAATTCGATTGGTTGGCTGGTGGCCAATGAATTGGCCAAAAGGCTGCCTTCTTCCTGGTAACAGGCAGTGATTGGATCCTACCGAGTGGGATGAATTTTCAGAGGACGAAATAAAGCACAGTTGGGTCCTGGACACTCAGAGGAAAGGAGCTGCTCTCTCTCTTGTTTTCTCCAGTAAAGCTGTATAACTTCTGTATTTCTGAAACTGCAGAGACCTGAATGAAAATCATTGCAGACTGAAAGCAGAAATTTCAAACTGAAAGCCTAGATTGAAGAAAGGTGTGCTAGAACATCGCCATCTGAAACAAAGACTCTTATGCTTTTCGCTTATTATTTTTACATCCCTCTTTTTTCCTCTGTGATTGTCTGTCTGCTTTGTGTGTGTGTGCGTATAGAGGGTGAGGGCAAGTTAAAGGCGGGGTTAAGAATTAGATAATAGTTAATCTGTTGAATTTGCTGCATATTTAATTATAGCTATTATTAATAAATGTAATCGTGTTTTACTTTATATACCTGGTGACTATAGTTATTGGGCAGCCAAGAACTGTTTTCTAAGAAATTTGGGTATTTCTAAAAAATATTTATTCATTTCAATTGTGTTTGTGACTCCGGGTCAAGTGGGGCTGGAATTTGTCGCGCACTAGCCCAAGGGGTCATAATAACTCCCCAAAACATGCTTTAAAATCTTCATTCACAATAATGCTTTTTATTACCAGTTTACATTCAAAAAATCCAGTCCAGGTTTTACAAATTATGCTTTTAAACAAAGCTTCCGCTCCAATTTTAACAGCAATTCCACAGTGGTTAGCACTGCTGCCTCAGGGCACTTAGGAGCCGGGTTCGATCCCGGCCCCGTGTCAGTGTTCGTGTGAAGTTTGCACATTGTCCCCGGGTCCTCAGCAACATGAGGCAGCAGTGCTAACCACTGCGCCCCCGTGACGCCAAGTCCATCATGAATCTAACTGTAGGTTTTACCCTTCTTCCACAGAAACATTGGCTGGAATTCTCCACTGTTCACTGGTCCCATTAGGAAAGCACCCGCACTTGTGGGTTTCCCAGCGGATTGGGGTGGTTTCAGTGTGAATTCCCATTAACAGCAGCCGGCACAGAGAATCCCGTCACCAGCGAATGGGGCGCTGCTTCCCTCTGCCAAAAAACACATGGCTGGAGGACCGGAGAATCCAGCTCATTAAATTAAAACACACTTCAAACTATACTTTTTTTGTAATGTTAATCAAAACAAATATAAATCTCTTAAAAACTACCTTTGTTTTCCTCACAGCTGTTCATCCCAGTCTGATTTTTGTGTTTGCCTTTCAAAAACAAGAGATAAACAAACATACTAGGCATCTCGAGGCACCTTCGCCTCAGATGGAGATAAACATGCTGGGCACCTCGAGGCACCTTCACCTCAGATGGAGATAAACATGCTGGGCATCTCGAGGCCCCATCCACCTCAGGTGTAGCAGTATCTATAGAAAAGATGAAGAAATACAGTATTTATTTATATAATGGTCATAATTTTAGTACATCGCAAAGCCTTAATGGCTTGAAGTGCAATCACATTTGTAATGTAGGAAAGGCTAATTGGTTGAGGGATAAAAATTGGCCAGGTATTCAGACAGATAACAGGGAACAGGGTTCACCACCATCTTAAGGTTCTTCAAAGAGAGTCATGGGATATTTTACACAGCAGACGGTGTAACATCTGACTTGAAAGACAACATCCCTGACAGTGCAATGCTCCCTCAGTGTTGCCAGTGTCAGCCACCCAGGACCTCCTGACTTGCTATTGCACAGTGTCTGTAAAATAATAAAACGCCCCAGGGTGCTTCACAGGAGCACTGTCAAAAATTGGGAATTGAATTACATAAGGCGATATTCAGACAGTGAAAAGCTGGGGTAATGAGATAGGTTTTACAAAGCCGAGAGGTAGAGAGGTAGAGTGGATTGGGGAGGGATTTCCAGAACTTCGGGACTGAAGGCAAGGGCAGCACTGATCCAATGGAGAAAATCAGGGGCGCACAAGGGTTTGAACTGGAGGAGTATGGAGATCTCGGAGAGTTGTAGGACTGTGGGAGGTTACAGAGATATGCAGGGGTAGGGCCATAGAGGGACCTGCTTCATGTTTGTACCGTTGTGAAGTGTCGGGTGATGCGCAATCAATTACTCTCAAGACAAGGTGAGGCATAACTAATAGGCTTTAATCTGCTAGAACTCTTCCCCAGCAGCTTCGATACAGAAAGTGAAGGCTGCTGGGACGGCATTGGTTCTTATACCCCGCCTCTCAGAGGGGAGCTATGTACATCAGCCAATGGTAGACTCCTGGGTCTACCCAATGGTCATCCACCTCTCAGGTACCGCAATACCTGGTATTACCACATTCACCCCCTGTTAAAAAAGAGCCCGGCGGGGTGATGGCCAGCGTTAATAGTCGTCTTTCGCATGGTATGACCAGGTATGGAGGTACCGTGATGTTGAGGGTAATGACAAAGTGTTCATAGTGCAGAAATCAGTCGATCGGGTGGCCTGGTCGTCCTTCTGGAGCGTCTGGGCTTCGGCGGTGATTCTGATGGGGGTCCCGGCGGTTGCGACTCCGGGAACGTGATGTCTTCCTCCCAGGCAGCTTTGTCACCCCTAGGCGGCGCTGTTGGGGCGAAAGGTGGACAGGGGGGGAAGGCGCCTGTAGGGGGCGTCAGTGTGTGTTTGGGCCTTGTCAGGGGCGGCGGGAGTACTGACCCTCCAGTTAGGTGCTGTGGGGAGGGTGGGGGTGGGGGCAATGGTGCGGGTGCGCGTGGGGCTCCGGCGGGTGCCAGGTCCCGAAGGAAGACCGTGTCTTGGTGGCCATCAGTGAACGCTACGTAGGCGTACTGGGGGTTGGCGTGCAGCAGGTGGACCCTCTCGACCAACGGGTCCGACTTGTGCGCCCTCAAATGTTTCCAAAGCAGGATGGGTCCGGGTGTCGCTAGCCAGGTTGGGAGCGAGGTCCCGGAGGAAGACTTCCTGAGGAAAACAAGGAGACGTTCGTGAGGTGTCTGATTCGTGGTTGTACAGAGCAGTGACCGGATGAAGTGGAGGGGTCCCGAGAGGACTTCCTGCCAGCGGGAGACTGGGAGATTCCTGGACCATAGGGCCAGCAGGACTGTTGCGTTCTCCCTCCAGACCGTTCCGTTCTCCCTCTCTACCTGTCCGTTTCCCCAGGGGTAGTAACTGGTCGTCCTGCTCGAGGCGATGCCCTTGCTGAGCAGGAATTGACGCAGTTCGTCACTCATAAAGGAGGACCCCCTATCACTGTGACTGTATGCGGGGAAACCGAACAGTGTAAAGATACCCTGGAGGGCCTTGATGACGGTGGTTGTGGTCATGTCTGGGCAGGGGATGGCGAATGGGAACCGGGAGTACTCGTCAATCGCGTCAAGGAAGTACGGGTTGCGGTCGGTGGAGGGGAGGGGACCTTTGGAATCCATGCTGAGGCGTTCAAAGGGACGGGAAGCCTTTATCAGGTGCACCCTCTCTGGCCGGTAGAAGTGCGGCTTGCACTCCGCGCAGATTTGGCAGTCCCTGGTGACGGTCCTGACCTCCTCGATGGAGTAGGGCAGATTGCGGGTCTTGATAAAATGAAAGAAACGAGTGACCCCCGGGTGGCAGAGGTCCTCGTGGAGGGATCGGAGGCGGTCCACTTGTGCGGTGGCACAAGTGCCGTGGGACAGGGCATCAGGAGGCTTCCCCGGACAGTACAAGATCTCGTAATTGTAGGTGGAGAGTTCTATCCTCCACCGCAAGATCTTGTCGTTCTTAATCTTGCCCCGCTGCGCATTATCGAACATAAAGGCAACCGACCGTTGGTCCGTGAGGAGAGTGAATCTCCTGCCGGCCAGGTAATGCCTCCAGTGTCGTACAGCTTCTACTATAGCCTGGGCCTCCTTTTTGACCGAGGAGTGGCGAATTTCGGAAGCATGGAGGGAACGGGAGAAGAAAGCCACGGGCCTGCCCGCTTGGTTGAGGGTGGCCGCCAGAGCTACGTCGGACGCATCGCTCTCGACCTGGAAGGGGAGGGACTCGTCAATGGCGCGCATCGTGGCTTTTGCAATGTCTGCTTTGATACAGGGGGAAGGTTGTGGACTGGATCAGGGGTCGGGCTTTGTCTGCGTAATTGGGGACCCACTGTGCATAATAGCTGAAGAAGCCGAGGCAGCACTTTAGGGCCTTGGGGCAGTGAGGAAGGGGGAACTCCATGAGGGGGCGCATGCGCTCAGGGTCGGGGCCTATGACTCCACTTCGCACTACGTAGCCTAGAATGGCTAGACGGTGGGTGCTAAACACGCATTTATCCTTATTGTATGTCAGGTTAAGGATTTTTGCGGTCCGGAGAAATTTGAGGAGGTTGGTGTCATGGTCCTGCTGGTCATGGCCGCAGATGGTGACGTTATCCAGATACGGGAACGTTGCGCATAAGCTGTGCCGGTCAACCATTCGGTCCATCTCTCATTGGAAGACCGAAACCCCGTTCGTGACACCGAAGGGAACCCTTAAAAAGTGATAGAGCCGCCCGTCTGCTTCAAAGGCAGTGTACTGGCGGTCACCATTACGGAGGGGTAGCTGGTGGTAGGCAGACTTGAGATCCACCGTGGAGAAAACTTTGTATTGCGCGATCCTGGTCACTAGGTCGGCTATACGGGGGAGAGGGTACGCGTCCAGCTGCGTAAACCTGTTGATGGTCTGACTGTAGTCAATGACCATCCTATATTTCTCCCCGGTCTTTACCACCACTACTTGAGCCCTCCAGGGACTGTTGCTTGCTTCGATGACCCCTTCCCTCAGCAGCCTCTGGACCTCCGACCTGATAAAGGTCCGGTCCTGGGCACTGTACCGTCTGCTCCTGGTGGCGACGGGTTTGCAATCCGGGGTGAGGTTCGCAAACAGGGAAGGCTGGTCGACCTTAAGGGTCGCGAGGCCGCAGACAGTAAGGGGGGTTATAGGGCCGCCAAATTTAAAAGTCAGGCTTTGCAGATGGCACTGGAAATCCAGCCCAAGGAGGGTGGCTGCGCAGAGGTGCGGCAGATCGTACAGACGGAAATTGTGGAATTCCCTGCCTTGGACAGTGAGGTTCGCTAGGCAGAACCCCTTCGTCTCCACCCGGAGGCCAGGGAGATCCTTTGATTTACGGGCTGGGTGACAAGAGAACAGCGCCTTACCGTGTCAGGGTGAAAAAAGCTTTCCGTGCTCCCAGAGTCGATCAGGCACAACGTCTCGTGGCCGTTGATGGAGATCATCGTTGTAGCTTTCGCAAGCGTCCGGGGCCGACTCTGGTCCAGAGTCACCGAGGCCAGCAGCAGTAATTGAGGGTTCTGTTCGGGCAGCATGTAGTCGGCTGTGCTGGGGGCCTGGGGCCCAATCCAAGATGGTGTCACCCATGGGTCGCACATGGTGTCCGGGGATGAAGAAGATGGCAGTGGCGAGGGACAAAATGACGGCGCCCACCCGTCCAGCGTGGTGTCCGGGGGGCAAAATGGCCACGCCCGCGGGTTGCATGTGGCCTTAGGATAGGGGTGTGGCGGTGAGCACTGGGCGGTCGGGGCCTGAAAGGGGGGTTGCCGATAGTCGCTGGAGACCGTGGCCACGGCGCGGGCCTGGCAGACCCCCACATAGTGGTTCTTCTTGCCGCACCCTTTGCAGGTGGCGGTGCGGGCCGGGCAGCGAGGGCGGGGATGATTCGCCAGCCTGCAGAAGAAACAGCGGACCATCTCACCGCGCAGGCTTGCCACATCGGGCACTGCCCACAGTAACATCATATATGTACCCCAGCTCAACCTTCTCAGTTTGGTATGTCTTTTTAATTCTGTTTGCAATTTTACTGGAAATACTTAACATAGGAACTCTTGCTGAGGACTTCCGGTGACGGCGGGCGGGAGGCAGCCGCACACTGGAGGGCTCCCGCTCGGGAATAGAAATTTTGGGGTTTTAACGCCTGGTCCCAGGGGCAATGGAGGCTGAAAAAGTTGTAAGAAGGCACAGGGAAGAGAAATGTCCAAGCTTGGGAAAATAACGGCCGTGAAAAAGGGGGTTAATGAAAGTCTGCCTGTGAGTGGAAAAGTCAGTGCAGGAACTGTAAGGAAAGCGGAGGCTGGAGCACCAGGGGAGGCCGCATCGCTCACAGCAGAAGAAATGACTAAAGTGATGGTTGTGGAACTTGAAAAACAGTTCACAAAGCACATGGAAGCGATAAAGGAGATGGGGGCGGTATTGAAAGTGCTGGTGGAGGAGGCGATTTCCCAGGTGAGGGCAGCGGTATCAAGCACAGCGGCGGAGGTGCGAGGGCAAGGTGAGACACTGAAGGAAGTGGAAGAGGTACTATCGCAGCACAGTGATCAACTCACCTCGATGGGGAAGGAGTTGCGGAAGGTGACAGAGACCAACAAGGATGTGCGAGCCAAAATGGAAGACCTGAAAAACAGATCCAGGTGGTAGAATCTGAGCATTGTGGGCTGCCCGAAGGGGTGGAAGGCCCAAGGCCGACGGAGTATTTTGCCACGATGTTGACGAAGCTATTGGGGGAGGGGGACGATCCCTCTTGATACGAACTGGATCGGGCTCATCGGTCGTGGAGGCCTATACCAAAGGTGAGTGAGCTGCCAAGAGTAGTAACTGTGTGTTTCCATAGGTACAGCATGAAGGAGAAGGCCCTGTGCTGGGCAAAGCAGAAGCTGGTGGTGCAGTGGGCTGGAGCTGGTATACGCATATACCAGGACTTTACGGTGGAGCTGGCGAGGAGGCAGACTGCCTTCAGCTGGGTGAAGAAGGCACTGTACATCAGCAAGGTGCAGTGCGGCATAGTATATCCAGCTAAATTGAGGGTGACCTACAAATCCAGGGACTTTTATTTTGGGGCGGCGGAAGTGGCGGAGGAGTTTGCGAAGGCAGAAGGACTGTGGCAGAATTGAGAAATGGGACTGAGAGCAGGTTGTGTACCGATGTAGCCTCATGTAACTTTATTGTTTCACTGCGTGTTGGTGTATGTACTAAATGAGTCGACGCTGTATATATTTGGACAAGGGGAGAGATGGGACTTTCATTTGCAATGATGGTTCTTTGGGGCTTGGGTGTGTATGCTGGTGTTGTGTGCTAAAGGGGATTTCTTGGTTTTCCTGGGACCGGGCTAGGGGGAACGTGACCCGGGCGGGGGCCTCCAGGCTGGCTGGTTTAAGCCGGCCAGTGAACGGGAGTGAGGTGGGGGGAGGGGCTGCGGCCATCTGAGCCTGGTAGAACAGGTTTTGGTGAATCTAGCCGGGGTGAAAGGTTGGGGGAAGGAACCGAGGTTGGGGGGAGGAGTTTACAAGAGGAAGTGGAGGGGAGGAGTCTGGGAGGGGGGTGGGGGTGTCTACAATTCATGGGTGCCATTCACGGTACTCTTTCGGGGATTGGATGGCATTGAATATTAAGGGGGGGTTGAGGGGGGGACTATATATGTCAACGGTGACCAGGGGCGATTCCTGATACCTTTTTCTTTTTTCCTTTTTTTCCTCCTTGGGAGGTTTAGTTTTATTTGATGCTTCTCATGTCAGGCAGGTCATTGTTTGGAGGGTTGTGGGAGGATGGGATCGTTGTTGTTGATAAGGGGATTGACATTGTATTCGTTACCGTTTACGGTTTGTTGGTGGGGTGTAAATTCTGAAGAAAATGTGAAAATGGAGAATAAAAATATTTATAAAAAAAGAAAAAAACATAGGAACTCTTGCTAAATATAATTTAAACCTCACTGCATAAATCAAATCGGTGATCCTCGTCCTGACCCCATAAACAGGATATTCCAGAACAAGTCATAGTCCAAGATTTGCTGACAAACATGGGGCGGGATTCTTCATCCTGGCAGCCGGCCAGTGAGATTTCTCTTGTGGCCACCCCCGCGCCGTCGGGAAATCTGTGGGCGCGAGTGCGCTGCCAACGAAGAAGAAGATTCTGTCAACGGAGGATCCAGCCCATTATTTATGGCACAAATCTAACAAATAACTTCAGTTAAGTGGATTCATTGCTGTGATTGTTCTCTTCAAAGAGAGGTTTGAGAGAAGGTTTGACAGAACTGTTCAAAATCATGAGGGGTCTTTACAGAGTCAATGAAACAAACTGCTCCCATTTGCTGCAAGGTTAAGAACCATAGGTCACTGATTTAAGGTGAATGGTAAAAACAACCAAGAGCTATGTGAGGAAAAGGTTTCTTACACAGCGAGTGGTTAGATCTGGAATGCACTACCTTAGAGAGGTATGAATTCCGAATTCAATCCCTCCACCACCGATGAACAGAGGCAGCCGTGTGTACCATCTACAAGATGCATTGCAGGAACTCACCAAGGTTCCTTAGGCAGCACCTTCCACCCCCATGACCACTACCATCTAAAAGAACAAGGACAGCAGATACCTGGGTATCCCACCCGACTTGGAAATATGTCGCCGTTCCTTCACTGTTGCAGGGTCAAAATCCTGGAATTTCCCCCCTAACAGCACTGTGGGTGTACCTACACCTCAGGGACTGCAGCAGTTTAAGAAGGCAGCTCACCACCACTGTCTTAATGGCAACTAGGAATGGGCAATAAAAAAATGCTGGCCTAGCCAGCGATACACACATCCCGTAAATTAATTTTTTAAAAATTAGTCATACTTTTAGGGAATTGGGTAAACACCTGAAGAGAAATCATTTTACAGTGCTTCAGGGAAATGGTGGGTGGAACTAGTTATGTTGCTCTTGCAGATCGAGTGCTGGCACAGACCAAATGGGCTAAATGTTTCCTTCTATTTTCTGTAACAACTGAAATTTATATAGCACCTTTAGGATAACAAAGCATCCCAAGGAGCATTATAAAATAAAGTTTATGATACCAAGCCACATAAGAAGATATTAGGTTAGATAACCAAATCGTGGTCAAGAAGAGAGGTTTTAAGAAGTGACTTGAAGCAAATAAGTTAAAGAGGCAGAGAGGGGCAAGGGGGGAAATTCAGAGCTTACGGTGCAAGCAACTGAAGGCACGGCCACCACTTGAGGAACAATTATAACTGACATTGCACCAAGAGGGCAGAATTAGAGGAACACAGATATCTCAGCGGGTTGGAGGAGATTACAGAGTTCGAGAGGAAGGCCATGGGGGGATTTGAAAATAAGGGTGAGAATTTTGAAGTCAAGCTGTTGCTTGAGAAAGAACCACACACAGGGGTGAAAGGGGGACACGTCTCACTGCAAGTTAAGACACGGGAAGCAGATCCTTAGATGATCTGACATTTGTGGAATATGGGAGACCAGCCAGGAGTGCATTGGAATAGTGAAGTCTAGAGGTAATGAAGGCATGAATGAAGGTTTCGACAGCAGATGGGCTGAGGCAAAGGTGCAGTTGTGCAAAGTTACAGAGGTCAAAATCGATGGTCTTAGTGGTGGCCGAATATGAGGTCAGAAGCTCTTTCTGGGTCAATTTAAAAAAAATAAATTTACGGCATGTGGACGTCGCTGGCTAAGCCAGCATTTATTGCCCATCCCTCATGATGGGCAGAAGATGGTGTTGAGATGCCTTCTTGGACCACTGCAGTCCCTGTCACGTAGGGCCACCCACAGTGCAGTTAGGGAGGGAGTTCCTGGATGTTCACCCAGCGACAGTAAAGCAAAGCAACGTGGTGAGTGGCTTGGAGGGGACCCTCCAGGGGTGGTTTTCCAAAGCTGTCCTTGCCCTTCTAGTGGTTGTGGGTTTGGAAGATGCTGCCTAAGGAACCTTGGTAAGCTCTTGCAGTGCATCTTGTAGATGGCACACAAGGTTATCGTTGTTCGCCGGTGGTGGAAGGGTTGAATGTTTGTGGATGGGGGAGCAATCAAGTGGGCTGCTATATCCTGGATGGTCGCGAGCTTCTTAAGTGTTGTTGGACTTCTCTCATCCGGGCAAGTGGAGGGTATTCCATTGCACTCCTGTCTTGTGCCTTGTAGATTCTGAACATGCTATGGGGAGTCAGGAAGTGAATTACCCGTTGCAGGATTTCTAGCCTTTGATCTGTTCTTGTAGCCACGGTATTTTTATGGCTAGTCCAGTTCAGTTTCTAGTCAATGGTAACCCGCAGGATGTTGATAGTGGGGGATACAGTTATGGTAATGCCATTGAATGTCAAGTGTCGATGGTTAGGTCTTCTCTTTTTGGAGCTGGTCATTGCCGGTCACTTGTGTGGCGCGAATGCTCCTTGCAAATGTGACACGAAGGTCGAAAACAGACTGACTTAATTTCAGACCATTGTCAGGGAGAGGAATGGAATCAATAGCTTCAGTGGGCAGCACGGCAGCACAGTAGCTCGCACTGCGGCTTCACAGCACCAGGGATCCGGGTTCAATTCCCAGGTTGGGTCGCTGTCTGTACGGAGTCTGCCCATTCTCCCCGTATCTGTGTGGGTTTCCTCCGGATGCTCTGCTTTCCTCCAACAAGTCCCAAAAGACGTGCTTGTAAGGTAAATTGGACATTCTGAATTCTCCCTCTGTGTACCCGAACAGGCGCCGGAGTGCGGCCACTGGGGGCTTTTCACAGTAACTTCATTGCAGTGTTAATGTCAGCCTACTTGTGACAATAAAGATTATTATTATTAGCTGGAAAACAGAGTTTGGAGCGATCACTAAAAACAATGGCTTCAGTCATCCCAGTATTTAATTGGAAGAAATTCCTGCTTATCCAGTACTAGAGATTCGATAAGCAGTCTTATAATTTAGCAACACTGGAAGAGTTATGAGAGATGGTGGTGAGGTGATGTTGGATGCCATCAGTGTATATGTGAAAAAGATGTTGCCGAAGGACAGCACGTAGATGAGAAATAGGAAGGAGCCAGGGATCAAACCTGGGAGGGGACACCAGAGGTAATGCTGCAGAACAGGAAGAGAAGCCGTTGCAAGTGATTCTCTGTCTACGATTAGATGGATAAGAATGGAACCACGTGAGAGAAGCAGTCATACCCAGCTGGATGTCAGTGGAGGAATTGTTTGATCAACTATGTCAAAGATTGCAGAGGGGACGGTTGAGAAGGACAAAGGAGGCAACGTTTACCATTGATACAGTCATATGGGGCTGGATTGTCCGCCCCGCCACATTTCTGTTTCACCCCGCCGGCGGGATTCTCCATTATGCCGGCTGGTCAATGGGGTTTCCCATTGCGGGGCAGCCCCACGCCGTCGGGAAACCCCCGGGCTGCTGGCAAAACGGAGCATCCAGCCCATGGTATTTGTGACTTTGATAAGAGCCATTTCTGCACTTTGGCAGGGGCGGACACCTGATAGGAAGGAATATAAATATAAATAAAAATCAATCACAGCGTGAGGGGTTCTGGCATTGCTTTACCCTATTGTTTGATTATGGGCATGAAGTAATAAAAGAAAACCAATTTCTGACTGTAAACAGAGCCATCGTGCAGAATTCCATATTTCAGGTTTGCTGAAAACCTGAGCAATTGCCAACAATAACCAGGAGGTGGCAGTGATTGGACATTATTTGCATCAATTTAAGGTGCTTTCACCAAGGCAACTGTAATACTGAGGATGCACAATTGCAGCTGCCCTCAGTTGAATGTGGAAGTGTAAAATAGACAACCGGCTGATTCTCTGTTCCTGAGACGTGGGGCGGGATTCTACCTTGGCTGTCGCCGAAATCGGGACACGTGATTGGATGGAGAATAGATTCCGACACCAGGATCACGGCTGCCAAATCACAATTCTCCTGCTCGGGCTGTGGTGGGCTGTGGCCGGGGTAACCCCCCCCAGGACTGGGACGATGGCCGATCTCAGACCACAGTTTGCAAGGCAGCCATCTTGCTTCGCACCCCACTGTCAACCCACCTTAGCCCTGGTTCTGCAGAGGCCTTATGGATGCCCCCACCCCCGCAACCCACACTCCGCCATATCCCCACCCAACCCAGCCGCCACACGCTGTCATGATATACACCAGTATATCATGGTGCAGACACACACACTGATGGGCACACAGCAAGACCAATCAACACACACAACACCGTAGCCAATCACAAGTTAGAGCACACTCACTATAAAGACAGGGGGCATCAGAGTTCCCGCTCATTCGAGATGCAGCCTCCTAGAAGGACAGAGCTTACAGCTTACAGCACAGATCCTCACCATGTGCTGAGTGCATAGACTGGTTAGGACAGGCATAGGTTTTTAGTTTAATCTAACATCGTGTTAACCCACAGTGAAAGTATGTTCAACAGTTTCTAACTTATAAAATAGTGTTGCACTATTTTAAGTGTTGGTGGCCTGTATGTGTTCCACGGATCCAGAGCACCCAACACATCACAGGCCAGTGGATGTAGCCCCTAGAGGGGCAGCAGAACATAGCACTGGCATAGGCCATCACGGTGCCAGGCAACAACAGTCAAAGGATGCAGAGATCGGGTGCATGCGGGGGCAGAGCCCACAGAGCCAACTGGGGCCATCATGTAGCCCATTAGACCTGGTTGGGCACGGGGATATGCGCCATGCTAACGTGTCAGCTTTTCACCCCCTGCAGACAAAGGAGATTGGAATTCAACCAGGAATGGTGCCTTCCTGCTAGTCGCCACATCCCTGGGGGGTGCCCTGCGGCTGTACGAGCTGGAGATCCTCGAGGAGGAGGAAACTGCAGCAGCGGAGTTTGCAGCAGTGCACCAGGAGGCAGCCACCGAGGGTGGAGAGTCGGCCGCCCAGCAGGCCGAGGAGGAGGAGGATGAGGTGCCAAGGAGGCGCTGCATGAGGCCTCATGTGTGCCAGCAGTGCCTGTCATTCGAGGACCTGCCAGACCGGGCATGCCGTCAAAGACTCTGGCTGAGTAGGGAGACAGTGCAAAAAATCTGCCAGATAATGGCACACCTGGCACCGCGGGGGTATGGGGGAGGACACCCGTTCCCGGTGGCCGTCAAGATGATGGGCTCCCTGAACATCGACACTTGGGGGCCTTCCAGGCGCCGAGTGGGGACCTGTCCAGGATTTCACAGACCTCGGTGCAAAGGTGCATCCGCGCAGTAACAGAGGTCCTATATGCCCAGTCGGCACAATACATCCATTTCAATGTAGACCGAGCCCACCAGGATGACCAAGCTGCAGGGACGGGATCCCCCGGGTGCAGGGGGTGATCGATGGGATGCATGTCCCCCTCCAAGCACCTGCAGATGACAAGCTGCTCTTCACAAACTGATAGGAGCTCCACTTGATGAATGTGCAGCTGGTGCGCGACCATCAAACATGTCTGTGCCCGCTACCCGGCAGTGTGCACGACTCCTTCCTCCTGGCTCAATCGATGATTCCTGACATGTTCGAGAGGCCCCACCCCCACCCCGGCTGGCCCCTGGGTGACGGGGGATACCCACTGCGGTCATGGCTGATGACGCTTATCCGGATGCCACAGACCAATAATGAGACTTTCTACAACGCCGCCTGTACAGCAACCAGGTCTGTGATCGAGCGGTGCTTCGGCCTCCTGAAGATGCGGTCCAGGTCCCTGGACCACTCTGGAGGGCCCTCCAGTATGATGCTGAGAGGGTCACCCACATTGTGGCTGCCTGCTACATCCTCCACAACATCACGCATCAGAGGGGCGATGTGCTGGAGGAGAAGGATGAAGACCAGGCCTCGTCCGACGTTGAAGGTGCGGGGAGGGAGAGGATGGGCAGGACATGGGGCCCAGCCAGGTAAGGGAGATCGCACAACACGCCCTGATTGCCTCCAGGTTCACCAACATTGGGGAGATGGGCGCGGAAGGAGGTGGCCCAGTCCCAGAGGGAGATGGTCCACTCCCTGTGCTCCATCGCCATGAGCATGCAGACCCTGGCCGAGACAAGAGTGGGCCTCCACGACTGGCAGTGCCAGATGGCGGGGGAGTCTCAGGGAATAGCTCCGCTTGCACCCCCGTCCCATGAAGTAGCCAGTGGGCCATTGGGCACCTGAAGGAGGAGGAGGTGATGAGGCCCACACCAGTGACACCCACAGGGAAGGCGCCAGTACACTGTAGCAACCTGGACTCTCCCCCTCCTGTCCCTGGTACATCTGGCGGACAGCGTGCAGAACAGGTGGTACCACATCACCTGGCACACCCGGGCAGCAGCCAGGCCCATCCAGGCCGGGTCACCCCAGAAGACGGCTGCCAACGGGGACTCAGGTCGCAGGGCAGGAATCTCAGCAGGCCGCCTCCACTCCTAATGTACCATCTGGGGATCCACCAAGCCGTAGCGTTAGGGGCTGTAAGGCCAGAAAGTTAGACAATAGTTAAGTTGGCACGGGTGCAGGGCACAGTATAGTGATAGGGCTAGGGCACATGTATGTATATATTTCTTCACATTAAACACCTGTTCACAGTGTTACAATCTGCTTCGGTGGTCTGTCAGATGTGTGTGAGGGGTGGGTTGATCCGTGCTGGCCAGAGAAGGGCGTGGCGGGGGGGGGGCGGAGGGGGATTGGGCAGACTTTGTGAGTGGTCTTGCCTCCCCTCCCTTCCCCTCAACCGTCCCCAACTCCACCACCCAGGGATTCGATGGGACCGTGTGATGGAATGACCAGCAGGCATGCAGGGGTCACCCACGTCGAAGCTGGGAAGTGCTACCATGGACAGGAGTCAGATGTTGTCAAATGATGCGACGCACCAGAGCTCATTGCAGTGTAGGTTCTCATCATCCTCCATTCCATGGACCAGACCCACTGTTACTGCCAACCCAGGGCCCACACCCCTTAGCACAGCAGGTGTGTATCACGGAGGGGGTTGTAGGTGGGGGGGAGGAGTGGGGTGGGGGGGGGTTCAGGGTAGGGGTGGCTGGGGGGGGATGTGGTGTTCATGTCCTGGCCAGTTCCCCCCAAACTCCCGCAGTCGGTGAACCTGGAGTCGATCAGAGCTTCCCGTGCACATTGGCCCTGGCGCACACGTTGTGCAACCTCCCATGCCTGCCTGGGCCCCATGTCCTGCAATCCTCCCCCTCCCCCACATCCTTCTCATTGGACGAGGATTGACATTCATCCTCCTCCTCCAGCACGTCACCCCTTGGCCGCGCGATGTTGTGGAGGACACAGCAGTCCAGGCACTTGAAGCGCATCTTCAGGATGCTGAAGCACCGCTCGATCACACCCCTGGTTGCTGTATTGGTGTCGTTGTAGTGGGTCGCGGCATTGGTCTGTGTCCTTCGGATAAGCGTCATCAGCCATGACTGCAATGGATAACCCCTGTCACCCAGGAGCCAACTCCGAATCTGGGACTGTGTCTCAAAGAGGCCGGGAATCGTTGAGTGTGCCAGGATAAAGGCGTTGTGCACACTGTCCGGGTATCGGGAGCAGATGTAAATGATATGCAGCTAATGGTCACACACCAGCTGCATGTTCATTGAGGGGAACCCCTTTCGGTTTGTGGAGAGCAGCCTGTCATTTGCAGGTGCTCGTAGAGCGACCTGCCTCCCGTCGATCACCCCTGGAGCCAGAGCATCCCATCGATGGCAGCCCGAGCATCCTGGTGGGCTCAGTCCACATTGAAGTGAATGTACTGTCCCGACAGGGCACAACGGGCTTCTGTAATGGCGTGGGTGCATCTGTGCACCGAGGTGTGTGAGATCCCCGACAGGTTCGACTTGGCGCCTGGAAGGACCTGTGATGTAAAAGTTCAGCTCGACCATCACCCTGACGGGCACCGAGAGCAGGTGTCCACCCCATACCCCTGCAGTGCCAGGTGCGCAATGATCTGGCAGATATGTCGCACTGTCCCCCTGCTCAGCCGGAGTCTTTGATCACATGCCCGGTCCGGCAGGCCCTCGAATGACAGTACACACGAGGCCTCTTGCAGCACCCCCTTTGCACCTCCTCCTCCTCCTCTGCCTGTAGGGTGGCCGGCTCTCAATCCTGAGCGGCTGTCTCCTGTTCCGCTGCTGCCCGCTCCGCTGCTGCAGCTTCCTCCTCCTCGAGCAGCTTCACCTCGTACAGGCACAAGGCATCACTCAGGACTGTGGCGACTAGGAGGAAGGCCACCATTGCTGGTTGAATTCCATTATCCATTGTCTGCAGGGGGTGAAAGGCCGTCATGTTAGCATGGTGCGTAGCCCCATGTCCAACCAGGTCCAGCCATACAGCCAGTGTCACTCTGCAGGACCAGAGGCAGTGGGGTGCGCAGCAAGATGGCTGCCTTGCAGGCCGCGGCAATGGCGGTGCGTGCATGGACACCGCCGTAGTCCCGTCGGGTTCACCCCGGCCACACACCCGTTCCCTTGTGTCAACTTCCCCCCAACCGGCCCTGGCAGGGCACCCCACCCCCACCCCAGCCTGCCCTGCCAGTGTCCTGCCGGGTAGCACACGGTTGCGCCTCTCTATATCCTACCTCCTCTCTGCCCCTCATCAGCCACGGCACCAGTTTCATAATTTTTAGAAGCACAA
Organism: Scyliorhinus torazame; assembly: GCF_047496885.1. Classification (NCBI taxonomy): domain Eukaryota; kingdom Metazoa; phylum Chordata; class Chondrichthyes; order Carcharhiniformes; family Scyliorhinidae; genus Scyliorhinus; species Scyliorhinus torazame. Next base: position 156,036,089 of record NC_092707.1, on the reverse strand, counting down.
GTGAACCTCGCTGTCGGGAATTCGCCCCGGTGAAGGCGGAACATTGCGGAGGTCCCGGAGAATTCCGGGTCAGGCCCGCTAATGATATGGCAACGGTGTTTACTGTCCATGCATTCTGGAAATCATTGACGCCGTTGTCGAGGTGACAAAGTTTTTTTTTAATAGAAACTTAAGAGTACCCAATTATTTTTCCCCAATTAAGCGGCAATTTAGCGCGGCCAATCCACCTACCCTACCCTGCACACCTTTGGGTTGTGGGGGTGAAACCCACGCAGACATGTGGAGAATGTGCAAACTCCACACAGACAGTGGCCCAGGGTCGGGATTGAACCCGGGTCCTCAGCGCTGTAGGCAGCCGTGACGGAGAATTGGGATTTGGTGTGAAACCGGTGCCTGCCACGATTTCGGCGTCGGAACCGGTTCCTCACCCAGTCCCGATTCCCGATTCCGGCACAGGTCTTCCCCATGTGCTGAGTGCATAGACCGCCCAACATTCTTCCCATTGAAATCTCAATTGAAATCAAGACTCACTCTCCTATTCGTCCTTCCTCAGACTTTCAGTTCGTTCCTAGTCATTTTTGCCTCAAGAGGGAGCTCTCAGACAAAGCCAATTGGTTCCATGTGTTCTCAGATTTCCCTTGGTCGCTGTGCACATTTGTAATTCAGCAAACAGCTGCTTTTCCAATGTTCTGGTTTCAATTTTTGGCATCAAATTAAGATGAAAATAATAATTTTGTCAGGACATGCACTATTCACAGCCTGGTGACATGCACACTGCTCCATTCATAAACAGAATTGGGAATAAAAATCATCCCAAGGTACCTCCCAAAAAATAAAGAAAGGGCTGATGGAGAGAAGGAGTAGAAAAAAATAAGCATCGATTTGTTTTGTTCCTCTATTAAACAGAACAAGAGGCCTAAATATAATATATTCACTGACGGACCAAATGATGAACTTACTTGAAGCATCCTGAGGTGGAGAGCGGTGTGAATGTGGAGCTCTATGCCATATGGAGTGGGCAAATCAGACAGGATTGATGCATTTAAGGGGAGGAGGCTTGGGGCATACACAAGGGAGAAGGGACAGTGTGGGGAGATGTAATTAGATGGGGGGAGGTCCGGGTGAAGTTAAATAGCAGCATGGGCCGGTCGTGGCAAATGACCCTGTTTTCTTCAGGTACAGCTGTATATCCTGCTATTTGCACCTTCCAGGTGTCACTTACAGTCGCACAGATTAACCCTTTTTGGCATAATGATGGCAAATTTGTGTTTAAACACAGCCATGTTGTGGAACCACAGAATGATCAAAGTACTAATTAAACCAATTACTTTGGGATCACCCTGATGAAAATAAACCAACCAATCATTTGGTATTTCAGTTCCCAACATAATCAGCACAAACTCCAGATGGAGATTTCATATCGAGCCTTTCATGCACTCAAGACATGCCAAAGCACTTAGTAGCTAATTCAATGTTATTACATGAGGAAATGAGAACTGAAACAAAAACAGAAAATACTGGACAATCTCAGCAGGTCTGACAGCATCTGTGGAGAGAAAAGGGAGCTAACGTTTCTAGTCTGGATGACTCTTTGTAAAAGTGAGAGGGAACTGGAAATAGGATCAGATTTATACTGTAGTGGGGGGGGACGAGGAGCGGTGGGGCTGGGAAGGAGGCCAGTGATAGGTGGAATTGACAAAGATGTCGAGGACAGAAGTTAAAAGGGTGTAAATGCGGGTGATTAAGGCTAGGAAGGGTGCTGATAGTGAGGCATAAAGAGAGTAGAATGTGTAAATAGCAGATCAAAGGTGAGCAATGTGTCAAAGGGCAACTAGGAACAATTGGTCCAAATGGAGTGGGGGAGGAGAGGGGGAAATGGTGAGGGTAAAACAGATCAATGGAAGAAATGCAAATAAATTGATAGAAATAAAAATGGGGTGAAGGTGGAAGAGAGAGTTCACAGTCTGAAGTTGTTGAACTCATTGTTAAGTCCGGAAGGCTGTAATGTGCTTAATCGGAAGATGAGGTGCCGTTCCTCCAGTTTATGCTGAGCTTCAGTGGAACATTTCAGCAGGCCAAGGATGGGCATATGGACGTGAGAGCAGAGCGGTGTGTTAAAATAGCAAGTGCCAGGAAGGTCTAGGCCCTGCTTGTGGACCAAAGGTGTTCTGCAAAGCGGTCACCCATTCTCCGTTTAGTCTCTTCAATGTAGAGTAGACTGCATTGGGAGCAGCAAATACAATAGACCAGATTGAAGGAGGTGCATGTAAAGCGCGGCCTCACTTAAAAAGAGTGTTTAGGCCCTGAGATGATGATCGTGCAGGAGGTAAAAGGGCACCTTCTGCGATTGCATGGGAAGATGCCGCGGGAAGAAGGTGAGGTGTTGTGGGTGATGGAGGAATGGACCAGGGTATACCAGAGGGAACGGTCCCTGCAAAATCCTGACAGGGGGCTTGAGGAGAAGATGTGTTTGGTGGTGGGATCATGCTGGAGTTGGCAAAACTGTGGAAGATGATTCTTTGAATGCGGAGGCTGGTGGGTGAAAGGTAAGGACAAGGGGTTCTATGCTGGTTCTGAGAGGGAAGAGAGGGGATGAGGGCACAGGTTTGGGAAATGGGTCGGACACGGTTGAGAGCCCTGTCAACCACAATTGATGGGAAACCATGATTAAGGAAGAATGAAGACATGTCAGCAGCACCGTTTTGGAAAGTGCCAACATCAGAACAGATGCGACGGAGGTGAAGGAACCGGGAGAGTGGGATGGAGTCCTTGCAGGATGCAGAGTGTGAAGAGCTGAAGTTGAGGTAGCTGTGGGAGTCAGTGGGTTTGTAATGGATATTAGTGGACAGCCTATCCCCAGAAATTGAAATAGAAAGGTCAAGGAAGGGAAGGGAAATGTCGGAGGTGGACCATGTGAAGGTCTTAGAGGGTTGGAAATTGGGAGCAAAATTAATCAATTTTTCAGGTCCAGACAGGAGCATGAAATGACACCGAAACAGTCAGAGATGTACCGATCAAAGAGTTGTGGGATGGTGCCGGGTTAGGACTGGAACAAGGAGTGTTCCACGCAACCCATAAAGAGACAGGCAAAACTGCGACCATGTGGGGACCTATAGCCTTTGGGGGAAATGAGTCATGTTAAAGGAGAAATGGTTCAGTGAGAGGACAGGTTCAGCCAGACAGAGGTGACTGTTGATGGATGGGGAATTCTCAGGCTCTGTTCAAGGAAGAAATGGAGTGCTCTCAGACCATCCTGTTGGGGAATGGAGGTATAGAGGGATTGGGCTTCCATGGTAAAGAGGAGGCTGTTAGGGCAGGCTAACTGGATATGATGTAGGGCATAGGATAACTGAATGCCGGGTTAGATATTTGTACCAAGTCCAATCACCAAACACCCTTGTCTCGCTGGCCTGCGTGACTCATGGTCTGAAAAAGTCTCTCAATATCAAAATTCTCATCTTTACTCTCAAATCCCTCCATGGCTACATCCCTTTCCATTTCTGTAACCCCCTCCATCCTCACCACCCTCTGTGCTCCTCTAATTGGATTCTTGTGCATCCTCGATTTTCCTCACTACACCAGAGGTGGCTGTGGCTTCAGCTGCCGAGGCCCAGAGCTCTGGAATTCCTTCCCTAAACCGCTCTCTCGCTCTCTCCACCTTTATCACAATCCTTTCAACGCATCGCTTTGACTCAGGTCCAAGAAAGTCCCATTATCTCCTTATGTTATCAACCTTTCCTGATTGACAATCCTGTGAAGCCCTTGGGAAATGTTACTTTGTGAAAGGCAGAGGACTTCGGATGAGGCATTTGGTTTGCCCTCAGTTCGATGTAGAAGATCTCACAACAGTATTCAATGAAGAGCCCAGGGGCTGTACCCAGTGACTTGGCCAATATGTAGCGCTCGATCAAAATGAATAATTTGGTTATTAACTTATCCCTGTTTGCGGGATCTTGGTCTCAGAAATCAGCCACCACATTTCCCATTTTGCAACAGGGATTACACTTTAAAAAAAATAAATTTAGAGTACCCAAATAATTGTATCCAATTAAGGGGCAATTTAGCGTGGCCAATCCACCTAGCCTGCACATCTTCTGAGTTGTGGGGGCGAAACCCACGCAAACACGGGGAGAATGTGCAAACTCCACATGGACAGTGACCCAGAGCTGGGATCGAACCTGGGACCTCGGCGCCGTGAAGCATCAGGGCTAACCCACTGCGCCACCGTGCTGCCCTCATGGGATTACACTTAATTGTACATCATTGGCTGTGAAGTGCTTTGGGACACCCTCAGGTCATGAAATATAGAATGCAGGTCTTTCCTTTTTATATATTAAGGCAAGTTATTGTTAATTACAAACACACTTTGGCAGCATTTGGTATGGAGCAGTAGAGAACAGGCGCAGAGGAAGGAGACTCTGGGAAATGAGGCATTATCCATTCAGGACAATTGATTGGCCAAGAGCCAACCATTTGGCATTTACAAAGTAGCACTGCATGGTTTGTGTCTCAGCTGTTTGTGTCGTGTATGATCCTACATCTCTCTGAGTGCCCATAAGTGCGAAGGTCACAGAGGCCCTGAGACCTGACACCACTGATTCTTTCCAGGCTACTTCAGGGTGATTATACAGGCATCTCAGAAGCCACTAGGAATAGAGGCGTAAGCTGTACGATACATTCCAGGCAGTGCTAGCCAGGGAACAGGAGGTAAAGCAGGCTCCAACCCACTGTCAGCTTTGAAATAACAAATGCACTGTTTAAATGGTTAGACAGCAGTCATGTGAAATCATTAATGCCCTGGTTTTAAACGAAGTAACTCAGGGATAGCACCTGATTTTAAGCTCCACTGCATCTCACCCAAACCCCAGCCCTGTTCTCGCCAGCTGAATTGAGTTAAAATAGGAGCTAATTACACTTTGTTTTCCTGATGATTTTCTCCATCGGTTTTCCCTCTCCTGACCTACTCCGGCTCCCAGTTAAGCAACACCTCAATTTTACAATTAACTTTTCAAATCCCGAGGGGGCCTCAAATGTGGCAATTGAGCCTGGGGCCTGTTTAGGTACTGTTACAACTGATCCCAGGTGATATTCCCCAAATTTGATATCCCAGACGAGATCCTTCAATTTGCTAATTTCCAGATGGGACACCCTAAAATTGTTATGCCCCAGGTGAGGAGGGATGAACTGGATTCCTTTCCTTATTCAACCCTGTCCGCTGGTTGCAACAAGATTAATTTTAAAAGGATCCTTTCCCTTTGGATACCTTCTCCCAGCCTAATCTTGATGTTTTAAAAGAAACTAATTTAACCAGGCTTACTTGAGTTAAAGAAAGAGTGAGTATATTAGCTACTATACATGAGATAAATGATAAAACACATGCATAAAAATTCTCACAGATTAGATATGAGAATTGAGTGCAAAAATATGTTTTAAAAAGTACAAATCAGTCTTTGAGTTGTCCGTGAGGAGTAGACGGTGAAACATTGTGGCTGCTGTGATTTGTAGTTGCAGTCGCGTTGACTTCAGCAGGTGAATATTTGTTTTTGAGATTCCAGTGTTCTGTAGTTGAACTGAAAAGCTGTCCTGTGTCCTTTAAATCTGCGGGCGGGATTCTCCGACGCCCCGCCGGGTCACAGAATCGCCGGGGGGTGGCGTGAATCCCGCCCCCGCTGCCTGCCGAATTCTCCGGTGCCAGGGATTTGGCGGGGGCGGGAATCGCGTTGCGCCGGTCGTGGCTGCTAGCAGCGCCCCCCCCCCCCCCCCCCCCGGCGATTCTCCGGCCCGCGATGGGCCGAGAGGCCTCCCGTTTTTGGCCAGTCCAGCCAGCGTATGTTACACCAGGTATTTGCCAGCGGGACCTGGCTGCGCGGGCGACCTCTGGGGTTCTCGGGGGGGGGGGGGGTTGCGGGGGGATCTGGCCCCTGGAGGTGCCCCCACGGTGGCCTGGCCCGCGGTCGGGGCCCACCGCTCTGCGGGCGGGCCTGTGCCGTGGGGGCACTCTATTCTTCTGCACCGGCGGCTGTACCGGTCCGCCATTGCCGGTGCAGAGACGGACCCCTCTGCGCATGCGCTGGGGTGCTCCCGCGCATGCGCCAACACGTGTCAGCCGGTGGAGACCCTTCGGTGCCAGTTGGCGTGGCGCCAAGCCCCTTCCCCGCTGGCCAGCGCGGCGCAAACCACTCCGGGGCCGGTTTAGCCCCTGAAGGTGTGGAGAATTCCACACCTTTGAGACGGCCCGACGCCAGAGTGCTGCATGCCACTCCTCGGCGCCAGGGCCCCCCGCCCCGCGGGTAGAGGAGAATCCCGCCCTGTGACTTTGATGACTTGACTTACTTCAGCAGTCAGAGAGAGAGTGACCTGCAAAACCTTTGCAGGGGTCTTCTGCTGTCTTTCATCTTGTGTCACACACTGATACACCTAGTGCCAGTTGACACTGGCAAGTTTTGCAGCTAGCTTTTAATCCAGTCTTTGTATATTCCTGGTAGGCAAAAAAACAATAAACCAGTCTGGGACATTGCTCAAGGATATCACTCTGTTGAGTTGATATCCAGCTCCTATTACCCCCACAGGAGATGGCAATTAGTTTCTGTGTAGCTTTCATTATTTTGATGTGTCCTTTTCTGGAAACAGGTTGTGATTCTTGTCTTGCTCTTAGTAGCAACCACCAGCAATTCAGCTAGTGACTGAATTTGCAACCTCAGCCATCTTTGGCTTGTATATCTATTTTCATAACCACAGGTCTTATTTAAAAGTTCAGTATGTCTGTATGCGCAATAACCTTCAAAAGATCCAAAGGACAACCTGATTGATCTCCCTGTGGACTCATAGAATACGATCTCCCTGCTAATGGGTGGAGGCCCATTAACTGGGGCTAATATAATCTCCTCTTAAAAGCCCGCCCGGATTGGGACCGGTATGATCATGTTGTCTCGGTTGGGACCTTTGTGCTGGATGCTGCATTGTGGCCTTTTCTTCCAGTTGAAAATAAATTGCCATTTGGATTTACCTTCTCGGTTCTCCTGAGCTTTAATAGTGGTGACGAGGAAAACTATGGATGTGATTTCGGACTTCCAGACCGCCCTTGAATTCCACAACACGAGAACAAGGTGGCAAGATTTTTAAAATGCCGTTTTTCAGAAGGCTAGAGGCCTTTGATGAGTGGAAGATTAGGCTCAGTATACCGAATGGATGTGGATTTCTTCCAGGCGAATGGTGTTGTTGGAGACGATCGGCAAAAGGTAATACTCCTGACCACCTGTGGAGCGCAACTTTTTTTTAAAAATTAGAGTACCCAATTCATTTTTTCCAATTAAGGGGCAATTTAGCATGTTGTGGGGGCGAAACCCACGCACACACGGGGAGAATGTGTAAACTCCACAAGGACAGTGACCCAGAGCCGGGATCGAACCTGGGACCTCGGCGCCGTGAGACTGCAGTGCTACCACTGCGCCACCGAGCTGCCCTCGGAGCTGCAACTTTAAGCATAATCAAAAGCCTCACCAACCTGCAGCCCAGGACTCGAAAACCTTCAGCGAACTTGTGGAATTGATGTGAATTATTACTTTTTTAAAAAGTGTTTTTTATTGTTTTTCACATTTTTATGTTACACATTCCCATTCGTACTTCCATGTTTACAGGTTTCATCGCCGCGCATACCATTGAGCCAAAGAGAGATTAATATTTACAAGTGCGCAATAGGCCAACGAAACAATGAGAAGAAACACACTAAACAGAAAGAGAGAAAGAAAAAACAACACATGGTCAAACAAGGAGCATTCTAAATATTACATGCCCCCCCCCCCCTCCCCCTCCCCCCCACCTCCTATCCACTCTATGACTGTGGAGCTTATTTGGCTGTTTTGCCTTTGTTGGGCTCCCAATGTTGGCCCTGGTGTGTATTGCCCAATGTGCTGATGTTGTCTCTGTTATTGCTACTTGTCCTCAGGCCCTTCCTCTGCATCTATGTCTGTGCCTGTGTCCCGTGGTTTTTGCCCCTCCCTCCTTCCCCTTTGATCCCTTTTCCCCCATCCTCCCCCCTCCTCCCTTTTCTTTGCGTTTCGTGGCTTGTCTGTGGCCCCCCCCCAATTCCCCTCTCCTCCCTTCCAAACTGCTTGCTGCCTGCGAACAGATTTTGGAACAAGTTGGTGAACTGCTTCCACGTCCCGTAAAAGCCCTCTTCTGACCCACGGATGATGAATTTTATCTTCTCCAGTTGGAGGAATTCTGACAGGCCAGACAGCCAGTCTGCAGCTTTAGGTGGTGCTGACGATCACGGGCGATTAGGGAGGTAAAGGCGAGGGTGTCGGCTCCCCTCCCCTGAAAGAGATCTGGCTCTGAGACTCTGAAGACTGCCACCTTTGGGCATGGCTCCACCCTCACCTCCACAACCTTGAACATTGCCTCAAAGAAGGTCGCCCAGATCCTGACAAGTCTGGAGCAGGCTCAGAACATCACTGTGGGTATCACTGGCCGTGCCTCCCTGGCACCGTTTGCATTTGTGACGTGAATTATTTCCTCTTCATAAATCCGTGCTGACTCTGACTGATCCTGCCACTGCTTTCTAAATGTTCCGCTATAAAGTCCTTGATAGTGGATTCAAGAATTTTCCCCACTACCGATAGGCTTACTGGTCTATAATTCCCTGCTTTCTCTCCACCTCCCTGCAACATATTAGCAATTGAATGCCGGACCAGACCTGTCGGCGCCTGCAGTGGCCGAAACAAAGACAGGTGAACGACCACCCCTCGACCGAGGAATCGCCCGTTATTGGACATATCGAACCCAGTGATTGGGAACAAGTCCAATCACTTGGGACTCAGGGTCAAGGGCCGCCCCGAGAGGCGGGAAGCCCCTGGGCCCTATAAAGTGAGGGGCCAAGTTCAGATCGCTCTCTCTCTCCCTTCTTCACCTGCTCGAGACCTTCGCAAGAACATCGACCAGAAACAGTAAGTCTGACTCCAGCGATCGCTACCCGATAAAGACTCCTAGCCATCGACCCGTATCAGCCTTTTTGAATCCCGCGGGCCAGATCCGATTCGATAAGCCATTCGTTTCCCTGACCTGGTGGGCCCTTCCTAAAGTTAAGTATTGGCCAGTAGTGATAGGTTTCTATATAGATAGTTGGATTATTGTGTAAGCATTAATTGTTGTATATAATAAATGACCGTTGATTTCAATCTTACTAAGCGGTGTGCTGACTTATTAATCATAACTCGAACTTGAACCACGTGGCGGTATCCGAAAGATACCTGGCGACTCGTGAGCAAAGGTGACATAATCCGAGGTAATAAAACTAAGGCTAAAAAGAGCAACAGTATCTCTCTCCCTCTCACTTTAAACCTATGCCCTCTAGTTCTAGACTCCTCTAACTTTGGGAAAAGATGTTGACTATCTACCTTATCCACGCTCCTCATTATTTTATAGACCTCTATAAGATCATCCCTAAGCCTCCTACGCACCAGGGAAAAAGTCCCAGCCTATCCAGCCTCTCCTTATAACTCAGACCATCAAGTCCTGGTGGCATCCTCCTAAATCTCTTCTGCACTCTTTCTAGTTTAACAATATCCTTCCTATAATAGGGTGACCAGAACTGAACACAATATTCCATGTGTGGTCTTACCAATGTCTTGTACAACTTCAACAAGACGTCCCAACTCCTGTATTTAATATTTTGACCAATAAAACCTAGCACGCTGAATGCCTTCTTCACCACCCTGTCCACCTGCGACTCCACCTTCAAGGAGCTATGAACCTGTATTACTAGATCTCTTTGTTCTGTAACTCTCCCCAATTCCCTACCATTAGATCCTGCCCTGATTTGATCTACCAAAATGCATCACCTCACATTTCTCCAAATTAAACTCCATCTGCCATTCATCGGCCCACTGGCCCAATTAGTCAAGATCCTGTTGCAATCTTATATAACCTTCTTCACTATCCACTATGCCACCAATCTTGGTGTCATCTGCAAACTCACTAACCATGCCTCCTAAATTCTCATCCAAATCATTAATATATGTCACAAATAACAGTGGACCCAGCACCGATCCCTGAGGCACATCGCTGATCACAGGCCTCCAGTTTGAAAATCAACCTCCACAACCACACTTTGGCTTCGGTCGCCAAGCCAATTTTGTGTCCAATTTGCTACCTCACCCTGGATTCCGTGAGATTTAAAAAACATTTTTTAACATTTTTTATAAATTTAGAGTACCCAATTATTTTTTATCCAATTAAGGGGCAATTTAGCCTGACCAATCCACCTAAACTGCACATTTGTTTCAGGTTGTGGGGGCGAATCCCACGCAAACATGGGGAGAATGTGCAAACTCCACACGGACAGTGACCCAGAGCCAGGATAGAACCTGGGACCTCGGCGCCGTGAGGCTGCAGCACTAACCACTGCGCCACCGTGCTGCCCGATTCCGTGAGATTTAACCTTTTGCAACAACATACCATGCGGCACCTTGTCAAAGGCCTTGCTAAAGTCCATGTAGACAACGTCGACTGCACTGCCCTCATCTACCTTCTTGGTTACCCCTTCAAAAAACTCAATCAAATTCGTAAGACATGACTTTCCCCTTACAAAGCCAAGCTGACTTTCCCTGATTAGCCCGTGCCTGTCTAAATGCCTGTAGATCCTGTCCCTCAGAATACCTTCTAACAATTTACCCATGACAGAAGTAAGGCTAACCGGTTTGTAGTTCCCAGGCTTGTCCCTACAGCCCTTCTTAAACAAGGGCACAACATTTGCTACCCTCGAACATTCAGGCACCTCTCCTGTGGTGTAAATGATTCAAATATCTCAACTATGGGGCCGGCAATTTCCTCCCTAGCTTCCCACAACTTCCTGGGATACATTTCATCAGGTCCCGGGGATTTATCTATCTTGATGCCCTTTAATACCTCCAGCACCTCCTTCTCTGTAAAATGTACACGCCTCAAGACATCACTTTTTATTTCCCCAATTTCCCTAACATTCGTGCCTTTCTCAACAGTAAATACTGACGATAAATATTTATTTAGGACTTCTCCCATCCCTTGTGGCTCTGCACATAGATGACCTTGTTTATCCTTAAGAGGCCCTACCATCTCCCTTGTCACCCTTTTACCCATTATGTATCTGCAAAAGCTCTTTGGATTTTCCTTTGCCTTATCTGCCAAGACAATCACATGTCCCCTTTTTGCCCTCCTGATTTCTCTCTTAACTCTACTCCAACAAGCCCTATACTCTTCAAGGGATCCACTTGAATCCAGCTGCCTATGCACGTCATATGCCTTCTTTTTCCTTTTGACCATGGCCTCAATATCCCGAGTCGTCCATTAAGTTGAGAATGTCGGCCGCTACCAGCCTTTAAATACGAACGCTGGATTCTTCCCACCGGAAGCAGCAGCAGGGAGCAAGTCACACACATGGCATGTACATGGACGTCACACTCCCTGTACGTTCAAGCTTTGGACGCAAAGTCACAGAGGAGAGATTCCTCCATTTTGTAACTGCCAGCAAACAAACAACATTTTGTAATAAGGAAGAGAGGGTCAGAGACACAAACAGCCAGGATCTCACAATTGAATCTGCTGGAGAGCTGCTCAGGAAAGGCCGCAGCAGGATTAAGCAGGGTCAAGCAGTGCCAGTGTGAGCTGCATCCAGAGCTCCATGGCCTCTGGTGAACAACCCATTAAGAAGGAACTGAAATTGGGAACCATGCAGTGTATGGTTTTATTAATTGTGCCAATGCAAATCAGGATGCAAAGCCCTGTGTATTATATGCAGGGAAGTACTGGCAAATTAAAGTTTTAAACCTCAAAACATTTGAAAGACATTTGAAGACTAAGCATGGCGAGTTCGAGGACAAACCTCTTGATTTTTTTCAAAGGATGCAGCGAGAACTTAAATCATCAACTGAAATCCTTAGCAGAAATGTAACATTGAATGACAAAGCAATTGCGATTGTGAGGACCACGCAGGCTCACATGTCGCATTAAGCTAAGCAAAAATGGTGAGTTGCGAAAGTCGCTCGGCACGGGCCGTGATGGTCAGCCTGGGTGGGTCGCGAAGGTCGGCAGTTTGGTAAAATTGGATCCCGGGAAAATTTTTTTGAAAAACACTGCATTAGATAGATGACTAAAGGTTTCGAGTGGTAACAGATTTTAAGCAAGTATGGAGGTGAGAAAAGGACAGAGGAGAGGAAACAACAAAAGAGATGCTCTGTGATAGGGTGAAAGGTTACAGTAGTTAAATAACAAAAGGGTTGATAATGGGACAAGTAAAGAAACAAAAGGTGTGTCCTGAGCGGCTGTATGTGGCGACTGCAGAGCAGTAGAATCTGTAGTGATCTGTACATCTGTACATACATCTGCACATACACCAGGGACTGCAGACAGATGTAACAGCCACAGCATCACTAGAGGACAGCATCATAGACGGGTATAAAGGGTCCAGCCCAAGGGAGGATCCGCCTCTTTCAGAAGCACAGGGCTAGAGAACAGCAGCAGCAGACAGAGACAGCTCAGCATAGGCAGCTTACCTTAGCGTCACTGGTCATACCTCTTGACTGTATTATATCTAGTTAAGCTCTGGAAACTGAACAAACCCACTGAATAAAGTATTTGTGTTAACTGGAAGTCTACAATCTTTATTCAGACTTAGAGAATATCATAGAATCCATCTGGGAAAAGGGAACCGTGGTCATGATCTGAAATTGATAATAATGAGATAATAATCTCTATTGTCACAAGTAAGCTTACATTAACACTGCAATGAAGTTACTGTGAAAAGCCCCTAGTCGCCATATTCCGGCACCTGGTCGGGTACACAGAGGAAGAATTCAAAATGTCCAAATTACCTAACAGCACGTCTTTCAGGACTTGTGGGAGGAAACCGGAGCACCCAGAGGAAACCCACGCAGACAAGGGGAGAACATGCAGACTCCGCACACACAGTGACCCAAGCCAGGAATCGAACCTGGGACCATGGCACTGTGAAGCCATAGTGTTACCGACTGTGCTTCACTATGAACCCAATGGTGAGTCTGGAAGGCTGCAAAATGCATAATTGAAATGATGATTTGCCTGAGAAGAATTAATATATTTCCTTGTCCACTGAGGGCTATCATTTTCTCCATCATCAGTCACAAATTGTTAGATGTGTTTGGTACGGGTTAGTTCAAAGCAGTGAAATTGACAAATCTGGTGTCATTACAGCTGCTGCTTCCTGGAAGTGTCTTACATATATTATTTCAATGCTCTCCTGGCCAATCTCCCCTGCACCTTGTACTCTTTATTCATCCAAAACTCTTGCTGCCTGTGGTGAATGTATTACTGCTACCATTCACCATTGTATTGCATTACATTGTATTGTATTATGTTGATGCCCTTGTGGGCTCCGCCTATGGCTCCGCCCCCTTGGGGGAGGTATATAGATCTGCTGCCTCTAGGCGGCACTCATTACAGAGCAGTCGCAGGCAGGCAGATCTAACTGATTAAAGCCACTGTTCACTTCAATTCTTTGTCTCGTGTGAATTGATGGCCGCACCACTGCCCGTATCCTAATGCAGTACCAAGTCTCTTGCGCATCCTTGATTTTTCTTGGCCAGGTCTTCAACTGCCCTCGGGCCCAGGCTCTGGAGTTCCCACCCTAAATGCTTTTCCCTCTCTATCTCTCTCTCCTCACAAGTAACAATACAATGAAAAACTACAAAAGAAATCATCAATAACCTCCTTTCACACAGATGCTACTGCATCCCCAATAGAGCTCAGATAATAACTGTAATGCTGGACCCCATTACAAGCCCTGGGTTTTATTAGACCTAAACACTTCTCTGCTGTCCTTAATAAGCACCTTACATTTGTTGGCAACCATAATCATTGAAAAAGGGGATTATTACTGCTGCATGTTTGTTCAAAATAGGTGACCTCTTCATGGGGCCTATACTTTTAACTTTTAGTTCAGATGGCAACTTGCTGAGTTGCTTCAAAGATCTGACACAGATTTTACTAATTTGGTCTGTCGCTTAAACTGAAGTGGATGAAGGAAATAAACGGAAATAAAAATTAAATTAGATCCGTAAATACAGGAAGGTCTGAGCAGGACAGAGGAAGACATTTAACGTTGCAGATCAATGAACTTTGCTCCAATCACAGAGCTTCACAGTTTATCTGCCCCACCTCAACCCACACCCACCGCCGTCCTGTATTAACTGGCTTTGAATTCACCTCAAAACTGTTAAAATACGGAGGCATGGGATTCAGGGTGATTTAGCAGTTTGGATCAGAAATTGGCTAGCTGGAAGAAGACAAAGGGTGGTGGTTGATGGGAAATGTTCAGACTGGAGTCCAGTTACTAGTGGTGTACCACAAGGATCTGTTTTGGGGCCACTGCTGTTTGTCATTTTTATAAATGACCTGGAGGAGGGCGTAGAAGGATGGATGAGTAAATTTGCAGATGACACTAAAGTCGGTGGAGTTGTGGACAGTGCGGAAGGATGTTATAAGTTACAGAGGGACATAGATAAGCTGCAGCGCTGGGCTGAGAGATGGCAAATGGAGTTTAATGCAGAAAAGTGTGAGGTGATTCATTTTGGAAGGAATAACAGGAAGACAGAGTACTGGGCTAATGGTAAGATTGGCAGTGTGGATGAGCAGAGAGATCTCGGTGTCCATGTACATAGATCCCTGAAAGTTGCCACCCAGGTTGAGAGGGTTGTTAAGAAGGCGTACGGTGTGTTAGCTTTTATTGGTAGCGGGATTGAGTTTCGGAGCCATGAGGTCATGTTGCAGCTGTACAAAACTCTGGTGCGGCTGCATTTGGAGTATTGCGTGCAATTCTGGTCGCCGCATTATAGGAAGGATATGGAAGCATTGGAAAGGGTGCAGAGGAGATTTACCAGAATGTTGCCTGTATGGAGGGAAGATCTTATGAGGAAAGGCTGAGGCTGTTTTCGTTAGAGAGAAGAAGGTTAAGAGGTGACTTAATTGAGTCATACAAGATGATCAGAGGATTGGATAGGGTGGACAGTGAGAGCCTTTTTCCTCGGATGGTGATGTCTAGTACGAGGGGACATAGCTTTAAATTGAGGGGAGATAGATATAGGACAGATGTCAGAGGTAGGTTCTTTACTCAGAGAGTAGTAAGGGTGTGGAATGCCCTGCCTGCAACAGTAGTGGACTCGCCAACACTAAGGGCATTCAAATAGTCATTGGATAGACATATGTATGATAAGGGAATAGTGTAGATGGGCTTTAGAGTGGTTTCACAGGTCGGCGCAACATCGAGGGCCGAAGGGCCTGTACTGCGCTGTAATGTTCTATGTTCTATGTTCTAATTCTTTTTAAATAAATTTAAAGTGCCCAATCCTTTTTGTCCAATTAAGAGGCAATTTAGCATGGCCAATCTTTCTACCCTGCACATCTTTGGGTTGTGGGGGTTGATGTGTTGGGTAGGCTGGGTCGATGTGGACTGCACTTGATGCAGTGTAGCGAGAGACAGACCTCCAACACTTGATAAGATGCAACACGATTTTATTTAACATCTAAACTCTTATACATGTTCAACTGTGGGTTGACACTATGCTGACTTGACTGGAGACCTGATACTTGTCTAACCAGACTTACTGGCTACCACATGGTGTTTGCACTGGCCAGCTTACTAACTCTGACTGTCTCAGAGGCTGGGTCCCGAGAGAGCGGGAAAACTGGTGCCCTCTGCCTTTATAGTGGTTGTGTCCTGTCTGGTGATTGGCTGCTCTGTTCTGTGTGCTTACTGGTCATTCTGTCAATCACTGCCTGTCTGCACTCCATTGTATACATAGATATATATTATGACATCTCCCTCCCTTTTTTTTTGTTGAGATAATAAATATTAAGGTGCATGTGCGTGTGGATGTGTATATGTGCGTGACTATATACAGAATGTGCTAAAATGACCTTATGTACACAGGAAGGTGTCGCTAGTGCAGATATAGGGCAGATGAAACGGTAACAATATTTACAGAGGTCAAAACGATAAGGTAACACAGTTGTGCAAAAGTTCAGTCTATAAGTTTAGTCTCTGCAGTGGCGACAAATTCTGGTTCACCGCCTCAAGGGTGGATCAGGGACCGCCGGCACTTGGATAGGCAGGACCGCTGCCAATGTGGTGGTCGCAGAGGTCGGCAGGATTGCTGGTAGATCAGTGGCCTCGTGGTAGGGCACGTCCGGAGGAAGCATTGTGTGAGGTGGGACATCATGGTTAGGTGGCGGGCGTGGAACTCTGCGCAGCGCCCGTCTGTTGTGTCATAGGAAGAAGCCATCAGCCATGCAGATGTGGAACGATCTCGGGGCCACTTGCTTGACCACCACAGCTGTGGCGGACCAGCCGCCATCAGGTAATTGCACATGAATACGATCAGTTGCGACCAGGGGAGATCCGTGGCATGAGTGTCGTATACGGATTTCTGTTGGGCCCGAGACTGCTACATCTTTTGTATGACCGTTAGGTGGTCAAGGTCTGGAACATGGATGGCTGGAACCATGGTTCGCAGAGTGCGATTCATGAGCATCTGCGCGGGAGACAACCCAGTGGACAGCGGGGATGCTCTGTATGCCATCAGCGCCAGGTTGAAGTCGGAGCCTGAGTCTGCAGCCTTGCATAGTAATCTCTTGACGATATGGACTCCTTTTTCGGCCTTCCCGTTTGACTGCGGGTCGTGGGGGCTGGAGGTTACGTGACGAAAGTTGTATAGGCGGGCAAAATCAGACCATTCCTGGCTGTAAAAACAGGGACCGTTGTCACTCATCACCGTGAGCGGTATCCCATGCCTGGCAAATGTTTCTTTGCATGCTTTATCACCGCCTTCGACGTGAGGTTTGGACAGTTTCACCACTTCAGTGTAATTGGAGAAGTAGTCGACCAGGAGGACATAGTCACGCCTCTTGGCGTGGAAAAGGTTGACACCGACTTTGGACCATGGGGAGGTCACTATCTCATGTTGCTGCAGAGTTTCTTTGGGTTGAGCTGGCTGAAATATCTGACATGTGGGGCAGTTGAGGACCATGTTGGCAACGTCCTGGCTGATGCCCGGCCAATAGACTGCCTCTCGAGCTCTGCATCAACATTTCTCGACCCCCAGGTGACCCTCATGGAGTTGGCCGAGCACCATAGCTCGCATGCTCTGCGGAATCACAATCCTATTGAGCTTCATGAGGATGCCGTCCACCACCGTCAGGTCGTCCTTGACATTGTAAAACTGGGGACACTGTCCCTTCTGCCAGCCATTCGTGAGGTGCTGTATCACATGCTGTAGCAGAGGATCCTTGGCCGTTTCGTCACAAATTTGGATGACCCTCTCATCAGTGGCCGGAAGGTTGGAGGCACACAATTGCACCTGCGCATCGATTTGGCAGACAAAGTCAGTTTGTTCACACTGTGTGGTGATAGACCTGGAAAGGGCATCTGCAAGAATGAGTTCTTTGCCTGACATGTAGACAAGTTCAAAGTCATAACGGTGTAGCTTGAGAAGGATTTGTTGTAACCGAGGCATCATGTCATTCAAATCCTTCTGGATTATGTGGACTAATGGCCTGTGGACCGTCTCAACCGTGAATTTTGGGAGGCCATACACATAGTCGTGAAATTTGTCGATTCCCGTTAGGAGGCCCAAGCATTCCTTCTCGATCTGCGCGTACCGTTGCTCAGTGGGCGTCATGGCTCTGGAGGCATACGCAACTGGGGCCCATGAGGAGGAATCGTCCCGTTGGAGTAGCATCACCTCAATACCGTCCTGGCTCGTGTCAGTGGATATTTTGGTCTCTTTGGTAGGGTCGAAGAACGCCAGAACTGGGGTTGTGGTGAGTTTTGCCCTCAGCTCACGTCATTCGTTCTCATGAGCGGGCAGCCACTGGAATTCTGTCGACTTTTTGACGAGCTGGCGGAGGGCTGTGATGTGTGCCGCCATGTTGGGAATGAACTTCCCGAGGAAGTTGACCACCCCTAGAAAGCGGAGGACCGCCTTCTTGTCCTCTGGGTTCTTTATGGCATTGATCACCGAGACCTTGTCAGCATCTGGCCGCACGCCTTGTTGCGAGATGTGGTCATCAAGGAATTTGATTTCGGATTGACCGAACGAGCACTTGGCTCTGTTGAGTCGGAGGCCATGCTCATGGATTCTGTGGAATACCTGCTTGAGGCAATCGATGTGTTCTTGAGGAGTTGTGGACCAGATTATGACATCGTCAACATACATGCGCACCCCCTCGATACCCTCCATCATCTGTTCCATGATGCGGTGAAATACCTCTGAGGCAGAGATGATGCCAAAAGGCACCTGGTTGTAGCAGTAGCAACCAAACGGGGTATTGAATGTGCACAGCTTGCGACTGGATGCATCCAGCTGTATTTGCCAGAATCCCTTGGAGGTGTCCAGCTTCGTGAAGAGTTTGGCATGAGCCATCTCGCTGCTCAACTCGTCTCGTTTTGGTATCGTGTAATGTTCCCTCATGATGTTGCGGTTTAAATCCTTGGGGTCGATGCAGATTTGAAGCTCACCTGACGGCGTCTTGACGCAGACCATGAAGCTGACCCAGTCCGTGGGTTCTGTGACCTTGACCTGGAGGTCCTGTAACTCTTGAGGGGTGCCGGCATCAAACGTGGTGCGTGGATCACAGGGGTGGCGTTTGGTTTGAGCAGGATTTTGTATCAGTATGGGAGTGTGCCCATTCCGTCGAACACTGCGTGATGATGTCATCAATTTCAGCCTGAAGTTCTCATCAGGTAAGGCCATCGCCTGTGAGGATGACATGGTGTGGACTCGCTGAACCAAGTTCAGGAGTTTGCAGGCCCGAGCACCGAGCAGGGATGCTCTGTCAGGTCCCACAATCTCAAATCGCAGTGTTGCTTTAAATGACTTATTGGAAACTCCGAGTTGGCATGAGCCACTGGCAGCTATGGCATTGCCATTGTAGTCAAGGAGCTGGCAGGCCGGTGGAAGAATGCTTGGTCTGTCGCGGATTGTGTCGAGATCAGATTTGAAGATGAGGTTCGCCAATGCGCTGGTGTCCAGTTTGAACCGAATGCGAGCCTTGTTGACTGTGAGGACAGCACACCACTCATCGTCGGGATCCACGCTGAGGATCGGGAGGTGCCTCGCTGTCTTGGAGAAAGGCAGCGCATGCTTCGTAATGATGCCCACCCGGTGTGGAGATTTGAGGCACGCAGCATCAGGATCTGTTGGGCTTCGGGATCGGAGTCTGGCATGGCCTGCTGTATTGAGCGTATGCTTCTGCACGGTGGCTGGGATCGCTGGATGCTGGGCAGTGGAGCAGATTTGCAAAGGGCTGTGTAGTGGCCAAGCTTGCCACACTGTAGACACGTCAAGATGTTGCCGGACATGCCGCTTTAAATGGGCGGAGCCACAATTCGGACATGTCATGATGCCAACGTCAGCGCGTTCCGTGCTCCATCACGCATGCGCAGTGCGGTCAAACGACGTACGCACCTGCGCAGTCTGGTCGTCAGTCTTGCCGTCCCCTCGGTCGTGGCGCGCATGCGCAGGGGCCCGGGGAAAGCGTGCGGAATGGCCACTCTCGTCGATACTTAGACCCTGCATTTGTGCGATGGCCTGCACCCGTTCCGCCTCGTGGGAGGTTAGCTTTGCCGTTTCTGCCGCCCTGATGTGGGAGTACCGATTGTTAGCATGTTCGTGGAGAACACACGTTTCGATGGTGATGGTGAGGGTGAGCTGCTTGACTTTCAGGAGCTGCTGGCGAAGAGAATCGGAGTGGACCCCGAAAACGATCTGATCCCAGATCATGGAATCAGTGGTCGAGTCATAGTTACTTGATTGCGCGAGGATGCGGAGATGGGTCAGAAAGGATTGAAAAGGTTCATCCTTACCCTGAAGCCTCTGCTGGAAAACGTACCGTTCAAAGATCTCATTCACCTCAATGTCGCAGTGGCTGTCGAACTTCAGTAGGACTGTTTTAAATTTTGTCTTGTCTTCGCCTTCAGCGAATGTAAGGGAGTTGTAGATGTGGATGGCGTGGTCCCCGTCTGTGGAGAGGAATAGTGCGATCTTCCTGGCGTCCGATGCGGCCTCGAGGTCGGTGGCTTCTAGATAGAGTTGGAACTTTTGTTTGAAGATCTTCCAATTTACACCGAGGTTGCCGGAGATGCGGAGCTGCGGAGGAGGGCGGACGTTTTCCATGTCACCAGATGGCTGTTTGCTGGTCAACGGTGATTCACTCAAGGTAGGTCCGTCAATTTTCAGCATCACTCACTGGTGCCATGATGTGTTGGGTAGGCTGGGTCGATGTGGACTGCACTTGATGCAGTATAGCGACAGACAGACCTCCAACACTTGATAAAATGCAACACAATTTTATTTAACATCTAAACTATTATACATGTTCAACTGTGGGTTGACACTATGCTGATTTGACTGGAGACCTGGGGCGTCATTCTCCGACCCCCCGCCGGGTCGGAGAATGGCTGTTGGCCGCCGTGAATCCCGCCCCCGCCGAAGTCTCTGGTACCGGAGATTGGGCGGGGGTGGGAATCGGGCCGCGCTGGTTGGCGGGACCCCCCGTTCAATTCTCCGGCCCGGATGGGCCGAAGTCCCGCCCAGAAATTGCCTGTCCCGCCGGCGTAAATCAAACCTGGTATTTACCGGCGGGACCAGGCGGCGTGGGTGGGCACCGGGGTCCTGGGGGGGGCGCGGGGCGATCTGACCCCGGGGGGGTGCCCCCACGGTGGACTGGCCCGCAATCGGGGCCCACCGATCCGCGGGCGGGCCTGTGCCGTTGGGGCTCTCTTTCCCTTCCGCCTCCGCTACGGCCTCCACCATGGCGGAGGCGGAAGAGACTCTCCCCACTGCGCATGCGCGGGAAACTTTCAGCGGCCGCTGATGCTCCCGCGCATGCGCCGGGAAACTGTCAGCGGCCGCTGACGCTCCCGCGCATGCGCCGCATTTCCACGCCAGTTGGCGGGGCAACAAACGCCATTTCCGCCAGCTGGCGGGGCGGAAATCCCTCCGGCGTCGGCCTAGCCCCTCAATGTTGGGGCTAGGCCGCCAAAGATGCAGAGCATTCCGCACCTTTGGGCCGGCGCGATGCCCGTCTGATTGGCGCCGTTTTTGGCGCCAGTCGGCGGACTTCACGCCGTTGGGGGAGAATTTCGCCCCTGATACTAGCCTAACCAGACTTACCAGCTACCACATGGTGTTTGCACTGGCCAGCTCACTAACTCTGACTGTCTCAGAGGTTGGGTCCCGAGAGAGCGGGAAAACTGGTGCCCTCTGGCTTTATAGTGGTCGTGTCCTGTCTGGTGATTGGCTGCTCTATTCTCTGTGCTTACTGGTCATCCTGTGTGTCAATCACTGCCTGTCTGCACTCCATTGTATACATAGATGTATATTATGACAGGGGTGAGACCCACGCAGACACGGGGAGAATGTGCAAACTCCACACAGACAGTGACCCAGGGCCAGGATCAAACCCGGGTCCTCGGTCCCGTGAAATATCTAACAATTTTAATGAAAGGTCATTAAGTTGAAACATTAACTCTGTTTTGACTGATCTCTCAGGTGGACTTAAAAAATCCCAACGCACCATTTTGGAGAAGAGAATTGAACATTACCTGGTGCCCTGGCAAATATTTATCCTTCAATCAACATCATGAAAGGCCAGAATTGCTTTGATGAGGCCTGTGGTGCAGTGGGTAGCAGCTCTGCCTCTATCAAGAAGCTCTGGGTTTTCAATGGCGCTGAGGACCGGGTTTGATCCTGGTCCCAGGTCACTGTCCATGTGGAGTTTGCACATTCTCCCACTATCTGCATAGGTCTGACCCCCACAACCCAAAGATGTGCAGGTCAGGTAGATTGGCCATGCTAAATTGCCCCTTAATTGGAAAGAAAATAATTGGTACTCTAAATTTATTTTTTAAATAAATTGGGTTCAAGACCAATCCAGGGCTTGATGGCTGAGGAAGGTACATTAATAACCCGGTCAAGCAGGTCAAGTATCAACTTGTAAATCCTTCCCAACATACACCAATGGCAGGTGGTAAGAGCCAGAAAGATTCATGGTCAGCCATGTGATGGAATGGAAACTGGAACCTCTGCCATCGCTATCCATAGCTCCAAGCTACAACATGCAAAAGTGTGCGTTACCGCAGTAATTCAGACTCGTTGGGCGGGTCAACTCAGACTCGCTGGTGTGGATCAGATTGGTGGCAATTACTAATGACCCCAACAGTAACAGTAGGATGTGTGAAAAGGCTTCAAAAGAACACTGATTTATTCATAATGTTCTTAAAAATACTTATTTCACTACAAACCGATAAAAGCATCAATCATCCAGAACGTTGAAAGCAGGCTTTTTCAAAGTGGGGGTCGCGAACCCGGGTGGGTATCGAGTAGGTGTAAAAAGGGGTGTGGCGCACCCTGAAATTTACATAGGTATCTCAACTACTGGGTAAGATCAGGATGGCAAACAGAAAAAGTTCCACAAAATAGATTTTGTGAGAGGAGATATGGAAGAATGCATGGCCCAGGAGTGAGAATCAGAGTAGATTGGCCAGCTGATAGACATCCCAACAGCAAGCCAGACGGTTAGCTGTAATTTGGAACCATCACACAGACAAGATTGTTGCCGAGTAACGGGCCATCGTCACCAATCAATCCGGCTCTTCACTGAACTGAAATCTTTCAATCAACTAAAATTAAATTGAGTAGATTTTCAGGTTTGTTGCTGAATGTTTCTCTCTTTATTTGGCTCTGAATATGGTGGTCAATATGGTCACCTTCCTTAATTCTAATTACGTTTGCTCTAGAGTCGCCAGGTATGTTTCGATACCGCCACAAGGTTCAAACCAAATAATGATCAAAGACTCGACACACCAGTTAGTTAGTTCAAAGTGCTTATTTATTTACACACACAGTTAAATATAATCACGCACAAATACTACAGACTAAACTATCACCACTGCTAAAGCCTATACTTAGCTTCTGGCGCCCACTCAGTCAGAGGAACAATGGCCGTTGTTTGGTTCTGAGGCTGCTGGGGTTGAAGTGGTGAAGGGGAACAGCTAAGGTCGTCTGTCTGGTAGCGTGCGTTGACCTTGGACTTACTTGTTCTGGTGCAGCTGTTGGACAGGTCTCTCCTCGGTGAGAGCCGGAGCCAAGAGAACGATTCTCTCTTGGGGGTTCCTTCTTATACCCAAAGGGGCTTCGCGCACTTTTGGGCGGGCCTTGAACTTGGCCCCAATCAATTGGGCCGTTTCTCGATCGTTCCTATCGATTTCATCCAATAAAGGGGTGGGTGCCCTAATGGCTGGGCGTGTCCTAGGTGGCCGTTGGCCTGCTTTGTTTCGGTCTCCTCTGGCGCCGCGGTGTCTGCCTTAGTATCGGTTACTCAAATGTTACTCTTTTGTTCCCGGAGATGGGCCATTAGTATGCTAATGTGCCTACAGTTTTGGTCTTGTCTGGGAGCTACGGCTCCAATATGCAGACAAACCCTGAACCTGCTTGTTTTCTCAGTATTGTCCATTTTCCCTGCAATCTTTGCAAAGTGTCCATTTTGTAATCGGGAAGTGGCCATCCCAGACGGCTACAGGTTCACCCACCAAGAGAATTAGTTTCCATTTCTGTAGAGAAGCTTGTACAGACCCCCACCCTGCAAGCCCTCCGCTTACACACACTCTCTCTCGGTCCTCTCATTGAAAGAGCATTTGGGAAGCCAACCACCAGGTTGGATATTTTACACATCCATTCAAATCTGTGAGGGACAATAGGGTTGGAGAAAACTGTCTTCTTTCTTTCTTTCTGGGTTTGGGTGTCGATCCTCACTCGCAGCAAAACTCACTGAAATTTGAATTTCGTACTGAAAGGTTTAAACTGTACAACTGTAAACCTGTCACAGAACAATCACACTCGGACTCTTCCACACCAGTTATGATGGAAAATCCTCAGAATTTTATGGAAACTCGCTGCCTTTGTCTGCACCTGCCCCCCCAAAAAAACAATCATGCATCGTAAATGAAAAAAATATTGATATCAATCCCAAAAGCAGCTGTTCCGAGAAACCTGCATGCTTTTGTCTTACTTTCATAGTTTCATTTACAGTAATGTTCCGGATTTATCTTCCCCAACCCTTTAAGGGCTGGTTTAGCTCAGTGGGCTAGACAAGTGGTTTGTAATGCAGAACGAGGCCAGCAGTGTGGGTTCAATTCCCGAACAGGCACCGGAATGTGGCGACTAGGGGCTTTTCACAGTAACTTCATACGTGTGACAATAAAATATTATTATTAGCATTCTGCATCTTCTCCTGCAAGATTATCCTTAAGATTAAGGGCTATTAACCCTAAATTTCTGCAATCTTTCCTTTGTGTTATGTGGTGCTATGTATTAGGGGTAATGTGGTACCCGTGAGGCCGACAGGTCCCGGGTCCTGGTTGGATCTGCCGACTTCTGGCTCCGCCCTGAAGGCGGAGTATAAGAGCCCGAGCTTCTCCCCGCAGCCTCATTCTGTTGCTGAGCTGCTGGGGACAAGTCTCGCTTAATAAAGCCTAGATCGACTTCATCGCTTCTCGTCTCGCATAAGTCATTGTGCGCTACAATTTATTAAGCGAGCTTAAAAGACTATGGAGCTCCGGATCGCCCCGGAGTGCCTGCGGATCAGCCCCCACACAGCGAACTTGGCAGCCGTATTCAAACACTGGCAAGCATGCTTTGAAGGCTACCTCCGAACGGCCCCCGGCCGGATCACGGAAGAACTGAAAATGCAGGTCCTGCATTCGAGGGTAAGCCCGGAGATTTACTCGCTTATAGAAGACGCAGAGGATTTCCCGACGGCGCTCGCATTGCTGAAGGGCATCTACGTTCGGCCCGTAAACCAGGT
This sequence comes from Scyliorhinus torazame, assembly GCF_047496885.1. Taxonomy (NCBI): domain Eukaryota; kingdom Metazoa; phylum Chordata; class Chondrichthyes; order Carcharhiniformes; family Scyliorhinidae; genus Scyliorhinus; species Scyliorhinus torazame. The sequence goes on along the minus strand of NC_092707.1, from coordinate 156,011,219 downwards.
CTACGCGCGCCACCAACTCGCAACGAGACGACAAATTCCCGGAGAATCGCTCGAGGAATTCTATGGCACGCTGCTAATTTTGGGACGAGGCTGCAACTGCCCGCCGGTGAACACGATCGATCACACGGACCTGCTCATTCGTGATGCATTCGTGGCAGGTATGAACTCTCCCCAAATCCATCAGAGACTTATAGAAAGAGAGTTGCTAGGACTCTCAGAGGCACGGGCCCTTGCAGCCTCCCTTGATGTGGCCTCCCAAAACGCCCGCGCCTACGGCCCCGACCGCGCGGCAGCCCCTTGGGCTCCGTGGACGCCCTTCGCGACCAACTCCCCGGCACCACCCCCCCCCCCCGCAAGCTTGCGCGGTTAAAGCACCAGACCATCCCAGGGGGGCCCGCTGCTATTTCTGCGGACAAATGAAACACCCCCGGCAGCGCTGCCCGGCCCGCGCAGCGACTTGTAAAAGCTGCGGCAAAAAGGGCCATTTTGCGGCAGTGTGCCGGTCCCGGGGGGTCGCCGCAATCCCCGGAGAAGAACGACGACAACAGATCCCGAACCCCCCCCAACCCCCCCAGCGTCCCATGTGCGACCCGCGGGCGCCACCATTTTGGGTCCCGGGCACCACGAGGGGAGGATGGGTGCCGCCATCTTGTGACCCCCCAGCCACGTGCGATTCATAAGTGCGGCCATTTTGTCCACCCCGGCCGCATGCGATACATGGACGCCACCACCTTGGTTGACAACAAAGGACCCCAGATTCGACGGCTCCACGGGGTCCGAAGAAGACGCCGCGACACTACTACCACGACTGGTTTCGGTGACACTGGATCAATCGCGGCCCCAGACGCTCCAGATGACGACAACGACGGTGCTGGTCAACGGATACGAGACGTCATGCCTGATCGACTCCGGGAGCACGGAAAGTTTTATTCACCCAGACACGGTAAAACGCTGTTTTCTGACCATCCATCCAAGCACGCAAAAGATTTCCCTAGCTGCAGGATCCCACTCAGTGGAGATCAAAGGGTTCTGCATCGCAAACCTAACGGTGCAAGGGAGGGAGTTTAAGAACTACAGGCTCTACGTCCTGCCCCAACTCTGCGCGCCCACATTACTGGGATTAGACTTCCAATGTAACCTTCAGAGCCTAACATTCCAATTCGGCGGCCCAATACCCCCACTCACTATCTGCGGCCTCGCAACTCTCAAGGTTGAACCGCCGTCCTTGTTTGCAAACCTCACCCCGGATTGCAAACCCGTCGCCACTAGGAGCAGACGGTACAGTGCCCAGGACCGGACATTTATTCGGTCTGAAGTCCAGCGGTTGCTGAAGGAAGGCATAATCCAGGCCAGCAATAGTCCCTGGAGAGCCCAGGTGGTAGTCGTAAAGACCGGGGAGAAGCAAAGGATGGTCGTAGACTATAGTCAGACCATCAACAGGTACACGCAGCTAGATGCGTACCCTCTCCCCCGCATATCCGACATGGTCAATCGGATTGCGCAGTATAAGGTCTTTTCCACCGTGGACCTCAAGTCCGCCTACCACCAGCTCCCCATCCGCCCAGGTGTCCGCAAGTACACCGCCTTCGAGGCAGACGGGCGGCTATACCACTTCCTAAGGGTCCCATTTGGCGTCACGAACGGGGTCTCGGTCTTCCAACGGGAGATGGACCAAATGGTTGACCAGCACGGGTTGCAGGCCACGTTCCCGTATCTCGACAACGTAACCATCTGCGGCCACGATCAGCAGGACCTCGACGTCAACCTCCAAAAGTTCCTCCAGACCGCTAACGCCCTGAACCTCACATATCACGAGGAAAAATGCGTTTTTAGCACAAACCGTTTGGCCATCCTGGGATATGTAGTGCGCAATGGAGTAATAGGCCCCGACCCCGAACGCATGCGCCCCCTTATGGAATTTCCCCTCCCCCACTGCTCCAAAGCCCTGAAACGTTGCCTGGGCTTCTTTTCATATTACGCCCAGTGGGTCCCCCAGTACGCAGACAAGGCCCGCCCGTTAATCCAGTCCACTACCTTCCCCCTGTCGACAGAGGCTCGCCAGGCCTTCAGCCGCATCAAAGCGGATATCGCAAAGGCCACGATGCGCGCCATCGACGAGTCCCTCCCCTTCCAGGTCGAGAGCGACGCATCCGATGTAGCTCTGGCGGCCACCCTTAACCAAGCGGGCAGACCCGTGGCCTTTTTTTCCCGGACCCTCCACGCCTCAGAAATCCGCCACTCCTCAGTGGAAAAGGAAGCCCAAGCCATAGTGGAAGCTGTGCGATATTGGAGGCATTACCTGGCCGGCAGGAGATTCACTCTCCTCACCGACCAACGGTCGGTAGCCTTCATGTTCGATAATGCACAGCGGGGCAAAGTTAAGAATGACAAGATCTTAAGGTGGAGGATCAAACTCTCCACCTTCAATTATGAGATCTTGTATCGTCCCGGAAAGCTGAACGAGCTGTCCGATGCCCTATCCCGCGGCACATGTGCCAACGCACAAATAGACCGCCTCCAAACCCTCCATGAGGACCTCTGCCATCCGGGGGTCACTCGATTCTACCATTTCGTAAAGTCCCGCAACCTCCCCTACTCTGTGGAGGAGGTCCCTACAGTCACCAGGAACTGCCACATCTGCGCAGAGTACAAACCGCACTTTTTCAGGCCGGGTAGAGCGCACCTGATCAAGGCTTCCCGGCCTTTTGAACGCCTCAGTTTGGATTTCAAAGGGCCCCTCCCCTCCACCGACCGCAACACATACTTCCTGAATGTGGTGGACGAGTACTCCCGTTTCCCCTTCGCCATCCCCTGCCCCGACATGACAGCGGCCACAGTCATTAAAGCCCTTGGCACCATATTTACACTGTTCGGTTTCCCCACATACATCCATAGCGACAGGGGGTCCTCCTTCATGAGTGACGAGCTGCGTCGGTTCCTGCTCAGCAAGGGCATTGCCTCGAGCAGGACGACCAGCTACAACCCCCGGAGGAACGGGCAGGTAGAGAGGGAGAACAGCACGGTCTGGAAGACCGTCCTACTGGCCCTACGGTCCAGAAATCTCCCAGTTTCCTGGTGGCAGGAAGTCCTCCTGGATGCTCTCCACTCCATCCGGTCGCTGCTGTGTACCACCACGAACCAAACACCGCACGAGCGCCTCCTTGTCTTCCCTAGGAAGTCCTCCTCCGGAACGTCGCTGCCGACCTGGCTGGCAGCCCCAGGACCCATCTTGCTCCGGAAACATGTGCGGACGCACAAATCGGACCCGTTGGTCGAGAGGATTCACCTTCTCCACGCGAACCCGCAGTACGCCTATGTGGCGTACCCCGACGGCCGACAGGACACGGTCTCCCTGTGGGACCTTCCGCCCGCCGGAAACACACACCCCCCCGACACCGATCATCCCCTCCCTACCACCGGCGCACCCCGCGACCGACCCCTTCCCGGGGGATCGGTCCTCCTCCCTTGCCCGCCCAGGAGTAAAACAGGAACAAACAGTGAAATGCTCCCGGAGACGACAACGCCCGAGCAAGCACCTGCACCACCACCGGGGCTGAGGCGATCAACGAGAAAGACCAGACCACCCGCTCGACTCGTGGAATCCGCATGACACCAAGAAAAGCAAGACTGTTGTTGTAACAAAAAATTTTTTTTGCTCGTATTGTAAATAGTTCTCACAAACCTGTACATAGCCCAGTGTAGGGCTAAAGCTGTATTAACACAGTCCGAAATTTGTTCCAGGGCCAGCCTTGTAAACCCTTACCACCATGCGAACCACCACCCCGCTGGGTTCCTTTTTAACAAGGGGTGAATGTGGTGGTATGTATTAGGGGTAATGTGGTACCTGTGAAGCCGAGAGGCTATTGGCTGACAGGTCCCGGGTCCTGGTTGGATCTGCCGACTTCTGGCTCCGCCCTGAAGGTGGAGTATAGGAGCCCGAGCTTCTCCCCGCAGCCTCATTCTGTTGCTGAGCTGCTGGGGACAAGTCTTGCTTAATAAAGCCTAGATCGACTTCATCGCTTCTCATCTCGCGTAAGTCATTGTGCGCTACATGTTAGTTGTGGCTAATTGGGTAATGCTCTAGTCTCTATATTAGATGGTTGTGGGTTCACCTCCACATCTAGGCTAAGTGTAGTATTGTAGCGATGCTGCCCTGCTAGAACCGCCATTTTCCAATTACCATGTTACATGGAGGTTCTGCTTCTCATGTGGATGTAAAACATTCCATGGGGCTACATTGAATAGGAGTAGGGAATTATCCCTGATGTCCCAACTAACATTTATCCCTCAGTCAAAATCAGACTATCTGCTCTTTTTCACATTGCTGTTTGTGGGATCTTGCTGTGCATCAATTTGCATTATAACAGTGACAGTACTTCATTGGTTGCAAATGATGTCATACTCATGTAGGTGCTAGAAAAATGGAAATCTTCTTCCTTTTTCATAATTCAGACATTGACATCAACCTCGTGGATTCTCTGCACATTGAATATATCTCTACTTTCATAGAGTCATAGAGTTTTACAACACAGAACACAGAAAGAGGCTCTTCGGCCCATCAGATCTGTGGCAGCCATCAAGTGGGTCCCAAAGATCAGCCATTTGGAAAAAGTGGACCCCGAGAGAAAAAGTTTGAAAAACACTGCTTTAAAGCATCGAAAACATAAACTGCAAGCTCTTGAAACTTCTTCATCTTGTGTAAATAAACCTGCGCTGGGTGGTGATCCATTCGCGGGGGTTAGGCCTGGTCGAGGTAAGGGGGGTGGGTTTGGGAGAGTGTAAGGTCCACTTCATGGTGAGGTTGCTGGATAGGGGAGAGTGTTGGTCCTACTCAGAGAGGGCTTTTGGTCCAGGTCCACTCTGGAGGGGCGGGGATGGGGTGTTTGGTGGGGGGGGGGGGCGGTGGCGTTTGGTCAGATTTGATCCAGAAGGTGAGTTGGTGTGAGGGCCGGATTGGGCGGGGGTGTCCGAGTTGGCAGGGGGGTGGGGGTGGGTGGTGTTCAGATTGGGGTGGAGTGATGCTTAGAGTCAGGCTGGCTGGGGCGGATTCCCATGCGGCTGTGGCTGGGGTGTGGTGTGGAATCCCAGTGGGGTGGCCGGTGCGGGTGGGGGAGGTGGGGCGGGGAAAAGGATGTTGGGAATACTCTGGGGGTTGATTAGTCAGGGGGTGGGAGTCTGGGGGGTTGGGGGCGTGTCCTGTGCGGGGCTCCATCTGAATGGTTAAAATAAATACGCTGAAGTTAGAAGTAGATTTATTTCTTCTCACTCTTTCAGAGTAACTATTCGTGTAAAACTGGCAGAACCATCCAAAGTTGCCGTTGTAAATCGCTTTGGTTGATGGTTCTCAGCCAAGCGCAATTGACCAGAAGTTAACACTTCTGGACAATTGCCACATAAAGCCTCACCTGAGATCATCCGTGAGGGATTCCCCAGCATATCTTTGGGGTACCCCCCCAAATCTGACACTGGGGAGCCAGAAGTTGGTGTGTGCAATTTGGTTACATGAACTACCCGTCAAAGGCATTCTGCTGTCTGTAAAGGATTTTGGGATGCCCTGAAGTCATGAAATGCTCCATATAAATTCAAACCTTTCATTTATTTTTCCTAATCGACATAGTTTCAATCACAATTCCAAGGAAGGATACCCAATTGTTGAGCAAAGTTCATCTGAAATTAAATCGCTGATTGCAAATAGTAACGTTCTTGGGCTTTATGGAATCAGTGTAAATTTAGTAATAACTACTAGTTTGAACATTGAAATCTGCTGTAGGCTGCTCTTAATTATTTAACCATCAATTAGTCTGACTCTCCTAAACTCTCCCAAAACAGCTAAAAGATTGGAATGCCTGCTCGTGTAAAAATCAGTCACATGGTATCTGTCTGTCTGTCTGCAAGGGACAGAGACACTTGGACTCTTTCAGCATGATACAAAGGATGAGAGACCACAGCCATTTAAATCGTAAACATACTGAATATTTTTGCAGAATAAAGATGAAAGCAGTGTGGATACCGAGTGCTTGAATTGTATCTGCAGAGAGATCCCAAGTGTAGCTCCTCAGGACCAATGATGTAGAGGTTCAAAGGAGTAACTACTTAAAGGAGTTGTGTGCTGAATAAGCAGCCTAAATAATGCCTTGGTAACACAAGAATTGGCTGGAATATTGACTTTTTCTATTCTACAGGAGAAATTCTCACCTTTTGGCAACTTTGTAAACTGTCATCCTTTTTAGCTTGAGAAAGGAATTGGTTTGAAGTCTGGAGTGGGCAAACAATAGAAGATTACAATTATTTGGAACCTTCAAACTATTAAAGCAAACCTTTTCACAGGAGCATTGGCAACAAAATTTCACAGTGGAAGTTAGCGGAAGATATGAGAACCGGTCAGTGTCCTGGGGTGGGATTCTCCGCTTGCCGATGCCGAAATTGTATTCGGCGATCGGGCGGAGAATGACTTTTGATGCCACGATTGGGGGCGCCGCCTGTTTTTGGCTCCGCCTCCTCCAAAACGGCATCCTCGGTGAGTACGCTGCACACCGTTGGGATGGCCTCCGGACGTCACCTGAAGGCCCTTCCCCGACGCTCCGCCCCCGATGGGCCGACTTCCCGACGGCGTAGATCACATGTAGTCTGAGTTTTCGTCAACCTCGCGTGGCAGCTGCAGACTGTGTCCAAGACCGCCACAGCCGGGGGTAGGGGAGCTGACCCGCGGGGGGGGGGGCTTTGGCGGCGACTGGTGGGGGGTGGTCCGGGGAGTGGCGAGGGGGTGGGTTACAGGGGGGCACTATCTGGCAGGCCTTGTCCGCACGCGTGTTGTGCGGCGCGACTGCTGCAGGTCGTCCCCGTGCGCATGCGGGCCACGGACCCGGCAATTCTCCGGCTGTTTCTGTCGGGATCGGCGGGGGTTTTACATGGCGCAGCACCCCTCCACGGGGTGGAGCATCATTGCGGGGGCGGCGCCAACATTTTCATCATAAGACTAGGCACGTTCTCCAGTCAAAATCGGAGAAGTGTTGACGCCAAAGCAGAATTCGGGATCTTCCATGACAGCAAAATTAGCGCCGATCGATTCAGCAAGCATGGAGGGGTTAGCACCAGTGCCACATGGAATACAATCGATTCCAATGAGAAACGGTGTGGAATTCACCAGGGGCGTCATTCTCCGACCCCCCGCCGGGTCGGAGAATGGCCGTTGGCCGCCGTGAATCCCGCCCCCGCCCCCGCCGAAGTCTCCGGTACCGGAGATTGGGCGGGGGCGGGAATCGGGCTGCGCCGGTTGGCGGGACCCCCCGCTCAATTCTCCGGCTCGGATGGGCCGAAGTCCCGCCCAGAAATTGCCTGTCCCGCCGACGTAAATTAAACCTGGTATTTACCGGCGGGACCAGGCGGCGTGGGTGGGCTCCGGGGTCCTGGGGGGGCGTGGGGCGATCTGACCCCGGGGGGTGCCCCCACGGTGGCCTGGCCCGCGATCGGGGCCCACTGATCCTCGGGCGGGCCTGTGCCGTGGGGGCACTCTTTCCCTTCCGCCTCCGCCACGGCCTCCACCATGGCGGAGGCGGAAGAGACTCTCCCCACTGCGCATGCGCAGAAAACTTTTAGCGCCCGCTGACGCTCCCGCGCATGCGCCGGGTAACTGCCAGCGGCCGCTGACGCTCCCGCGCATACGCCGCATTTCTGCGCCAGCTGGCGGGGCAACAAACGCCATTTCTGCCAGCTGGCGGGGCGGAAATCCCTCCGGCGCCAGCCTAGCCCCTCAATGTTGGGGCTCGGCCCCCAAAGATGCGGAGCATTCTGCACCTTTGGGCCGGCGCGATGCCCGTCTGATTGGTGCCGTTTTTGGCGCCAGTCGGCGGACATCGCGCCGTTGGGGGAGAATTTCGCCCCAGGTCTGTGATTGACACTCGGGAGGCTGACAAGCTGCAGCCGCACGTACACATTAAACCTCCCACACACACTCATCCCAGCCAACAAAGTGGCACTGGTTGTGCTGGAGCATACAGTTGATGGGTCGACTGGGGCCAGAAGGCACCCAGGGGGTCGTCCTGGGGTGACATCTAAGTTCACAGTGGGCAGTCAGCAGCATGCGCAGCTGCATGGCGGCCTTTCTGGCTGTGGAATTCACGGTCAGTGTCGAGGAATACCGCCTATCCACCTCCACATTCTGGGAGGCGCTGAAGGCTGTGATCAGGGGTGAAATTATTGCTCACAAAGCACAAAGAGATAGGGAAGAGAGGGTGGCTAAGCAACAGCTAGTCGACTCCATACTGGAGATAGACTGGCAACACTCCAAGGCCCCGACCGTGGAGCTCCTGGCAGAGAGGAAAAAGCTGCAAATTGACTTTGATCTGTTCTCCATGAAGAAATCAGTGCACCAACTCCGCCAGGCATGGGGGACCTTGTACGAGCACGGAGACAAGGCCAGCCGCCTGCTGGCTCACCAGTTGAGAAAGCAGGCAGCTATGAGGGAAATAGCCTGGTCAGAGACAACAGGGGGAAATTAGTAGTGGAACTGGAAAAGGTCAACGAGGCATTCCAGCTCTACAATTCCGGGTCCCCAGCAAGATGAAACAGTTCCTCGATGGATTGGACATACCAGTCGTGGGGGACGACAGGAAATGGGGGCTGGAAGCACCACAAGGACTGAGAGAAGTCATGGAGAGCATCAACTCCATGCAAGCAGGAGGATAGCACTGCTGCCTTACTGCGCCGAGGTCCCAGGTTCGATCCCGGCTGTGGGCCACTGTCCGTGTAGAGTTTGCACATTCTGCCTGTGTCTGCATGGGTTTCATCCCCACAACCCAAAGATGTGCAGGATAGGTGGATTGGCCACGCTAAATTGCCCCTTAATTAGAAAAAATGAATTGGGTACTCTAAATTTATATTTTTTTAAACTCCATGCAGGGGGGGAAGGCGTTGGGACCAGACGGATCACCAGCGACTTCTACAAAAAATCTACGGCAGCACAGGCCCCGCACCTGTGGGAGATGTTCAGGGACGCGCTGGCGGGGGGCACCCTGCTGCCTACGCTAGCACAAGCCTCAATCTCGCTGGTACACAAGAAAGACAAAGACCCATCAGAATGCAAGTCCTTCAGACCCATTTCACTGCTAAACATGAAAATACTGGCTAAGATCCTAGCCAGGAGTCTGGAGGACTGCGTACCAGAGGTGTAGGCAGAAGACCAAACGGGCTTTGTCAAGGGCAGACAGCTAACTTGGAACATCAGGCAGCTACTGAATGTGATCATGAACCCACCTGGGGAGAGAACACTTGAGGTGATCATCTCCCTGGATGCTGAAAAGGACTTCGACAGAGTCGAATGGAAGTACCTCATTGAGGTCTGGAGCGGTTCGGGCTTGGAGAAGGGTTTACCGCCTGGGTGAAACTCTAAGTACCACGAGCTCTAAGTACTTCCTACTGCACAGGAGAACAAGGCCCCTGGTCCTCGTGGCTGTTCGCCTTAGCGATCGAACCACTGGCAATCGAGCTCAGGGAGGCAAAGAATTGGAAAGGGATCCGGAGAAGAGACAGAGAGCACAGAGTCTCACTCTATGCGGATGACCTGCTCCTTTACATTTCAGATCCACAAAGCAGCATGGAAGGAATCATGGCGCTCTTGAGAGAGTTTGGAGCTTTCTCGGGATACATACACAACCTGGGAAAAATTGAGATATTCCTGTTGAACCCGTAAGCGGGAGGGGCAGAGCTGGAGGGACTGCCATTTAAAAAGGTCCGGCACAAATTCCGCTACCTGGGACTCATGACTAGACAGGGACAGACAACACAGACAACGGACTGACAACACTCGAGGAACTAACAAAGTTCCAGCTGACAGGGGGGAACAAACTAAGATATATGCTGGTCAAAAACTTCCTACATAGGGAAACGAGGACATATCCACAACCACCGCAACAATCGTTGCTAGAGGACCTACTGGATGTGGACATCTTAGGGAAGGTGAACTGCGGCGACATATATGGGCAACTGCTGAGAAGGGTAAACACAAAACTGGACGAGATAAGAGAAAAATGGGATGAGGAATTAGGGTGTGAAATAGGGTGGGGGATCTGGAGCAAAGCACTGCATAGGGTCAACTCCACCTCCACATGCGCAAGGCTAAGCCAAATGCAGCTAAAAGTGGTACACAGAGCCCACTTAACCAGGACCCAAATGAGCATGTTCTTCCCGGAGGTGGAGGATAAATGTGAATGGTGCCAGGGAGGCCCGGGAAACCACGCCCACATGTTCTGTTCATGTCCCAGACTTGTCGGGCTCTGGACAGCCTTCTTAGTGGCGCTGTCCAAGGTGGTGGGGATGAGGATGGAGCCATGCCCGAGAGTGGCAGTCTTTGGGGTCTCAGGGCAGCCAGGTCTCTTCCTGGGGAGGAGGACCAACGGCCTTGCCTTTGCCTCATTAATCACCCGCTGGAGAATCCTGCTCAGCTGGCGATCAACAGCACCACGTAAAGCTACAGACTGGCTGTCCGACCTATCAGAATTTCTCCAGATGGAGAAAATTAAACTCGCCATCCGGGGGTCGGAGAAGGCTTCCACAAAACATGGGAGCATTTCACTCAGTTGTTCCAAGACCAGTTTGCAGCCAACAGCCAGTAAACCAGAGGGTGCTGAAAGCCACTATACAACAACGAATGCCAATGAAGGGGGGGGGGGACAAAGAAACATGAAGCCCAACCAGGCTCAGCAAACAACAAAATACACGCTGTCACGGCAACCTAACAGGAACAAGATATAAGAGCTGAAGGGGAAAAGGGCACGCCAGATTACTAGAAGGGGTTGAGAAGAAAAGGGGAGGCAGGGAGGAAGGTTGGGGACCCAGCTGGGATAAGCGCCAAGTGGAGAACGCAAAACAAGAAGCCGCAAACGGTGTAAAGAGCAAAAGACAACCGATGTATACATAACTTCTTTTTTTTTCCTTTTCTTTTCTGTTGTTTCCAACGCATCTTCACAATTGCCTTTTTTTTGTTTGACTTGAAAGTCCTTAATAAAACTTTTTTTTTAAAGAATCGATCATGGCTGATCTGTGTCTTAATTCCATTTATTGTGCCTTTACTCCATTTCGCTTGAAATGCTAGTCCAACAAGAATCTATCAGTCTCGGTCTTGAAAGTTTCAATTTTCCCCCTCAGCCTTTTGGGGACGAGGATTCCAGGTGGAAAAAGTGATTTTCAGTGACTGAAGAGCCTTGACTGAGGGAATGGTTGATATAAGATTAAAAGCATCAGCTTTAAGGCAGAGTACAGGAGAAACACTCTGTGAGGCTGCGGAATGTACAACCTGAACTAGTGGTTGGAGCAGAAACCACATCAACAGTTAACAATAGGATGGATAGGTGGTTGAAGACATGGGGAATAGGGTGGCACGATGGACCAGTGCTTAGCACTGCTGCCTACAATGCTGAGGACATGGGTTCGATCCCGGCCCCGGGTCACTGTACGTGTGGAGTTTGCACATTCTCCCCGTGTCTGCCTGAGTTTCGCCCCCACAACCCAAAGATGTGCAGGTTAGGTGGATTGGCCACGCTAAATTGCCCCTTAATTGGACAAAATGAATTGGGGGCTCTAAATTTTTTTTAAAAGTGGAATGGGGAATAAAGTGCCACGTAATTCAGGCCACTGCTCATTTGGTCACAGAGTGGTTTAGCCAAGCGATCCATGTTGTTTTTACCCTCGCAAATGGAATTTAGAAGAAAGGCAGGCCAGTTCTCTTCGATGTCCTGGTCAATATTTACCAACATCATTTTTTTTGTTGGGGACAAGAATCCAGTTGTGGAAGGTCTGGGGGTCATTTGCAGGCAGTTTAATAAACCATGCAGAGAAAGTATATTTGTCCGTTGACAATGGAAGGGAGGAAAATAAAGGGTAGTATTTGTTTGCTGGGAGGAAAGACTACCTAAATTCAGAGACGAGAAGTAGTATCGTGGACAATGGAGAGGAGGAGCAGAAATTGTGCAGTGTTCCGCTGTTGTGGGAAAAGCATTAAGTAAGCATCATAGGCGCGATTCTCCACTCCCGCGCCGGTTGGGAGAATTTCCCGGGCCGCCACAATTTCCCGGGACGCCGGTCCGACGCCCTCCCGCGATTCTCCCAAGTGGCGGGAACGGCCCCGTCGAGTTCTGCGGGCCGCAGGCCGGAGAATCGCCAAGGACACCGAAAATGGCGATTCTCCTGCACCCCCGCTATTCTCAGGCCCGGATGGGCCGAGAAGCCAGGCCAAAACGGCGGGTTCCCCCCCGGTGCCGTCCACACCTGGTCACTGCCTTCGGGAACAGCGCGGGAACGCTGGGGGGGTGGCCTGCGTGGGGGGGGAGGGGGGATCCTGCACCGGGGGTAACCTCAAATGTGGGATGGCCCGCGATCGGTGCCCACCGATCGTTGGCCCGTCCTCTCTGAAGGAGGACCTCCTTCCTTCCGTGGCCCCGCAAGATCCGTCCGCCCTCTTCTTGCGGGGCGGACTCGGAGACGACGGCGCCGGCCAACCCGCGCATGCGCGGGTGATGCCAATTATGCGGCACCGGCCGCGTCATGTGTGCAGTGCCACCTTTACGTGGCTACAAGGCCTGGCGCATGTGGATGATGCAGCCCCGATCCTAGCCCATTATCGGGCCCTGAATCGGTCGGGATAGGGGCCGTTTTGCGCCGTCGTGAACCTCGACGGCGTTCACGATGGCTTGGGCACTTTGGCGCGGGAGTGGAGAATCCCGCCCATTGTATTTCTGATTTACGAATCAGGGGAGACCACAAATGCAGTGCTCCACTACCACAAATTTAGCAGTCGAGTGTCCCGCATTTGGCGACATTGCAGACATCAGCACACCCAAAGTGCAATGGGCTAATCGCACCCTGGGCAAACCACCTTCTTGATCGTGGTTGCACCCCTGCTAGGCAAGTATATTTACCATGTAGCCACTTAAAATGGCCAACTCCCAATTCAAAATGGCGAACGGCAAAGACTGATGGGAAAGTCAGCCAACAGGAAAAAAACGAGCAGCTGCAGGATGGCTGTGTATTTACCTCTGGAAAGGCCAGACAAGATCGATACCAGCAACCATCAGCATAACAAAACACCAGCCATCTGCATACTAATGAGCAATCCCCGGGAACAATAAGCAACATTTAGACACACAAAGCAAAACCAGACTCTTCGGCGCCAGCAGGAGCCTACACAAAAGGAGGTGAACGACCACCTCAAGATTGCCCATCGATCAGGGAACCGCTCCAGCATTGGAGAAAATCAAACCAAGTGATTGGGACAAAGTCCAATCACTTGGGACCAGGTACAGGGTCCGCCCCGAAAGGCGGGAAGCCCCTGGGAACTATAAGAATTGCGCCCCAAGTTCAAATCGCTCTTCTCTTCAGCTCTTCACCACCGCTTCTCCAGCTCTTCACTCTTCAGCAGCTGGTCGAAACTGTAAGTCTTACTTCAACGCTCGCTACGAGATAGGCGCTCCTAGCTACCAATCTGTACCAACTTCGAATCCCGCAGGCTCAGAATCCGAATGAAAGGCCATTTGTTTCCCTGACCTGGTGGGCCAGTTCCAAGTTAAGTATTGGCCTGTTAGTTGTAGAAGTAGCTTAAACGCAGAATTTGTGCATGAGTAGCGATTACTGTGTATAATAAATGTGCTTTGATTTAAATCTTACTAATCGGTGTATTGAATTATTGATCATTACTCGGACTTGAACCACGTGGCGGTATCATAAATATACCTGGCGACTCAAGAGCAAAGGTAATAAAACAGAGCAATTAAACTAAGGCAAAAATCAGCAACGACCAACATCATTAAAGCAAATTATCTGGTCATTATATATATTTTACCTGCCATTGCACTGTTTGATTGGTCTGTATAGTGGGAGCTTTACTCTGCATCTGACTTATGCTATACCTGTCCTGGTTTTTAAAAAATTATTAATTCCTCGGATGTGAGCTTCAATGGCTAGGCATACATTCATTGCCCATCCCTAACTGCCCTTGAGAAGGTGGTGGTGAGCTGCCATCTTGAACCACTGTAGTTGATGTCGTGCAAGTTCACCCACATGGGAGGGCATTCGAGGATTTTGACCCAGCGACAGTGAAGGAATGACGACATAGTTCCAAGTCCAGATGCTGAGTGATTTGAAGGGAAGTTGCAGGTGGTGGTATTGCCATGTATCTGCTACCCTTGTCCTTCTAGATTGTAGTGGTGGTGGGTTTAGAAGGTCCTATCTACTTGATGTGTTACTGCAGTGCATCTTGTGGATGATACACACGGCTGCCACTGTGTGTCAGTAGTGGAGGGAGTGAATGTTTGTGGATGGGGTGCCAATCAAGCAGGCTGTTTTATTCTGAATGGCGTCAAGCTTTTAGAGTGCTGATGGAGATGCACTCATGCAGGCAAGGAGAGAGTGCATCTTCCTGACTTGTGCCTTGTAGATGGTGGACACGCTTTAAATTTGTTTTGTTGTATGCAGAGCATTAAATGGGTATTCATTTGTGTTCCAATTAAATAGACCAAACTAGCGGCGGCACGGTGGCACAGTGGTTAGCACTGCTGCCTCACGGTGTTGAGGTCCCGAGTTCGATTCTGGCCTCGGGTCACTGTCTGTGTGGTGTTTGCACATTCTCCCCGTGTCTGCGTGGGTCTCACCCCCATAACCCAAAGATGTACAGAGTAAGTGGATTGGCCACATTATATTACCCCTTAATTGGAAAACAAATCATTGGGAACTCTCAAAAACATTTTTTTTAAATAGGCCAAACTAAAACTTTGGTTGTTGAGCTGAGAGGTATATACATGTAATATGTAACTCTGTAAATAGATACTGAAGTGCAGTCTATCCTTAACCAACTGGCTTTTTGGAATAAAACCTTTGATTAGATGGTGTGGAGTGTGTTTTATTCTGTAGCTGACCAATGCTGCACATGTCCTGTGAGCATTTGATGGGACGGTGCAGACAGTGGTATGGGGGTGGTGGTTGCTCTGCAACTAAACCATCCTGTACCTGCCCTGGGAGTGTTTGATCAGACTGTGTAGGGGGAGCTTTACTCTGTACTTGACCCGTACTGTACCTGACCTGGGAGTGTTTGATGATAATTGTTGGGTGAAACCAGTAAAGTGGTCACCCTGACAGGATTTCCTCGTTTAAAATGGTCTTGATGATTTCATCTTTAAAGCCCTTTCAGCCACCAGCCCAGTGATGGATGGGCATGACTGCTGAACATAGATTGCGTCTGTTCAGCATTGACTGTTCCTCTGAGCCACAGTTTCCCATAATAATGTTTCAGCAACGAGTTTTCCTGCCAGTAAGTGTCCCATTAACTCTGCACATTCTTTAATATTATTCTGAAATACCACCTGTTCCTGTTTTAATAACACTGGGGGTTATTCTCCAGGGTTTGATAATTAACAGACCAATTCACCTTTATTTTCATTCCAGACCTTTGAAATGTTACGGTTTTTCTTCAAACCTTGACTAATAGGTAACAGCAGTGATTAATCTTCCACTTGTATACGCTGACTCTGCCAAGAAAGTATTTTGAGTTTTCAATCCAACGACTCTTATTGAAATAAACCTCAGCTTGACTCTGTCTTTGACATGTCAAAAGTCATTTTTGCCTGGTCCAGTTACTACATCTGCTGCTTCAGGGTTGAAACCTTTCAATGATAAAATTGTGCTGATCCAAATGTCTGCTGACTGTGTTGAACTCGCACCAAGTGCGTTCACCCATCACCCCTGTGCTTACTGGTCTACAGTGGCTTCTGGTACATAGATTCTCTGATGCTAATGCTTCAATTTTAAAATTCTCACCTTTGTGTCCAGACCTTTCCAGAGCTCCACTTCTTCCTGAGTCTGCAACCTCCTCCAGTCCGACAAACCTCTGAGAACTCCTGCGCCCTCCAACTGGGTACTTCATGGGCGTGATTCTCCGGAAAGATTTCTAAGTTTGGTAGCGAGTGGGAACTGCTGTGAGCTTCCTGGTGCCCGGCCCAGCGAGGCCGGCAATGCTATTCAATGTTTTTGGGTTTATTAAATAAATTTAGAGTATCCAATTAATTTTTTCCAGTTAAGGGGCAATTTAGCGTGGCCAATCCACCTACCCTGCACCTCTTTTGGGTGTGGGGGCGAAACCCACGCAAACACGGGGAGAAACCCACACTCCACATGGACAGTGACCCAGAGCCGGGATCGAACCTGGGACCTCGGCGCCGTGAGACAACTATGCTAACCATTTGCGCCACCGTGCTGCTCTCTATTCAATGTTAATTGATCCACTTAATGGGGCCTCATGGACTCCTCACCACAAATGAATGCTCGCCAGCCGATTCGCCGTCACCACGCTCACCAGCTACCTGCTAACAAGATTGAGCAGGGCTTAAGCAGCACTTGCTCAGCCAACCCCAGCTTGCAACAATGGCGCCCAGGAGACCGGCCCCAAGATTCGGGGATGCAGATCTGGAGAGGGTCCTAGATGCAGTGGAGGCCAGGAGGGATGTCCTGTTTCCTTGAGGGTCAGGCACAGGGCAGCCAGTGCTGCCTGGGACCAGGTGGCGGCAGCTGCAAGCACTGGGAGTGTGACCAGGAGGACTGGGCTCCAGTGCTGGAAAATGATCAACAACAACACTGGGCAGCACGACTGAGTCAGCACCAACCCCCCGCCCACCTACCCCCTCAGGACCTTCCACCCCACAGGAGCATCCACACCCTCAACTCTCCATGTGACCTCCAACCCTCCCTCCACCCCCCTCCCTTCAATCCTCCAACCCTCCCTCAATCCCCCCTCTCCCATCAACTCCTCTAACCCTTTGTTAACATCCCCCCCCCCCCCATTACTGTGAATCATGCATGTGGCTACCAATACCCTATCCGTGTCCCGCCATGAAAACCTCTCTCACAATTGCCGGGAGAGGGCCCAGACTGGCGGTGGGGAGCTGGACTTAAGAATCCCCACCTCTATCCTGGCCCCGGGTCACTGTCCATTGGAGTTTGCACATTTTCTCCTTGTTTCCGTGGGTTTCGCCCCCACAACCCAAAGATGTGCAAGGTAGGTGGATTGGCCATGCTAAATTGCCCCTTATTTGGAAAAAGAAATTAGTTGGATACTCTAATTTATAAAAAAAAGAATCCCCACCTCCTTCGAGGAACGGGCCCTGGAGGTGACTGGGGTGGCCAAGGACAGGGCAGTCACCAACACGGAGGCTGGTAGACGGCGCAGAAGTGAGAACCACCGGGCTCCATCCGGGGGACCTGCCAAACGTGAGTTGTCATTGCCGTACTGACTAACCCATCCCTCCCACTGACCACATGTCCATTCTCCCACAGGGACTCCAAGGCAGCCCCCTTTCCAGCCTCCCAGAAGACCACCTCGGAGACGAGCTCCGAGGATGCCATGATCGAGGCGTCACATCTGTCATCCCCGCCCTCCACAGCGCAGATAGACTCATCTTGGTGGGAAATGTTAGTGGTCAGGCCTCTGGGGCACAATCTGGTGAGCACCACACTGCTGCTGATGCACGTCAGGTGGAGGCAGGAACCCCCAAGTGAGACAGCGGTCAGAGGTCTGTTGGATCTCAGGATCCAGCTGGGTCCCAGCCTGATGCTGAGCCTCTGGAAGAGGTAATCCCGGAGCTAATGGAGGCAATAGGGAGTGGTGAGGAAATTCAGAAAGAGATGTCAGCGACACCTCAGCAGATCCATAACTGATTGGAGTAGTCCCAGAGGTTAAAGGTGCAGGAGATGTTACCGACAATGCGTGGAACCTAGGCAAACACTGCTAGGGTTGCGACCGTAGCGGAGAGCCTGGTACACGATGTTGGCACCATTAGTGAAGGTTTCCAAGGCGTAGTCCAGTTGGTGACGGCCATGGCTGAAGGTCTCGACAGAATGTCCGCCTCACTGGGGGATGTCACCCAGTATCAGGCTGATCTTGATGAGATTCTGCGGGACATGTTGCACACTCAGAGGGGCATGGCTGAGGCACTCCGGAGCTTGTCCGAGTCACAGGTGGGCATTGCCGAGGCACTGCGGAACATGTCCCAGTCACTGAGGAACATCGCTGAGGGTGTCAACACGATGGTGCGGGCCATGGGAGCCACCACGGCTGGCAGAGTGGGGAATTGTTACACACAATAAACACCCTTGTGCACAACCAGCATGATGCCTCTGCCACTTTCTTCCGCAATGCGGGCCGACTTCTGAACCCTTGGCCCATCTCTCCAGGCATCCCTCCCTCCCCGTGGCACTAACCCACCTCCGGCCGTGGACATGTCCCTGGAGCTGTGTCCCATCCCCTGGGTGTTTGAATGTGCTGCGTGTGTTGTGTTGGCTCCCACAGTGTTCAAGCACAGTGTCCAGGCATCGCACTCTGATTAGGATTCTAGGCAATGACTCCTACATGCTACATGGTCCAACTACCCATGGGAATACACTTGGGTTGTGTGAAATGCTCACTTTAACCTATTAGCAATAGCCTTCAGCTGCACAGCCAGAGGCCTCATTAATGGAGAAAATATCAATAAATGTTGAACTGCCGGAAAGGGTCCAATTCTCCACCCAAGAGGTGACTGGATCCTAAACTGTATTGATTTCCCCCTGTATTGGCCTGAGCACTCATGTCAATTGTAGCACCTTCACTCTTATCTCAGTAGAGAACATGAGGGGAGTAAATCCAGGATTCTGCTTTGTTCATTCTTGGCAAGTGAGTGTTGCTGGCAAGGCCAACATTTATTCCCTATCCCTAATTGCTCTTGAGAAAGTGGGGCGGGATTCTCTGACCCCGGGGCCGGGTCGGAGAATCGCCTGGCCGGGCGCGAATTGCGTGGCCCCCGCGGCGATTCTCAGCCCGGGATGGGCCGAGTGGCCGCCAAGAAAGCCTGAATCACGCCGGCGCCGTTCACATGTGGGCTTATCCGGCGGGACCTCGGCATCCATCCTGCAGGGGGCGGCCTGGTGGGGGAAGGGGGGGATCTGACCCCGGGAGGGGGCCTCCACCGTGGCCTGGCCCGCGATCGGGGCCTACCGATCGACCGGCCGGCCTCTCCTGGTGGGGGCCTCTTTTACTCTGCGCCGGCCCCTGTAGCTGTCCGCCATGTTGCGCCGGGGCTGGCACGGAGAAGGAAGCTAGTGCGCATGTGCGTGTTCGCGCCGGTCGCAACACGCATGTGCGTGTTCGCGCCGGTCGCAGCACACATGTGCGTGTTCGCGCCGGTCGCAGCACGCATGTGCGTGTTCGCGCCGGTTGCAGCGCGCATGTGCGAGTCCGTGCCGGTCGCAGCGCACATGTGCGAGTTCGCGCCGGTAGCAGCATGCATGTGCGTGTTCGCACCGGTTGCAGCACGCATGTGCGTGTTCGCGCCGGTCACAGCGCGCATGTGCGAGTTTGCGCCGGTCGCAGCGCGCATGTGCGAGTCCGTGCCGGTCGCAGCGCACATGTGCGAGTTCGCGCCGGTAGCAGCATGCATGTGCGTGTTCGCGCCGGTCACAATGCGCATGTGCGAGTTTGCGCCGGTCGCAGCGCGCATGTGCGAGTTCCCGCCGGTCGCAGCGCGCATGTGCGTGTTCGCGCCGGTCACAGCGCGCATGTGCGAGTTTGCGCCGGTCGCAGCGCGCATGTGCGAGTCCGTGCCGGTCGCAGCGCACATGTGCGAGTTCGCGCCGGTAGCAGCATGCATGTGCGTGTTCGCGCCGCTCACAATGCGCATGTGCGAGTTCGCGCCGGTCACAGCGCGCATGTGCGAGTTCCCGCCGGTCGCAGCGCGCATGTGCGTGTTCGCGCCGGTCACAGCGCGCATGTGCGAGTTTGCGCCGGTCGCAGCGCGCATGTGCGAGTCCGTGCCGGTCGCAGCGCACATGTGCGAGTTCGCGCCGGTAGCAGCATGCATGTGCGTGTTCGCGCCGCTCACAATGCGCATGTGCGAGTTCGCGCCGGTCACAGCGCGCATGTGCGAGTTTGCGCCGGTCGCAGCGTGCATGTGCGAGTCCGTGCCGGTCGCAGCGCACATGTGCGAGTTCGCGCCGGTAGCAGCATGCATGTGCGTGTTCGCGCCGCTCACAATGCGCATGTGCGAGTTCGCGCCGGTCACAGCGCGCATGTGCGAGTTCCCGCCGGTCGCAGTGCGCATGTGCGAGTTCGCGCCGGTCGCAGCGCGCATGTGCGTGTTCGCGCAGCGCGCATGTGCGAGTCCGTGCCGGTCGCAGCGCGCATGTGCGTGTTCGCGCCGGTCGCAGCACGCATGTGCGTGTTCGCGCCGGTCACAGCGCGCATGTGCGAGTTCACGCCGGTAGCAGCGCGCATGTGCGAGTTCGCGCCGGTCGCAGCGCGCATATGCGAGTTCGCGCTGGTCGCAGCACGCATGTGCGAGTCCGTGCCGGTTGCAGCACGCATGTGCGTGTTCGCGCCGGTCACAGCGCGCATGTGCGAGTTCGCGCCGGTAGCAGCGCACATGTGCGAGTTCGCGCCGGTAGCAGCGCACATGTGCGAGTTCACGCCGGTAGCAGCGCACATGTGCGAGTTCGCGCCGGTAGCAGCGCACATGTGCGAGTTCGCGCCGGTCGCAGCACGCATGCGCAGAACGAGGCGCCAGTTTGAAGCCTTTCTCAGCAGCTGGAGCTGTGTGAGTCGCTCCAGTGCCCGCGCTGGCCCCTTGTAGGGCACAGGATCACTGATCCTGGGGGCCTGTTGACGCCGTCGGAAAACGCGACGGTGCTTACTACGCCGTCAACACTTAGCCTCAGGATCAGAGAATCCCGCCCGTGGTTCATCTTCGTGAACTGTGGCAGTCCAGGTGGTGTAGTGCTTTCTGTGTACAATTTGATACAACTGAGTGGTTTGCTAGGCCATTTCAGCGGACAGTTAAGAGCACACTGTGGATCTGAAGCCATATGTGGGCCAGACTGGGTAAGGTACCACCGCATATGTGTTCGGAGTTAGTATGTTGTGCATCATTTTACTCTGCACTGTGTTTATTCAGCCTTTAAATTTAAACATATTGGGTGGAATGTTCTGGCCCCCATCGCAGTGTGTTTTCCAGCAGCGGAGGTGGCTTGCAATTGACTGCCGGTGGGATCTGCCAATCCTGCCGATGTCTACCCCATTTTCCATCCCTCTGCCGGCGAACCCGTTGGGGGAGGGTTGCCTTCGGCAGGCCCAGAAGATCCTGCTGATGGGAAGGGTTGTATAATCTGGCCCATTATAATCATCCACTGGCATTATTACGAAGGGCATAGGAGTGCTCCTTTGGTGTCCTAATTTATCCCTCAAGTAACATTACTAAAAGAAAATTATTTGATTATCATCATATTGTGGGACCTTGCTGTGTATAAATTAACTGTTATATTTCCTACATTAAAAGTTATTACACTTCCAAAATACTTAATTGACTAAAAGATACTTTGGGATGACATGAGGTTGTAAAAGGTGCTATATATAATACAAGTCTCTCTTGATCTATTTCCAGAATGTTACAGCTGTTCAGTGAATTCAGTGTGACTGAGTTGGAATGTGTATTTTGATGATTGCTATCCCCAAAGGGCGACATTTCAACTGAATCACTTGTAAAAATGAATGAAACCTATACCCTAATTCCCATGGGAATGCTTGTCTTGAAAACGTGGAACATATCTGTTTTGATCCTAATGCTTTTGCCAATGCTTATGTCTGCCTTTTACCTGCTCAACTGTGCTTTCGGGGTCCGTCTCTCTTATTTCTCCTTGTGGACCAGATAGCTGGAGAGGCAATGTTAAGAAAGAAAGGGAAAATCTGTGTTTTAAATTCTAGCTCGTCTCTACCCTCCCCTCTGAAGGTGCTGACTCGTGGGTACATTTTCATGGGAGTTCATGCACCCTCCCTTACCAGAGGTACCATGCATACTACTGGCTTACCTTTTTAAAAATTTATTCATTTACAGGATGCGGGTTTCGCTGGTTAGGCCAGCATTTATTGCCCATCCCTAGTTGCCCTTTACAAGGTGGTGGTGAGCTGCCTACTTGAACTGCTACAGTCCTTGAGGTGTAGAGACACCCACTATGCTGTTAGAGAGGGAGTTGAAGGATGTTGCCCCAGTGACAGCGAAGGAACAGCGATATATTTTCCAAGTCAGGGTGGTGATTGACTCGGAGGGGAACCTCCAGGTGGTGGGGTTCCCAGGTATCTTCTGCTCTTGTCGTTCTAGATCGTAGTTGTCGTGGGTTTGGAACGTGCTGTCTAAGGAACCTTGGTGATTTACTGCAGTGCGTCTTGTAGATGGTACACATGGCTGCCACTGTTCGTCGGTGGTGAAGGGTTTGAATGTTTGTGAAAGGGGGAGCAATCAAGCGGATTACTTTGTCCTGGATGGTGTTGAGCTTCTTGTGTGTGGTTGGAGCTGCACTCATTCAGGCGAGTGGAGAGTATTCCATTACACACCTTTTTAAAAATAAATTTAGAGTACCCAATTCATTTTTCCAATTGAGGGGCAATTTAGCATGGCCAATCCACCTACTCTGCACATCTTTGGGTTGTGGGGGCGAAACCCATGCAGACACAAGGAGAATGTGCAAACTCCACATGGACAGTAACCCAAAGCCGGGATCGAACCTGGGACCTCGGCGCCATGAGGCTGCAGTGGTACCCACTGCGCCACCATGCTGCCCTATCCCATTACACACCTGAATTGTGCCTTGTAGATGGTGAACAGGCTTTGGGGGATCAGGAGGTGAGTTACTCGCCGTAGGATTCCCAGTCTTTGACCTGCCCTGTAGCCACAGTATTAATATGGCTAGTCCAGTTCAGTTTCTGATCAATGGTAACCACCAGGATGTTGATTATGGGGGATTCAGCGATGGTAATGCCATTGAATGTCAAGGGGCAATGGTTAGATCCTCTCTTGTAGAAGATGGTCATTACCTGGCACTTGTGTGGCACCAACGTAACTTGTCACTTGTCAGCCCAAGCCTGGATATTGTCCAGGTCTTGCTGCATTTGGACATGGACTGCTTCACCATTTGAGCAGTATCATATCTGAATAGCAACTCTTTGACAGCAGTGGGGAGGGACCAGAAAATCCCACTGCGGGGCAATGGCAGGCCACCTCTGCAGCCGAGTAACATGCCGCAGGGTGCATGGAAAACCAAGTGTGAGTTAAGACCAGGAGTCAGTTGACAGTGGACAGATGAAAACCAGTGCACAGCCTGGCCCTCTTCTCTGAAAGGGTCAGATTTATCCCCTGAACTAGCTTTGATCACCCAAAGGAGTCAGAGAGGAATTTCCCAAGCCTTTCCACCAATTGGCAAGGGTTAATCTCTTTAATTCTACTCCACCCTGGACATCACATGTATTTCTTTACATTGCAAAGGTGACTATCATTCAAAAGTACTTAGACTGTAAAGAACTTTGCAAAGTTCTGAGCTCCTGAAATGAATGCAGCTTTTTCTTTGCTTCTTTGTCATTGAAATAAACTGCAGCAGAACTGGCACAACTTGGGGAGACCAATGAAAGAAAGAAAAATTTGTATTAATGTGGAGCTTTTCTGATCCTCAGGCAATCACATAGTCTTCGACAGCCATTCAACTACTTTTTAAAGTGTAGTCACTGTGGAAAACACCATTGGCAATATGCACACAGCTATCTCCCACAAACAGTACTAAGATAATCGACCATAGAGTTTGTGTTTTGCTGGTGTTGGTTAAAGGATACATTTTGGGGATCTCCTTCCCTCTTCAAAATAGTGCCATGGGATATCTTTTTATGCTCACCTGAGTGGGCAATTAAGGCAGCGGGTGAAATTCTCACCTCGTGATGCTGCAAACGCGAACCACGATCGGGTGGAGAATCAGACATCCGGCCAAAATCGAGGTCTATGCCTGCTGCCAATTCGGGCTGTGCTCTGCTCCCTTGCTGGTGGCAATAACGGGGTTTGGACCCTGCACCGGCGGTGGCATAAAAAAACTGGGGCTGGATTCTCCGCCCCGCCCCGCCACCGGCGGGATTCTCCATTACACCGGTTGTTCAATGGGGTTTCCCATTGTGGGATAGCCCCACGCCGTCGGGAAACCCCTGGGCTGCCGATAAAACGGAGCATCCGGCCGGCGGAGAATGCAGCCCCCGGTGTTTGCACGCATTTACATGTATTTTGCGCGTTTAAACCACTTTGTCCCGGGCCTCTGCGATGCTTCGCCCCTCCCAGGCAAACGTCAATGGGCGCGATTTACTACAGGTATTTACAAACTGGAACAGGGCACCATGGCTACGGAGGGGGAGGGAAAAGGTCAGCAAAGTTTGAAAGACTGTCACAAATTGTAGCACTTGTTGGGGGGTGGCTGCCTGGGCTTGGGGTTGGGGGTGGGGGGGGGGGTGGGGGGGGGGGGGGGGAGGGGATAGCAGGGAGTGACTTGGTGGCAACTCCATGGATTTGGGTTGTCCTCTCGGGATCGGAGTGGCCTGGCTCGGGCTGCCATTGCTGCAGTATTTGTTTTAAATGCACCTATTTGGTACAAGTTACAGACCCCCACCTGCTCGCTCTGCTGACTGTTCACTGTGTCCTGTAAATGTTCACAGAGGCTCTGGTAATTTGGGAGCCCACCTAGGATACCCTTCTGGAAACCCTCAGACCCCAGCTGACCCATCGCTGGGATGGACGTGGCCAAGCTCAATCAGTGTCACACCAGATGCTGCCACTCCTCGGTGCACTCATCAGAAGTGCAGCCCCACTGCAGGGGAGGCAGTCAAATTATCATACAATTTACAGTGCAGGAGGCCATTCGGCCCATCGAGTCTGCACCAGCTCGTGGAAAGAGCACCCTACCCAAGGTCAACACCTCCACCCTATTCCCATAACCCAGTAACCCCACCCAACACTAAGGACAATTTTGGACACCATGGGCAATTTATCATGGCCAATCCAGCTAACCTGCACATCTTTGGACTGTGGGAGGAAACCGGAGCATCCGGAGGAAACCCACGCACACACGGGGAGGGTGTGCAGACTCCGCACAGACAGTGACCCAAGCCGGAATCGAACCTGGGACCCTGGAGCTGTGAAGCAATTGTGCTATCCACAATGCTACCATGCTGCCCTTAATAGCAGAGCTCACCCCAAACAAAGGACACATGCACCGTAGTCTTTGGCACCCTCCCTGGCACATTGCCCCTCTCAGGGCAGAGGCCTCACCAGTGACACTATCAACTAGCCCACTCCACAGGACCATCAGCTGTCTCCAAGTCCTACTTGCCCTCTGCGCCCTGCTCCCATCCATCCTACCCCCGGTCAGGTTGTCACAAATTCGATGCCACACACAGGATCCACATCACACTGCAGCTACTCTCTCAGCAGACACACACTTCCCTGCCTCTCCCCCATCTGTAGGACCTGCCCACACACAAGCCGCTAAGCATAGTTGCCACTCACTGCTGGGGACAGGGGTGCAGTGCGGACGGCAACATACCGGGGGCAACAGTTGAGGGGTGGGTTTGAGGGAACTTGTGGAGGGTGGAGCTGAAGTGCAACTCAGGGTCACCAAGTGGCCTGTTGGATTACGATGGGTAAGGGAATTCTCATCTTGCTAACATGTCTTCTCTTTCTCCCCTGCAGAGAATGAATTTCGGAGTACAGCCAGAAATGCTCACTATCTCCCTGGTCACGGCTGCTATTGCAGACACATGTAGGCTGGAGGTATAGGACCTGCGGGGGGAGGACCTTGCACAAGAGGGTCCTGCCCCAGAAGAGCAGGGGCCAGCCGGTGAGGCACGAATGCCGGCTGTCCAACAGGCCGAGGAGGAGGTGCGAAGAAGGCGCCGCATCAGGCCACGTGTATACCGTCAGCAGCTGTCCTTTGAGGAGCTGCCGGACCGCCTCTGCTGCCAAAGACTTTGGTTAGCCAGGGAGAACGTGTGCCACCTGTGCGCCTGGCACTGCAGTGGTATGGAAGAATTAACTGCTCCCAGTGGCCATCACGGTGATAGTCATCCAGAACTTTTATGCCTCTGGGTCATCCCAGGGGATGAGCAGGGCCTGTCCGGGATCTCTCAGCCATCCGTACACAGGTGCATCCATGGATGCCCTACGCACCCAAACAGCAGACTATATAAACTACAGTCTGGACCAGGCACACCAGGATGTACGGGCAGCAGGATTTGCCACCATCGCTGGCATGCCCCAGGCCCAGTGGGTGATCAATGGCACACTTGTCCCCCTGTGAGCACCGCTCATCAAGGGGTGCTCTTCATCCCTGAATGTGTAGTTGGTGTGTGACCACCAGCTGCACATCATACATGTCCGATACCCAGGCAGTGTGCATGGCGCAAACATCCTGGCGCACTTGTCGGTTCCCGGACCTTCAAGGTGCACCCGCAGGTGAGGGGTTAGCTCCTGGGTGATAAGGTTACCCACTGAGGCCTTGGCTAATGACACCTGTCCAGAGGCTCCAGACCGACAAGGAGAACCGCTATATCTAAGCCCATGAAGCAACTAGAGGCATCATTGAGCGGTGATTCGGCATCCTCAATTTGCACTTCCGATGCCTGGTCCAGTCCGGTGGAGTGCTCTAATATAGCCGCAGGATGGTCGCTAACATCATGTGGCCTGCTGCGTCCTGAAAAATATCGTGCAGCACAGGGGGCATATAAGACCATAAGACATAGGAGCAGAATTAGGCCACTCGGCCCATCGAGTCTGCTCCGCCATTCAGTCAAGGCTGATATTTTCTCATCCCCATTCTCCTGCCTTCTCCCCATAATCCCGGATCCCCTTATTAATCAAGAACCTATCTATCTCTGTCTTAAAGACACTCAGTGAATAGGCCTCCACAGCCTTCTGCGGCAAAGAATTTCACAGATTCACCACCTTCTGGCTGAAGAAATTCCTACTCATCCCTGTTTTGAAGGATCGCCCTTTAGTCTGAGATGGTGTCCTCCATGCTGAAGGAGGAAGAACTCCTGGCCTAACCTGACGAGGAGGATGAGGCGGAAGGCCAGGAATAACCGTGCATAATCAGCCAGCCGCCCAATGTGTGCTCCAACACACGGGACAACTTCATCAAATAGCAGCACAGTAGCATAGTGGTTTGCACAGTTGCTTCACAGCTCCAGGGTCCCAGGTTCGATTCCCGGCTTGGGTCACTGTCTGTGCGGAGTCTGCATGTTCTCCCCGTGTCTGCGTGGGTTTCCTCCGGTGCTCCGGTTTCCTCTCACAAGTCCAAAGATGTGCAGGTTAGGTGGATTGGCCATGATAAATTGGCCTTAGTGTCCAAAAAAGATTAGATGGGGTTACGGGGATAGGGTAGAGGTATGGGCATAGGTAGGGTGCTCTTTCCAAGGGCCGGTGCAGACTCGATGGGCCGAATGGCCTCCTTCTGCACTGTAAATTCTATGAATCTATGATTCTAAGATTCTATGATCTACAGGTTTGCCTACCAGGAGGCCTGGCCACCAACAGCTCTGCCACCCTGTCCCACCTCTCCACAGCCTCTCAAACCCCCCACCACCTTCAGTGTGGTGCCCCCTTCCCCATAGCTACTCACATCCTATCCTGTCCCACCTCCCTTCACTCCATCCCACCACCCCAGCTCCCCCTCCCCTGTCTGAGGGTCCGACCACCAGCACTATATGGTGTTGGCCCTGGACAGACAGTATCAGCGGATCTTGTCCGCGGGCTGGAGGATGATGACGACTCACTGTGCAATGAGTTCTGGCGCTCCTCATAGTTTTTTTTTACATATAAATTTAGAGTACCCAATTCATTTTTCCCAATTAAGGGGCAATTTAGCATGAATTTAGCGGGTTTCGCCCGCACATCTTTGGGTTGTGCGGGCGAAACCCACACAAACACAGAGAGAATGTGCAGATTCCTCACAGTCACCCGGGGCCGGGATCGCATCTGGGATCTCGGTGTCGTGAGGCAATAGTGCTAACCACTGCACCACCGTGCTGCCAGCTCCTCATCGTTTAACAAAGTCTGACTTCTGCCTTCAGGATCACCGGGTGACCCCTACATGTTTGTTGCCCATTCCATCTCACGGGCCCATATATTCTTTGGGGTGATGGGGAGAAGGGGGGCAGTTATTGATGTGGTGAGGGGTGATGGGTGACTCACTGGGTATGTTGTCCTACAAGGCGGCCTCGCACCTCTGGGCCCGTCACCTATCGCCTCTTGAGGGTGACTCTAGGTGGAACCTTCAATTGTCCTAGGTGACCTGCCCCATGCCATTCTCTAACACCCACATACCCCCACCCGGCACACCCTATACACCCAGCCCAGCCCATCCTTCCTCACACCCTTCAGACAGAGGATTGAGACAGGTCGGAATGTTGGTGAAAAAGTGTTTAATAGTGACTATATAGATTATTGTGCATATGTGCCGCACCAGTGCCAACTTAACTAGTGTCTAATTTTCTCATTTTACGTGGCCTACCGCTCCTTCTACATTTGACCCCAGACAGCAGGTGAGATGTGGAGGCAGCCTGCTGCATTTCGCCCTCTGACCTGAGATGCCTTTGGCAGCCATCCTCTGGAGGGCCTCGATCTGGGTGAAGAGATGCCCAACCTGTTCAGACCATTGCCCATCGGATTCGCCAGTGTCAGGTGTGGGGGGGGGATTCAAAAACACTGAGGTGTTCCAGCACTTCCCCTGCGGGAGGCACGGACATAGGCCCCAACACATCCTCCTCCCTTGGGGTGCTCGATGGCCCCAAGCTACACCATGGGACGGTAAAGCCAGAGTGAGCTCTGGAGGCTCCATCGTCACCTGGCGCTGCCAGTCCTGCAGGCCCGCCATCATCTCAACCAGGGTCTCAATGCAATTAACCATGGGGCACAGATACTGGGCCATATCCCTCAGTGAGTGGGTCACTGCCTAGGTCTTGTCCCTCTGTGACTGGCCCAGGACAGTCAGTGTCTAGTCAATGCTCCAGATGCCCTCTGACATGGCCCTTTGTGACTGGGTGAAGCTCTGGAGCGCTGCAGTAATGTCCATGTGGGTCCAGTACATGGCTGCCTGTGATTGGGTTCCCCTGTCCTGAGCCTCAGACATCGACGGCACAGTGCACCCCAAGCCTTGAACATCTTCGCCCATATCTATGACTTTTTGATCCAAGGCTTCCGATGCGGACGCCACCTGCTCAGTATTGGCCTGGGTACCGTGCATTGCCAGCACCATCTCCTGCACGTGGTAATATTTGGTTCCAACTCCATTTACAAGTTTACTGACGACATGACCATAGTGGGTCAGATCTCAAACAATGACGAGTCAGAATACAGGAGGGAGATAGAGAACCTAGTGGAGTGGTGTAATGACAACAATCTATCCCTCATTACCAACAAAACTAAAGAGCTGGTCATTGACTTCAGGAAGCAAAGTACTGGACACACCCGTGTCAGCATCAACGGGCCCGTGTCAGCATCAACGGGGCCGAGGTGGAGATGGTTGACAGCTTCAAATTCCTAGGTGTGCACATCACCAAAATTCTGTCCTGGTCCACCCACATCGACACTACCACCAAGAAAGCACAACAGCGCCTATACTTCCTCAGGAAACTAAGGAAATTCAGCATGTCCACATTAACTCTTACCAACTTTTACAGATGCACCATAGAAAGCATCCTATCTGGCTGCATCACAGCCTGGTATGGTAACTGCTCAGCCCAAGACTGCAAGAAACTTCAGAGAGTCGTGAACACAGCCCAGTCCATCACACAAACCTGCCTCCCATCCATTGACTCCATCTACACCTCCCGCTGCCTGGGGAAAGCGGGCAGCATAATCAAAGACCCCTCCCACCTGGCTTACTCACTCTTCCAACTTCTTCCATCGAGCAGGAGATACAAAAGTCTGAGAACACGCATGAACAGACTCAAAAACAGTTTCTTCCCCGCTGTCACCAGACTCCTAAACGACCATCCTATGGACTGACCTGATTAATACTACACCCCTGTATGCTTCACCCGATGCCGATGCCTATGTATTTACATTGTGTACCTTGTGTTGCCCTATTATGTATTTTCTTTTCTTTTCATGTACTAAATGATCTGATGGAGCTGCATGCAGAAAAATACTTTTCACTGTACCTCGGTATACGTGACAATAAACAAATCCAATCCAAACCTGAAGCGGTTGGACTTCTCCAACTGCACTTGCAGGTGCTGGAAAGTTACTGACACCCCCTCCTGTAGACCCTGGCTCTGCATCTGCATCTCCAACAGTGATGGGATCATACTTTCAAGAAACGTGATGCCTGTCCAGACTACAGCAGTTTCCTGCGATAAAGTATATGGTGAGACGCATAGAGATGAGTTACACAGGAGGTCTGTATCTGGTGGCTTGTGTGTGCAAGGCACCTGGCCAAAGAGGCCAATACAGGTGTCGGGTTTGATGCATGATGGGATGTGAGGAAGATGCAGGCAGGTGGGTTTTGATTGGTCTCTGCGGGAGTGGGGGTGTGATGTGCGGAGTGAGGGACAGGGCTGATGCCAGGGGAGCAAAGGTGTTGACTCACCAGAGCTGCCCAAAGGAGGTTGTTC
This sequence comes from Scyliorhinus torazame, assembly GCF_047496885.1. Taxonomy (NCBI): domain Eukaryota; kingdom Metazoa; phylum Chordata; class Chondrichthyes; order Carcharhiniformes; family Scyliorhinidae; genus Scyliorhinus; species Scyliorhinus torazame. Next base: position 155,980,741 of record NC_092707.1, on the reverse strand, counting down.
TTCTTCTTGTGACACTGCGTGCCAGCCTGCCTGGTGAGGTTCACGGCTGACCACCTCTGCCACCTCTGCCCAGGCCCGGTTGACGACTGCGGAGGGACCCTCCTGCCCACCCTGAGAAAGAGGGTGCCCCGTCTCTCTTCCACTGCATCCAACATTGTATTGAGCTTCGAGTTGGTGAAGCATGGTGCTGCTTTTCCCTGAGCCATCGGCTTGGCTGGAATGAGTGTGTGGGGAGTGGAGTGTTTTTAAGCAGCTCCAGCACATAAATCTCTCTAGTCCCAATTTCGGCCCCAGCGAATCTGATGCTGACAGGAATGAGAATTGCTCAAGATTCATGTGGGCAGAGTGCTGGTCCCCGAGCATGTCCTGAATTGCTCAACAAATAGTGCCCCCTGCAGGAATGCGAACCGCACGCAATTCAGTGCCGGCAAGTCTCACAAACGCAGAATTTCATCCAGCATCTCTAACAGTGCAGCATTTGGCGTTCAAGTCTTCGAAGTGAGATTTGAACGCAAAACAATGACCATCAATTTCCTCAGGGCTTCTCCCACTTTGGTGTAAATTGGGTTTTCGCCAAATATACGCAAATGTTATGCCCAAGGAAATTCCTAGTGTATGGCACTATGGGCTCGATTCAATTAATTGAGAACAATGTCCCATAGCGAGTACATTTAAGCACGAGTTTCCCAGCATTCGCAGCACCGAGAAACAAATGGCTATACACGCGACTCATGTTGTATAAGCGGCCTCAGCAGGGAACGCACGGCCGAGGCCGCACATAGCCCATAGCCCCCAAACCAACTCCCCCCCCAAACACACTATAGGAGGGTCCCCATCATCCCTCACCCTCCAAACACCCAGGGAGGGCACCCCCAACTCAAATCGCACACAGGAAATGCCAGCTTGGCACTGCCAGGGTGCCACTCTGTCCAAAGGGCAAGAACCTGGAGGCATCCAAACATCTGGGAGAGCCCCACAAGTGCTATTCGGCTGAATGGCTCTTGCCTGAGGTCTCCAAGCCGAAGGGGATGAATCCCAAAGCCTCGGGTACCTCGGGAATCTGCACATTAGAGTGAGACTAACTATCTTGCTCTGATGAGCAGATTCGTCAAAACGTGATCCCGTCCATTTACATTGCAACGTCTCACGAGATCGCGTTGGATCTCGCGAGACATTGCGAGCCGGGTAGATTCCGGGAGAGGGGTCTCCCGGGTTCTATCGGTCACGCTGCGCCATGGCCAGCTGTTTTTCAAGAGCAGCGTGGCCATCGGATCGCGCCCTGTGTCCTCAAACTGGTGATCTGATTTAAGATTTATCCACCAATGAGACAACACTTGAAGAGACTTCTTCAAAAGCCACCAGGGCCCATAAATAGGACAAAGCAATAAATAAAATATACAGGCAAAATAGGTCTGAGCTCCTCGGGCATTCATGGTTTGCATCACCGGAGGTCACAGGTCATAGCTTGGAGAGTCCTGTTCTAAAGAGAGGGAGCTCTCTGTTCTTATTCCCCGAGGCAACCCAGTGTGGCTCAATCTAATATCTGAAGCTAACTTTAATCAGCCCTGACTGATTACATTCCAAAGATGATGTGCCCACAGTCCCAGCAGCCCTTTGACTATAGAGTGATTATTTCTGTCCATTGCTGGCCATGACATCTTTGTTTTAAATATTTAATTGATGCAGCGCTAACTGCTGTGGCTCTCTCATTCATCTCCATTATCCTGTGGAGAAAGTAATTCATTCTTAAGAGAAAATGTCATGGGAGATCCAGGAACAGACCCACTCATGCAGCCCACTCCAAACATTATCTCCACCCTCCCCACCTTGCTAGCGATACCATTTTATTGCCTGTTCTCCCTAATCCTTGGAACTCTTCCTTGCCAAATAATTTTTCATCTACCTTTTACACAGCTCAATTGATTATGTATTGACGGCTTCCTGGGTCAGTCCAATCTCACACCCTTTGGGTGAAAAACTGTCTATTGTTCACTGTTGGCTCCATGCCTCCATAGCATAAGGTTCAGGTTTGCCCCACAGACTTGAGAACATGACCTGGGCTAACACTCCAGTGCTATGCTGTGGGAGGTATAAACATTTGGATCATGAATGAAACCGAGAGGTTTCGCCCCCGCAACCCAAAAGATGTGCAGGGTAGGTGAATTGGCCACGCTAAATTGCCCCTTATTTGGAAAAATGAATTGGGTACTCAAAATTTTTTTTTTTAAATTTAAAAAAAATTAAGACCAATGGACAAGGGGGGGAAACGTTGATGGAGCTGCCAGGAATTTCCGGATGACAGAGGCTAGCATTAAACTCTTGTCAATTACCCGAGTAAGGACCTGCTTAGGATGCTGTAGCCACAGCCATGGCCGCAGGCCATCCAATGGACGGATTCCTCCTCCACACTGATGGCATAACAGCTGTAACTATGCTGTTTTCTTCATTTTCCCAATAGCGCAGAGAGCTCTTCCATTTTGAGGTGCCTTCACAGTCTCCTGCCTCAGCAGTGTCCGCTTCTCTCAGTGGGGCAGCCCAGCTCACGTCACTGAAGGTCCTACTTTAAGCCCTCCTGCTTCGCTGGTCCCCCCCCCCATCCTTAATTGGCCTGGGCTTCCGAATGTGACTTCTAAATATTTTTTATCTTTTATTTTTTTCCAATTAAGGGGCAATTTAGCATGGCCAATTCACCTACACTGCACATCTTTGGGTTGTGGGGGCAAAACCCACGCAAACACGGGGAGAATGTGCAAACTCCACACAGACAGTGACCCAGAGCCGGGATCGAACCTGGGACCTCGGTGCCGTGAGGCAGCAGTGCTATCCACTGCGCCACCGTGCTGCCCTATGTGACTTCTAAATTGGCTGTCTCTGGGAAGGTCGTGATCGCCTTCTCATCGGGGCCACTTCCAGGTTCCCGTTCTGGAATTGATGCCAAAGTCAGGATTACAACTAACTGGGAAAATTCAGCTCGATATTTTTGGGAAAGTCCAGAACTAGTTAGTGATCACAGCTATGAGATAGTCAATCATAAATCCATTCACAAATTCAGGAGAATCCTGTGGAGCAGGCCACCACATTTGTGTGGTTGAGTAAAATAGCACAGATGAGTTTGGGGTGAAGTTCGATGAGGGAGAAAGGAATAGAAGGATGTGTCAACAGAAGTGGGGTGGGAGGAGGCTTGTGTGGAATATGAACACCAACGCAAATACCAGTTGTGTTAAATGTTGTGTTTCTGTGCTATGTATTCTATGTAATGGAACTGGGTCATAAATGACCTTCAGGAACTGAAACCTGCCTCACTTAGCCAGACTAGTTTATGTGCGATTCCAATCCTGCAACTTTAATAGGGCGGAAACAAAGACCAAAATGTCAAAGCGTGGAGCAGGTCAGTTGTAGGATAGATGGTTCAGAGTTAACATAAATGGAGTGTTTACACAACAGAAAATAGGAGATGTGTTCATTATATAACCTCAAACTGTCAAGGGAATGAGAACATGTAGAAAACAGTTAAATCTGCTGGGGCAGTGGAGGCGGGGGGGGGGGGGGGGGGGAGGGGGGGGGGGGTTAGTTCACAGGCTATTTGTTGTAAAGTGTCTCCCTCCCCATAGCTCTTATTAACTCAGGGCGACTCACTGCAGCTAAAGACTGCAACTAATCAGAGATAACAGGCCGAGGATGATTATGTAGGACGGTGGCCTCAGGGTGAAAGGGCAAAGGTGAGCCTGGAAAAATCAGCAGCCCGGGATTTATGGATAGGGTTTCTTTCTGATGGTGGACATTTTCAAGCTGGTTCCTGTTACAGGGCCATAAGTCTGGCTCCATGAAAGATTTCATTTCAGCTCTCCAGAGCGTCTCTTATTCAGTGGCACAGTCGTCTCGGCTAGCTGCGATTGGAATCGGTCACTTAACCCCAGGACATGCGCGTAATTGAGAAGAGTCTGAAGTGGAGTCAAGACTACTGATAGTTAAATTTCTGTAGACCTATTTGTCCGTTAAAGTGCCCCCTACCGCTATCATATTTAATATTGAGACGGGCTCTTTCCTTCACTGAGCTGAGATAGATTTTAACCCTAGACGCCTTCAAACTAAACTGCAACAAGCTTTTCTCATTCCCTCATCCAATTAACAAAGGCTGGTCAAGTAATCGAGGTACTAAAATAAAGAAGAAAGAAAGAACTTGCATTTCTAAAGCACCTTTCACAACCCCAGGCTATTCTAAAGCATTTCATAGCTAATGAACTATTGGACTGCTTTGAAATTAGTCCCTGTACCAGGAACACTTTATCTTGCATCCCCCAGTTAGTCCTACCTGTGGCCATGGTAACACTCTTACTTCTCAGTCAGTATTTCAAGAATGCAAGCAAAGAATGTCTTCCTGAACTGCTCTGGTTATGAGTTCACCTCCCACCGCAGGGACCTAAGAACAAAATCTAGGCTGACATTTCCATTGCAGTGCAGAGAGAATGCCACACTGCCAGAGGATCTTTTGGGTGAGATACTGAAGCCAGGGCATATCTGCCCTCCCAGGTGGATCCCATGGCACTAATGAAGAAGCAGAGGAGTTCTCACAGGGATCCTGTGATCAATATATATCACTCAATCAACATCACTAAAACAGACTCCATGGTCAACATCTCATTGCTGTTTGTGGGGGTCGGCTGTGCACCGTGTTTCTTGCATTACAACTGTGACCATTCATCAAAACTGCTTTTAACCGCTTTGGGCTGAGGCTGGTAAAACCTTTTTTGCTTTTTAGCGACCGCTTTATTTGCAAAGTGTGCTTTGTTCCTTTCAGTAACTGAGGCTGTAAAACCTGTCCAAAAGTCAACCAGTCAACACCTGCAGGCTGTTTCTCACAGGGCCCGGCAGTAATGTCTGAGAGGAAATGAGATCATCATCTTTACAAAGGGCCGTGGTGAAGCCGTGTTGCTGGGCCAGGTGCTGGGTGCATTCTTTCAGTGCTGTGAAGGGTCCGACACAATTCAGGTGTTCTTCCCACTTATAGTTAATGGGAGAAGTAAATCAAACCAGCGCCTCTTTTGAAACGGGTTTGACTGAAGTGTTCGAAAGAACTTAGGCTTGCTGAACATATATTATAGAACTGAGTTATACAGATCAGGAAGGTCCCTCAGTCGGTAACTGGTCTGAACCTCAGTTAACCAACCCCAGATGGAGTGGGAATGGCTGTTCAGTAATTGTCCTCAGCTCTGATGTGTTGGGTGCTCTGGATCCGTGGAACACATACAGGCCACCAACACTTAAAATAGTACAACACTATTTTATTAAGTCAGAAACTGTTGAACATACTTTCACTGTGGGTTAACACGATATTAGATTGAACTAAAGACCTATGCCTTGTCCTAACCAGTCTATGCACTCAGCACATGGTGAAGATCTGTGCTGCAAGCTGTAAGCTCTGTCCTACTAGGAGGCTGCATCTCGAATGAGCGGGAACTCTGATGGCCCCTGTCTTTATAGTGAGTGTGCTCTAACTGGTGATTGGCTGCAGTGTTGTGTGTGTTGATTGGTCCCGCTGTGTGTCTATCAGTGTGTGTATCTGCACCATGATATACTGGTGTATATTATGACAAGCTCCTTCAGGCATTGGATTGGATTGGATTGGAATTGTTTATTGTCACATGTACCGAGGTACAGTGAAAAGTATTTTTCTGCGAGCAGCTCAACAGATCATTAAGTACATGAAAAGAAAAGGAAATAAAAGAAAATACATAATAGGGCAGCACAAGGTCCACAATATAAACTACATAAGCACCGGCATCGGGTGAAGCATACAAGGTGTAGTGTTAATGAGGTCAGGCCATAAGAGGATCATTTAGGAGTCTGGTGACAGTGGGGAAGAAGCTGTTTTTGAGTCTGTTCGTGCTTATTCTCAGACTTCTATATCTCTTGCTCGATGGAAGAAGTTGGAAGAGTGAGTAAGCCGGGTGGTGCCCTATGTGACTTCTAAATTGGCTGCCAATGATGTATCTCAGTGGCGGGGCGGGATGATGCCAGCGATGAATGTCGGGGGGTGGGGAGGAGAGCATCCAAGACCTGCGTGATGTGGGCTGGGGCCGTTAGGCTGCAGCACTGGTCGGGGCGCTCTTTAAAGATGACGCCCCCATCTGTTTGGAGAGGATTCTCGGCTCCAAGAGTCCCCTCCCCGCTTTGCCAGAGTGATGGGGTAAAACATGCCCACTCACTTTGTTTTAAATTCTCCGTGAGAAATCCCGCCGACACATTTCTATTTCTTTGGTAAGATTCTGCCCACTGTCATGTGACGGATCCCAGATTACATCCCAAATCACCAAGTAATAGTAGTGGGATTTGTTGGGAACTGAAGGGGTGCAAGAGAGATTTATCAGAATGGTACCAGGGATAAGGGACTTTCAATAATGTGGAGAAACTGAGAAAAGCTGCCTCATGATGCCGAGGTCCCAGGTTAGATCCCGGCTCTGGGGCATTGTCCGTGTGGAGCTTGCACATTCTCCCCCACAACCCAAAGATGTGCAGGGTAGGTGGATTGACCATGCTAAATTGCCCCTGAATTGGAAAAAATGATTGGGTACTCTAAATTAATTTTTTTTAAAGATCAAAAAAGTTTGAGGGAAGATTCAGTGGAGAATATAAAACCATGAATGGTTTTGTCAAATTAAATCGTGAAGGGTCAGCAACCAGAGGACACAAAACGGTAGCACAAGTGGATAGCACTGTGGCTTCACAGCGCCAGGGTCCCAGGTTCGATTCCCCGCTGGGTCACTGACTGTGCGGAGTCTGCATGCTCTACCCGTGTCTGCGTGTGGGTTTCCTCCGGGTGCTCCGGTTTCCTCCCACAGTCCAAAGGCGTGCAGGTTAGGTGGATTGGCCATGATAAATTGCCGTTAGTGACCAAAAAAGGTTAGGAGGGGTTATTGGGTTACGGGGATAGGGTGGAAGTGAGGGCTTAAGTGGGTCGGTACAGACTCGATGGGCCGAATGGCTTCCTTCTGCACAGTATGTTCTATGTTCTATAAAAAAAATTGAGACTGGCACAAGAATCAGAGGGCAGGGGAGAAAACATTTTTTTTTTAATGCAGGCAGATGAGTTGGAACACGCTGGGCGGGATTCTTCGGCCACGCTGCCTGCCGACCAGAAATTCCCGTCCGAGGCCAATGGACCTTTACATAATCCGTGTCCTGATGTGGCAATCTTGCAGTGGGCGGGGCTGAAGAATCCGGCCCACTTACGGAAAAGATGGTAGAAGCAGATTCAATATCCCCTTTCAAAAGAAACTTTGATAAATATTTGAGAAATAACAGTCGTGTGGTGAGCCACGTATGGCTACGTAAGGCTGTTGTATATATGTTCTACTGTTCTATTAGTATTGTTATCTCCACTGTTGTATATACTTATTGTTATTGCTGTTCTGTTATTGGTTGTTGCTGTTGTACTGTTGGAATGTTATTATTGGTGCTGCTGTTGGCTCCGCCTGTGGCTCCGCCCAGCTGTGGAGGTATAAAGTCTGTTGACCTGGGTCAGCCCTGCAGTGCGGGAGGAGCTACAGGTCGGCACATATTTAGTTTATTAAAGCATTGGTTCACTGCTTCTCAGCGTCTCGTCTGAATTGATGTCTCTCAAGGTGTGTTCTTTACATTTGTTTTAATAGGTTAGAAAATATTGACTGCAAGGTAGGGGAAGAGGTGCAAAAATGACTGACTGAGGGCAAAGAATCATCCAATCAGAGTAATGAAGAGTCTTTCCCAATTGGTCATGGCAAAGGGGATACCGCGAGGATGCCTATGCCAGGTGAACAATGGCTGGCGTGTGAGGGCAAGATGGTTGGAAGTGAATGTCCATCCATTGAAACCTTCAGGAATATATCCAGTCAAAGTTGGCCATCCAAAAAAAGTCTGACCTCACCTATCACAGAGCCAGACCTCACAGAACCATCGAACAATAGAATATAGCACAGAAAGAGGCCATTCAGCTCATCGTGGCTTTGCCAGTTCTTTGTTGGAGCTTTCCAATCAACCCCACTCCCCTACCCTTCCTCCATAGTCCTGCAACTAATATAATTTCTGCTCTGAAGAAGTCACTTGAACTCGAAACGTTATCACTCTCTCTCCACAGACGCTGACATTGCTGAGATTTTCCAGCATTTTCTGTTTTTATTTTACATTATATTAATATCATGGTATCCTTGTAAAGAACAACTTTCTCCTTGGTAAATGTAATTGCTATTTGCCAGACAATATCTCCTTGCATTCATGTTGATTCCCTGTGATCATTGCCTGCTCAACTCAATCAGGTGGGATTGCAAAATAATTCCCGCATTCCCAGTAACCGGATATCCTGCTCAATGATCTCTCCACTCAGCCATTCTTGTCCATCAACAATGCAGATTAGAACTTGGCACTTGTTCCAAAGAAGAAAGAGAGCCTTTACACTGTGTTGATGGTCGACGAATGGCTTTCTCATTGAAGGCATATGGCACCATCATTGCCCCCCCATACAGGGTGAGAGTCCAACCCTGGAAATGTTAACTCATCTGACCAGTCCCCCGGTGCCGCCAGCATTTTTTATTTTTGTATTAGAGAGGGGGAGATGAGGAAAAATTGCTGTTACACGGCAAGTTGTTTAAGACCTGGAGCTGGTGGACGCAGTAACTTTCGAAAGGGAATTGGAGATTTGCTTCAGAAATAAACATTGACAAAGCGATGGGAAAAGAGCTGGAGGAGGGGAGGGCTAATTGGATATCTCGTTCTAAGAGACAACATTGGACTGTTGTCCTCCTGTGCTGTTAGATTGCACGATTACTATCACTTCCAGCTTCTGCAACTTTGGGAGTTTGAGAGCTCTTTGATGAAGCACTAGGGAAGGGTACACAGAGGTGTGAATCACAACCAAGAGCTTATGTCAACAATGCTACACCACAGAGTAATGGGAATGGGCCTGGGCCTGTGATCTTAGAATGCACAGTGCAGAAGGAGGCCATTCAGCCCATCGAGTCTGTCCCGGCCCTTGGAAAGAGCACCCTGCTTAAGCCCATGCCTCCACCCTACCCTGTAACCCCACCTAAACGTTTTGGACACCATGGGCAATTTATCATGGCCAACCACCTAACCTGCACATCTTTGGACTGTGGGAGGAAACCAGAGCACCCAGAGGAAACCCACACAGACATAGGGAGAACGTGCAGACTCCGCACAGACAGTGACCCAAGCCGGGAGTCGAACCTGGGACTCTGGAGCTGTGAAGCAACTGTGCTAACCACTGTGCTTCTGTGCCAAGAGTGATCTTTGGGTTTCCCAAGATTAAAGGTGCAGTCCAGCCACGCAGCCCTTATCCTGGGGGAGAGTGCCGAGGCCACCCAAACCCTAGAACCCATAGGCACCCTCCCCCTCCAGCCTGACAGCAGGAGAGGGGCACAGGGAATTCCAACAATGTGCCCAAGGTTTCTATTGAATGACTGGACAGGATAGCCATCAGAGGCCGGGAAACAAATTATCCTGGAGAACGGTGGCAGGTTCGGACAGAGTCACCAAGGGTTTATGAAAGGGAAATCATCACTTCCGGGTGCGGCGATGACCAGCTGAGTCGCACGTTTCGGCAGCTCCCGGTGAAACGGACTTTGGGGCTCTTGATAGGAGCCCCAACGGCAATTTTGACGGCTAAAAACACTGTGCGGTAAACCAGAAGGGAATCCCCCCTGGATACGGATGAAAAAAGGAGGAGAAAGTGGCCGGATTGCAGTGGATCCTTTAGAACAGCGGCAAGGAAGGCAAGCAAAAACCAAGATGGCGTCGGAAGGTGGCAGTTTAACATGGGGCCCTGAACAACAAGAGTTCTTGAAATGCTGTGTGGAAGAACTCAAAAAGGAAATGAAGAAAGAGCTGTTGGCCCCGATACTACAGGCGATCGAAGGGCTAAAGGAGGAACAAAAGACCCAGGAGCGGGAGCTTCGGGTCGTGAAGGCAAAGGCAGCCGAGAATGAGGACGACATACAGGGCCTGGTGGTGAAGACGGAGACGCATGAGGCACATCAGAAACGATGTGTGGAAAGGTTGGAGGCACTGGAGAACAACGCAAGGAGGAACAACCTGAGGATTCTTGGTCTTCCTGAAGGTGCGGAGGGAGTGGACGTCGGGGCATATGTGAGCACGATGCTGCACTTGTTAATGGGAGCGGAGGCCCCGGCGGGTCCGTTGGAGGTGGAGGGAGCATACCGAGTGATGGCGCGAGGACCGAGAGCAGGAGAAATTCCCAGAGCCATAGTGGTGAGATTCCTCCGTTTTAAGGATAGAGAAATGGTCCTTAGATGGGCAAAGAAAACTCGGAGCAGTAAATGGGAGAACGCGGTGATCCGCGTTTATCAAGACTGGAGTGCGGAGGTGGCGAGAAGGAGGGCGAGCTTTAATCGGGCCAAAGCGGTGCTTCATAAAAAGAAGATAAAATTTGGAATGCTGCAACCGGCAAGACTGTGGGTCACATATCGAGGGAGGCACCACTACTTTGAGACGGCAGATGAAGCGTGGACTTTTATTGTGGAAGAAAAACTGGAATGAGCGGGTTATTAAAAAGAGCATTTGAACAAAGTGGTGGGGCGAATGTGGGGGGCGAAGAGGGGGATTAAAAAGGGGGGAAAGAGGAGTTTTATGTACTAATCCTGCGATGTGGTAACTTTTCTCTCTTCCACAGGTGGTGATGGGGGGAGGAGGGGAGGTGGAGGAGATGGGGCGTTGGCCATTGGGGGCGGGGCCAAGGGAGAAGCGCGGGCTTGGTTCCCGCGCTATGATAATCATGGCGGGAATAGAGAAGCAGGAAGGAGGGGGCGTCGCACGGTGCGAGCCGAGGTCACGGGGGGAAGCCGAGGTCGGCCAGAGTTTGCTGACTTCTGGGAGCAACATGGGGGGAGTAATTACGCTAGCGGGGGATCTAGCGGGGGGGGGGGTGGGAGGGGGGAATTACTGGGTTGCTGCTGCTGGGGAGAGGGGGGAGCTGGTATGGGAGGGGATGGGCGGGGGGGGCACCGCCTGGGGGAGATACAGCTGCGTGGGAACCGGGTGAGGAGCTGGAAAAAGGGGATGGCTAATCGACAAGGGGGGGGGGGTTAGGAAGCCCCCCAACCCGGCTGATCACGTGGAACGTGAGAGGGCTGAACGGGCCGATAAAGAGGGCACGGGTACTCGCACACCTTAAGAAACTTAAGGCAGATGTGGTTATGTTACAGGAAACGCACCTGAAACTGATAGACCAGGTTAGGCTACGCAAAGGATGGGTGGGGCAGGTGTTCCATTCGGGGCTAGATGCGAAAAACAGGGGGGTGGCTATATTAGTGGGGAAGTGGGTAATGTTCGAGGCAAAGACTATAGTGGCGGATAACGGGGGCAGATACGTGATGGTGAGTGGCAAACTACAGGGGGAGACGGTGGTTTTGGTAAACGTATATGCCCCGAACTGGGATGATGCCAATTTTATGAGGCAGATGCTAGGACGCATTCCGGACCTAGAGATGGGAAAGCTGATAATGGGGGGAGATTTTAATACGGTGTTGGAACCAGGGCTGGATAGGTCGAAGTCCAGGACTGGAAGGAGGCCGGCAGCAGCCAAGGTACTTAAAGATTTTATGGAGCAGATGGGAGGTGTAGACCCGTGGAGATTTAGCAGACCTAGGAGTAAGGAGTTCTCGTTTTTCTCCTATGTCCATAAAGTCTACTCGCGAATAGACTTTTTTGTGCTGGGAAGGGCGTTGATCCCGAAGGTGAGGGGAACGGAGTATACGGCTATAGCCATTTCGGATCACGCTCCACACTGGGTAGACTTGGAGATAGGGGAGGAAACAGGAGGGTGCCCACCCTGGAGAATGGACATGGGACTAATGGCAGATGAGGGTGTGTGTCTAAGGGTGAGGGGGTGCATTGAAAAGTACTTGGAACTCAATGATAATGGGGAGGTCCAGGTGGGAGTGGCCTGGGAGGCGCTGAAGGCGGTGGTTAGAGGGGAGCTGATATCAATAAGGGCACATAAAGGGAAGCAGGAGAATAAGGAACGGGAGCGGTTGCTGCAAGAACATTTGAGGGTGGACAGACAATATGCGGAAGCACCGGAGGAGGGACTGTACAGGGAAAGGCAAAGGCTACATGTAGAATTTGACTTGCTGACTAAGGGCACTGCAGAGGCACAATGGAGGAAGGCACAGGGTGTACAGTACGAATATGGGGAGAAGGCGAGCAGGTTGCTGGCACACCAATTGAGGAAAAGGGGAGCAGCGAGGGAAATAGGGGGAGTGAGGGATGAGGAAGGAGAGACGGAGCAGGGAGCGGAGAGAGTGAATGGAGTGTTCAAGACATTTTATAAAAAATTATATGAAGCTCAACCCCCGGATGGGAGGGAGAAAATGATGGGCTTCTTGGATCGGCTGGAATTTCCCAAGGTGGAAGAGCAGGAAAGGGTGGGACTGGGAGCACAGATCGAGGTAGAAGAAGTGGTGAAAGGAATTAGGAGCATGCAGGCGGGAAAGGCCCCAGGACCGGATGGATTCCCAGCCGAATTCTATAGAAAATATGTGGACTTGCTCGCCCCGGTATTGACGAGGACCTTTAATGAGGCAAAGGAAAGGGGACAACTGCCCCCGACTATGTCTGAAGCAACGATATCGCTTCTCTTAAAGAAGGAAAAGGACCCGCTACAATGCGGGTCCTATAGACCTATTTCCCTCCTAAATGTAGATGCCAAGATCCTGGCCAAGGTAATGGCAATGAGAATAGAGGAATGTGTCCCAGGGGTGGTCCACGAGGACCAAACTGGGTTTGTGAAGGGGAGACAGCTGAACACGAATATACGGAGGCTGTTAGGGGTAATGATGATGCCCCCATCAGAGGGGGAAACGGAGATAGTAGTGGCGATGGATGCCGAGAAAGCATTTGATAGAGTGGAGTGGGATTATTTGTGGGAGGTGTTGAGGAGATTTGGTTTTGGAGAGGGGTATGTTAGATGGGTGCAGCTGTTGTATATGGCCCCGATGGCGAGCGTGGTCACGAATGGACGGGGATCTGCATATTTTCGGCTCCATAGAGGGACAAGGCAGGGATGCCCTCTGTCCCCATTATTGTTTGCACTGGCGATTGAGCCCCTGGCGATAGCGTTGAGGGGTTCCAAGAAGTGGAGGGGAGTACTTAGAGGAGGAGAAGAACACCGGGTATCTTTGTATGCGGACGATTTGCTACTATACGTGGCAGACCCGGTGGAGGGGATGCCGGAAATAATGCGGATACTTGGGGAGTTTGGGGATTTTTCAGGGTATAAATTGAACATGGGGAAAAGTGAGTTGTTTGTGGTGCATCCAGGGGAGCAGAGTAGAGAAATAGAGGACCTACCGTTGAGGAAGGTAACAAGGGACTTTCGTTACCTGGGGATCCAGATAGCCAAGAATTGGGGCACATTGCATAGGTTAAATTTAACGCGGTTGGTGGAACAAATGGAGGAGGATTTCAAGAGATGGGATATGGTATCCCTGTCACTGGCAGGGAGGGTGCAGGCGGTTAAGATGGTGGTCCTCCCGAGATTCCTCTTTGTGTTTCAGTGCCTCCCGGTGGTGATCACGAAGGCTTTTTTAAAAAGGATTGAAAAGAGCATCATGGGTTTTGTGTGGGCCGGGAAGACCCCGAGAGTGAGGAAGGGATTCTTACAGCGTAGCAGGGATAGGGGGGGGCGCTGGCACTACCGAGCCTAAGTGAGTATTATTGGGCCGCTAATATTTCAATGGTAAGTAAGTGGATGGGAGAGGAGGAGGGAGCGGCGTGGAAGAGATTAGAGAGGGCGTCCTGTAGGGGGACTAGCCTACAGGCTATGGTGACAGGACCATTGCCGTTCTCACCGAGGAACTACACCACAAGCCCGGTGGTGGTGGCTACACTGAAGATTTGGGGACAGTGGAGATGGCATAGGGGAAAGACTGGAGCCTTGGGGGGGTCCCCGATAAGAAACAACCATAGGTTTGCCCCGGGGGAATGGATGGGGGATATGGAATGTGGCAAAGAGCAGGAATAACGCAACTGAAAGATCTGTTTGTGGATGGGAAGTTCGCGAGTCTGGGAGCGCTGACCGAGAAATATGGGTTGCCCCAAGGGAATGCATTCAGGTATATGCAACTGAGGGCTTTTGCGAGGCAACAGGTGAGGGAATTCCCGCAGCTCCCGACACAAGAGGTGCAGGACAGAGTGATCTCAAAGACATGGGTGGGGGATGGTAAGGTGTCAGATATATATAGGGAAATGAGGGACGAAGGGGAGACTATGGTAGATGAACTAAAAGGGAAATGGGAAGAAGAGCTGGGGGAGGAGATCGAGGAGGGGCTGTGGGCAGATGCCCTAAGCAGGGTAAACTCGTCGTCCTCGTGTGCCAGGCTAAGCCTGATTCAGTTTAAGGTATTACACAGGGCGCATATGACTGGAGCACGGCTCAGTAAATTTTTTGGGGTGGAGGATAGGTGTGCGAGGTGCTCGAGAAGCCCAGCGAATCATACCCATATGTTTTGGTCATGCCCGGCACTACAGGGGTTTTGGATGGGGGTGACAAAGGTGCTTTCAAAAGTAGTGGGGGTCCGGGTCGAACCAAGCTGGGGGTTGGCTATATTTGGGGTTGCACAAGAGCCGGGAGTGCAGGAGGCGAGAGAGGCCGATGTTTTGGCCTTTGCGTCCCTAGTAGCCCGGCGCAGGATATTGTTAATGTGGAAAGAAGCCAAGTCCCCGGGGGTGGAGACCTGGATAAATGACATGGCAGGGTTTATAAAGCTAGAGCGGATTAAGTTCGTTCTAAGGGGGTCGGCTCAAGGGTTCACAAGGCGGTGGCAACCGTTCGTCGAATACCTCGCAGAAAGATAGATGGAATGGAAAAAAGAAGGCAGCAGCAGCAGCCCAGGATCGGGGGGGGGGGGGGGGGGGGGGGGAGGGGGGGGGGGGGTTGGGGAGGGGGGGGGAGGAGGAACCAGAAGGACTCTCAGGGTTGTTAATATATACTGTATAATATGTATAGGTTGTTGCGACAGATAATTATATATTGGACTGTTAAATTATATTTTTGGAGAGTGTTACTTGTGATAAGGCAGTTGCCAATTAGGGTTAGTTTTCATTTTTGTTATTTATTATTTATTCATTTTTTGTTTATAAAATAGGTCATTGTTATTTGTGTTGTTATAATATTGTGTAAAGGATGCACAATGTACTGTGTTGGTTGACCAAAAATTTTCAATAAAATATTTATTTTAAAAAAAATGAAAGGGAAATCATTTTTTGACAAATCTACTGGAATTCTTTGGGAATGTAACTAGTAGAGTTGATGAGGGGGGGGGGCAGTGGATGTGATTTATTTGGACTTGCAGAAGGCTTTCAACAAAGTCCCACATAAGAGATGTAAAATTAAAATGCATGGGATTGGGGGTAGTGGATCAAGATGGATGGAAAACTGGTTGTCAGACAGGAAACAAAGAGGAGGAATAAACGGATCTGTAATATCCCACATGGGACTTATGGGGGGGAGGGGAGTGATTATCTCCCCCCGTGGTTCTCAAGGAGTATGAGCTTCCCCGCTGAGAGGTGGGGAACTCCATTTAGCATTGGATAAAAGGTCAGCCAGTGAGGCACTGACCACAGAGAGAGACCCGGTAGGTTACGTATTTGTAACTAAATCAAAGTTTGTTATTTCAATAAACGATAAACAATGAATCAAAGTTTGTTATTTCTCTCAGTGTGGACTCCCCGTGCCCTGATTAAAGAGCCTTTTTCCAAGCGGCAGGCAGTGACTAAGGGGGTACTGAAGGGATCAGTGCTAGGACCCTAGCTATTCACAAAATATATTAATGACTTAGATGATGGTACTAAATGTAATATCTCCAAATTTACAGATGATACAAAGCTGGGTGGGAGGGTGAGCTGTGAGGAGGATGCAAAGATGCTTCAGTGTGATGTGGACAAGTTGGGTGACAGATGCAGTATAATGTGGATAAATGTGAGGTTATCCACTTCTGTAGCAAACTCAGGAATGCAGATTATTATCCAAATGGCTCTCGATTGAGGGAGCAGAATGTTCAATGAGAGCTGGGTATTCTTGTATACCAGTTGCTGAAAGTAAGCATGCAGGTACAGCAGGCAATAAAGAAGGGAAATGGTATGTTGGCCTTCATTGTGAGAGGATTCGAGTACAGGAGCAGGGATGCCTTGCTACAATTATACAGGGCCTTGGTGAGACCACTCCTGGAATATTGTGTGCAGTATTGGTCTCCTTATCTGAGGAAGGATGTTCTTGCTAGAGGGGGTGCAACAAAGGTTTACCAGACTGATTCCTGGGATGGTGGGACTGACGTATGAGGAGAGGTCTTATAGGAACCTATAAAATTCTAACAGGACTAGCTGGGGTAGGTTCAGCATTGATGGTGCCGATGGCAGGGGAGGTCAGAACCAGATGTCAGAGTCTAAGGATACAGGATAAACCATTTCAGACTGAGATGAGGTGAAATTCCTTCACTCAGATAGTGGTGAGCCTGTATAATTCGCTACCACAGAATGCAGTTGAGACCAAAACATTTATTTTCAAGAAGGAGTTAGGTATAGCTCTTAGGACCAAAGGGATCAAAGGGTATAGGGGAATGCAGGAGCAAGTTACTAAGTTGGATGATCAGCCATAATCATAATTAATGGCAGAGCAGGCTTGAAGGGCCGAATGGCCTCCTCCTGTTCCAGTTTTCTACGTTTCTAATACAAAGCCTTTCTCATAATGAAACCTCTCAATGAGCTTCACAGGAACATCATAATACAACATGCCCAAGAACGAGATAATAGGACAGATGACCAAAATCTTAGTCAAAGATTCTTTTTTTAGGTTTTAAAGAATGTCTTAAAGGAGGAAAGCGAGATAGAAAGGGGGAGTGGCATCGGGCGGGAATTCCTGAGCCTGGGGGCTGGGAAAACTGAAGGCAAGGCCACCAATGGTGGAAGATTTATGATTGAGAATGCACAAGAGAGGGAAGACAGATGACCAGCAGCAGCAACCCAGGGGGAAGGGGGGGGGGGGGGGGGTTAGTTTAGTTTAGGTCAAAGATAAAGGGGTTTTGTTACTTGTGTATTGTTAAAAATTTCTGTATTGTTATTGTTGCGTTTGCTTTGTAAGAGGGGAAAAATTGTTGTTTGGGAAAAAAATTTCAATAAAACATATTTTTAAAAAAAGAAAAAAAAAAAGAGAATGCACAAGAGGTCAGAATTAGATGAGCGCAGGGCAGCACGGTGGCGCAGTGGTTAGCACTGCAGTCTCACGGCGCCGAGGTCCCAGGTTCAATCCCGGCTCTGGGTCACTGTCTGTGTGGAGTTTGCACATTCTCCCTGTGTTTGCATGGGTTTCGCCCCCACAACCCAAAGAAGTGCAAGGTAGGTGGAGTGAACATGCTAAATTGCCCCTTAATTGGGAAAAATGAATTGGGTACTCTAAATTTATTTTTAAAAAAGAAAAAGAAAAAGAATTAGATGAGCGCAGATATCTCGGATGTTCGACGGGCCAGAGAGGAGATTCCCAAGATAGGGAGGGACAAAACCATGGAGGGATTTGAAAACAAAAATGAGAATTTTAAAGTCAGGATGTTGATTGGCAGGGAGCCGTTGTAAGTCAGTGAGCATAAAGGTGATAGAGGAATAGGACTTGCTGAGTGTTAACATCAGGGCAGCTGAAATTTGGATGACCTCAAGTTTACGGAGTCTCAAGTACATGAGAGTTTTGAGCCATATACTAGAGAGAAGCAGCTGAGCTGGCTTCCCATTATGTTCCACACAATTTGTAACTTCACAGTACTTTCTCCCAGCGTGGGCTGCAACCAAGGTTGAAGAGTCCTAACTAACCTTCACAATGGCGGTAAGGTGTATTTCAGCCCTTGGGAGTAGATTATCTCCATTGAATATCTACCCAATGTTCAAAGTCAGCTTCTGTTTGCTGGGACTGTCTGGATTGTATCTCAAAGTCCACCTTCTGAGTCAGTGGTCACTCCGGTCATTGGTACCCGACTGAATGTCAGCCATAACTGGGGACCAACCCAGGAATACCTGAATTTGGGCACAAAACCTTCACCTCTGGCTCGACAACAACTTTATTTTGTGCATTAAGGTACTAAAACATTCCAAGGCACTTCACAGGAGCATTATCAAACTTAAATTAACACTGGGCTACGTAAAGAGATATTAGGAGAGGTGACCTATTACTTGGGCAAAGTGGTAGGTCTTACGGAATGCCTTGAAGGAAGAGCTGACTGTGGAAAGATTTGGGGGAGAATTCCAGAGTTTAGGACCAAGGTAGCTAAAAGGCACTGACACCAATCCTGGGGCGATGAAAATTAGAGATGTGCAAGATGCTGGAATTGGAGGACCACAGAAGCCTGGGAGGGTTGCAGCGCTGGAGGAGATTACATAGATAGGGAGAGCAAGGTCATGGAGGATTTGATAAAAAGATTTAGAATTTAAAATCAAGGCGTGGAAGGTCTGGGGACCAATGCATGTCAATGAGCACATGTGTGATGAGTGGATGGGATTGGGTGGCCAAACTACCGCCTCACAGCCCCAGGGACCCGGGTTCAATTCTGGCCTTGGATAACTATCTGTGTGGAGTTTATACATTCTCCCTGTGTTAGTTAGGTTTCCTCCAGGTACCCTGGTTTCCTCCCAGGGTCCAAAGATGTGCAGGTTAGGTGGATTGGCCATGCTAAATTGCCCTTTTGAGTGCAAAAGGATAGGTGGGGTTACAGGGTTACGGGGATAGGGTGGAGGTGGGGGCCTAGGTAAGGTGCTCTTTCAGAGTGTCGGTGCAGACTTGATGGGCCAAATGGCCCCCTTTTTCACTGTAGGGTTTCTGTCATTCTCATTTAAATTGAGCTCGGAAATGAACAGTGTTTTGGATGAACTGAAGGGTCGAAGGTCGAGGTTGACAAGCAGAGCATTGGAATCGTCGAGTCTGGAGGTAACGAAGGCATGGATGATGGTTTCAACAGCATGAGGCGGAGGTGGTGGTTTATTGGTATTGTAACTGGCCTAGTAATGCAGAGACCTAGGGCAATGTCTGGGGACCAAGATTCAAATCCCACTTCGGCAGATGGTGAAATTTGCATTCAATAAAATTCTGAAATTAAAAGTCTAATGATGACTGTGAAACTGTAAGGGGCAACATGGTGGTGCAGTGGTTAGCACTGCTGCCTCGCAGCGCCAGGGACCCGCGTTCAATTCTGACCTCGGATGACTGTCTGTGTGGAGTTTGCACATTCTCCCCATGTCTGCGTGGGTTTCCTCCGGGTGCTCCGGTTGCCTCCCATAGTCCAAAGGTGTGCAGGTTAGGTGGATTGACCATGCCAAATTGCTCCATAGTGTCCAAAGGTTAGGTGATGAGGATAGAATGTGGGGATTGGCTTCCTTCTGCACTGTAGGAATTCTATATATCCTACAAGTGAATTAGTTTCTGGTGAAGTTACCTGACATCTTTCTGCAATGTTACAGAAATTCGAAAATAAATCCTCCTTTCATAGCAAGAGCCTGCATCTGTGGTTGTGTTGTTGCAACAATTTGCATATCTTGCAGAGAGTTTTTAAATGTTTACATAATGCCTGATAAAAGGCTCTGAGCAAGATTTGTTCTCCTCACAACGCACGGCATGGTGGTTGACCTGTCTAATAAATCACATGAGTACCAGCCTTCCTGTTCCGTCACTGCAACATGCTTGGCTGCCCCTCCAAAGGAACCACAAACATAAGCAACTACTCCACACTCCCAGAACCTTGACAAAATTATGCTTTTGTTTTACATGAATATGAAATAATGACTAATAAACCAAGAAGTAAATCAAAAGAAACCACTTTACCCAAAGAGTGGTAAGAATGTGGAACTAGTTCCTTAGAGAGTGATTGAAGCAAATACGAGGTTCTGTCCTTGCAAATAGGATTGGTGGCAAGGGTGGAAAACCACACGAGAATCGGGAAATGCAATTCTTGCGAGAGAGATCTGGGGCGAAATTCTCCTACCCGCCCGCCACATTTCTGCCCCGACCGGCCGGCGGGAGTCTCCGTAACACCGGCCGGTCAATGGGGTTTCCCATTGTGGGGCAGCCCCACGCTGTCGGGAACCCCCCGGGCGCCGGCAAAACGGAGACTCCCGCCGGCGGAGAATGACGCCCCAGGGTTTCCTTTTTCCCGTACCCCTTGCCGGAGGTGTCACAAAAGGACGTGAGCCTCATTTCCATCAATTTCCATTCATTTTAACATCATTATTGCCTCCTCCGCCAAATGATCAACCCCTCCCGAGATCCCCCGTTGCGAGGCTTACAACAGATTCGGCCAGCCTGAGGCAGTCGAGGGGAGCTCTCCTGAGGTGCAAAGGTAAGTATAGCCCTCGAGGAGAAGAGGGACAGTGCCTGGCAGTGCTACCAACCTGGCATTGTCAACCTGTGCTGGGGGGAGTGCCAGAACCGGCCATAATGGGAGCCCCATGGACAGGGGGGGGGGGGGGGGGGGATGCATCTACGTGTGTTGGGGGGGTGCTGCGTGGAAACCGGACATTGAGGGGGATTGTATTGCCGGCGATTAATGTGGGGGCGGGGGGGCGTGTGGGGAGAGGTGAAGCTGTGGGGGGAATTAATGTTGTGGGGCTGGGAGGAGACAGTCCCCCATCCTGTGTTATATGCGCTGGGGCCATGACTATGTAACGCTGGTTGGGGTGCCCTTTAAAGATGCTCCCCTAGTCTCTTAGGAACGGGTTCCCAGCTCTAAGGGCCCCTGCCCGCCACAGTGGCAGCGTAAACACGCCCACTCACTTGTTTTGTCAAAGTGCCTCAGGGCTCCGTGAGAAAACTGATCTGTGGAACTGGAGACTGCCATGCCAGTTTTCTGTGTGATCCTGTGAGGTACGATCAATTTGGCTGGAGACGAAGTTGAATTCAAACTGAGGCTTTATTAGTATCTGAAATGTGGCCTCCTACAGCAGCTGATGAAATGGCTGCTAGCTGAAGGCCACGCATATTTATAACCCGGCTCCTGGGCGGAGCTAGCATGCCGGGGCCCAGGTGAACCTGTAGTGCAGGTTCTATCGTACAACCCTTGCTAGAGGAACACAGTGGTTTACCACATCCTGACACTTTGCTGTTTTTGTAAGATTCTGCCTGGCGTCTCCAGGAATTGAAGATCAATCTCCGGGAGACTGCTGTGTGCGACCCTGGAGAATAGTCATCGGGAAATTAAAAAAGAAAGATCTTTTGAGGCGGCATGATGGGGCAGTGATTAGCGCTGCTGCCTACAGCACTGAGGAACTGGGTTCGATCCCGGCCCCGGGTCATTGCATGTGTGGAGTTTGCACATTCTCCCCGTGTCTGCATGGGTTTCACCCCCACAACCCAAAGATGTGCAGGTTAGGTGAACTGGCCATGCTAAATTGCCCCTTAATTGGGAAAAGAAATAATTGGGTACTCTAAATTTTAAAAAAATGATAGATTTAAAAAACAATTCTTTGAATATTTCTCTTTACAAGATGTAAAAATATTGAAAATGGGGGGAAAAAGGCTGCTTGGTTGACAGTCAAGCATCATCCAATTGGGTAATCAGTCTTTTTGCGTTCCAACTGATGCAAGATGGCAGTGTCACAAGATGGCCGATCTTATAGTGTTGGAAAACTCAGTATCTCCCCCACTAGGCTGCAGATGCTGGGAGCCAATTGAAATTTCAAGGCTGAGGTCAATTATTTTTTGTCAGGTGAAAGAGTATCAAGTGAGAGGTCTGTGATAGCATCTCTACTTGGTAGCATCTCTACTTCTGCACCAGAAGATCTGGGTTTAAGTCCCACTTCAAGACTTGATGATCATGGATTCATAGCGTGGCCAAGCAGTGTTGCTAACTTTGCCTTAGTTCAATTGCTCTGTTTTATTACCTTTGCTCTTGAGTCGCCAGGTATCTTTATGATACCGCCACGAGGTTCAAGTCCGAGTAATGATCAATAATCCAATACACCGATTAGTAAGGTTTAAATCAAAGCACATTTATTATACACAGTAATTACTACTCATGCACAAATTCCACGTCTAAGCTACTTCTACAACTAACAGGCCTATACTTAACTTGGAACTGGCCCACCAGGTCAGGGAAACAAATGGCCTTTCGTTCGGGTTCTGAGCCTGTGGGATTCGAAGTTGGTACGGATTGGTAGCTAGGAGCGCCTATCTCGTAGCGAGCGTTGTATTAAACTTACGATTCGATCTTCACTGCTCCGGTCACGGTCAATGTTGTTTTCGTTGTTGCTGGGTGACCCGGGCAGGACGAAGAGCTCGAAGAGGTGGAGAGGAAGAGAAGAGCGCGATTTGAACTTGGGGCTCAATTCTTATAGTCCCCAGGGGCTTCCCGCCTTTTGGGGCGGACCCTGTACCTGGTCCCAAGTGATTGGACTTTGTCCCAATCGCTTGGTTCGATTTTCTCCAATGCTGGAGCGGTTCCCTGATCAATGGGCGGTCTTGAGGTGCTCGTTCACCTCCTTTTGTGTAGGCTCCTGCTGGTGCCGAAGAGTCTGGTTTTGCTTTGTGTGTCTAAATGTTGCTTATTGTTCCCGGGGATTGCTCATTAGTATGCAGATGGCTGGTGTTTTGTTATGCTGATGGTTGCTGGTATCGATAGTGTCTGGCCTTTCCAGAGGTAAATACACAGCCAACCTGCAGCTGCTCATTTTTGTCCTGTTGGCTGACTTTCCCATCAGCATTTGCCGTTCGCCATTTTGAATCGGGAGTTGGCCATTTTAAGTGGCTACAGCAGGTTGATTATTAACCTGCAAATTCTCCCAGTATGCCTAATGGCAGGCAGTAAGAGTAGGAGCATTTCCTGGTGAGCCGCATTGCAGAAGGCAATGGCAAATCACTTCAGAACTTTAACAGGCAGTGAACTTACACAGGCAATGAACCTGGGCTGGGATCAAACCCGGGTCCTCGGAGACGTGAAGCGGTAATGCTAACCAGTGCTCCACCATGTCGCCCTTCACTCTATGATTTAATGGCCTTGTCATGCCCAACTTGGTGTCGGGATGAGCTGTTGAATCTCACTAGGGGCCTCTGGGCATGATCCAGATCAGCATAGTTAATTCATTTAAATATTTTCCCACCACCTGGGATCTAACGGTTGTGCCTGTGAGAACTCACCAAGGCGCCGTTTAATGCTGGTTTCCACAAACATGGACCAGTCTCAGTGGCACCTGGGGGGATCCTCCCAGACCATTGGGTACCCCCATCTTCCTCACCACCTGCCACGCTCGACCAACGGGGGCCGCCATCTTGGCCGCCATCTGCTACGCCGCTCGACTCGTACGACCTACACGGACAGCCATCGCGGGGCCGCCCCAGCACCTCCGATCACGCCGCTGGCTACCCACACCTCAGCGCGGTCACCCTGGACCAGTTGCGACCTAAGCACATCCGGAGCTCCATGATGGCCGTCCGGGTTAACGGGTACGAGGCACCTTGCCTTTTTGACTCCGGGAGCACAGAGAGCTTCATTCACCCAGACATGGTAAGACGCTGTTCGTTCCCAATATTCCCGACGCAAGAAACCATATCCCTCACTTCTGGGTCGCACTCGGTGCAAATCCAAAGATGCACTACTGCAACCCGAGCGATACAGGGCGCTGAGTACGCTAATTTTCAACTATATGTGCTCCCAGACCTCTGCGCTCCTCTCCTTTTGGGACTCGACTTCCAGTGCAACCTCAGGAGCCTAACTCTTAAGTTCGGGGGCCCCTGCCCCCACTCACCATATGCAGCCTCGCGACCCTAAAAATCGACCCCCCACCTCTTCGCAAACCTCACCGCCGATTGCAAGCCAGTAGCCACCAAAAGCAGACGGTATAGCATGCAGGACAGGACATTCATTAGGTCCGAGTTCCAGTGTCTCTTGCGGGAGGGGGTCATAGAGGCCGGCAATAGCCCCTGGAGAGCTCAGGTGGTGGTCGTCAAGACCGGGGAAAAGTTCCGGATGGTGGTTGATTACAGCCAGACCATTAACCGGTTTACGCAACTCGATGCGTACCCCCTTCCCCGGATTGCAGACATGGTAAATCAGATCGCGCACTACCGCGTGTTCTCCACGGTGGATCTGAAGTCTGCATACCACCAGCTCCCAATTCGCCGGGAGGACCGCCACTACACGACGTTTGAGGCAGACGGCCGCCTTTTCCATTTTGGGGGCCGCCATCCCCAAATTGGGCCACGATTTCGTACTTGGACAATGTCACCATCTGCGGCCATGATAAGCAGGACCATGATGCCAACCTCCACCGATTTCTCCAAACCACCCAAAAACTCAACCTCACCTACAACAAGGAGAAATGTGTTTTCCGTACAACCAGGCTAGCCATCCTCGGCTACGTCGTGGAAAACGAGGTCCTAGGGCCCGACCCTGACCGTATGCGCCCCCCTCCTACAATTCCCTCTCCCTCACTGTCCCAAGGCCCTGAAGAGGTGCCTTGGATTTTTCCCCTATTACGCCCAGTGGGTCCCCCAGTATGCGGACAAAGCCCGCCCACTATTTAAGGCCACCCTCTTTCCACTGGCAGCCGAGGCTCGCCAGGCCTTCAACTGCATCAAGGCGGACATCGCCAAAGCTGCGATGCGCGCGGTGGATGAGTCCGTCCCCTTCCAGGTGGAGATCGACGCCTCAGAGGTCGCTCTCTCCGCCACCCTCAACCAAGCAGGCAGACCCGTAGCGTTTTTTTCACGCACCCTCACCACCTCCGAAATTCGACACTCCTCGATCGAAAAAGAAGCCCAAGCCATCGTGGAAGCCGTGCGGCACTGGAGGTACTACCTCGCTGGTAGGAGGTTTACCCTCGTCACCGACCAACGATCGGTTGCCTTCATGTTTGACAATACGCAGCGGGGCAAGATCAAGAATGATAAGATCTTGAGGTGGAGAATCGAACTCTCCACCTATAACTACGATATAGTATATCATCCTGGGAAGCTCAACGAGCCCCCAGATGCGCCAGCGCGCAAGATGACCGACGACGGGCTATCCACGATGACCTCGGCCACCCGGGGGTCACCCGGCTCGCCCAATACATCAAGGCCCGCAACCTGCCCTACTCCACCGAGGAGGTCAGAGCTATAACCAGAGACTGCCAAATCTGTGCGGAGTGTAAACCGCACTTCTATCGACCGGATAAGGCCCACCTGGTAAAGGCATCCCGGCCCTCTGAACACCTCAGTATCAATTTCAAAGGGCTCCTCCCCTCCAATAACCGCAACACGTACTTCCTTAACATCATAGATGAGTTCTCCCGCTTCCTGTTTGCCATCCCCTGCCCTGATATGACCACCCCCACGGTCATTAAAGCCCTGCATAGTGTCTTCACCCTGTTTGGTTTCCCCAGTTATGTCCACAGCGACAGGGGCTCGTCGTTCATGAGCGGCGAACTGCGTCAGTACCTGCTCAGTAAGGGTATCGCCTCGAGCAGGACTACCAGCTATAACCCCAAAAACGTGCAGGTGGAGAGGGAGAACGCGACAGTCTGGAAGACCATCCTACTGACCCTGCAGTCCAGGAATCTCCCAGTTTCTCACTGGCAGGAGGTCCTCCCCGATGCACTCCACTCTATTAGGTCCCTCCTTTGCACGGCCACAAACCAGACTCCTCATGACCGTTTGTTTGTTTTCCCTAGGGGAGCTACCTCAGGGGCCTCGCTTCCGTCCTGGCTGAAGACACCGGGACCAGTCCTCCTCAGAAAACACGTTCGGAGCCATAAGACCAACGCCCTGGTAGAGAGGGTCCAGCTCCTGCACTCCAACCCAAACTATGCGTACGTCGAACACCCCGATGGCCGGCAAGATACCGTCTCCCTCCCCCACAATATGTCCCGTCCAACCTCCCATGTTCAGCGCCCCCACCCCTTATGGTTCCCGCGCTCCCTCCCACCCGCCGCACCGGTCCACAGGAATAAAGCTCCGGAAGAGCCGCTCCCGGAGTCCACGCCTGTGCCTTCTCCGGACCCACTTCCACAGCCACCCGAAGCGGCTGCAACACCAGTGCTTCGGCGGTCGCAACGTGCGATCCAGGCACCGGACCGACAGAATCTATGAGCCCATCACCCCCGCCGGACTCCATTTTTAAGCAGGGGTTGAATGTGGTGAATGTATAATTACTGATAATTCACCAGTGCACTGTGTTATGCTATTAACCCTGTGGGCTCTACC
Organism: Scyliorhinus torazame; assembly: GCF_047496885.1. Classification (NCBI taxonomy): domain Eukaryota; kingdom Metazoa; phylum Chordata; class Chondrichthyes; order Carcharhiniformes; family Scyliorhinidae; genus Scyliorhinus; species Scyliorhinus torazame. Next base: position 155,954,526 of record NC_092707.1, on the reverse strand, counting down.
TATGGGCCATTGTGTGGCTTCTCCCACATGGGATATGTTGGGGCATGTACAGGCTCTGCCCATGGCTCCACCCCCTTTACAGGAAGTATAAGAGCTGCTGACCTGCGGGGCCGCCTTCAGTGTTGTACCGGTCACAGGCATGCTCAGTTCTAAGCTGATTAAAACCACGGTTTACTTATCCACGTGTCTTCGAGTGAATTGATGGTCGCATCACCTGGTCAAGCTGGAAGTTGATACAGTCGGATACCCAGGCATACAGAACATCCGTAACCTCACGGAGGCACCTGTGGGCTGTAGATTGTGAAATAGACCCCAGTCCTCTGCCATTACATTACAGAGACCGTGCTCAGCTGCCCTCCACTCAACTACACACTTACCCTTCCGTGAGAAGATCCACAGTGCTGAAGTCCTGTTCTTAAGTGTTTGGCTGCCTTTATGCTGCAGACGCTCCTGGACTTCAGGCAGAGTTCAGACTTCAAAGTTTGCTGGACATGCAGTGCACATATCATTCTCTGAGAAATGGCACATGTGCCCTCACGTGTGCACTTGAGCATTGAGGAGTGTGAAGTGCTATCACAACTAACAAGGCTAATTCCTCATTTGAAATAGGCTTCAGCTGTGAAGCTGAATTTTGGTTGAATGGTGCCCAAGGCCATGCCCTTTGAACACAGTTTACCCACACTCATTCCTTTCAATCATGTTCACTATGAGTGCTATGTAGCCATATTTGCACTGCTGAAAGCAGGATTCTTTTATTGATCCTTCAAACTCTGGAACTCTTTACCTTCCTCAGACTTCCCTTCATTTAAAAACCCTTGAGTCTTTTAAAACCAAAGCTGCTTGGCTTCTTTCCTACTTGTTCCAATCTTGGCACTGTCTTAAAAATGATTAGGATCTCTCAACACTATAAAGGCTGTGTGTGTGTGTGTGTGTGTGTGTGTTTGTGTATGAGTTTGCGTAGAGAGAAGATTTAGCATTGTCAAAGCATTAAGTTCTGACGTCATCCTACAGAGGCAGAGAATACACAAGAGTCTCTGTCGAACCTGACTGAACAGTGTCAATTCATCCTAAGTATTCATTCCAGAGTTCTCACTGAGCAATGACTCAGAACAGAAACTAGTGTTCTGGTGTCAGTGAGTTTGACTGAGAGATTGTTTGCCATACCCCAGCTCTCTGCCAGTTTACTCACACTGTACCTTGTTGAGATCAAGAAGAAGGCCCACCACCGCCTTCTCAGGGGCAAATAGGGATGGAAAATCTATGCTGGCCTGGCTAATGACACCCACATGCTGAGAATGAATAGTTACACAGTATATACAGCACAGAAACAGCCACTCAGCCCGACTAGATTGTACTTTGTTTACACCCCATGGGCCAAATATTACGCAGACATATGACTCAAGATCAGCATCACGGCCCTGCGGAGGCCTTGATGCAAGCTCCTACGTGGGAATTGGCCAGGAGGTTTAAATTTTCAACATGGAACTTCCCTGCTCCCCAGGACCCTCTGTGAGTGTCCCCAACTCTGAGCTGGAGTCAGAAACACCAGGCAGTTCTGTGGTATTTACCTGGATAGTGACCCATGAATTGTTAGACAGAGCAAAACTTAGTCTAACACCTAGGCAACTCTACAGCTGACCGCCAATCGCCTGACTAATCACTTGACCACCCAACTACCTCCCAACCTAGACCTGACTACCCCACCTGGCCTGACTAGCCTTCTCGACCACCTAACTATCCTCCCAACCAGAATGACTACCCCCCCCAACTGTCTGACTACCCCCTGACCGGACCATACCTCCCAACCACCTGACTACCCTCCGAAACTAGCTACCCTTCCTGATCACCCTTCCAGCCGACACTTGACTACGCCCATCCTACCTAACCCAACCCGACTACCCTCCCAACCAATTAGTTAACCTCCTACCAGATTTGATTATCCTTCCTCACCACCGCACTACTCTCAATCCACCTGACTACACTCCCGACCTGATTTGACTAACCTCCTACCTTAATACCCCTCAGGACCTGACCAGACTAACCTCTGACCAGATTACCCAACCCACCCAACTACTCCCTTTCCCACATAAAAACCTACCCACTCACCACCTACATGCCCTATCCACCTGCCCATTTACTCATTCACTAACATTCAAAGACTTTGACACAGAAGAACATAAGAACTAGGAGCAGGAGTAGGCCATCTGGCCCCTCGAGGCTGCTCCGCCATTCAATAAGATCATGGCTGATGTTTTGTGGACTCAGCTCCACTTACCCGCCTACTCACTATCTCCCTTAATTTACAGGTCCAAAATCGATCTATTTTTGCCTTAAAAACATTCAACGTGGTAGCTGCTTCACTGGGCAGGGAGTTCCACAGATAAAGTTACCTTTCAGCAGCCAGTGCCATATAAAGGGGCATGTCCTGTCTGTTTCCAACTCTGGGCGCGATTCTCCGACCCCCCACCGGGTCGGAGAATCGCCGGGGTCTGACGTGAATCCCGCCCCCGCCGTGTCCCGAATTCTCCGCCACCAGAGATTTGGCGGGGGCGGGAATCGCGCCACGCCGGTCAGCGGGCCCACCCCCGGCGATTCTCCGGTCCGCGATGGGCCGAAGTCCCGCCGCTGTCAACCCACACCAGCCGGCGTGGATTGAACCACCTTTCGAACAGCGGGACAAGGCGGCGTGGGCGGGCTCCGGGGTCCTTGGGGGGGGCGCGGGGCGATCTGGCCCCGGGGGGGGTGCCCCCATGGTGGCCTGGCCTGCGATCGGGGCCCACCGATCCGCGGGCGGGCCTGTGCCGTGGGGGCACTCTTTTCCTTCCGCCTTCGCCATGGTCTTCACTATGGCGGAGGCGGAAGAGACCCTCTGCACTGCGCATGCGCGGGGATGCCGTGAGCGAGCGACCGCTGACGCTCCCGCGCATGCGTCGCACGGCAAAGTCATTTCCGCGCCAGCTGGCGGGGCGCCAAAGGCCTTTCCCGCCAGCCGGCGGGGCGGAAATCAGTTCGGCATGGACCTAGCCCCTCAAGGTGAGGGCTCGGCCCCTCAAGGTGCGGAGAATTCCGTACCTTTGGGGCGGCGCAATGCCGACTGATTCGCGCCGTTTTTGGCGCCAGTCGGCGGACATCGCGCCGATTGCAGAGAATCCCGCCGTCTATCTCTGACAGAGTTCCCAAAGGGATGCAGCGCGGCACATTTCTGTCAAATCCAGTATCGGAAGACCCTGGAAGAAACATGCAGCCACATCGAATTGGGGGAAACTTTCATGTGGAGTGGCAATCCAACTGTTATTACCGCTGTTCAGAAGACCCTGGCCCGCATAAATCTCATCCCAGTCTATCAACCACACCTCAACTTTTTGACATATCTTTTATTCTGTTTCCTCTCATACTCATTTGGTCTCCTTTTGAATTAAGAAATTTCAAACCTATCTCTGAGTAAAGACCTTTTCCTTTATTCCCCCATTACATTTATCAGCAACTATCTTGCATTTAAGGCCTGAGTATTGTATTCTCCCACAACTGGAAAGATTCACTCCATATGCAGCCTGTCTGTTATGCTTGTATTCCTTCGGGTATAGAAGCTTAGGAGTGATCTTGCTGAGGTGCTTAAGATGACTAAAGGACTTGATCAGGTGGATCCAGGGAAACTATTTTCTCTGGTCGGCGAGTCCGGAATAAATGGCCATAATCGTAGTGTTAGTGCTGAGCTGTTCAGGACTGAGGTCAGGAAGGACTTCTTTTCAAAGGGTAGCGGAAACCATTTCCCCCAGAAAGCTGGGAGAGGGAGGTCGCAATTGAAAATGTCAAAACTAAGATTGTTAGGGCGGCATTTCCAGCCCTTCCTGCCGGTGGAATCTTCCGGTCTCCCTCAAAGACAACCACCCTCAGAGGGTTCTCCGGCATCGGGACGGGCGATCCATGCAAAATACCACAGACATCTGCAGGATGGAAGATACTGGCGGCCAATGGCGAGCCTCAGGGAAAAACGATACGGGGCGGGGGTGGAAAAATCGCAGCCAGAGACTTTTGTTCATCAATGGTTCAAATGTTACAGAACCATGAATGGTAACTGGAGTTAAAATACAGATCAGCCATGATCTAATTGAACATGTGAACAGGTTTGAGGGACACAAAGGCCCCATTTCTGTACAACAACTTTCGTATGATGTCCCAAGATGGGAAAGAAGACGGGGAAGGCTGGCAAACTGGAAGTAAAGATTACACCGTTACCAAGCTCAGTAGTGAGGAGAGTTTTGAATGTGTTGAGAGAGGTGACTAAGTAGAAATAATTATGAAGAGAAATATATAGCGCAGTAAAGGTGGATGATGGCTCGAACTCTAATGATGGAGCAGTGGAAGAAGACAATACAAACATGCGAACGCGGAGAAGGAGTCGGCCATTCAGCCATGAATGGGGGGACAGAGTAGGGAACGATGAGGTAAATGATGGAGCTTGACTAAAAGAGTGAATTTTGGGATGGAAGAACTGGAGAACTAGATGGTGAGCAAATGAGAAGCCTAAATATTTTTTTAAAAGTGACCCGGTCTTGAAGGAGACTTTGAATCACTTAAACTGTTGCAAGCTTACTTGCTCAACTGTCTATCGGAATTAATGAAGAATTCGGAGGAATTTCTAATCTATCAGGCTCTGTACAGTTGTCAAGAGGCAGCTCTAAGATAAACTCTCTCCCAAGCTGCTGTTAACAAGAATGGAAAAAAGCACCTCACAGACTGGTACCACTCCAGAGCCCAAACAACATCTGGCCAAGTAAGAGGCCTGAGTATAAACAGTGTTCCAGTGACCAGACTGAGGTCAGGCCCCAAGTCACAATCTGGATTTAACTCTCAACATGTTGCACTAAACATATCTTGCATTAGTTTTTTCCATCAGCCCCCTCCACCACCATCAAAATACTACTTAATCAGAGGTACCAGGTGCGGTTCATGTTTTGAAGTGTACCACATTCTCCTGAGTTAGTTTCTTCTTTTCAAAGTTCTAGAATGAAGTTCACTCTTGTCAAAGAGTCACAGAGAATCAGGTAAAGTGAACCATAGTGAACAGCAGGGGAGACTTGAAGAGAGAAATATAATGTCTGTGATTCTCTGAAATCCCGGCCAAGTGTTGACGCCGGCGTCAACGGGCCAGCAGGCCCACTCATTCTCCCCTTCCTCGGCGGCTAGAACGGCGTCGGAGTGCTGTGCACTGTTCCGGCACCGAAAGCCGGCCCTACACGGCCAGTGCGGGTCCGCGCATGCGCGCCACGGCCATCTTCGCACCGGCCACCGGGCAACATTTCGGACTCCTACAGGGGCCCGGCACGGAGGAACATAGGCCCCCCCCCCGGAATGAGCGCGCCTGCCAATCGGTAGCGCCCAATCGCGGGCCTGGCCACCGTGGAGGCCCCCCACCGGAGTCGGATCACCCCGCCCTCCCCCCACCAGGACGGCCCCCGCAGCCAGAAAGCCGAGTTCCCGCTGGGTGCGACCATATGTAAACCACGCCGGCGGAACTCAGCAGAACTCGACGGGCACTCGGCCCAACGAACGCTGAGAATCACCGCGGGGGCTTATTTCAGTGGCCCCCGACCAGCGCGGCGGCGACCCCGCAGATGTGATTGCCGCTGATTCTACAGTCACCGGAGAATCGGCGGCCTGGCGTTGGAGAGGCGTGGCGGGGTTCTCGCACCCCCCTGGCGAATTTCCGACCCGGCGCGGGCTCGGAGAATCCCGGCCAATATATATAGACAAAGCATTAGGGAGACGCTTGACAGCGTGAGGAGCAGGAACGTTGTCCAAGGCCAACAATTATACCTCATAAACCTGACCCTGCCACCACCAATAATTGCCGGCGCTGAACTCTGCACATCCCCTTCTCACAACCGCGATCTCTCCCTGCCTCCCTTCCTGCTTCTCGACCATCTCCTCCTGCTACAGGATTTCTGACAGGCAGGCAGCCTGTTAATGAGGTTGGAAATCAAGCTGGCTGGTGGGGCAGGAAAGGCATACAGAAAAAAATGTAAAAGCGTTGCAACAAATCTGTACTTTCGAGTTTCCCATCCCAAACTCTATCTCCTCCCGCATGTTCCTGAAAATATTAAAACATACGGGGCAGGATTCTCTGATTTTCTCTGCGTTTCTCGACGGCGTCAACACGGCCTCAGGATCAGCAATTCTGGCCCATACAGGGGGCCAGCACGGCACGGGAGCGGTTCACGCCGCTCCAGCTGTTGATCCTGTGAATTACCTGGGCGCCGCGGGATCCGCGCATGCGCAGTGGCACTGGCGCCAACACGTGCATGCGCAGTGGCTCCCTTCTCCGCGCCACCCCCGACACAACATGGCGTAGGGCTACAGGGGCCGGCGCGGAAGAAAGGAGGCCCCCAGCCCGAGAAGCCGGCCTGTTGATCGGTGGGCCCCGCTCGCGGGCGAGGCCACAACGGAGGCCCCCCCAGGGTTGATCCCCCCTCCCCCCCAAAGGCCGCCCCTGGACCCTTCCATGTCGAGGTCCTGACGGCTGAGAGCAGATTAGCATGGCGCTGACGGGACTCGGGTTTTTTGCTGTGGCCGCTCAGCCTATCCCGGGCCGAGAATCGGCGGGAGGGCCGCGTAGAATCTGCGGAGAATCACGACCAGGCGGCGGGGCGGCCTGGCGCGATTCACGCCAGTCGCTGGGATTTTCCGGCCTGACCCGGGGCTGAGAGACTCCCGCCCACAATCTCACAGCACACAAGGAGGCCATTTGGCCCATTGGCCTTTCTGCTCTTCCCCCATACCATTGCAATATTTTTCCTTTATTTGGTATTTATCCTATTCGCATGAAAGTTACTATTAACTTTACTCCCAGCAAGGGCAGCACGGTGGCACAGTGGTTAGCATGCTGCCTCACTGCACCGAGGTCCCAGTTCGATCCCGGCTCTGGGTCACTATCCGTGGGGAGTTTGCACATTCTCCCCGTGTTTGCATGGGTTTAGCCCCCACAACCCAAAGGTGGGCAGGGTAGGTGGATTGGCCACGCTGAAAAAAAAATTGCTCCTTAATTGGAAGAAATGAATTGGACATTTGAAAATTTTTAAAAAACTTTACTCCCACCAACCGTTCAGGCAGCCCCTGATCATAACTTGCTGCATTTTGTCATGTGAGAGTACCTTTAAGAAATGGGTGTTTATAAATGGGTGTGTATTAAAATATCTGTAGTGAGAGTACCTTTAAGAAATGGGTGTTTATTACTGCAGTGATGTCAGAGAGTGGGTGGAGCTGGGCTGTCTGTCAGCTTTTTACTTTTGTTTTAGCTGTTTGCTGCAGGGTGTGTTTTAGTTTAGTTTTCAAAACTGGATCGCTGCAGTCACAGCCAGAAGGTGTATTAGAGTCTCTCTCTGTAACCTAAAGACTGTAAATCGATCCTGGTGCTTTAAAACTAATAACTGCTCTCAGTAGTGACTTTATCCTGATGTGCTTCTGTTAAAAGGTGTTTTAAGTCTTATGGATGTTAAAAGGAAAGTAAGAATTACTTAGTGTTGTTTTCTTTGTGGGTTATATTTGAATTGATGGTTGCTAAGATGTTCACTGTATGTTTTAAAAAGATTAACTTGAGATCATAGAATAAACATTGTTTTGCTTTTAAAAAATACTTTTCCATTTCTGCTGTACCACACCTGTAGAGTGGGCCGTGTGCTCCCCATACCACAATCTAGTAAAAGTTGTGGGTCAGGTGAACTCCATGATACACTTTGGGGTTCTCTAAAACCTGGCCCATAACAAATTTAAAAAAACATTTTGCCAATTATCACTCCTCTCACAACCCACCCTCCTTCCAATGGAGGCAGTTTCTAATATCAGTAATTCTAAATGTAATTATAAGAACCTGACATTGATGAGTGGGCCCAGGTAGGTGCAGAGTAAAGGTTCCTCTACTTTGCTTCCAACAATGTGTATCAACATCACAGGATGACCCTTGGGTGACATCGAACATGAATTATGGAGAAGTAGGTCTCCAAATTGCTTATTGTTGCAGGGTGTGACTATTGATTGAACATAGGACTGACAAGCGATTGTCCTACTATCTGTTACTGAACCAATGTTGTTTTGTATAAATATCCCCAAGCTACTTTATCTTGGTTCATTCAGGATGGTAGCCAGAGCGTTAGGATGTTGGCGCCACGGGTGAGATTTAGCACCACGATCAAGGAACAAGGCTGCAGAGCTGGGGTGCCTATTGAAGATGAACATTCCAAGAATGAGCCATGAGAGCTTGGCACTGTGGCACAATGGTTAGCACTGCAGCCTTACAGCACCGGTGACCCAGGTTAAATGCCGGCCTTGGGTGACTGTGTGGAGTTTGCACTTTCTCCCCGTGTCTGCGTGGGTTTCCTCCGGGTGCTCAGGTTTCCTCCCATAGTCCAAAGATGTACAGGTTAGGTGGATTTGCCATGCTAAAATTGCCACTTAATGTCCAAAAGGTTAGTGGGGTTACGGGGATAGGTGGGGCTACAGGGTTTACGTAGGGTGCTCTTTCAGAGGGTCGGTGAAGATTTAATGGGCCAAATGGCCTCCTTCTGCACTGTAGGGATTTTATGATTCTTCTGGCCCACATCCAGTGCCATAAATTAATTTAATTGATGAACTCACCTCTCTTTCACTTGTGCTTTCTGGTTAAAAATATAAATTAATAGATTAAATGTTAACTCCCCACCAGGACCATTCTTGGGGGTTAAAATTACCCCAATGATTCAATGTGCAACCCACTTAAACCATAACTTCATCTCCCTGTATTAGATGGAGCAAAACCATCACCTTGGTTCCATGGACAGAACTATGCTGAGTTAGTTATACCACACCCTGTGCAGCTCAGCTTTCGGTATTACAAAGATGATTTTATAAAACGGTTCTGCTGTAAGTTTAAGAAAGATCGACCCGAATTGAAAGGATGCAACTATCCAGAAAAATTGAGCAGGCTGGGTTTTTTTAAACTGGAAAACTGAAGGTTGAGGGGTGACCCAATAAAGATCTTTAAAAATTATGAAGGGTTTCGAGAGGACAGGAGAGAAACTGATTCCACTTGTGTGTGAATCCAGGACAAGTGATGGGACATAAGTAAGAGGTAGTTAGCACCAACAAATCTAAAATAAATAAAGGCTGGGATTTTCCGGGAGTTGCCCGTGGCTGGAATTTTATGGTGCCGCCGATAAGTTAATCTCCTTATGGTTGGCTGGCCAAATTCTCCATTCCCATCTGCAGTGGGTGCCACCACAGGAAAAGTCCTAGCCACAGAACAAGGAATTTCCTTACACAGGGTGGTGTGTTACATGGGGGTGGTTGGAGCAGAGAGCAGTGGCGCATTAAAGGGGAGGGTGATAGATGCTCAATGGAGGAGGAAGACGGTGCAGGATGGGAAGGGGGTAATTAGAATGGGATGAGCTTGTGTGGAATAAAGGCCAGCATAAACCAGATGGTTCGAGCAGACTGGTTCTATGCTGTACACTCTATGCAATCACACCAAGACATGAAACCGGGACACCACGTCAGACCCAGGAAAGCTGGGCTGCAAGAGTGAGTTTGAGGGGGGGGGGCTGCGGGTATCAGCAGAGCTCCAGTGACCCCAGCTGGAAAGTTCATGTGTGTGAATATTGGGTATGAACTAGGTCAGGGTGCAATGAAATGGCTCCCACGGTCATGGTACTCACACACATCGCACAGGTGGGTCACCAGCGCCCATAGAATTGCCAGTGCCGAGCGGAGAGGGGGAAACATTGGAATGAAAGAGAAATCTTCAGCCTCTCTTTCATGGGTCAAACCAACTAGTCACTTTGGTGCAATGACCGCATCAGAAGCTGAGACAACGACCAAACCTTTTTGTCCTCGTTCACGACTGTGTCGCTAAAAGCGAGTGGAATTTTGGCTGGAGTGCCAGATTTTCCAGTCTTTCTCACAACGGGACCCGCCACAGACGAGACAGGAGAATCCCACCCAACATCTTTATTCCCTCAGCAAGAAATCGATCAAAATCAAATTCTGGTTTCATTTTTAAAAAGTTTCCTTAATAGAATTTAGTTTTGAAAGAAAAAGCTTGAAAACACCTCTGAAAAAAACAGTCCTTTTAATTTTAGGTTCGATTGAGATATGATTGACATCAATTATCAGGGTTGTGTTTGGGAAGCAATGTGATGTTGTTTCCGTTCCAGGATCTCCACTTCATTTAACCTTTTGCTGCATGTTTTCTATAATATATTTAACGGTGTTGGTCCAACACTGGGATTTTCCTTAAAGTTGCCGAATTGTTCCAGGGCCTGGGTTCAAATTCATCCCAAGAAACAAAAAACACTCTTCTTCCTACTTGTCCCACAAGAGATCAGTTTGGGCAGTCACAGTCGTGTGTTTGATGGGCAACAGGACTGTCTCTAACTTGACAATCTCACTTGGAGATGGTTATGTTTGTACAGTAAAGGATATTCTTGTGAGGTTTTGTCCGAGACATATTGAGGAAACTGTAGAAGAACTTTACTCTGCCTCTAATTTGTATTTTGCACTGGGTGTGCCTGTTGTTGCTCAGTGAGTAGCACTCTCATCCTAGAGGCAGAAAGTTGTGGGTTCAGGGCCCCCTCCTGAGATACGAGAACAAAATCGAGGCTGACACTCCAAATGCACTACTGAGGGAATGCTGTGGTGTCAATTGTTGGGTAGAACTTGAAACGGAGGCCCTTTCTGTCCTCTAGATGAGTATAAAAGATCCCATGGAGATTTTCTAAAGAGCAGGGGTGTTCTTCCCAGTGTTTGACCAACATTAATCCTTCTATCAGTCACAAAACAAGTGGTTATTGTCAGATTTACTTTTCTGGGAGCTTACTGCGTGCTAATGGGTCATCACATTTCCCAAATTACAACAGCAACAAGTTACACTTCTGCAGTATTTCATTGGCTGTAAAGCACTTCAGGACATCTGAAAGAAGTCTTTCTTTTCAATTCATGCTGCATTTGATCTGGGCATATTTGCTGTTGAAGTGTGTATGTGTTTGCTGTTGAAGTGTGTGTGAGTGTGTTTGCTGTTGAAGTGTGTGTGTGTGTGTGTTTACTGTTGAAGTGTGTGTTTGCTTACTGCTGAAGTGTGCATGTGTTTGCTGTTAAAGTGTGCGTGTGTCTTGCTGTTGAAGTGTGTGTGTGTCTTGCTGTTGAAGTGTGTGTGTGTTTGCTGTTGAAGTGTGTGTGTGTCTTGCTGATGAAGTGTGTGTGTGTCTTGCTGTTGAAGTGTGTGTGTGTTTGCTGTTGAAGTGTGTGCGTGTCTTGCTGTTGAAGTGTGTGTGTGTTTGCTGTTGAAGTGTGTGTGTGTCTTGCTGATGAAGTGTGTGTGTGTCTTGCTGCTGAAGTGTGTGCGTGTCTTGCTGTTAAAGTGTGCGTGTGTCTTGCTGCTGAAGTGTGTGCGTGTCTTGCTGTTAAAGTGTGCGTGTGTCTTGCTGCTGAAGTGTGTGTGTGTCTTGCTGATGAAGTGTGTGTGTGTCTTGCTGTTGAAGTGTGTGTGTGTTTGCTGTTGAAGTGTGTGCGTGTCTTGCTGTTGAAGTGTGTGTGTGTTTGCTGTTGAAGTGTGTGTGTGTCTTGCTGATGAAGTGTGTGTGTGTCTTGCTGCTGAAGTGTGTGCGTGTCTTGCTGTTAAAGTGTGCGTGTGTCTTGCTGCTGAAGTGTGTGCGTGTCTTGCTGTTGAAGTGTGTGTGTGTCTTGCTGTTGAAGTGTGTGTGTGTCTTGCTGTTGAAGTGTGTGTGTGTTTGCTGTTGAAGTGTGTGTGTGTCTTGCTGATGAAGTGTGTGTGTGTCTTGCTGTTGAAGTGTGTGTGTGTTTGCTGTTGAAGTGTGTGTGTGTCTTGCTGATGAAGTGTGTGTGTGTCTTGCTGCTGAAGTGTGTGCGTGTCTTGCTGTTGAAGTGTGTGTGCGTTTGCTGCTGAAGTGTGTGTGTGTCTTGCTGCTGAAGTGTGTGCGTGTCTTGCTGCTGAAGTGTGTGTGTGTCTTGCTGCTGAAGTGTGTGTGTGTCTTGCTGCTGAAGTGTGTGCGTGTCTTGCTGCTGAAGTGTGTGCGTGTCTTGCTGCTGAAGTGTGTGTGTGTTTGCTGCTGAAGTGTGTGTGTGTCTTGCTGTTGAAGTGTGTGCGTGTCTTGCTGCTGAAGTGTGTGCGTGTCTTGCTGTTGAAGTGTGCATGTGTCTTACTGTTGAAGTGTGTGTGTGTCTTGCTGTTGAAGTGTGCATGTGTCTTACTGTTGAAGTGTGTGTGTGTCTTGCTGTTGAAGTGTGTGTGTGTCTTGCTGCTGAAGTGTGTGTGTGTCTTGCTGCTGAAGTGTGTGCGTGTCTTGCTGCTGAAGTGTGTGCGTGTCTTGCTGCTGAAGTGTGTGTGTGTTTGCTGCTGAAGTGTGTGTGTGTCTTGCTGTTGAAGTGTGTGTGTGTCTTACTGTTGAAGTGTGTGTGTGTCTTACTGTTGAAGTGTGTGTGTGTCTTGCTGCTGAAGTGTGTGTGTGTCTTGCTGTTGAAGTGTGTGTGTGTCTTGCTGCTGAAGTGTGTGTGTGTCTTGCTGCTGAATTGTGTGTGTGTCTTGCTGTTGAAGTGTGTGTGTGTCTTGCTGCTGAAGTGTGTGTGTGTCTTACTGTTGAAGTGTGTGTGTGTCTTGCTGTTGAAGTGTGTGTGTGTCTTGCTGCTGAAGTGTGTGTGTGTCTTACTGTTGAAGTGTGTGCGTGTCTTGCTGTTGAAGTGTGTGTGTGTCTTGCTGCTGAAGTGTGTGTGTGTCTTGCTGCTGAATTGTGTGTGTGTCTTGCTGTTGAAGTGTGTGTGTGTCTTGCTGCTGAAGTGTGTGTGTGTCTTACTGTTGAAGTGTGTGTGTGTCTTGCTGCTGAAGTGTGTGTGTGTCTTGCTGTTGAAGTGTGTGTGTGTCTTGCTGCTGAAGTGTGTGTGTGTCTTGCTGTTGAAGTGTGTGTGCGTCTTGCTGCTGAAGTGTGTGTGTGTCTTGCTGCTGAAGTGTGTGTGTGTCTTGCTGTTGAAGTGTGTGTGCGTCTTGCTGCTGAAGTGTGTGTGTGTCTTGCTGCTGAAGTGTGTGCATATCTTGCTGCTGAAGTGTGTGTGTTTAGCTGTTGAAGTGTGTGTGTGTCTTGCTGCTGAAGTGTGTGCGTATCTTACTGTTGAAGTGTGTGTGTGTCTTGCTGCTGAAGTGTGTGTGTATCTTACTGTTGAAGTGTGTGTGTGTCTTGCTGCTGAAGTGTGTGCGTATCTTACTGTTGAAGTGTGTGTGTGTCTTGCTGCTGAAGTGTGCGCGTGTCTCGCTGTTGAAGTGTGTGTGTGTCTTGCTGCTGAAGTGTGCGCGTGTCTTGCTGCTGAAGTGTGTGCGTGTCTTGCTGTTGAAGTGTGTGTGTGTCTTGCTGCTGAAGTGTGTGCGTATCTTGCTGCTGAAGTGTGTGTGTGTCTTGCTGCTGAAGTGAGTGTGTGTCTTGCTGCTGAAGTGTGTGTGTCTTGCTGTTGAAGTGTGTGTGTGTCTTACTGTTGAAGTGTGTGTGTGTCTTTCTGTTGAAGTGTGTGTGTGTCTTGCTGTTGAAGTGTGTGCGTATCTTACTGTTGAAGTGTGTGTGTGTCTTGCTGCTGAAGTGTGCGCGTGTCTTGCTGCTGAAGTGTGTGCGTGTCTTGCTGTTGAAGTGTGTGTGTGTCTTGCTGCTGAAGTGTGTGCGTATCTTGCTGCTGAAGTGTGTGTGTGTCTTGCTGCTGAAGTGTGTGTGTGTCTTGCTGCTGAAGTGTGTGTGTCTTGCTGTTGAAGTGTGTGTGTGTCTTACTGTTGAAGTGTGTGTGTGTCTTTCTGTTGAAGTGTGTGTGTGTCTTGCTGTTGAAGTGTGTGTGTCTTGCTGCTGAAGTGTGTGTGTGTCTTGCTGCTGAATTGTGTGTGTGTCGTGCTGTTGAAGTGTGTGTGTGTCTTGCTGCTGAAGTGTGTGTGTGTCTTACTGTTGAAGTGTGTGTGTGTCTTGCTGTTGAAGTGTGCATGTGTCTTACTGTTGAAGTGTGTGTGTGTCTTGCTGCTGAAGTGTGTGTGTGTCTTGCTGTTGAAGTGTGTGTGTGTCTTGCTGCTGAAGTGTGTGTGTGTCTTGCTGTTGAAGTGTGTGTGCGTCTTGCTGCTGAAGTGTGTGTGTGTCTTGCTGTTGAAGTGTGTGTGCGTCTTGCTGCTGAAGTGTGTGTGTGTCTTGCTGTTGAAGTGTGTGTGCGTCTTGCTGCTGAAGTGTGTGTGTGTCTTGCTGCTGAAGTGTGTGCGTATCTTACTGTTGAAGTGTGTGTGTGTCTTGCTGCTGAAGTGTGTGCGTATCTTACTGTTGAAGTGTGTGTGTGTCTTGCTGCTGAAGTGTGTGCGTATCTTACTGTTGAAGTGTGTGTGTGTCTTGCTGATGAAGTGTGCGCGTGTCTTGCTGCTGAAGTGTGTGCGTGTCTTGCTGTTGAAGTGTGTGTGTGTCTTGCTGCTGAAGTGTGTGTGTGTCTTGCTGCTGAAGTGTGTGCGTGTCTTGCTGTTGAAGTGTGTGTGTCTTGCTGCTGAAGTGTGTGCGTATCTTGCTGCTGAAGTGTGTGTGTGTCTTGCTGCTGAAGTGTGTGTGTGTCTTGCTGCTGAAGTGTGTGTGTCTTGCTGTTGAAGTGTGTGTGTGTCTTACTGTTGAAGTGTGTGTGTGTCTTTCTGTTGAAGTGTGTGTGTGTCTTGCTGTTGAAGTGTGTGTGTGTCTTGCTGCTGAAGTGTGTGTGTGTCTTGCTGCTGAATTGTGTGTGTGTCTTGCTGTTGAAGTGTGTGTGTGTCTTGCTGCTGAAGTGTGTGTGTGTCTTACTGTTGAAGTGTGTGTGTGTCTTGCTGTTGAAGTGTGCATGTGTCTTACTGTTGAAGTGTGTGTGTGTCTTGCTGCTGAAGTGTGTGTGTGTCTTGCTGTTGAAGTGTGTGTGTGTCTTGCTGCTGAAGTGTGTGTGTGTCTTGCTGTTGAAGTGTGTGTGCGTCTTGCTGCTGAAGTGTGTGTGTGTCTTGCTGCTGAAGTGTGTGTGTGTCTTGCTGTTGAAGTGTGTGTGCGTCTTGCTGCTGTAGTGTGCGTGTGTCTTGCTGCTGAAGTGTGTGCATATCTTGCTGCTGAAGTGTGTGTGTTTAGCTGTTGAAGTGTGTGTGTGTCTCGCTGCTGAAGTGTGTGCGTATCTTACTGTTGAAGTGTGTGTGTGTCTTGCTGCTGAAGTGTGTGCGTATCTTACTGTTGAAGTGTGTGTGTGTCTTGCTGCTGAAGTGTGTGCGTATCTTACTGTTGAAGTGTGTGTGTGTCTTGCTGCTGAAGTGTGCGCGTGTCTTGCTGCTGAAGTGTGTGTGTGTCTTGCTGCTGAAGTGTGTGTGTGTCTTGCTGCTGAAGTGTGTGTGTGTCTTGCTGCTGAAGTGTGTGCGTATCTTGCTGCTGAAGTGTGTGTGTGTCTTGCTGCTGAAGTGTGTGTGTGTCTTGCTGCTGAAGTGTGTGTGTCTTGCTGTTGAAGTGTGTGTGTGTCTTACTGTTGAAGTGTGTGTGTGTCTTTCTGTTGAAGTGTGTGTGTGTCTTGCTGCTGAAGTGTGTGCGTGTCTTGCTGTTGAAGTGTGTGTGTGTCTTGCTGTTGAAGTGTGTGTGTGTCTTGCTGCTGAAGTGTGTGCGTGTCTTGCTGTTGAAGTGTGTGTGTGTCTTGCTGCTGAAGTGTGCATGTGTCTTGCTGCTGAAGTGTGCGTGTCTTGCTGTTGAAGTGTGTGTGTGTCTTGCTGCTGAAGTGTGTGTGTGTCTTGCTGTTGAAGTGTGTGTGTGTCTTGCTGCTGAAGTGTGTGCGTGTCTTGCTGTTGAAGTGTGCGTGCGTCTTGCTGTTGAAGTGTGTGTGTGTTTGCTGTTGAAGTGTGTGTATGACTTGCTGCTGAAGTGTGCATGTGTCTTGCTGCTGAAGTGTGTGTGTGTCTTGCTGCTGAAGTGTGTGCGTGTCTTGCTGTTGAAGTGTGTGTGCGTCTTGCTGCTGAAGTGTGCGTGTGTCTTGCTGCTGAAGTGTGTGCGTGTCTTGCTGCTGAAGTGTGCGTGTGTCTTGCTGTTGAAGTGTGTGTGTGTCTTGCTGTTGAAGTGTGTGTGCGTCTTGCTGCTGAAGTGTGTGTGTGTCTTGCTGCTGAAGTGTGTGTGTGTCTTGCTGCTGAAGTGTGTGTGTGTCTTGCTGCTGAAGTGTGTGCGTGTCTTGCTGCTGAAGTGTGTGTGCGTTTGCTGCTGAAGTGTGTGTGTGTCTTACTGTTGAAGTGTGTGTGTGTCTTGCTGTTGAAGTGTGCATGTGTCTTACTGTTGAAGTGTGTGTGTGTCTTGCTGTTGAAGTGTGTGTGTGTCTTGCTGCTGAAGTGTGTGCGTGTCTTGCTGCTGAAGTGTGTGCGTGTCTTGCTGCTGAAGTGTGTGTGTGTTTGCTGCTGAAGTGTGTGTGTGTCTTGCTGTTGAAGTGTGTGTGTGTCTTACTGTTGAAGTGTGTGTGTGTCTTACTGTTGAAGTGTGTGTGTGTCTTGCTGCTGAAGTGTGTGTGTGTCTTGCTGTTGAAGTGTGTGTGTGTCTTGCTGCTGAAGTGTGTGTGTGTCTTGCTGCTGAATTGTGTGTGTGTCTTGCTGTTGAAGTGTGTGTGTGTCTTGCTGCTGAAGTGTGTGTGTGTCTTACTGTTGAAGTGTGTGTGTGTCTTGCTGCTGAAGTGTGTGCATATCTTGCTGCTGAAGTGTGTGTGTTTAGCTGTTGAAGTGTGTGTGTGTCTTGCTGCTGAAGTGTGTGCGTATCTTACTGTTGAAGTGTGTGTCTCTTGCTGCTGAAGTGTGTGCGTATATTACTGTTGAAGTGTGTGTGTGTCTTGCTGCTGAAGTGTGTGCATATCTTACTGTTGAAGTGCGTGTGTGTCTTGCTGCTGAAGTGTGCGCGTGTCTTGCTGCTGAAGTGTGTGCGTGTCTTGCTGTTGAAGTGTGTGTGTGTCTTGCTGCTGAAGTGTGTGTGTGTCTTGCTGCTGAAGTGTGTGCGTGTCTTGCTGTTGAAGTGTGTGTGTCTTGCTGCTGAAGTGTGTGCGTATCTTGCTGCTGAAGTGTGTGTGTGTCTTGCTGCTGAAGTGTGTGTGTGTCTTGCTGCTGAAGTGTGTGTGTCTTGCTGTTGAAGTGTGTGTGTGTCTTACTGTTGAAGCGTGTGTGTGTCTTTCTGTTGAAGTGTGTGTGTGTCTTGCTGCTGAAGTGTGTGCGTATCTTGCTGCTGAAGTGTGTGTGTGTCTTGCTGCTGAAGTGTGTGCATGTGTCTTGCTGTTGAAGTGTGTGTGTGTCTTGCTGCTGAAGTGTGTGCATGTGTCTTGCTGTTGAAGTGTGTGTGTGTCTTGCTGCTGAAGTGTGTGCGTGTCTTGCTGTTGAAGTGTGTGTGTGTCTTGCTGTTGAAGTGTGTGTGTGTCTTGCTGCTGAAGTGTGTGCGTGTCTTGCTGTTGAAGTGTGTGTGTGTCTTGCTGCTGAAGTGTGTGTGCGTCTTGCTGTTGAAGTGTGTGTGTGTCTTGCTGCTGAAGTGTGTGCGTGTCTTGCTGTTGAAGTGTGTGTGTGTCTTGCTGTTGAAGTGTGTGTGTGTCTTGCTGCTGAAGTGTGTGTAGGTCTTGCTGTTGAAGTGTGTGTGTGTCTTGCTGCTGAAGTGTGTGTGTGTCTTGCTGCTGAAGTGTGTGTGCGTCTTGCTGTTGAAGTGTGTGTGTGTCTTGCTGCTGAAGTGTGTGCGTGTCTTGCTGTTGAAGTGTGTGTGTGTCTTGCTGTTGAAGTGTGTGTGTGTCTTGCTGCTGAAGTGTGTGTGTCTTGCTGTTGAAGTGTGTGTGTGTCTTGCTGCTGAAGTGTGCGTGTGTCTTGCTGCTGAAGTGTGTGTGTGTCTTACTGTTGAAGTGTGTGTGTGTCTTGCTGTTGAAGTGTGCATGTGTCTTGCTGCTGAAGTGTGTGTGTGTCTTGCTGTTGAAGTGTGTGTGTGTCTTGCTGCTGAAGTGTGTGTGTGTCTTGCTGCTGAAGTGTGTGTGCGTCTTGCTGTTGAAGTGTGTGTGTGTCTTGCTGCTGAAGTGTGTGTGCGTCTTGCTGTTGAAGTGTGTGTGTGTCTTGCTGCTGAAGTGTGTGCGTATCTTACTGTTGAAGTGTGTGTGTGTCTTGCTGCTGAAGTGTGTGCGTATCTTACTGTTGAAGTGTGTGTGTGTCTTGCTGCTGAAGTGTGTGTGTATCTTACTGTTGAAGTGTGTGTGTGTCTTGCTGCTGAAGTGTGCGCGTGTCTTGCTGCTGAAGTGTGTGCGTGTCTTGCTGTTGAAGTGTGTGTGTGTCTTGCTGCTGAAGTGTGTGTGTGTCTTGCTGCTGAAGTGTGTGTGTGTCTTGCTGCTGAAGTGTGTGCGTGTCTTGCTGTTGAAGTGTGTGTGTCTTGCTGCTGAAGTGTGTGCGTATCTTGCTGCTGAAGTGTGTGTGTGTCTTGCTGCTGAAGTGTGTGTGTGTCTTGCTGCTGAAGTGTGTGTGTCTTGCTGTTGAAGTGTGTGTGTGTCTTGCTGTTGAAGTGTGTGTGTGTCTTGCTGCTGAAGTGTGTGCGTATCTTGCTGCTGAAGTGTGTGCATGTGTCTTGCTGTTGAAGTGTGTGTGTGTCTTGCTGCTGAAGTGTGTGTGTGTCTTGCTGCTGAAGTGTGTGTGTGTCTTGCTGCTGAAGTGTGCGTGTGTCTTGCTGCTGAAGTGTGCGTGTGTCTTGCTGCTGAAGTGTGCATGTGTCTTGCTGTTGAAGTGTGTGTGTGTCTTGCTGCTGAAGTGTGCATGTGTCTTGCTGTTGAAGCGTGTGTGTGTCTTGCTGCTGAAGTGTGTGTGTGTCTTGCTGTTGAAGTGTGTGTGTGTCTTGCTGCTGAAGTGTGTGTGTGTCTTGCTGTTGAAGTGTGTGTGTCTTGCTGCTGAAGTGTGCATGTGTCTTGCTGTTGAAGCGTGTGTGTGTCTTGCTGCTGAAGTGTGCGTGTGTCTTGCTGTTGAAGTGTGTGTGTGTCTTGCTGCTGAAGTGTGCGTGTGTCTTGCTGCTGAAGTGTGCGTGTGTCTTGCTGCTGAAGTGTGTGTGTGTCTTGCTGTTGAAGTGTGTGTGTGTCTTGCTGTTGAAGTGTGCATGTGTCTTGCTGCTGAAGTGTGTGTGTGTCTTGCTGTTGAAGTGTGTGTGCGTCTTGCTGCTGAAGTGTGTGCATGTCTTGCTGCTGAAGTGTGCGTGTGTCTTGCTGCTGAAGTGTGCGTGTGTCTTGCTGCTGAAGTGTGTGTGTGTCTTGCTGTTGAAGTGTGTGTGTGTCTTGCTGTTGAAGTGTGCATGTGTCTTGCTGTTGAAGCGTGTGTGTGTCTTGCTGCTGAAGTGTGCGTGTGTCTTGCTGTTGAAGTGTGTGTGTGTCTTGCTGCTGAAGTGTGCGTGTGTCTTGCTGCTGAAGTGTGCGTGTGTCTTGCTGCTGAAGTGTGTGTGTGTCTTGCTGTTGAAGTGTGTGTGTGTCTTGCTGTTGAAGTGTGCATGTGTCTTGCTGCTGAAGTGTGTGTGTGTCTTGCTGTTGAAGTGTGTGTGCGTCTTGCTGCTGAAGTGTGTGCATGTCTTGCTGCTGAAGTGTGCGTGTGTCTTGCTGCTGAAGTGTGCGTGTGTCTTGCTGCTGAAGTGTGTGTGTGTCTTGCTGTTGAAGTGTGTGTGTGTCTTGCTGTTGAAGTGTGCATGTGTCTTGCTGCTGAAGTGTGTGTGTGTCTTGCTGTTGAAGTGTGTGTGCGTCTTGCTGCTGAAGTGTGCATGTGTCTTGCTGTTGAAGTGTGTGTGTGTCTTGCTGTTGAAGTGTGTGCGTGTCTTGCTGCTGAAGTGTGTGTGTGTCTTGCTGTTGAAGTGTGTGCGTGTCTTGCTGCTGAAGTGTGTGTGTGTCTTGCTGCTGAAGTGTGTGTGTGTCTTGCTGTTGAAGTGTGTGCGTGTCTTGCTGCTGAAGTGTGTGTGTGTCTTGCTGTTGAAGTGTGTGTGTGTCTTGCTGTTGAAGTGTGTGTGTGTCTTGCTGCTGAAGTGTGTGCGTATCTTGCTGCTGAAGTGTGTGTGTGTTTGCTGCTGAAGTGTGTGTGTGTCTTGCTGCTGAAGTGTGTGCGTGTCTTGCTGTTGAAGTGTGTGTGTGTCTTGCTGCTGAAGTGTGTGTGTGTCTTGCTGTTGCAGTGTGTGTGTCTTGCTGCTGAAGTGTGTGTGTGTCTTGCTGCTGAAGTGTGTGTGTGTCTTGCTGCTGAAGTGTGTGTGTGTCTTGCTGCTGAAGTGTGTGTGTGTCTTGCTGTTGAAGTGTGTGCGTGTCTTGCTGTTGAAGTGTGTGTGTGTCTTGCTGCTGAAGTGTGTGTGTGTCTTGCTGTTGAAGTGTGTGTGTGTCTTGCTGCTGAAGTGTGTGCGTGTCTTGCTGTTGAAGTGTGTGTGTGTCTTGCTGCTGAAGTGTGTGTGTGTCTTGCTGTTGAAGTGTGTGTGTGTCTTGCTGCTGAAGTGTGTGCATGTGTCTTGCTGTTGAAGTGTGTGTGTGTCTTGCTGTTGAAGTGTGTGTGTGTCTTGCTGCTGAAGTGTGCGTGTGTCTTACTGCTGAAGTGTGTGTGTGTCTTGCTGTTGAAGTGTGTGTGTGTCTTGCTGCTGAAGTGTGCATGTGTCTTGCTGTTGAAGTGTGTGCGTGCCTTGCTGCTGAAGTGTGCGTGTGTCTTGCTGCTGAAGTGTGTGTGTGTCTTGCTGTTGAAGTGTGTGTGTGTCTTGCTGTTGAAGTGTGTGTGTGTCTTGCTGCTGAAGTGTGCATGTGTCTTGCTGTTGAAGTGTGTGTGTGTCTTGCTGCTGAAGTGTGTGTGTGTCTTGCTGTTGAAGTGTGTGCGTGTCTTGCTGTTGAAGTGTGTGCATGTGTCTTGCTGCTGAAGTGTGTGTGTGTCTTGCTGCTGAAGTGTGCGTGTGTCTTGCTGCTGAAGTGTGCATGTCTCTTGCTGCTGAAGTGTGCGTGCGTCTTGCTGTTGAAGTGTGTGTGCGTTTGTGTGCGTGTGTCATTGAATTACTTCAACCAAAACTTTCATACCAAATCTGAACATCAGGTTTAGGAGTTAAATTAAGAAAATAAAACTTCTCATATATGTGCCAAATGGTTGAGTTCAAGACCGATTCTGTTTCAATTCCCCAATTTATCAATGAAGCAGTAGTGTAGTTTGGGAAAATGTCCTCTTAGTGTGTTGGGGTAAATCATAAACTCTCCTCTTTTCCTCCTTACACTGTTGACTCCTTTGGACCCTCTTTGGCCTTTTTGCAACCATACAACCACTTGATGACCCGTGCGTTCCGTTCAATGACAGATATCCCCAATGAGACCTGCTCATGAATTTCTTCTTCATAAAGTCCTTCACCACCTCTGCTTCCATGAGATAATTCACTGCCGTCGCTCTCAGTCATACTGACATTCTGAATTTGGGGTGAGATGGAGTCCGAGGCAGTGGGAGAGAAGTTCACCAACCCGAGATGCTCTGCCATATCCGGGTCAAGTCCGCAGTAATTAAAAAACCTTTCTTCCTCCGACAAGGCAACTGAGTTACGCAGGAGTAGGTCCGAGTTTGTGCGTTGCAAAGTCCTGCTTCTCAAAGCTGCTCGGCCATTTGCTTCAGAGGGGGCGCTTGGCAGGTTTTGAGTTCTAGTTATGTGAAGGTTTGGAGAAACTGAACCTGCGATTTCTTTGTGGATGAAGAGATTGACGCAATGATTCTCGGCGTTTGTTGCTTCATTGTCATTGAGGTGACACATATGCGACAGTGGGGAGCTACCTTCAGAAAAGGGCCTACTGTTTTCCTTCAGGATGATCTTTGGAAACTCCAGGGAGGTCACTTGTTTATCCCTCATGGACCCCTGAAACAGACGTCGGATGAAGTTGTAGCCCCTGGAATTGTCGTTGCTTCCTGTCTTGCAGTCACGTTTCTGTCGATAAATGATTAAGGAGTCAGGCCTCAAGACTCTCTTGGAGGTGGTCCTCCTAGTAACCGCTGGGTCGAGGGATGGCTTGTCCACCAAGATGTTCCTGACGTTGTTAAACTGTTCCATATTGGCATTCTCTTTTCTGGTATCAAAGCTTGGGCATGGATCTCTCGCATCACCTGATCTGAGCCAAGGTACAGCAGAAGACTGCGGAGTCACACAAGGACTGACGATGGGCTCTTGCTTAGTGTTCATCGCTTTCTGACTTTTAACATACTTTGGCTTGTCAGCTTCAAGCCTCTCAACAGCACTCAGCGTCCGACCCCTATTGTCGCTTTCCATCTGCCTACGTAGATACTCAGGGCCTTTGTTCAGGAGCCTGAGAGGCGATGGGGAACTGACTGGAGTGACTGGCTTCATTCTCTTCACTTCACTAGCAGTTCAGGGCAATAAGACAAGCCCAGAGCTGAGCCCCACAGCAGCATTCAGACCAAATCTCCTATATCCAAGCCACTGAAATCGGGTTACCTGAATAAAGCCTTGTAAGTTTTGTTTTGGTAGGGTTTGAGAATGCAGACTCCTCAATGATTTCTTTATTGCAGAAAACAGCAAGCGAAAGGATAGTAATCTTTCAGCATGCTTCTATTAAGGTACTCGACCCTCAACTGGAACGCTTCACCGAACTTTCCTCTCAGCTTCATGCAGTCTCCTGAAAAATAAATCAAAGTATGCCGTGGATCAGTTCAAAGCCTCAGGACTTCACTCTAAAAGCTATTTTGTCTCTCAGTGCTGACAGATCCAACGCACCAGCACCAGCACCAGTACTGAGCTGACATAGAGGGTCAGCTGGCTTAGCTTAAAGGCAACCAAAACTCACAATGCACCAGGGAGAGACGGTCTCCAAGCAAGAGGCACACACACAAAGCCCAATGACATGAATTCTCTGCAACCAACAGAAACAGTGTACAATTATATCACGTCTTCCATGACCTCAGGACCTCACCACATCCACCCAAGCTAAAGATAAATTATCTGCTCATTATCAGCACACAGCAATATCCCATAACATGATAATGAGCAGATAATTTATCTTTAGCTTGACCGAAGGAGAAATGTTGAGCAGGACACCTGGAAGAACTACACCCACAATATCATGGGATTTTCTTTTTATATATCTGCTTGAGAGGGCAGATGGGTTTAATCCAAACCATGGCACTCGTACAGTGCAGCACCTCCCTCAGCACTGCACTGGATTGTCAGCCTGGATTCTGTGCTCAAATCTCTGGAGTAGGACTTGAACCCTCACAACCTTCTGACTCAGAGGCAGGACTGCGAACCATAGCCACCAATCCTGAGAAAAGGGCAAAACTAGTCATCAAGAAATGTCATGCTGATAGTTCAGTGCAGCACAGAGGCACATTTTTTTAAATTTAGAGTATCCAATTAAGGGGCAATTTGGCATGGACAATTCACCTCCCTGCAGATCTTTTTGGATTGTGGGGGTGAGACCCACGCAGACATGGGGAGAATGTGCAAACTCCACACGGACAATGACCCAGAGCCGGGATCGAACCTGGGACCTCGGTGCCGTGAGGCAACAGTGCTAACCACTGCGCCACTGTGCTGCCCTAACACAGAGACACATTTAATCCGTTTGCCATATCTGTATATGTAAAGAGAGCTTTGCATATGTCTGACAATTTTTAACACATTGGTCAGAAATGGCTGTGTTTGAATTACAATGAATTATTTTGAGGTGGACTGACCATTAAATAGGCACTTAGGTGGCATCTCTGGCAATAGAACATAGAACATAAAACATTACAGCGCAGTACAGGCCCTCGATGTTGCGCCAACCTGTGAAACCACTCTAAAGCCCATCTACACTATTCCCTTATTGTCCATATGTCTATACAATGACCATTTGAATGTCCTTAGTGTTGGCGAGTCCACTACTGTAGCAGGCAGGGCATTCCACGCCCTTACTACTCCCTGAGTAAAGAACCTCTGACATCTGTCTTATATCTATCTCCCCTCAATTTAAAGGTATGTCCCCTCGTGCTAGACATCACCATCTGAGGAAAAAGGCTCTCACTGTCCACCCTATCCAATCCTCTGATCATCTTGTATGCCTCAATTAAGTCACCTCTTAACCTTCTTCTCTCTAACAAAAACAGCCTCAAGTCCCTTAGCCTTTCCTCATAAGATCTTCCCTCCATACCAGGCAACATTCTGGTAAATCTCCTCTGCACCCTTTCCAATGCTTCCACATCCTTCCTATAATGCGGCGACCAGAATTGCACGCAATACTCCAAATGCGGCCGCACCAGAGTGTTGTATAGCTGCAACATGACCTCATGGCTCGTAAACTCAATCCCTCTTCCAATAAAAGCTAACACACCGTATGCCTTCTTAATAACCCTCTCAACCTGGGTGGCAACTTTCAGGGATCTATGTACATGGACACAGAGATCTCTCTGCTCATCCACACTGCCAAGAATCTTACCATTAGCCCAGTACTCTGTCTCCCTGTTATTCCTTCCAAAATGAATCACCTCACACTTTTCTGCATTAAACTCCATTTGCCACCTCTCAGCCCAGCGCTGCAGCTTATCTATGTCCCTCTGTAACTTGTAACATCCTTCCGCACTGTCCACAACTCCACCGACTTTAGCGTCATCTGCAAATTTACTCACCCATCCTTCGGCGCCCTCCTCCAGGTCATTTATAAAAATGACAAACAGCAGTGGCCCCAAAACCGATCCTTGTGGTACACCACTAGTAACTGGACTCCAGTCTGAACATTTCCCATCAACCACCACCATTTGTCTTCTTCCAGCTAGCCAATTTCTGATCCAAACTGCTAAATCACCCTGAATCCCATGCCTCCGTATTTTCTGCAGTAGCCTACCATGGGGAACCTTATCAAACGCTTTACTGAAATCCATATACACCACATCAACTGCTTTACCCTCATCCACCTGTTTGGTCACCTTCTCAAAGAACTCTATAAGGTTTGTGAGGCACGACCTACCCTTCACAAAACCGTGTTGACTATCTCTAATCAAATTATTCCTTTCCAGATGATTATACATCCTATCTCTTATAAACCTTTCCAGGATTTTTCCCACAACAGAAGTAAGGCTCACTGGTCTATAGTTACCGGGGTTATCTCTACTCCCCTTCTTGAACAAGGGGACAACATTTGCTATCCTCCAGTCTTCTGGCACTATTCCTGTAGACAATGGAACAGTGCCTCAGCACTGCACTGAAGTGTCAGTCCATTCACAAAAACTGATTGCCTTTATCTAGCTGCTGTTTGTGGGAGCTTGCTGTGTATAAATTGGTTGCTGCATTTCCTACAGTACATTCTCCAAAGAGGCGGTATGGGCATGATGGGCCAAATGGCTTTGACCTTTGCTGAATGAGTTCAATAACTTGCTGGATGTACAAGCTGATTACAGCAGAACAAGGGCAATGGGCCCTGAGTGAACAGCTGTGCCAGCAACCTATTTCCTTAATCAATGAGATTTAAGGATTGAGAAAGCAACAGATGAATAACTGTAAATGAAATAGAGTAAACCAGAGTCAAATCAGATCCCGAGAAATAAATAGAAGGAAAGAAAGATTGGATTAATTGCCTTAGAGAGACAAGTAAATGAAAGAAAAATAAATATGCTTTAAATTAAAAAAAACCTCTGGACAACAATATGCGACCTGCAGGAGGAAACATTGCAATTTCAACTGTTCCTTTTCTGAGCCTGAGAAGGTGAATGATATTTCAGCAATATAGATTTCATCATCAAAAATATCCTTAGGCCATTAATTACAAGACCTGACCTGTTTGGATTTAGTGGAAATTGATTGTTAAATGCAGTAATGTCTTGATTGCGGTGGGGTGGGATTTCAGGATGAGTGGCCATTTTCAAGAGGCTAATGTTTGAATGGCATGAATTGTCCAAAAACGTGTAACAATTTGCAACTCAAAATTTGTTTCTCATCCTTGGCACAAATTTATGGATGATTTACACATTAGTATCAACCAGCCCCATTAATTATACAGTAATGCTCACAGCACATTTTGGTCAAATGATTATAAAAGTATTGCATTGGCTGTGAAGCATTTTGGGACAGCATGCTATATAAATGCAAGCCTTATTTTTGTTGATTATTGACTCGAGTCCTGGAGTAGGGTTTGAACTCACAACCTTCTGTCATGTTCCAAAGGCAAAATAATTTGAATTGAATAGTCATTTCAATCACATTTCAATTATTGTTCATTCTACTGCCGCGTATTGATTAACCAAACATTAATTTCCTTCTATAGAAATGCACTAGATCATAGAATCCCTCCAGTGCAGAAGGAGGCCATTTGGCCCAACGAGTCTGCACTGACCCTTGGAAAGAGCACCCTATCCAGGCCCAATCCCCCACCCTATCCAGGCCCAATCCCCCACCATATCCCCAGAACCCCACTTAGGAGTAATTTAGCGTGGCCAACCCACCTAACCTGCACATCTTTGGAATGTGGGAAGAAACCGGTGCACCCGTAGGAAACCCACGCAGGCACGGGAAGAATGTGTGAACCCCGGTCTCTGGCGCTGTGAGGCAGCAGTGCCAGCCACTGTGCTTTTTTTACCATGCTATGTTCAAATGCCTCCCTGGTTTCTCCCCTTCCTGGCTCTGAAATGTCTCCTCACCTTCCAGTCCGTGATCTGTGTTGAGCCAATTCTGGACTCCCGAAGCCCCCGCTTCCTTCACCTCACCATTGGCAGCTGTGTCTTCTGCTGATTGGTCCCAAAGCTCTGGAATTTCTTCCCCAAAACTCTCTGCCTCTCTTTTCATAAAATGCTCATTAGAGCCTACCACTTTGACCAAGGATTTGGTCACCTGCCCAAATGTTTCCTCTTTGGTTTGGTGTCTCATATTGCCTGGTAATGTTTATGAAAATGTCTTAAAGCACGATATAAATGAAGGTTGTTGTTGTTCAAGGGACTTCACAACACAATGACAAATCTTCGGTACAGCTTTAAAAAAAACAGCGGTGGGATTTTCCGGCCGCTCCCACCTGAAGGATCTTCCAGTCGCACTGACATTTTATGGGTTCCCCGGCAGTGGAGGTTGTAAACAATGGGAAAACATGTTGACAGCGGCAGAACTAAAAGACCACGCTGCCAGCCAATGGTGGACTGCCTCTGCCGCCACTGGACATGGAAAGGGGGGGGGGGGATTATGGAATGGTAATCAGTTTGTTCCATTATAAATTTTTATCATGAAAGTCAATGGCGAGAGATGAGGGGTGGGATTCTCTCAGCCCATCCCAGGCGGAGAATCGCCGAGCCGGGCGCGATTCGCGTGACGCCGGCCCGACGCCGGTCCGTCGATTCTCCAGGCACTGGAGAATCGGCGCCGCTGGCGCGGTCCCCCCCCCCCCCCCCCCCCCCCCCCCCCCCCCCCCCCCCCCCGGCGATTCTCCGCCTGGGATGGGCAGAGTGGCCGCCCAAAAAAGCCTGAGTCCCGCCGGCGCCGTTCATATCTGGTCTTACCCAGCGGGACCTCGGCATCCATCCTGTCGGGGGCAGCCTGGTGGGGGGGGGGGAGGGAGGTGGGGGGGTCTGACCCCGGGGGCCGCCTCCACCATGGCCCGGCCCGTAATCGGGGCCTACTGATTGGCGGGCCGGCCTCTCCTGGTGGGGGCCTCTTTTGCTCCGCGCCGGCCCCTGTAGCCCTACGCCATGTTGCATCGGGGACGGCACGGAGAAGGAAGCTACCGTGCATTCGTGCCGGTCGCAGTGCGCCTGTACAAATTCACGGCGGTCGAAGCGCGAATGCGCAGACCCACACTGCCCATTTGATGCCGGTATTGGCAGCTGGAGCAGTGTGGGTCACTGCAGTGCCGTGCTGGCCCCCTGTAGGGCAGAGGATCGCTACACTTAGCGGTCCGATGACGCCGTTGTTAAACTCTACAGTTTTTACGACTGCGTCAACACTCTGCCGTCAGATGGGAGAATCCCGCCCTGGTTTTATGGGGGTTTTCTTTAATTGCAATCAGCATTGTGTTCAGGGATGTGGGAGAGGAGTGATAGTATGTGAATTGCTACTTAGGAGAGTCAGCACAGGCTTGATGGGCCGAATAGCCGTCTTCTGTGCCGTAATAATTTTATGATTTTATTCTATTCTCTGTTGCTGCGTAGTATTCTTTTGTTTGGATGTATGCTCGGTGAAGTTCACTGCTTGGTTTGTGAAAATCTTCCGACAAAACATTTGAGCTTTGACAAAGAGTCACTGGAGTCGAAATGTTAGCTCTTTTCTCTCCCTACAGATGCTGCCAGATCTGCTGAGATTTTCCAGCATTTTCTCTTTCATTTCAGATTCCAGCATCCGCAGTAATTTGCTTTTATTTTTAAAACATTTGAAACATCATTCGGGATTAATTCCATGAGGGTAGTAATTTTTGACTTGTCTTTGGTAGAGTACCCTTGGTGTGAAATGGCACGGTGTGATATTGATAATGACCATGTTAATGAGTTTATATCACATGCCTAACAAAAGTGTTAACCCAACCGGTTATCATGATGTGTAAGCAATTGCAACTGCTGTTTTATGTACAGCAATATCCCAATCAACCAACGATTAATATAACAGAAAAACTTGCATTTATGATCGCATCTTCAGGATGTTCCAAAGTGCTTCACATCCAATGATCTTTTTAATTAAGAAAAACTGCAGCCCATTGTTACTTGGGTTAATAATGCAAACACTTTACACGCAGCAACATCTGAAAAATAACAAGTTACATTGCTCCTAATCAGGTTAATTAACTGGTGGGTGTTGGCCCAGGAAGCTGGTGAAAACTCCCTGCTTTTCTTCAAAGAGTACCTTGGCAGCTTTAACAACAACCTGGCTGTATAAACTGGACAAGCACAATCTACTTTTAAAGGGAGGGAAGAAGACATATGTGAGGGTAGCAGAGGGAAGGGCAACCCATTGCTGACAGAGGGGCAGAGCGAGACCGAAGAGCAATCTGGTCAGAGGACGAAAGGGTGCATGTTACGGGGGTGGGGTATATGGGGGAGACGAAGAAGGGCAGCTGGAAGAGATCACTTCTGTCCTGTTGGAGTGAGGCTGTGTGGTGACTAGTTACTGAAAGGAAGCAGATTTCTGAACCGTTCAAAAAAGACATTCATATTGAAAACCTATTAAAATTGTTATACCTTCACACTCGCAGCCAATTATCCCTCAACCTTCTAAACCAGCTTCACTCAAAGGCACACTTGTGCAACACTGCAGAATAACTTAGAAATCCTTTTTTTGCCAGAAACGCACGTTCCACACCGATTCAGGCAATTCGGATAACATCACTTTTAAGGATATAGAAGCTAAAAAGATTTATGAGGAAGATACCAGAACTGAAAGGTTATGTTTATGAAAGGAAGGAATGAATATGTTGGAGCTCATTTCTCTAGGAAAGGGAAGGCGGAGGGGTGACATATTGGGGTTTTTAAGATTATGATAGG
The DNA here is from genome assembly GCF_047496885.1 of Scyliorhinus torazame. Taxonomy (NCBI): domain Eukaryota; kingdom Metazoa; phylum Chordata; class Chondrichthyes; order Carcharhiniformes; family Scyliorhinidae; genus Scyliorhinus; species Scyliorhinus torazame. The sequence goes on along the minus strand of NC_092707.1, from coordinate 155,925,098 downwards.
GTCAATATAATCTTAGAGTAATTCACAGCACAGGAGGAAGCCTTTCAATCCAATGTGCCTGTGTCAGTTCTTTGGTAGAAGTATCCAATTACTCCCACTCCCCTACTCTCTCCTCACAACATTACCTTTTTCCCTTCAAGTTTCATCCAGATTCCTTTTGAAAGTTATGATTGAATCTGCTTCTGCAATCTGAAGGAGTCACACGAAACGTTGGGTGCGATTCAGCGGACTGAAGTTAAAGTCTGCTGAACGGCACGCTTAACAGGGTGTCTCACGGCAGCTGCAGCACCAAGAAACATCCCGCTATCCAACACACTTTGCTGTTTATTTTGGGGAGATTCTCGCCACCGAAGCAGCACTTAGAGGAATTTCCTGCTGGCGAGCTTATCTCACCGGCAGGAAAGGCTCGTCACAGATTTTGTCCAGCAGCCCTGATCTTCCCCCCACCCCTGTCCTTTCAGGTCTCCCCCACCTTTTTGACTTTCCCAACCTTGGGGAGGCCACTGCAACCCCCCCCCCCTCCCCTCACCCCCACTCTACTTGGCGAAACCCCCCCCCCCCCGGATCCGACCCCTGGCAGTGCAACCTGGCACCTGGACAGCCTGGCACTGTCTGTCTGGAATCCTAGCAGTGCCAAGATGTCTAGGTGCCAGGGTACTACCCTGCCCTGTACCCGACCGCACAGGAGTCCCAATGGCCTGGAAGACCCCCCTCCAGGTGCCGTTACCCACGTTGGTCTAGACCAGGGCTAAATGATGCCCTGACGAGGTCTCACAGGCACGCCCACTGAGTCCCGGGCGCCGAGTAAATCCAGCATCTGGGTTTTGAAATTAGCCGTTATCTCATTTAAATAATCAGATCTGGATCTCGCCCAGCACACCGGGTGCAACAGATCATTCATTCGCGCCTGTTATCTCTGCTTCTTCTCTCCAGAGTTACCGCCAGAACTGCTGAGTTTTTCCAGCATTTTCTGTTTTTGTCTACCCCGAACCTTCTCATTCAAAAGAGAACAATCCCTGCTCCTCTAATCTCGCGATATAACTGAACTCCATCATCTCATGGGACTATTCTAGTAAATCTCCCCTGCAACCTCTCCAAGTTCTTGACATCCTTTGTAATATGTGTTGTCCATAGTTGTACACAATACTACCGGCGGAGCCTAGAACCAATGATTTATGTACAACTTCCTGGCTTTTGAACTTACTTCTAAAGCAAACATCCCTTGGGCAGGATTTTGCAGTCCTTCCTGCCAACAGGATCTTCCGCACTGTGGGTTCCATGGGGCGGTACGGACATGCCACGCAAAGTGCCATAGACATTGGTGGGACGTCCGCAACAGAAAAACACTGGAGAATGAGAGGGATCTACTTGAAATGTATACAATTCTGACAGGGCTGTGCAGACTGGATGCAGGGATGATGCTTCCTCTGGCTGGGGGTGTTGCTAACTTTTGCCTTAGTTTAATTGCTCTGTTTTATCACCTTTGCTCTTGAGTCGCCAGGTATCTTTATACCGCCACGTGGTTCAAGTCCGAGTAATGATCAATAATCCGATACACCGCTTAGTAAGATTTAAATCAAAGCACATTTATTATACACAGTAATCACTACTCATGTACAAATTCTACATCTAAGCTACTTCTACAGCTAACAGGCCAATACTTAACGTGGAACTGGCCCACCAGGTCAGGGAAACGAATGGCCTTTCATTCGGGTTCTGAGCCTGCGGGGTTCGAAGTTGGTACAGATTGGTAGCTAGGAGCACCTATCTCGCAGCGAGCGTTGAAGTAATACTTACTGGATATCGGCGGCAGCTGAACCGGTCACTGTCAAGGGTTGGTTCGCGTTGCTGAGTGACCCGGTCAAGGAGAACGATTTGAACTTGGGGCTTAATTCTTATAGTCCCCAGGGGCTTCCCGCCTTTCGGGGCGGACCCTGTACCTGGTTCCAAGTGATTGGACTTTGTCCCAATCGCTTGGTTCGATTTTCTCCAATGCTGGAGCGGTTCCCTGATCGATGGGCGGTCTTGAGGTGGTCGTTCACCTCCCTTTGTGTAGGCTTCTGCTGGTGCCAAAGAGTCTGGTTTGGCTTTATGTGTCTAAATGTTGCTCATTGTTCCCGGGGATTGCTCATTAATATGCAGATGGCTGGTGTTTTGTTATGCTGATGGTTGCTGGTATCGATCTTGTCTGGCCTTTCCAGAGGTAAATACACACTCAACCTGCAGCTGCTCATTTGTGTCCTGTTGGCTGACTTTCCCATCAGCCTTTGCCGTTCGCCATTTTAAATCGGGAGTTAGCCAATTTAAATCGGGAGTTAGCCATTTTAACTGGCTACAGGGGTGGGGGTGGTGGGGGGAGTCTAGAACAAAGGGACACAGTCTCAAGATACACGGTAAGCCATTTAGGACTGAGATGAGGAGAACAGACTGTGAACCTCTGGAATCTTCTACCACATAAGGCTGTGGAGGCCAAGTCATTGAACATATTTTAAAAAGAAATAGTTAGATTTCTAGATACTAAAGGGTTTGAGGGATATGGGGAGAGAGCGGGAGTATGGGGTTGAGATTGAAGATCAACGATGGCCACATTGAATGGCAGAGCAGTCTCGATGGGCCCAATTGTCTACTCCTGCTCCTATTTTCTATGTTTTTATGACATTTTACTATTGAGACAATTGCAGTTTTAATCAAAAGCTTTCACTATCACAATGAATGTTAGAATTACTATGTCACCATGGCAATTAATTTTATTTATTTAGCATGTTTATAGTCACAGAGCCAAGTAATGGCTTGTCTGTGGTTGGATGGCGTTCTATGAGACTGCCTTAGCAGACACTCTTCAACAATGTGAGCCATTGCCTGGACTGCGCCACAACTGCAGCCTTGACGGCAATGATGTCCTGCCTACCCTCCTTCTGCATTGAGGGAGGTGCTGGGAATTACCAGCATCGTGCACTGCTGAGGGGCAAAGCAATTCTCGGACATAAATGTAAGTCTCCCTCATGAGGCTGCCAGTCAATGAAGAACAGCAAACTTATAAACTTGAGCACATCCAACACTGTACTGTTCACATCCTAACCCGGGTCAATCCCATCCATTCTATCACCCCTTGCCAACGTAGAATGGCTCACTGTCTGACGGAGCCTCAATTTTAAACTTCTTATCCTTGCTTGCGAACCCCTTTCACAACCTCACCCCTCTCTATTTCTCTAACCTCCTCCAGTCCGACAACCCTCCACCATATGACACTGGTGTCACATGAAGCTCTGAATCAAATTCCCATCTGTGCCACCTCCATTTTGCTTTATTTGTTTTGGCTGTGCCTTCAGACCAAAATTTAAGCTCATACGTTTGCTGACCAGCATCTTCTCTTTTCCTGTCCTGTTAATCTTTGTCTCTGAGATGTTTCACTTTAAATGGAAGTCTGTTGAAAACAGCACGTCACAATGAAACAGTTTATAGAGTATGAAACCACAGGCTTTTAGACCACAATCACTTTCAGCTAGTGCTATCTTAGTATTTTCTCTTGCTTTTTATAGTGACAGACATATACAGGCGCAGCCTAATTTTTTTGTACTCCACCCTCCATGTGGGCAAGGCAGAACAAAGATCAAAGCAGAGGATAAGTTTTAATTAGAGTTTTGATGCTTTACATATAGCTACATTGCATAAGCAGAACAGAAACGGATCATTCAGCTCAATTGGATTATGAGCGTCCGCCCATCCTATTTCTTCACCTCGAGCACCGAAGGTTGAGGGAAGATTTGATAGAGCTGTGTCAAAACAATGAAGAGTACAGTGAAAATAAGGGGAAACACTTTCCACAGGCAGAAGGGCCAGAAAAAAGAGGACACAGATTTTTTTTTTAAATTTAGAGTGCCCAATTAATTTTTTCCAATTAAGGGGCAATTTAGCGTGGCCAATCCACCTACCCTGCACATCTTTGGGTGTGGGGGCAAAACTCACGCAAACACGGGGAGAATGTGCAAACTCCACACGGACAGTGATCCAGAGCCAGGATCGAACCTGGGACCTCAGCACCATGAGGCAGCAATGCTAACCACTGTGCCACCGTGCTGCCCCAAAGGACACAGATTTAAGGTAATTGGGAAAAGAACCAGCAGCAGGGAGGTTAAAAAACAATGTGCAGGATTATCCGGTCCCCCAGCCAAGTGTTTCTCGACGGTGCGCCATTCACAGGCAGCGGGACTCTCTACTCCCGCCTCTTGTCAATGGGATTTTCCATTGAAGCCACCCCACACCACTGGGAAACCCGCAGACGGAGGTGAACTGCTGGCGGGAACAGAGAATCTCAACGGCTGGAGAATTCCAGCCAATGTACTGTTTGCACTGCCTGAAAGGGTGGTGGGGCTGGTTTAGCACAGGGCTAAATCGCTGGCTTTGAAAGCAGACCAAGGCAGGCCAGCAGCACGATTCAATTCCCGGACCACCCTCCCTGAACAGGTGCCGGAATGTGGCGACTAGGGGCTTTTCACAGTAACTTCATTTGAAGCCTACGTGTGACAATACGCGATTTTCATTTCATTTTCAGATGCAGACTGAGTAATAACATCTGAATCAGAACAGGATATATACTCAACAGGACTATGGGGAAAACAGCATCGAAGTGGGACTGTTTGGAGAGTTCTTTCAAAGAGCTGACACAGGTATGATGGCTTGAATGGCCTCCTTCCGTGTTGCTTTGTCCTATGATTTCAGAGGGAAGGAAGGTGAAGGTAGGGTATCAGAGAATCATACCACACAGTACAAGATCGTTTAGCCCATGTTACCTGAGCAGGCTCTAGGACATAGCTTTCCGATGGAGTGCTAGTCTACACTATAGGCTGTGGTCTCTGGAAGGGGCTTCAGCAGACACCTTTCTGACTCATAGGCCTGCTGACAGACTTTTTCTCCACATTTCCAAGACAATCTGGTTTCATTTAATTTTTTTTTTTCATTTCCAATCTTTAAAATATTCAGTATGGTGGGGATTCAAGTCAAAACCCAAGGCAATTTGATAGAAGAGATCCGGGAAATTCCTTTGTCAGAGGTACCGGGCTAGATTCTCTGCTGGCAGGTTTCTCCGTTGCGCTGGCAGCGCACCCACACCCGGGGATTTCCCGACGGCATGGGGCTGTCCACAATGGGAAACCCCAGGATGGAGAATCCTGCTGATGGCAGGGGTGTGCCACACCAGTTGTCCACCACCTTTCAGATAAGAACTCACCCTCTCATGTGGATATAAAGATCCCACCACCGATATTTTGAAGGTCCTTCCTCAGGTGAGGAATTGCCTCACCTGAGGAAGGAGCAGCGCTCCGAAAGCTCGTGACTCGAAACAAACCTGTTGGACTATAACCTGGTGTTGTAAGACTTCATACTGTGCTCACCCCAGTCCAACGCCGGCATCTCCACATCACGATATTTTGAGAATAGGGGAGATCTCCCTGGTATTCTGGGTCAATATTTATCTCTCAACCAACATTACTAAACTAGATCTCCTGATCATTATCACATTACTATTTGTGCAGAGTGCAGATTGATTGCTTACATTACAACAGTGACTGCATTTCAAAAAGAACCAAAGCAAAGTACTTGGGATGGTCTGAAGTCATGAAAAACGCAACAGGAACGCATCTTCCTTCTGTGTTTTCTCCAAACGTGCATCTGAAGTTTTTCCTATTTGCAATAGGAAAATATCACGCATTAAGTTTTGAATTCCATTGGAGGAGGAAGGGGAATGAAAACGGGGGAACTGGATCACTTCTAGCCATTAATTTGTGGCACTAGCAAAATATTAAATACTCAATGGGGCGACTCTCGGCCACATTCCGCCTGGCACAAATCATCCTATGTCCGGAGAATTGTAGGAGAGCCCTGAAAAGGGATTTGTGCCGGGCACAAATTAGTTTCCCATTCCCCCAGCCCGCTCCAGCTGGAAAAATGGGCAAGAATCTGATCACAACTCATTTGCATTCATTTTAATCTTATTAGTGAGATTAAAGTTGAATGCCTCCCGGTGTACAATGCACGCCCCCTACCCCCGCCCCCACCCCTTCCCTCCCCCCACCCGCTGCAGCGAGCGATCACCCATGTGCAAATCACTACTAGCCCCTAAAAGTGGGCACCAGGGACACAGCGGTTGAGCAAAGGGATGAGGGGGTGAGTACCCCCTCTACATTTATCTCCAGGGTGCCGTGCGGGGTTCTTCAGCTGAGGTGGGAGTCAGGCAGACTTGGGGTCTTTCTCGGGACCTGGTCATGTGGCAGGTCTTCCCTCTGCAGCCTTGAAAACCATTAAACCCTCTTTCAGCACAAAGCTGGGTGGGAAGGTGAGCTGTGAGGAGGATGCAGAAATGCTCCAGTGTGATTTGGACAAGTTGAATGAGTGACAGATGCAGTATAATATGAATAAATGTGAGATTATCCACTTTGGTAGCAAAAGCAGGAAGGCAGATTATTATCTAAATGGCGATAGTTTGAGAGAAGGGAATGTGCAACAAGACCTGTGTGCCCTTGTATACCAGGCACTGAAGGTAAGCATGCAGGCACAGCAGGCAGTAAAGAAGGCAAATGGTATGTTGGCCTTCATAGCGTGAGGATTCAAGCACAGGAGCAGGGATGGCTTGCTGCAGTATTACAGGGCCTTAGTGAGTCCACTCCTGGAATATTGTGTGCAGTTTAGGTCTCCTTGTCTGAATAAGGTTGTTCTTACTATAGAGGGAGTGCAGTGAAGGTTTACCAAACTGATTCCTGGAATTACAGGACTGACATATGAAGACAGATTGAGTCAATTAGGATTAGATTCGATAAAGTTCAGAAGAATGAGGGGGATCTCATAGAAACCTCTAAAATTCTAACAGGACGAGACAGTGTAGATGCGGGAAGGATGTCCCCGATATTGGGGGAGTCCAGAGACAGGGGTCACAGTCTGAGGATACATTTAGGACTGAGATAAGGAGAAATTGCTTCTCCCAGAGAGTGGTCAGTCTGTGGAATTCGCTACCACAGAAAGTAGCTGAGGGCAAAAAATTCTGGGTGGGATTCGCCTTCCTGCCAGCCCCGTTTTCCAGTGGGGCAGCGGGATTCTCTGTTCCCACAGCTGGCCAAGGGAGTTTTCCATTGTGGGCCACCCCACGCCACCAGGAAACGCGTGGGCGTGGGTGGGCTGCCAGCGGGGCAGAGGATCCTGCCGACGGAGAATCCCGCAGTGTATGTTTTGAAGAAGAAATGACATAATGCTCTTGGGGCAAAAGGGAGCAAAGGATATGGGGAAGGCAGGAACAGGCTGTTGAGTTGGATGATCAGCCATGATCATAGTGAATGGTGGAATAGGCCCGAAGGGTCGAATGGGGTCCTCCTGCTCCTATTTTCTGTTTCTCAAGTAACAGAGTGTGCCCAATGCATAAACCACAGAGTCAGTGCCTTCAGCAGAAATCAGCAAAATAATAATTAATTCTGTTTTCCTATTCAGAATACAGTACAAGTTACAGGGTGTTCTGCAGAATAAGACCTCGGGGTCAAGATGACTTTGATAAAGCTACCCGGGTGGTTTGACATCACCTCAGCCTCTTGATGCATCACTGACTTGTAGCACACAACAGGTTTATGCTTTCCTGCACCCTCAAGCACTTACTGTAGTGATGAGGCAGCATTGAAACACAATAGTACAGAGAACAGTGACCTGGCAACTGAAATTCTCTTACAAAAAGTCAATCACAACTGAAAGGCGTTTTACATCCAAGAAAACACAACGAGGGATTGAAAATTATAAAGATGTGGTCATCATACGATCCGAAAAGCTCCTAGATCGATGAACATTTATGTCATGGGGTCAATGCAACACAGAAGGAGGCCATTCAGCCCATTGAGTCCATGCTGGCTCTTTTGGAGTAATCCATTTTCCCATTTGATATCCATGGCTCTACAAGTATTTTTTTCACTTAAGTACTTATCCGTTAAAATCATTGACCATTTCTGTTTTCACCACCCTCATTGGTAATGAATTCCACGTCATTAACACTCACTACAGAGAAAATAAATTCTTCACATTCCTCTGCATCTTTTGCCCAAAGTCTTAAATCTGTGTCGGAGGGTCCTTGTACGATAAACTAATAGGAATAAATTTTCTTTATATACCTTATCTGTACTGTTCATAATCTTGTACAGCTCTATCCAACCTCCTTCAGCCTCCAGTCCCAACCTCAGTTCCATCAACATAGCTTTGAAGCCAAGTTCCCTAATTCCTGGAACCTGTTGGGAAATCTCTGCATCCGCTTAAGGAGCCTCACATCCCTATTGAAGTTCCTAAATGTAGATTCACTTTGGCCCGAGAAGCTTAAACCAACTGTAATCCCACAGGAATCGAGTAGAATATATTTATTTTCTCTCTATGGATGTGGAGAAACTGGGAGCATATACCATTCTTGAACTTCAGAACTCAAAAGTCTACACCTGGATATTTTGAAGTTGGTACTCCTGGAGTTACCTTCTCATTTGACATGGCTTGTTTGACACTTTGCGCTAGAGCCATTTTCCTCTCAATTTTCTTCCCTTCTCCTGAAGGCAGTGTCTGTCAGTGGAATCAGATGGATCTTCGAATTGAGTGAACACGCTATCTGGATGTAGAGGGCCTCAAAGCAGACTGAATTTCTCTTTACCCATCATCAACACATGCCCTTTCCCTAAACTAGGGATCGGAGAACAATCCCAACGAGGCTGAGATCAATTTGTTTATCACTGCCCATGGTTTGTACCTGACTTCCCCTGGTCTGTGTGACTAAATGTTCTTAGTTTTTTTCCAATATCAAGCTCCTCCTATTTTAAAAAAACAGAGGTAAATCCCAAGACTTTGGCCCTCCCTATAATTGTAACTTTCTCCTACCATACAACTCTACGAGATCACTGTGTTCCCCCAATCCTGATCTCTTACACATCCCAGTCTCCCATCACTCCAACATTAACCATGTCCTCAGCTGCCATGATCCTAATCTCTGGATTTCCCTCCTTCACTCTTTCCATCTCTCGCTCTTCAGTCACGACAAGCTCTGAAATCTATATTTCTGACCAAGCTCCTGAACCATGTCCTAATATTTCCTCATCTGACTCGGGATCAAATTATGTCTGATAATCCCACACCATAGGATTGTTTACTATACAAATGCAAATTGTGGAACTGCATATCTAGTGTCATGAACAAAACATTTAAATGTATAGGACTTTTCTGGTACAAGTTCTCTACTAGTTGTCATTTTCTTGACTAATTAAATGCTTGTGGTGTTAGCAATAGTAATCAGCTATTCATCGACTCTGACTCTTTGACCTCAGTTTCATTGGCTGAAAACCACAGACTTCTGTAAAGATTTTCAATCACATTTTCAATGGCCTGTCATCCACATTGCCAAATGGCCAGGGAATAATCAGACTTGGTGACCCCATGCGACCAAAGGACTCGGGAAAAGGGAGATTCATTGACCCCAGCTGTTCACTGCCTTTTACAGCCCCCAATAAAAACTGCTTGAAATCACACCTCAATGAGATCCTTCGGTGCATTTCAAGTTCTGATTTACGATATCCGCGTTTCAAGGATTAAAGACTGCAATTTGTGAACAAAAAAAAAGAGACACTTGACTGAAAAATCTCAAAAATGGAAGCTGGAAAATAATGGTAACTTTGCAAAGATGATTTAGGGTAAGAGTTGTATGAACAGAGGTGGAAACACCATAAATGTAATAAAGTAGACAAAGCTGAAACAAAACATGTGTGAAGGTGTATGTGCTGCATTCTGGGTCTTGGCCCTTCACCTGACTGAACAAACCGTCAGACAGTTTCATTACCACATTTGCAACTCTACTCGGGTTAGCAACCCGACTTGGAGGTGTCCCAGGAGGTTTCATCGCATGTCATTCCGCCTCCAACCCCATACTCATGCCATTGGTCACTATGTATATCTATTCTCGCAGTGCCCTGCTTTCCACAGGCAACCAGCAAATGGATAGACTCTTACTCAATTGGATCATTCTTGGCTATTGGGTATACAGCCTCTTCCCACATCTCCAAAATGTTTATGATAAAAATCTTCAAAGAAAATGAAAAGGAATTTTTAAAAAATGCCTCAAACAATTTGATTGCAGGAGTGCTCCACCAACTCTGGTTTCCTCTGTACCCCACACTCTATTCACCTCACAATTGGTGGCTGTGCAGCTGCTAAGGGCCTCAGCTCTAGAATTCAATTCTTAAACTCTTTCAGACATTAAAACAGATCCTCAAAAACATATCACATTGACCAAACTTTTAGTCACCTGTCCTCATAAGCCCTTATGTGGCTTGGTGTCAGGTTTGATTTGAAGTCACTTCTATGAAGTGCCTTTGGTTGTTTTACAATGTTAAAAAGGTGCTACATTAATGCAAGTTATTTTGTGTTGAAGCACTCCATATAATTTGCTGTCCATTTTCCCTTCAACACTTTGCCCAAGTGTTTGCTCCGCATCCTGAGTCAAGTTAGGGAGGATTGACAAACTGACCAATCATAGGGATTGTCATGCCCCCAGTCCTCTCCACAGACATAACAGAATTGGGAACAGGAATTGGGTCAATTTTCCACCCTCGCTCCCTGTCACTAACACAGGGCTAGTGATTAAACCAACTGCAGAAAATTGAGATTAGCTAGCAGCATGCAGTGTCAACTATGGCTCCATTGGTCGTACTCGCCTCTTGGAATCATAAGCTTTCCTGTTCAAGTCCCACTCGAGGACATGAACATAAAAATTGAAGCTGACAATGTCGAACCTAGAGAGTGGCGTGTGATCTACTGTTAGACAGTGCTGTGTGAAAAACTATCAAAGAGTGGCACGTGATCTACTGTTAGAGAGTGTGATGTGATCTACTATTAGAGAATGCAGTGTGATCTACTGTTAGACAGTGCTGTGTGAAAAACTGTTAGAGAGTGGCACACAATCTACTGTTAGAGAGTGGCGCATGATCTACTGTTAGACAGTGCTGTGTGAAAATCTGTTAAAGAGTGGCACTGATCTGTTAGAGAGTGTGGTGTGATCTACTGTTAGAGAGTGTGGTGTGATCTACTGTTAGAGAATGCTGTGTGATCTACTGTTGTCTGGTCATTTATCACATTGCTGTTTGTGAGAGTTTGCTGGGTGAAATTGGATGCCCTGTTTCCTACATTACAACAGTGCACTTGGAAAATACCTCAATGGCTGTAAATATAAGTGCTTTGAGATGTCTGGTAGTTGTGAAAAGTGCTATGTAAAGGTAAATCTTTCTTTCAAACCATTGATTGAATCTGGGCCTTGCCTGATTTCCATGACTTATTGTAACACTGGGCGGTGCCATTATCCACAAGGCCACGTGGGGAGCCTGTAATCAACTGGAACTGCAAAGTGAACAACATGTGCAGTAAGTTGTACTTTCCATTCCAAATTTATAACCCAGGGCATTTTCAAAGACCGAAACATAAATCATGAATACATTAGGAGCAGCCCAGAGAGAGCGGTGTGTCATGCCTGCAAACTGTCCACCCAGTTATCCTGGCCTGACTGACATGTTATTATACCAGAACATAATACCAGGGGAAAGTCTTGGTTAAACCTAACTCACAATCACTGGTTTACCACAGCGCAATATACCCAGAGGTTAAAAAAAACACAGAAAGACTTCATTTATATAGTGCCTTTCAAAATCTTGAATGTCTCAAAGCGTTTTTTAGCCAATGATGCACTTCTGAAGTGTAGCCATCATTGCAATATTAGGTTGTGGGGGTGAGACCCACGCAGACATGGGGATAATGTGCAAATTCCACACGAACAGTGACCCGGTGCCGGGATCGAACTCAGGTCCGTCCGCTGCTGAGGACCTGGGTTCGATCCCGGCTCAGGTCACTGTCCGTGTGGAGTTTGCACATTGTCCCCGTGTCTGCGTGGGTCTCACCCCACAACCCAAAGATGTGCAGGGTAGGTGGATTGGGCACTTTAAATTTTTTTGTTAAATCATTGTATTTTGGGAACATTAAAACATTTTTTTTAGATTACCCAATTATTTTTTCCAATTAAGGGGCAATTTAGCGTGGCCAATCCACCTACTCTGCACATTGTTGGGTTGTGGGGGCGAAACCCACGCAGACAATGTTCAAACTCCACACGGACAGTGACCCAGAGCCGGGATCGAACCTGGGACTTCAGCGCCGTGAGGCAGCTGTGCTCACAACGAGGCCACCGTGCTGCCCGTATTATAGGGAACATGACAGCCAATTTGTGCTCAGCAATGTTCCACAAACAACAATGTTCTAACAAGTGGACCAGCTGTTTTAAAAAAAAGTAATGTTGCTTCCCTGGCCAGGACACAGCAGGGAAGAACTCCCCACTTTCTTCCAAATAACGCCTTGGGATCAGTATGGGCGGCACGGTAGCACAGTGGTTAGCACTGCTGTTTCACAGCACCAGGGTTCCAGGTTTGATTCCCAACTTGGGTCACTGTCTGTGCGGAGTCCGTACGTTCTCCCCGTGTCTGTGTGGGTTTCCTCTCACAAGTCCCGAAAGACGTGCTTGTTAGGTGAATTGGACATTCTGAATTCTCCCTCTGTGTACCCGAACAGGCGCCGGAGTGTGGCAACTGGGGGATTTTCACCGTAACTTCATTGCCGTGTTAATGTATGCCTACTTGTGGCACTAATGAAGATTATTTTCATTATTATTATTTCAATCTGGGGGTGCAGATTGGATGACCATTCAAATCTCATCAAGAAGACAGAGGGCTGAATTCTCTACTTTGCGATGCCGGAAACGTGAATCATGATCGGGCGGGGAATCGCAGGTAATCCAAAAATCGAGGTTTGCATCCGGTGCCAATTCCGAAATCATACTCTGGTCCCTCGCTGGCGGCGGTATCGATGTTGGTGCGTCGCAGATCCATGCAAAACCGAGATTTGCATTGATTTCAGTAACACTAGTGGCTTGGACACAGTATGCCCCACCCTTCTGCATGCTCTACCCCTCTTAGGCTGGAATTAGTGCAAGTATTGACAAGGAGCCATGGCTGCAGAGGGGGAGTAGAAGGCTAAAAAAAACACTGAAAAACCCGTGAAGATTGCTAGTGGGGGGCTGCCTGGGCCAGGGGCAGCAGCGGGGAACAACTTGATGCCAAGTCCGTGGAGTTGGGGTGTCCCCCTCAGGACTGGGATGGCCTGGTTCAGACCGCCATTGCTGCAGTCTGTCTTTTATTCATATACTTTTTATAAATTTAGAGTACCCAATTATTTTTTTTACAATTAAAGGGCAATTTAGCGTGGCCAATCCAGCTACCCCGCACATCCTTGGGTTGTGGGGGTGAGATCCAAGCAGACACGGGGAGACTGTGCAAACTCCACACGGACAGTGACCCGCTGCGGGGATCAAACCCGGATCCTCCGTGCTGTGAGGCAGCACTGCTAACCACTGCGCCACCCATTCAGTCTGTCTTTTAAATGTACCCCTTTTGTGCTCCTTACAGTCTCCTGGCTGTTCACTCGACTAAGTGCTGCCTGTGTCCTTTGAATGCTCATGGAGCCTCTGATCATCTGGAGCCCACCCAAGCCGTCCCTCCCGCTATCTCATACCCCAGCTGTTTCATCAAGGGGATGGGCGTGGCCAATCACAATTAGGAGTCACCAGGTGTTGGCACTCCTCCGAAACGCTGCCCCAGTGCAAAGAAGCAGTGGATCGGCAGAACTCACTCCTACGGAAACTGTTGTTAACAAAGATTAATTTATTTACATATTTACAATAGTCTGTGTTGATGTGTTGGGTGTTCTGGATCTGTGGAACACATGCAGGCCACCAACACTTAAAATAGTGCAACACTATTTTATTAAGTTAGAAACTGTTGAACATACTTTCATTATGGCCGGGGTCAGCAGGGGTCAGCTGACTTGCGGAAGTGCAATGGGGGAGTAAACCAGCTAGGATGGGTCCTAGCCGGGGGGGGGGGTCGAGTTGCTGTTGCTAAGGTTAAGGAGGAGCTAGAGCGAGTGGGGGGGGGATGTCGAGATGGGGGGGTGCCGTTGTGGGGAACGGGCCGGGTGTGGGGTGCGGGCGCGTGGCTGGCCGAGGAGGGGCCATGGCTAGTCGGCGGGACAGTGGACAGTGGGGCGGAGCGCTAGGCCAGCAAGGCAAGGTGGAAATCGGACCCAGCATCGGCAGCCTTGCATAGGAGCCGTTTGACTATATATACTCCCTTCTCCGCTTTGCCGTTGGATTGGGGGTACAGGGGACTGGATGTCACATGGGCAAAATTGTACCGCCTGGCAAAGTTGGACCATTTCTGGCTGGCGAAGCAGGGGCCATTGTCCGACATCACCGTGAGCGGGATGCGTGTCGAGCAAATGTTTCTTTACATGCACGAAAGACGGCAGACGAGGTGATGTCGTGCAACCGTATCACCTCCGGGTAATTCAAAAAGTAGTCCACAATCAGGACATAGTCTCTACCCAGCGCATGGAACAGGTCGATGCCCACCTTGGTCCATGGTGACGTGACCAACTCATGGGGCTGCAGGGTCTCACGTGGTTGGGCCGGCTGGAAGCGCTGACAAGAGCACTGTGTTGGCTATGTCCTCATTAATGCCGGGCCAGTACAATGCCTCTCTGGCCCGTCGGCGGCACTTTTCCACGCCAAGATGGCCCTCATGTAGTTGTTCCAGGACAAGTTGACGCATGCTATGTGGGATGACAATGCGGTCCAGTTTTAGAAGAACCCCGTCTAGAACATAGAACATAGAACAATACAGCGCAGTACAGGCCCTTCGGCCCACGATGTTGCACCGAAACAAAAGCCATCTAACCTACACTATACCATTATCATCCATATGTTTATCCAATAAACTTTTAAATGCCCTCAATGTTGGCGAGTTCACTACTGTAGCAGGTAGGGCATTCCACGGCCTCACTACTCTTTGCGTAAAGAACCTACCTCTGACCTCTGTCCTATATCTATTACCCCTCAGTTTAAAGTTATGTCCCCTCGTGCCAGCCATTTCCATCCGCGGGAGAAGGCTCTCACTGTCCACCCTATCCAGCCCCATAATCATTTTGTATGCGGATCTACTACCGCCAGATCATCTCTGATATTATAGAACTGAGGGCATTGGCCCTTGAGCCACCCGTCCGTTAGGTGGCGCATGACACGCTGTAGCAAGGGGTCAGCCGGCATTTCGCGGCGAATTTGGACGAGGCGTTCATCCGAGGCAGGTAGATTGGAGGCCGCGAATGCCACATGGGCGTCAACCTGGCAGACAAATGCCGCTGGGTCACATGGAGTGTTGACTGACCTGGAGAGAGCATCAGCAATGATGAGGTCTTTGCCTGGGGTGTATACCAGCTGGAAGTCATAACGCCGGAACTTGAGAAAAATACGCTGGAGGCGAGGCGTCATATCGTTCAAGTCTTTCTGTATTATATTGACCAGCGGGTGATGGTTGGTCTCGACGGTGAATTGAGGAAGTCCGTAGACATAATCATGAAATTTAACCACACCTGTCAGAAGGCCCAGGCACTCCTTTTCTATCTGCGTGTAGCGCTGCTCCGTGGGGGTCATCGCACGTGACGCATATGCAACGGGGGTCCATGATGAGGCCTCATCACGTTGAAGGAGCACTGCCCCAATGCCGGATTGACTGGCATCGGTCAAAATTTTGGTCTCCTTTGCTGGATCAAAGAAAGCTAAGACCGGGGCCGTGGTCAGTTTTGCTTTGAGTTCTCTCCATTCGCGCTCGTGGGCAGGGAGCCATTGGAAGTCTGTCGTCTTCCTGACCAGGTTCCTGAGAGCCATGGTATGAGAGGCGAGGTTAGGGATAAATTTCCCTGAAAAATTGACCATGCCCAGAAATCGGAGGACCGCCTTCTTGTCCTCTGGTGTTTTCATAGCTGTGATGGCAGCTACCTTGTCCGCATCCGGCTGCATACCCAATTGGGAGATGTGGTCCACGAGGAACTTGAGTTCGGTCTGACCAAAAGAGCATTTGGCCCTGTTGAAGCGGAGACCATGCTCATGTATACGTCTGAATACGCACTGGAGGCGACTAACATGCTGCTGCAGGGTGGTGGACCAAATGATTATGTCATCGACATAGACGCGAACACCTTCAATGCCTTCCATCATTTGTTCCTAATCCTATGGAACACTTCTGATGCAGATATGATCCCGAATGGCATCCTGTTGTAACAATATCTGCCAAAGGGGGTATTAAATGTGCAAAGTTTCCTGCTGGAATTATCGAGCTGGATTTGTCAGAATCCTTTTGAGGTGTCGCATTTGGTGAAGAGCTTGGCGCGAGCCATCTCACATGTGAGCTCTTCGCGCTTGGGAATTGGATAATTCTCCCTCATGATATTGCTATTTAGATCCTTGGGATCAATGCAAATTCTCAATTCGCCGGAAGGCTTTTTTTACACATACCATGGAACTGACCCAGTCGGTCGGTTCTGTGACTTTTAAATCACTCCTTGGTTCTGGAGGTCCTGCAGCTGCTGCTTGAGGCGGTCCTTAAGGGGTGCTGGGACCCTGCGAGGTGCGTGCACCACAGGCGTGGCATTCGGTTTTAATAAAATCTTGTAGGTGTACGGGAGCGTGCCCATGCCCTCGAAGACGTTGTGGTGCTGGTTGATAATGGCATCGAGCTGCGTCCTGAAGTCGGTGTCCTGAAAGGCAGATGTGTCAGCAGGAGAGAGAGAGTGAACTCTCTGAACTAGGTTCAACAGCTTGCATGCCTGCGCACCAAGCAGGGAGGCTTTCGAGGAGCCCACGATTTCAAAGGGAAGGATGGCTTTGCGTGACTTGTGCGTGACTTCAAGTTGGCATGAGCCGCTGGCAGCAATGGCATTGCCATTATAATCCAATAGCTGGCAGGCTGATGGAAGGATGGCTGGTTTGACACAAAGGCTTTGGAGGCACCAGTGTCCAGGCGGAATCGTATTTGGGACCGGTTGACTGTAAGGGTGGCACACCACTCATCGTCTGGATCGATGCTATATACCGATAGAGGCTGGATTCTTTGCTTCGGGGACACCCTGTTTTTCTAATGAGACCGATTCGAAAAGGTGTCTTCGGATCCTCGGTGTCAATATCGGGCAGTAGGTCCGCATTGGATTCGGTGACCCAAAATCTCATGTGGCTTAGTTTCGAAATTTGTTTGATAATGCTTGTGATAGGCGGCACGGTGGCGCAGTGGTTATCACTGCTGCCTACGGCGCTGAGGATCCGGGTTCGATCCCGGTTCCGGGACACTGTCTTTGTGGAGTTTGCACATTCGCCCCGTGTTTGCGTGGGTCTCACCCCCACAACCCAAAAGATGTGCAGGGTAGGTGGATTGGCTTTCATGATATGTGGGCATTACTAGCAAGGTCAGCATTTGTTGCCCATTCCTCACTGCCCTTGAACTGAATGGCTTGCCAGGCCATTTCGGAGGACAGTTAAAGAATCAACCACCTTACTGTTGGTCTGGAGTCACTTGTCGACCAGGTAAGGATGGCAGATTTCCTTCCCTGAAGGACTGAAGCGAATCGTGAGTTTTGTGACAAAATATGATGGTTCCATGGTCACTGAGACTAGCTTCACATTCCAGATTTATTAACTGATTTCAAATTCCACCAGTTGCTATGGTGGGATTTCAACCCTCTGGATTACTAGTCCAACAGCATTACCACAATGCCACCATCTCCCCTTGAGTGACAGGTGAGTGGGTCATGGTGCTGCATAGTATATGGGCTGTAAGGTTTCAGGTGATTTGAAGTTTATCGAGGGGAGGGATGGGGGATCGATTAAATATTGAAAATTCCTCCCTTCCCCTTTCAATCCTGAGTGTGAGCAAAGCTTATGGATCGAGGTTTATTCTTCAACCAACATCACTAAAACAGGTTATCTCATCAATGTCACAATGCTCTGGGACGTTGCTGCATAAAATTGGCAGCCATATTTCCTACAGTCACAGTGACTACAATTCAAACAGGGTACGTCATTGACTTTGAGATGAGCCGAGGTTCGGAGAAGCAGATAGAAATGCAAGTTATTTCTCTTTTCTGTTCCCTGTTTCGCTCTTCTCTTCTCTTTAGAAAAACAATTTCTTCCGTCTTCATTTCTCTGGATTTTTCCTTTTTTATGACACAGTCTCCCAAGTTTTTCATTGCCTCCATCTTGCTGAAGAAGTCTGGGAAGCAAAAACAATACTCAGACATTACCCCGCAACACAAGCGCGTGGGCAACTCTAATCCAACGTTTGCTTCTTGATCCTCTCGTGCAAGTGGCTCCAAACAAATGAGTAGGAGGCCTTCATGGTTGCCTACTCTGGTGGGGCGCATTACTAGTGGTTTCATCAGAGGAACCCCCCCCCCCTGTCAGATGTCCTGCCCACAATGACAGGTGCTCTGCCTTCCCACAGGGATTCAGAGTGCGGGTAGGCTTGTTATTATCTGTGACTGGATGATTACCCCCCCCCCCCCCCCCCCCCCACCCCCATGTCCAATCATTTTCAAAGTAAAAGCTTACGTTTTTTCAAAACTGTTTCATGATTTTTCCCTTGGGCTTAATTGGCAGTAAGAAGTCTGACAATACCAGGTTAAAGTCCAACAGGTTTGTTTCAGGTTTGTTGGACTTTAACCTGGTGTTGTAACACTTCTTACTGTGCTCACCCCAGTCCAACGCCGGCATCTCCACATCATGGTTTAATTGGCAGGACGGTGATGAGAACAATTTCAAACTCCTACAGACTTCCGAACAACTCCAGAGTCAGTAAGGCCACTCAGTGATCAGACAAAAAGGAAAGGATGGGCGGGCGATAGAAAGATCTTCATTTTCTTCCAGTACCTTTCGGAGGGAGCTGCAGTTTACGATGACCTTGAGGCAATCTGTTGTGGTTCCTCTCTAATTAGCCTGTTGGAGAGACTGGTGCAATGTTTTATAGGCGCTCCCACCCCCCCAACCACAGGGGCTTTTCAAAAGCCGTCATCACCGCCAGATGTCCATAACCTTTCAATCTATTAATAGTCTCGCAGAGTGGTGGGAATCTTACTGTATAATCTGCTCCTATTTACCTGAAGTCACACATCCCATAATCAGCATTGAATAGGTGCAGTGGACTGCTTTTTGTGGAAACAGCCTCTCAAAACTAGAAGCAAAGATTGGTTCCTGAATTTTCCATTCCCGGGGAGAACATTTCCTCCAGTTGAATCATTTTTTAAAGAACGCATTCACCATTTTTCCACACATGGCACAAATACAAAGTGAGAGCGTCTCCTCCCCTTCCTGCTTCCCTCAAGGCGCTGTGCATAAAGACAATGAACTTTAAAATATTCATTCCCTTCTCTCGAGGTGAGAATTCACACTGGGAGAAGAAGGTAATGTCAACAAACTCGCATTGTCAGGGACAGGATGCATGGGTCAGTGTAACCTTCCATCCAATCCATGCTCCTTTTATGACTAGTTCCTTTCTGTGTTTCCATGGCAACTCATAAGACAACAACAATCGCCTTGTATTTATATAGCACCTTTGACATAGCTGAACATCTCCAGGTTCGCAGGACTATAATCAGACAAAAAAAATTCAACACTAAGCCAAAGAAAGATATGTTGGAACAGGTAACCAAAAGCTTGGTCAAAGAGGTAAGGAGTATTGGCAGGTGGAGACAGCAGTGAGGTATAGAAAGGTCATTCCAGAGATTTGG
Source organism: Scyliorhinus torazame (assembly GCF_047496885.1). Taxonomy (NCBI): domain Eukaryota; kingdom Metazoa; phylum Chordata; class Chondrichthyes; order Carcharhiniformes; family Scyliorhinidae; genus Scyliorhinus; species Scyliorhinus torazame. Next base: position 155,905,397 of record NC_092707.1, on the reverse strand, counting down.
GCCCAGGCAGCAGAAGGCCAATGTGGGATGAAAAATATTAGAATCCATAGAATCCCTATAGTGCAGAAAGAGGCCATTCAGCCCATTGAGTATATGCCGGCCCTCTGAAAGAGCACTCCACCGTCCATCACGCGAACTCGCCTCCCATCTATTGATCTGTCTTCACCCGGGCAGCACGGTGGCACAGAGGTTAACACTGCTGCCTCATGGCGCCGAGGTCCCTTTTTCAATCCCGGCTCTGGGTCACTGTCCGTGTGGAGTTTGCACATTCTCCCCATGTCTGTGCGGGTTTCACCCCCATAACCCAAAGAAGTGCAGGGTAGGTGGATTGACCACACTAAATTGGCCCTTAATTGGAAAAATTAATTGGGTACTCTAAATTTATAAAAAAAGACTGTCTACACCTCCTGCTGCCTTGGCAAAGTGGGCAGCGTAATCAAAGACCCCTCCTACCAGCCTATTCACTCTTCCAACTTCTTCCATCGGGCAGGAGATACAAATATCTGAGAACATGCATAACAGATTCAAAAGCAACTTCTTACCCGCTGTTACCAGACTCCTGAATGACCCTCTTATGGACTGATCTGATCTCTTCACACATCTTCTCTACTGAGTAGTACTGCACTCCTGTATGCTTCACCCGATGCCTGTATTTACATTGGGCTGGATTCTCCGCACCCTCGCGCCAAAATTGCGGCCGACGCGGGGGCGGAGAATCCATGGTCCCGCAAGAAATCGGGACCAGCGCCGGTTCACTAATTCTGCGGGCCCCAAAAAGCGGCGTATTTGCGCCGCCTGGGACCTACATGGGGCCATTGCCAGAGGCCCGTTCAACCATTCTCCGCCCCTGAACGGCCGAAGTCCTGACGGTGTGGAACCAATGTGCTCCACCCGGTCGCGATACTCGCATGGTGGCTGTGGACTCAGACCGCGGTAGCCCTGGTTGGGGGGCGGGCCAATCGGAGGCCAGATGGGCCTTATAGGCGGCCGGGGAATGCTTGTACGGGGTTTGAGGGTCGGGCGTGCGGCCGATTGGGTAATCAAATTGTTTGGGTTTAGCTCCACGGTCCAAGTCCGCCATGGAGCACAGCGTGGCCGCATGTGCGGCCTCCTGCCCGGAAGTGCGGGTGCCCGTATCTGCAGCAAAAGCTGCAAGATCCACTTCGGGTCCCTGCTAGACCCTGCAGGGCTGGGAATTCGTGTCCTTTGATCCCAGTGTTTCTGGTGTAAAATTCTACCGTTTTGACGCCAGCGTGGGGACATAGTCCCAATAATGGAGAATCCAGCCCATTGTGTATTTATGTATGCCTTATGTTTTTTCATGTATGGAATGACCTGTCTGGACTGTATGCAGAACAATACTTTTCACTGTACCTCCGTACACGTGACAATAAACAAATCCAAATCACTTCCGGTGGCGGCCATGGAGTGAGTTATCGCACATGTGGTAGCTCCCACTCGTGGTGGTCTTTTTGTGGCCTTTGCCCCGGTTTGCAGTTGGAATTGTGAAGGAAAAAGGTGTAAGAGTGTGAGCAGAGGAGATTGACCCCCTAGTTTGTGGAGCTGCTGACCAGAAGTACTCGAAAAAGAGGAAATCAGTTGGTTGGAGCGGGTGTGGTGCAGGCAACGCACGCAGAGATGATGGAAGGGCAGGGGTCAGCCCTACCGGCTCAGTGGTCGACGGAGCAGCTGGTGAGCTTCTTGAACGAGAAGCTCATCCAACAACGGAAGGAAAGTTTGGAGGACCTGGCCCGGGCGGTGGACTCAGTCAAGGCGGTGGTTGACTGCGTTGAGACGCGACTGGCAGCCCAGGGGCTGGCGATCCAGAAGTTGGAGGAGCTTGCAGGGGAGCATGAAAATCAGTTCGCCTCGATGGTAGCGGAGATGGGACTGATGAGGGACCAGCAGAAATGACTGCAGGAGAAGGTGGAGGATCTGGAGAACCGGTCAAGCATGACAGAACATTCGGATCGTGGGTCTGCCGGAGGGGTGCGAAGGAGCTGATGTTGGTGCATACGTGGGGAAGATGCTTGAGAAGCTTCTTGGGGAAGGTGCATTTGACCAACCATTGGAGGTGGATTGAACCCACAGGGTGCTATGCGCAAGGCCCAGGGGGAAGAGCGGCCAAGGGCGATGGTGGTGCAATTGCATCGGTTCCTCGCCAAGGAGCGTATCATGAGGTGGGCCAGGCAGACGAGGCGTTGCGCCTGGGAAGGTGGCGAGATCCGTGTATACCAGGACCTGGGTGCATAGCTGGCTAAGAGGAGGGCGAGCTTCAGCAAGGTCAAGGCGGCCCTATACAGGAAGGGCGTAAAGTTTGGACTACTGTATCTGGCTCGCCTACGGGTGACATGTGGGGGCCGGGAGCTGTATTTTGGCTCGTCGGAAGAGGTAGTGGAGTTCCTGAGAGACAATGGACTGGCAGGAGAAGGAGGACTTGTCTCTCTTTTTCTGCTTCAGGGTTGTTTATCGTTCTTTGTTAAGGGATTGGGGGGTTGGTTCCTGTGTTCAGGCTTGGGGAGGCGTTGTTTGTTTCTTTTCTTTCTTCCTTTGATTGTTTGCATGGTTGTTTGAACGGGGGGGAAGGGGAATCAGCGGGGGTAGGATGCTAGGCACCGGGGCAAGGGCTGCCAGGCTTGCTGGGCAGGCTGGTTCACGGAAGCAGTGGCGGGTGAGCTGAAGGTCAGTTGGGGAGGAGTGGAGGGGGTGGGAGAGTTGGGGTACCTAGCCGGGGGGGGGGGGGCAGTATGGTTGATGACGGTGGACGCCCAAGGGCGGGCCAAGGGAGGTGCGGGGCATGGGCCGAAAAACAGCCTAGGAGAGCCTATGGGCGATCAGGGCAGGGTGCCCCCCGACCAGGCTGGTCAGGTGGAACGTTCGGGGACTGAATGGGCCAGTCAAAAGGGCCCGTGTGTTCGCGCACTTGAGGCAACTGAAGGCGGATGTAGCCATGCTGCAGAAGACACATTTGAAGGTGGGGGATCAGATTAGGCTGAGGAAGGGATGGGTTGGGCAAGTGTTTCATTTGGGGTTAGACTTTAAAAGGAAGGGGGCGGCGATTTTGGTGAATAAGCGGGTGGCGTTCGAGGTGGGGAATATAGAGGCGGACCCGGGGGGGAGATATGTTATGGTTAGTGGGAAATTGGAGGGAATGCCCATGGTGTTGGTGAATATATATGCCCCGAACTGGGATGACATGGAATTTATGAGACGGGTGCTGGGGAAGATTCCAGACCTAGATTCTCATTGACTGATTACGGGGGGAGATTTCAACACGGTTCTTGATCCAAGGTTGGACCAGTCGAGTTATAGGTTTGGGAAGGTATCAGCTATGACGAAGGAGCTCGGGGGGTTTATGGAGCACCTGGGGTGGTTGATCCGTGGAGATTTGGGAGGCCGAGGAGTAAGGAATTTTCTTTCTGCTCCCATGTGCATAAGGTGTATTCCCAGAAAGACTTCTTTGTGATGGACAAAACGCTGCTCGCAGAAGTGTTAGATGCTGAATATTCAGCAATAGTGGTGTCAGACCACGCCCCGCACTGGGTGGACTTGCAAGTGAGTAAAGGAAAGGCCCAGTGCCCGCATTGGAGGTGGGATGTGTGGCTATTAGCGGAGTAGGTGTGTGAGTGGGTGAGGGAGGCCATCCGGGGATATGTAAAGATCAATGATACGGGTGAGGTGTCGGCGGGGGTGGTCTGGGTGACACTGAAGGAAATTAGTAGAGGGGAAATTATTTCTATTCGGGCGCACAAGGGGAAGGCAGAGCGGGTGGAGTCAGAACGGTTTGGTAGGAGAAATCTTAACAGGTGGACAGGAGGTATGCGGAGACTCCGGAGGATGGGCCTTTGAAAGAATGCAAGAGACTGCAGCTGGAATTTGGGCTCCTGTCCACAGGTAAGGCCGTGGGGCAGCTGAGGAGGGTAAGGGGTGCGGTCTATGAATACGGGGAAAAAGCTAGCAGGATGCTGGCGCATCAGTTGAGGAAGCAGGAGGTGGCAAGAGAGATTGGGAAAGTGAGGGACGCAGGTGGGAAGGTGGTTTTGGTCCCAGCGGGGTGAATGGTGTGTTTCAAGATTTTTATAGTAAGCTGTATAAATCGGAACCGCCCAGCCGGGGAGGAGGGGATGAGACAATTTGGGGGTGGGGGGGGGGGGGATGAGTCAAAGGATTTGGGAATGCTCCCTCCGACGTTATCATAGCCATCGATTTCTCTCATCTTGAAACGGGACAAAGATCCGGAAAGCTGTGGGACATGTAGACCTTATTAAATGTGAATGCTAAACAGCTGGCAAAGATCCTGGCCACATGGATCGAGGACTGCATCCCAGGGGTGATAGGGGAGGATCAGACGGGGTTTGTTAAGAGGCGGCACCTGGCAACCAATGTTAGGCGGCTCTTAAATGTAATAATGATGCCGATGGAGGGGCATGAGGTCGAGGTGATGGTGGCCATGGATGCAGAGAAGGCCTTTGACCGGGTGGAGTGGAAATATTTGTGGGAGGTTCTGGGATGGTTTGGGTTCGGGCAGGGATTTGTGGATTGGGTGCGGTTGCTCTATCGGGCACCAGTGGCAAGTGTAAGGACGAATCGGGTGAGGTCGGAGTATTTTAGCTTGCATCGGGGTCCGAGGCAGGGGTGTCCACTCTGCCCACTACTGTTTGCCCTGGCCATAGAGTATTTGGCAATGGCGCTGCAAGCATCAAACATTTGGCAAGGGATAGTGCGAGGGGGAGTGGAACACAGGGGGTGGGTTTCCCCGACCCCCTGCCGGGTCGGAGAATCCCTGGAGGGCGGTGCGAATCCCATCCCGGTGCCGGCTGCCGTATTCTCCGGTGCCGGTTTTCTGGCAGGGTGGGGTTCACGCCACGCCGGTCAGGGGCCATTGACAGCGGCCCCCCCAGACAATTCTCCAGGCCCCGATGGGCCGAGCGGCCATCGGTTTCTGGCCAGTCCCGCCAGCATGGATTAGACATGGTCCCACACAGCGGGACCTGCCAGGTAAGTCAGCTGGTGCGGTCCGCGGGGGGATCCGACCCCAGGGGGGACCCTCACGGTGGCCTGACCCGTGATTGGGGCCCACCGATCTGCAGGCGGGCCTGTGCCGTGGGGGCACTTCTTCCTTCCGCGCTGGAACCTGTAGAGCTCCGCCATGGCCGGCACGGATAAGACACCCCCCTGCGCATGCGCCAGAATACGCCGGCGGTTCCACGCATGCGCGGGATCACGCCTGCCCTTTGGCGCATGCGCGGACTCACGCAGTCCCTTCAGCGTTGGCTGGCGCGGCGGCAACCCCTCTGGCATCCACCTAGCTCCCGGAAGTGCGGAGAATTCCGCTACTTCCAGACGGCCCAACGCCGTAGTGGTTCGCGCCGTTGTTGACGCCGGCATCGGGCCATCGCGCAGATTGTAGAGACTGCCACTTAGGTTCTTGCTTTATGCGGATGATTTGCTCCTATATATAGCAGACCCGCTGGGGGGGATTGGAGGGATTATGGGGATACTGGAGGAATTTGGTTGCTTCTCAGGTTATAAATTGAATATGGGCAAAAGCGAGGTTTTTTTGATCCAGGCAGGGGGCAGGAGAAGAGTTTGCGGGAGATGCCGTTCAAGGTGTTGGGAGGGAGCTTTAGGTACCTGGGTATTCAAGTGGCTCAGGAATGGGGTCAACTTCACAAATTGAATTTGGATAGACTAATAGAACAGATGAAAGGAGACTTCCGAAGGTGAGACGTGCTCCCACTGTCACTGGCGGGGATGATACAGACTGTGAAAATGACAGTCCTCCCGAGATTGCTGTTTGTATTTCAGTGTCTCCCAATTTTTATCCCAAGGTGTTTTTCAGGAAGGTGAATGTGGCGATCTCGGGTTTTATTTGGGCCGGAAAAACCCCGCAGGTGAGGAAGGTTCTGCTGGGGCGGGGCATGGCGAGGGGGGGCTGGTTCTTCCTAACTTTATCAATTACTACTGGGTGGCTACTATATCGATGGTTAGGAGGTGGGTAGTGGGGGAGGGTTCGGTGTGGGAGTGGGTGGAGGCGGCATCTTGTAAGGGCACGAACCTGAGGACTTTGTTGACAGCTCTTCTGCCATTCTCGCCCGCTCGGTACTCCACAAGCCCGGTGGTAGCGGCAGTCCTGAGGATGTGGGGACAATGGAAGCAGCACACGGGGTTGGAGGGGGCGTCAGCGTGGGCCCCGATCTGTGACAACCATCGGTTCGCTCCGGGGAGGCTGGATGGAAGTTTTAGGAGGTGGCAGCAGGCAGGGATCGAGAGATTTGGAGATCTTTTTATTGAGGAGGGCTTCCCAAGTTTGGAGGAGCTGGAGGATGAGTTTGAGTTTGCCGGGTGTTAAGGGGTTCCAGTACCTGCAGGTACGGGATTTTGTTCGGAGGCAAATCTTGAGCTTTCCACACCTCCCACAAAGGGGGCTACAGAACAAGGTGATGTCAAGAACAGCAGTTGGGGAGGGGGAGGTCTCAGACGTACATAAAGAGCTGATGGAGTGGGAAGGCGTTCCATTGGGGAGGTGAAGAGGAAGTGGCAAGAAAAGTTGGGAGGGGAGTTGGAGGTTGTTCTATGGGAGGAGGCCCTGCGGAGAGTGAAAGCATCCTCGTCGTGTGCCAGGCTCAGCCTGATCCAATTCAAGGTGGTCCACAGGGCTCATATGACTGTGGCCCAGATGAGCAGGTGTTTTGGGGGACAGATGTGGACACTTTGGGGGATGTCCTGCAAATCGTGTGCACATGTTCTGGGTGTGTCCGAGGTTGAGGGGCTTTTGGCAGGGATTTGCGGACGTCATGTCTGAGGTCCTGCAAGGGAGTGTGACTCCGAGTCCAGAGGTTACGATATTCAGAGTGTCGGAAGATCCGAGAGCCCGGGGGCGGAGGGGGGGGGGGGGGGGGCGAAGTCGGGTGGGGGGGGGGTTAGCGACATGGCGGGGTTTCTCGGGTTGGAGAAAAACAAATTTGCCTTAAGGGGTTTGTTGCAGGGGTCCGCTCGGAGGTGGCAGCCGTTCAATGACTTCTTTAAAGAAAATTAGTCTGTCAGCAAAGGTGGGAGGGAATGGGAGGGTGGGGGGGAAAAGTGGGGAGGCATGGAAGTGATGAATAAGGGTAGGAAAACCAATGAAGGGAGGGCCGTAAGGCGGAGTGTTTATATGGACCATGTTGGTTGGGGTCAGTGTTTGGGGGGGTGGCTATGTTATTGTGGATTTTTTGTCTTGTTTGATTTTTCTGCTTAAAAGTGTTAAAATTATAAATGCCTCAATAAAATATTTTCTAAAAAAAAAACAAATCCAAATCCAGACCCTAGGCCCACTCCCCCTCCCTATTCCCATAACCCTGCACATTGATAATGGCCAATCCACCTAACCTACACATTTTTGGACTGTGGGAGGAAACCGGAGTACCCAAAGGAAACCCACGCAAACACAGGGGGAAAGTGCAAACTCCACACAGACAGTGACCCAGGGTCAGAATCAAAGGCGTGCTAACAACTGTGCCGCCATACTGTGATCGAGAGGCTAGAATTAAGAGGAATCAAGAGGCCAGAAATGGAGTCGAGCAAATCATACAAAGGGTGGGGCTGGAGGAGCTTACAGCAATAGAGAGGGCGAAGGCTAGGAAGGAATTTGAACACAGGTGAGAATCTTAAAATTGTGGCATTTCCAGGAGCTAATGTAAGCCAGCGAGCATGGTGTTATATGATTGATTCAATTTGGTGCGTGTTATGATACCTGCAGCAGAGGTTTGAACATGCTCAAGTTTACAGACGGTGCAAGGTGGGTGGTTGGCAATCCTTAACTTGGTGGAACTCAAAGTTGCCCTGTCAATGTCCCAGCCGAATTATCACAGAGCGGGTATGAAACCTGAGGCCTTCCTGTTCTGTACAGACATTTTAAAGTCATCTATTAAACACTTCACTGTCACAAGCCTTCCCAAAGATTCAATTCGACCACACTAAGTCGTCAGTGGTGCGAGCAAAGGGGCAGAATTTAAAGGCTGCCACATACAAAGCATCACCAGGGTATGTTTTTACATAGATCGACACCACAGAAACAAGAACAACCACCACCTACATATATATTAATAGTAAAGCACCTGAACTGGCCATTTATGCTCAACACAATCTCCTGTCACCCTATTTTATTTATCACACCAACATATCCTTCTATCCATTCTACCTGAAATGCTTATCTGATTTACCATTAAATGTATCTATACTATTCATCTTAATCACTGCCTCGTGATATTAAATTCCACATTTTCGCCACGCTCTCGGTAAAGATGTTCCTCCTGAGTTCCTGATTGGATTTGTTGCTGCGTATCTCAGATTGATGGTTCCTGGTTTTGGTAGGAGCATCTGCAATTTGTTTATCCTATGAACCCCTTTATAAATACAAAGAATTGTATCAGGTCACCTCTTGGCCTTCCACTTCTTGCGTCTGGATTGGCCTTGCTCTCCAACATCCCACCAGGAAATGTCAGTGTTCATAGAACCATAGTGTAGTACAGCACAGATCCGAAGGAGGTCATTCGTCCCATAGAGTCAGGGAGCTAGGGTGGAAACGTAGATCTAGGACAAACAGAGTTATTATCTCTGGGTTGTTACCCGTGCCACATGCTAGCGAGACGAGGAATAGGGAGAGAGAGGAGTTGAACATGTGGCTACAGGGATGGTGCAGGAGGGAGGGTTTCAGATTTCTGGATAATTGAAGCTCATTCTGGGGTCAGTTGGATCTCTACAAACGGGATGGTCTAAACCTGGACCAGAGGGGTACCAATATCCTGGGGGGGGGAAATTTGCTAATGCTCTTCGGGAGGGTTTAAACTAGTTCAGCAGGGGCTTGGGTACCTGAATTGTAGCTCCAGCATACAGGAGGTTGAGAGTAGTGAGGTCATGAGTAAGGTTTCAAAGTTGCAGCAGTGAACCGGCAGGCAGGAAGGTGGTTTAAAGCATGTATTCTTCAATGCCAGGAGCATCCGGAATAAGGTGGGTGAACTTGCGGCATGGGTTGGTACCTGGGACTTCGATGTTGTGGCCATTTCGGAGACATGGATAGAGCAGGGACAGGAATGGTTGTTGCAGGGGCCGGGGTTTAAATATTTCAGTAAGCTCAGGGAAGGTGGTAAAAGAGGGGGAGGGGTGGCATTGTTAGTCAAGGACAGTATTACGGTGGACGTTTGTGAGGACTCGTCTACTGAGGTAGTATGGGCTGAGGTTAGAAACAGGAAATGAGAGGTCACCCTGTTAGGGGTTTTCTGTAGGCCTCCGAAAAGTTCCAAAGATGTAGAGGAAAGGATTGCAAAGATGATTCTGGATAGGAGCAAAAGCAACAGGGTAGTTGTTATGGGGGACTTTAACTTTCCAAATATTGACTGGAAACGCTATAGTTCGAGTACTTTAGATGGGTCCATTTTTGTCCAATGTGTGCAGGAGGGTTTCCTGACACAGTATGTAGATTGGCCAACGAGAAGCGAGGCCATTTTGGATTTGGTACTGGGTGATGAACCAGGACAGGTGTTAGATTTGGAGGTAGGTGAGCACTTTGGGATCGTGACCACAATTCGATTACATTTACTTTAGTGATGGAAAGGGATAGGTATATACCGCAGGGCAAGAGTTATATCTGGGGGAAAGCCAATTATGATGCGATGAGGCAAGACGTAGAATGCATCGGATGGAGAGAAAAACTGTAGGGGATGGGCACAATGGAAATGTGGAGCTTGTTCAAGGAACAGCTACTGCGTGTCCTTGATAAGTATGTACCTGTCAGGCAGGGAGGAAGTGGTCGAGCAAGGGAACCGTGGTTTACTAAAGCAGTCAAAACACTTGTCAAGAGGAAGAAGGAGGCTTATGTAAAGATGAGACATAAAGGTTCAGTTAGGGCGCTCGAGAGTTACAAGTTAGCTAGGAAGGACCTAACGAGAGAGCTAAGAAGAGCCAGGAGGGGACATGAGAAGTCTTTGGCAGGTAGGATCAAGGATAACTCTAAAGCTTTCTATAGATATGTCAGGAATAAAAGAATAACTCGGGTAAGAGTAGAGCCAGTCAAGGACAGTAGTGGGAAGTTGTGCGGGGAGTCCGAGGGGATAGGAGAGGTGCTAAATGAATATTTTCCGTCAGTATTCACACAGGAAAAAGACAATGTTGTCGAGGAGAATACTGAGATTCAGGCTACTAGACTAGAAGGGCTTGAGGTTCATAAGGAGGAGGTGTTAGCAATTCTGGAAAGTGTGGAAATAGATAAGTCCCCTAGGCCGGATGAGATTTATCCTAGGATTCTCTGGGAAGCTAGGGAGGAGATTGCTGAGCCTTTGGCTGTGATCTTTAAGTCATCTTTGTCAACAGGAATAGTGCCAGAAGACTGGAGGATAGCAAATGTTGTCCCCTTGTTCAAGAAGGGGAGTAGAGTCAACCCCGGTAACTATAGACCAGTGAGCCTTACTTCTGTTGTGGGCAAAACCTTGGAAAGGTTTAGAAGAGATAGGATGTATAATCATCTGGAAAGGAAAAATTTGATTAGAGATAATCAACACGGTTTTGTGAAGGGTAGGTCGTGCCTCACAAACCTTATTGAGTTCTTTGAGAAAGTGACCAAACAGGTGGATGAGGGTAAAGCAGTTGATGTGGTGTATATGGATTTCAGTAAAGCGTTTGATAAGGTTCCCCATGGTAGGCTACTGCAGAAAATACGGTGGCATGGGATTCAGGGTGATTTAGCAGTTTGGATCAGAAATTGGCTAGCTGGAAGAAGGCAAAAAGGGGGGTGGTTGATGGGAAATGTTCAGACTGGAGTCCAGTTACTAGTGGTGCATCACAAGGATCTGTTTTGGGGCCACTGCTGTTTGTCATTTTTAGAAATGACCTGGAGGAGGGCGTAGAAGGATGGGTGAGTAAATTTGCAGATGACACTAAAGTCGGTGGAGTTGTGGACAGTGCGGAAGGATGTTACAAGTTACAGAGGGACATAGATAAGCTGCAGCGCTGGGCTGAGAGGTGGCAAATGGAGTTTAATGCAGAAAAGTGTGAGGTGATTCATTTTGGAAGGAATAACAGGAAGACAAGAGTACTGGGCTAATGGTAAGATTCTTGGCATGTGGATGAGCAGAGAGATCTCGGTGTCCATGTACATAGATCTCTGAAAGTTGCCACCCAGGTTGAGATGGTTGTTAAGAAGGCGTACGGTGCGTTAGCTTTTATTGGAAGAGGGATTGAGTTTCGGAGCCATGAGGTCATGTTGCAGCTGTACAAAACTCTGGTGCAGCTGCATTTGGAGTATTACGTGCAATTCTGGTCGCCGCATTATAGGTAGGATGTGGAAGCATTGGGAAGGGTGCAGAGGAAATTTACCATGTTACCTGGTATGGAGGGAAGACCTTATGAGGAAAGGCTGAGGGACTTGAGGCTGTTTTCGTTGGAGAGAAGAAGGTTTAAGTGGTGACTTAATTGAGGCATACAAGATGATCAGAGGATTGAATAGGGTGGGCAGTGAGAGCCTTTTTCCTTAGATGGTGATGTCTAGCACGATGGGACATAGCTTTAAATTGAGGGGAGATAGATATAGGACAGATGTCAGAGGTAGGTTCTTTACTCAGAGAGTAGTAAGGGCGTGGAATGCCCTGCCTGCAACAGTAGTGGACTCGCCAACACTAAGGACATTCAAATGGTCATTGGATAGACATATGGACGATAAGGGGATAGTGTAGATGGGCTTTATAGTGGTTTCACAGGTCGGCGCAACATCGAGGGCCGAAGGGCCTGTACTGCGCTGTAATATTCTATGTTCTAAGTTCTATGAGTCTGGCCTGGCTCTTTTGAAGAACACATCCTACAAGCCTCACTCCCCAGTTCTTTTAGCCATATCCCTCCATGTCTTCTCCTTCAAGTATTTAAGAAGATGAGCTGTTTTAGTGATGTTTGGTTGGGGGATAAATATGTTTCAAGACACCATGGAGAATTCTCCTGCTTTTCTTCAAAATTATGCACAAGATATTTTCCAACCCCATAAGAGAGCAGCCTGGACCTCAGTCTTAATGTTTCATCTGAAAGACTGACAGTGTCGCACTCCGAGAACTGGACTTACATGGTGGTGCAGTTAGTCCCTGGTGTGGGATTTGAATGTGCAAGCTGTGGGTGCAGAGGGACAACTGGTCAGGTTTTGGTTGGGTAAGGGCATCAAGGAGACATGGGGTGTGGGTAAATAGAGTTGCGGTACAGGTCAGGCATGGCCCAATTAAATGGTGAACCATACAGAAGGGGCCGAATGGGCTCCTCTTTCCTTGGGGGCGATTCTCCCAAATGGAGCCCAAGTGTTCGCGCCGTCATGAAGCCTCCCTTGCCAACCCGCGCATGCGCATGTGTGGGGGACTTCTTACGTGCGTCGGCCCCGACTCAACATGGCGTCGGTGTTCAGGGGCCGGCCGCGCAGGTAAGTAGGCCCGGGGGGTAGAGGCCGGCCTGCCAATCGATGGGCCCCGATTGCAGGCCAGACCCATCGGAGGCCCCCCCAGGGGGACGGAGCCCCCCTCCGCACCCTCCCCCGACCCTTTGCGCAGAGTTCCCGCCGGCAGCGACCAGGGGTGAACGGCACCGGTGGGACTCTGTTGTATCCACGCGGCTGCTCGGAACATCTGGGCCGGAGAATCGGCGGCCCCGCCGATTCCAGCGGCCCCGCCGATTCCAGCGGCCCCGCCGATTCCAGCGGCCCACAACTGGCGCCGCGTCAAACGCGGCAGCGCAAATTCTCTGCACCTTGGAGAATCACGCGCCGGCGTCGTGGCGATTCTCTGGCCCAGCATGGGGCTCGGAGAATCGCCCCCCTTATATTCAGCTGGAATCCGCTCCCTGAACCTCTCTACATTCCTCCTTTAAGATGTTCTTTAAAGGCCACTTCTCTGTCTAAATTTTCAGTTGTCCTTCCTAATGTTCTTTGGCTCGCTGTCAAGTATTGATTCTGTGAAGCACCTTGGGATGCCTTAGCCTTTTTTTAAATTTAGAGTACCCAATTATTTTTTTTTTCCAATTAAGGGGCAATTTACCTTGTCCAATCTATCTAACCTGCACATCTTTGGGTTGTGGGGGTGAAACCTACACAGACACGGGGAGAATGTGCAAACTCCACACGGACAGTGACCCAGGACCGGGATTCGAATCCGGGTCCCCAGCACCGCAGTCCCAGTGCTAACCACTGCACCACATGCCGCCGCTAGAGATGCCTTATCATACATTAAATGTGTATATCAATGCAAGACATTGCATTGTTTTCAATCACAGAGCTCAGAACACCTGGAAAGGACCGAATGTGGAAAACAGGAAAGTGACAACAGATCTCCTATGAGTAAAACTGCTCTCATTTGCCGTCAGTGTCAAGTTTGGTTTCGATGACTCGAAAGCTTACAACTTCTGAAAACCACACTAAAGAAACATGGCAAATGCATGGGAAATTTGCCTTTCAAATTGTGAGAGTGGCCGTATAATACCCCGCAGTTCAAACATCAGGTGAACACATGTTTGCTCTGCTGTCTGCCTCTCTCTCATGCTTGGTCAGGAGGTCCAGGATTTATCCGCAGCTCATAATCGGCCAGAATAAAGTCATTAGTTTCAAGGAATGAGGGGCCGGCACTGAGGCTCCTGGGATCTGCCCCCTACACATCAAACAGTGGCTGCTCTCCATTACGGCAAGCTGTCCTCAGGCTGCATTACTCAAACAGGAGCGGGAAGGGGAGGGTATTCATGAACAAGAAGAGAACAGCAGAGGAAATGAGAGGAGGATAGGAGAGAGACAGAGAAATACAGAGTAGGTGCATGAAGGACACAGAGAAAGTAAATTGAGGGGCAAGAAGTAGAAAAATGAAGCGAGTGAGAAAAGGGAGTGATGGTAGCGAGAGAGAGAGAGAGAGGCAGACAGGAAGAGACGGAGAGAGAGGAACAGATGTGAGTGAGTGAAAGGGAAGGAGTAGGGGAGGGAAGCAGTAGGGAAGAAAAATAAAGTGTCAGTGGGCGAAGGAGAAAGTAAAAGAGAAGCTTGAGTGAGCAAAGGAGAGAGGGAGTACAAGCGGGACAGACACACAGTTGGGGAGGGAGAGAGAACAATAGTGAGGGAAACAGAGCAAGAATGGGAGCTAGAGGAAGAGCAAGAGAGGGAGAAAGAAAAAGAAGCAGTGAGTGAGGAAAGGAGTAAGAGTGGGAGAAAGAAAGAAAAAATGGGTGGAATTTAATGGAAAAATTTTGAAGTTCATTTGCGGGGAGTTTCCCGTCATATCTGCCGGCGAGTTCCCCACCTCTATCAAACGACACTTGGTGTGATTTAATGGCCAAGCAGCGCCCAAAAAGCAGCTCGCCGCAGCGCAGTGTGGCCATGAGAAGCCGGGAGACCCTGCTCCTGGGATCCAACTGGCTCGCAACACCTCGCGAGATCTATTGCAATCTTACGCGACGTTACGATGTGTTATGGGCGGCACGGTGGCACAGTGGTTAGCACTGCTGCCTCACCGCTCCAGGGTCCCGGGTTCGATTCTGGCCTCGGGTGACTGTCTGTGTGGAGTTTGCACTTTCTCCTCCGGGTGCTCCGGTTTCCTCCCACGTTCCAAAGGTGTGCACAGTAAGAAGTCTTAACAACACCAGGTTAAAGTCCAACAGGTTTGTTTTTGTGCAGATGTGCAGGTTAGGTGGATTGGCCATGCTAAATTGCCCCGTAGTGTCCAAAAGGTTAAGTGGGGTTACTGGGTTACAGGGATAGGGTGGAGGTGTGGGCTTAAGTAGGGTGCTCTTTCCAAGGGCCGCTGCAGACTTGATGGGCCGAATGGCCTCCTTCTGCACTGTAAATTTTCAGATTCTGTGATTCAATGATGTAAATCCTGCCCATTGTGGCGGGATCACTTTTTAGCAAATCTGCATATTAAAGATAGACTAGTCTCACATTAATGTGCAGATTCCTGAGTTACCTGATGCATGGGATAACCTTCTGTCACCTCAGAGACCTTGGGTGAGGGCTGTTCAATAGTGGCCTCCACAAGTGCAAAGAATTGTCCTCGACCGGGTGTTGTAGACTGGCACATTCCAAGGTCCAGGACTACATGCTGAGGGACGCACTCAAGCTTGGGGCAGATGCCGCCAAGGCGCAATGGGGAAAGACCACTGTGTAAGGTCTTTCCAGCAAATGTACACCGAGGGGTGGGTAACAGTGTAAACCCCCCTCGGTCTGGGCCACCAACACTCCAATGTATAAAACAAACATGACAATGTAAATATTTAAGAAGGAATTGTAATGTAAAGAGTGATATGTGTATAATATTATCAAAATTGAATCGAATGGAAGAAAGTCAAGGCAATGTGTAACTCTGATGGAAATGTACAGTCAAGAAATGCTCTGTAATGCTTATGATAAATTTTATGAATAAAGTATATTTTTTGAATAAAACAAAAAAAAACTCCACAAGTGGGGATAAGAGGCCTCCAGGTGTGTGCCCTTTGAGCAGGGTGGCACCTGGCACTGCCAAGATGCCTGAGTGGCACTGCCAGGTTGGCACTGACAAGGTGTCTAGCTGACATTTTGTGTATGGGTGCGATTGCACCAGGGTGCCCTGTGTAGGTTTTGGGGGAGTGTGTGTGTGGGAGGCCTGTGATCTCTCACTACACTGAGGAGTTCCGGCAAGTGGAGCTCCTCATTGTAAAGATGGTTCTATGTGAGGCCTCGGCGCCAGGAATCACGGCGCTAAACATGCTCGCTATGGGACTTTGTTCCCATTTAGTTAAATCGCGCCATTAGTCATTTTTTGGGGTCCTGGGGAGTTTTTCACTAGTTTAACCCACATTTAAAATCTTTTTTTGGTGGGGCGGCACAGTGACGCAGGGGTTAGCACTGCTGCCATAAGACATAGGAGCAAAATTAGGCCACTCGACCCATTGAGTCTGCTCCGCCATTCAATCATGGTTGATATTTTCTCATCCCCATTCTTCTGCCTTCTCCCCATAACCCCTGATCCTCACGGCGCTGAGGTCCCGTGTTTGATCCCGGCCCCAGATCACTGTCCGTGTGGAGTTTGCACATTCTCCCCGTGTTTGTGTGAGTCTCACCCCACAAACCCAAAGATGTGCAGGGTAGGTGGATTGGCCATGCTAAATTACACCTTAATTGGGAAAAAAAAGAATTAAGTACTTGCAATTAAAACATTTTTTTCTCTTCACACTGGTGAACTGAGCTCAGAGATCGGCCTGCTATTTTGAAAGGGTGCCCCGATCTCCAAGTGAGTTTCTGGGTCCCCCACGCCCCCCACACATGGGCAATGTCACCCCCACAGACATGGGCACTACCCCACACCCCTCCCACTGAGAACACCCTGCCATGGGGTCCCTGGGGGCCCCACCTCTTCAGGCCCCACCACACCCCCTACCGCACCCTCTCTCTAGGACCATACCCATCACCCCCCAACCTCCCCTACTTACCTGCCCTGTACCATCCACCCTTCAAAATCCCCCTCCTCCCTCCTTTTATGGCATGCCATGACCCTTGGCAGTGCCGCCATGGTACCTGGGCATTCTTTTTTTTAAAGTTTAGAGTATCCAATTTTTATTTACTTCCAATTAAGGGGCAATTTAGCGTGGTCAATCCACCTATCCTGCACAACTTTTGGATTGTGGGAGCGAAATCCACGCAAACACGGGGAGAATGTGCAAACTCCACATGGACAGTGACGCAGAGCCTGGGACCTGGGACCTCGGTGCCGTGAGGCAACCGTGCCAACCACTTGCGCCACCCTGCTGCCCTTATACCTGGCATTCTTGCACTGCTACCCTGACACCCTGAAGGTGCTCCTGTCAGCTTGGCAATGCCACCTGGGCATCTTGGCAGGGCCAGGGTGGCAGCGCCAAGGTGACAGCAGGACAGTGCCAAGGTGCCCACGTTCCAGGGGAGAGGGCCAGGGAGACACCCCAAATTAACCCTGACCACCCAGGGGCCTCCAATGGCCTGGGAGACCCCCCCCCCCGGGTGCCATTCCACTTGGTCCACATTTGTGTGGACCAGTACTAAACGGCACCTGGCTGCAGCTTCGCTGGGAGGCCAGTGGATCCTGGCTGAGCTCACTTAAGTAGGTTTAAACCATATTTAAGCGGGCAGCTTTAGGTCACGCCCTCTTTGTGCGGAAGTCCGATTCTAATGCCCTGCGGGACATGGGTATATTCCGTCAGGTGTAATGGTTGCTGGGAAGCCCACGGGAGGCCTTTCCTGGGATCTACCGGCTGCATTGCATTCTCGCTCGAGCGCAACGCGGCTATCGTGTTGGGTGTTCTGATGTACAAATGATCCAACACGGCTGGAGATGGTGTAACTCAATTTTATTAACTGGTTAAATGTAACAGCACACTGCTAACTTGGGTACGTGCATTACCAGCTAATCTGTGAACCCTGTCCTATCACTATCTGGGTGAGGCACTCAGCACATGGTGAATGTCTGAGTGGCAGGCTCTGAGCTCGGTGCCTGAGCTGGCTGCTGCTGGAATGAGCGGGACCTGTAGTGTCCCCTGTTTTTATAGTGCGTGTGCTCTCACTGGTGATTGGCTGCGATGTTGTGTGTGTGTTGGTTGGTCCAACTACCTGTCCATCAGTGTGTGTGTGATTGCACCATGATATGCTGATCTAAATATCATGACAGTGGCTAGCAGTTCACGTTTTCTCAGATGCTGCTTGACTTGCTGAGTGTTACCAGCACACTCTGTAAATGTACACAATTACTCGACTGATTAACAAGTGGTTTTGCTCACACAGCAAATGGTGGATGAATGAATGTCATAAAGCATATCACAGAGTAGTACTCCTCGACCCTTGATATGCAAAAAATAATAAAGGGAGTTCAATAGCTTCCTCTCCCAGCAGAGACCTTAAACAGAAGTTGACTTGTAACTTCAATCTGGCAAGCTCCTCAGCTGGTTCACATAAAACTTCAAAAAGCACAGCTCCCTGATGCAGGTCAGGACTGATGTAAACTCCTTTTGAATTACGTACACCGCCCAATCTAATCTGTAATTGGAAACTCCATAACTACCGGGCTGTCCATCAAAGAACACGACAACCAATCAATCATCCTAACCCTTCTCAAAACTACCAAACAACTCCACAGACTGGGCCTAAAGCCTTTGATCTATGCCAAGGTGCTCTACGGGAGCATCTAGATACAATCATCTGGGGAGACACTTCTCTCATCTGTGGGCAAGGTGTCAAAGTGTATAAACTGACCGGGAGCAATGGTGAATTGTCACAAAAGAGCAGTGAGTCTGAGCTGGCATTTTCTCTCTGACTGTTAATCTGCATGGAACCTATCTTGTACATATCACCTAGCTGTGACTGGTCCTACACTGGTGTGACCACTTTACCTAGATGAAGAACCCGAGACAAAAAAAAGTACATTCTATTTCACAAGGAGTGTTATGCAGCTCCCAAGCTCCCAACAGGTTGGTTTTAGGTAGCTAGAAAAAGCCCATTGAATAGCCGTGGGTGCTTAGTCAAGGCTGACACACCTGTTTTTTAAATTTAGAGTACACAATTCATTTTTTTTCCACTTAAGGGGCAATTTAGCATGGCCAACTCACCTACCCTGTACATCTTTGGATTGTGGGGGTGACACCCACGCAAACACGCGGAGAATGTGCAAACTCCACACGGACAGTGACCCAGAGCCGGGATTGAACCTGGGACCTCAGCGCCGTGAGGCAGCAACGCTAACCACTGCGCCACCGTGCTGCCCTGAGGCTGACACACCTAGCACAATACTGAGGGAGTTGTGCGCTCTGAGAGATGCCTCCTGTCATGATATCCATATTAACATATCATGGTGCAATCACACACACACTGATGGATAGGTAGACGGACCAATCAACACACACACAACATCACAGCCAATCACCAGTGAGAGCACATGCACTATAAAACAGGGAACACCACAGTTCCCGCTCATTCCACCAGGAGATAGCTCAGAGCACCGAGCTCACAGCGCGCCACTCAGACATACACCATGTGCTGAGTGCCTCTCTAAGATAGTGCTAGGGCTGGGTCCACAGGTTAGCTGGTGAAGTACGAACAACAGCCAGAAGTTAACAGTTGTTATTGTACAGAATAATACAACAGAGTTGTACTATCTACAACCGTGTTGGTTCGTTTGTATATCGGAACACCCAACACGACATGATACCAGGATTGGAAACTCGCCAGCAACTGTGAGACCTACCTGCACCTCTTCAGAGATCCGCCATCCTGCGCCATGGACACCATCAGCCCGATGCAGCCGCTCCAAATTGCTGGAAATCTCGGCATCAACTGGAAGCTGTTTAAACAGCGCTTCCAGCTCTTCTTAGAAGCCACAGACAGGGAGAATGCATCGGACACCAGGAAGATCGCCCTCCTCCTCTCCACGGCGGGGCAACACGCCATCCACATCTACAATTCCCTGGCATTCACGGAAGGCGAGGACAAGACGAAGTACAAGACGGTCCTTCTAAAATTTGAGCAACACTTCAGCGTAGAAGTGAATGAGAGCTTCGAGAGGTACCTCTTCCAGCAGCGCCTGCAGGGTAAGGATGAGCCTTTTCAATCTTTTTTGACACACCTCCGTATCCTCGTGCAGTCCTGCGGCTATGAGGTCACCTCCGATTCCATGATTCGGGACCAGATAGTTTTTATGGTCACCTCGGACACCCTACGCCAGCAACTCCTCAAAATAAAGCGCCTCACTCTAGCCACCGCCATCGAAAACTGTGTCCTCCACCAAAACGCGACCAGCCGGTACTCCCAATTCCAGGCGATCGAATCGGCACGGCAGGGGTCCTACGAGGCCAAGCGGGTCCAGTCGATCGAGTTCCTCCCGGCCCACGGCCGGATGAGGGCGGCCATTTCGCGCGCATTCCGAGGCCTCCCGCGCTTTTACGTGCCAAAAGAGGGGACGTCGACACAGAGGGACATGACGCGCAAGCGCGCTCTACGCAGGACCAAACCGTGCATGCGTGGTGGCGCAACGAACGCCATGACATCATGACGTGCGGCAACTGTGGATCCGCACACTTAAAGCGGCAATGTCCAGCCAAAACACGACAATGTCTCCGCTGTGGCAAGATGGGCCACTACGCTGCCTGCTGTCGAGCAGCTCAACCTGCCAACGCTCCCCAATTCCGCCAGCCTCGCAGGGACGTGCAGGCCATTCAGCCCCCATACACCGAGTCATACCCTGACGACGTACAGACCGGTGATACCGACGACCGGGAACCCTTCCGTGTTGCGGTAATAGACAGAAATCGGATGTCCCCAAGAAGGACCCACCAGCCGATGCCAGTGCACAGCGTTAATCCGGGCGATGAATGGTGTGCCACCCTAACGGTCAACCGATCACCAATCACATTCCGCTTAGACACTGGTGCCTCCGCCAATCTCATTGCATGGTCAGCCTTCCACACCTTGAAGGTCAAACCACCGATTCGGCCATCCCACTGTCAGTTGGTCGATTACAACGGTAATGTTATCCCGGCCATGGGGTCCTGCCAGCTCGAGGTTGCACACAATTAATACACAGCCACACTGTCTTTTGAGATAGTTGGATCCTCGAAGGACTCCCTGCTGGGCGCACAGGCGTGCAAGATCCTCCACCTCGTTCAGCGGGTACACACTCTGTCTCCAGAAGGCACGTCCGATTTGCCGGATGCAGACTTTAGGGCACAGCTCCACTCGCTCCTCGCCCACAACCAGGAGGTTTTCGAGGGCATGGGCACACTGCCCTACACTTACAGAATACGGCTCAAACCGGGTGTGGTGATACACCACTGTACTTCCCTAGCATTGTACATAGTTATATAACAGTTGTGTGTAACGTGGCCCTGTAATCCTGTGTATTGTACTGTGTATTGTACTGTAGCTCTGTAGAGGTTTGGTCACCTGTATGTAACCTGACCTGGCCACGGAGAGCTCCGCTTGGCCACTCCCCCGGGAGTTAGGTATAAGACCCCGCTTCTGAGACCTGACCCATTTTGTCTGGGGTCGTCTGTGTCGGGTAAGCTGCCTATGTAATGTATTAAAGCCTTGGTTAAAGTCTCACATGTCTTTGTGGTTCTTGACGCTTAGTGTATCGCCGGACGCCACCCCGGTCATTCACGCACCTCGTAGAGTCCCAGCACCACTCAAGGACCACCTCAAGCAGCAGCTGCAGGATCTGCAGGACCAAGGAGTGCTTTCCCGGGTCACAGAGCCTACTCCATGGGTCAGCTCCATGGTGTGCGTAAAAAAGCCCTCTGGTGAGCTCCGGATCTGCATCGACCTGAAAGACCTGAACAATAGCATCATGAGGGAACACTACCCCATACCCAAACGGGAAGAAATCACGAGCGAAATGGCCCGGGCTAAAATTTTTACCAAGCTTGATGCCTCAAAGGGTTTTTGGCAGATTCAGCTGGATCAGTCCAGCAGGGAGCTGTGCACGTTCAAAACTCCCTTTGGCAGATACTGCTGCAATAGGTTGCTGTTTGGCATCATCTCGGCATCCGAGGTGTTTCATCGAATCATGGAACAGATGATGGAGGGCATCGAAGGGGTGCGCGTCTATGTTGACGACGTCATCATCTGGTCCACCACACCACAGGAGCACATCAGTCGTCTCCAGCGCATCTTTGCTCGGATACGAGAGTACGGCCTGCGCCTCAACCGAGCCAAGTGTTCTTTTGGCCAAACTGAGCTAAAGTTTCTGGGGGACCACATATCCCGGTCAGGGGTGCGGCCGGATGCAGAGAAAGTGACAGCTATTACAGCCATGCCGCAGCCGGCAGACAAGAAGGCAGTGCTACGCATTCTCGGGATGGTCAACTTCCTGGGAGGTTTATTCCCAACCTTGCCTACCACACAACGGCTCTTCGCCACCTGGTAAAGAAGACTACGGAGTTCCAGTGGCTGCCCGCACACCAGAAGGAATGGGAGGAGCTCAAGATCAAGCTCACCACCGCCCCAGTATTGGCGTTCTTCGACACTACTCAAATCACAAAGATCTCGACTGATGCCAGCCAGTCCGGCATTGGGGCAGTACTCCTGCAATGGGACGACACTGCATCATGGGCCCCGGTTGCCTATGCCTCGCCTGGGTTTGTTAACCGGCATAGATAAATTCCACGACTATGTGTATGGTCTTCCTCAGTTCACCGTGGAGACCGACCATCGCCCCCTGGTCGCCATCATACAAAAGGACCTCAATGAGATGACCCCTCGCCTCCAGCACATTCTGTTCAAGCTCCGGAGGTACGACTTCCAACTTGTCTACACCCCGGGAAAGGACCTCAACATCTCGGATGCCCTGTCCAGAGCAGTGAGCACATCGCCCGAATTGGGGGGGTTCGTCTGTCAGGTCGACGCACATGTAGCCTTCACATCGGCCAATCTGCCAGCTAGTGATGCAAGTCTGGCCCACATTCGCCGTGAGACTGCGGCTGACCCCCTTCTACAACGTGTGATGCGCCACATGACGGAAGGGTGGCTCAAGGGGCAGTGCCCACAATTCTACAATGTCCGGGACAATTTGGCCGTCATTGATGGTGTCCTCCTAAAGTTGGACCGGATTGTGATCCCACACAGCATGCACCGGCTTGTCCTCGAACAATTGCACGAAGGCCATCTCGGGGTTGAAAAGTGCAGGCGGAGGGCCCGAGAAGCTGTGTACTGGCTGGGCATCAGCGACGACATCGCCAACATGGTGCTCAACTGCCCCACCTGCCTAAGGTTTCAGCCGGCGCAACCCCCTGAGACACTTCAGTCCCATGAGTTTGTATCGTCCCCCTGGGCGAAGGTGGGTGTGGACCTCTTTCATGCGCTCGGCAGGGACTACGTCATCATAATTGACTATTTTTCCAATTATCCGGACGTCATACGCCTGCACGACTTGACATCATCAGCTGTCATCAGAGCATGTAAAGAAACCTTCGCTCGCCATGGCATTCCGCTTACCGTCATGTCTGACAACGGGCCCTGTATTGCGAGCCAAGAATGGTCTTCTTTTGCTGCTTCATATGGCTTCACACACGGGACGTACAGCCCTCTGCATCCCCAGTCGAATGGCAAGGCGGAAAAGGGAGTCCATATCGTGAAGTGGCTCCTCTGCAAGGCTGCTGATGCCGGATCTGATTTCTGTTTAGCCCTGCTGGCCTATCGCTCGGCCCCACTGTCCACAGGCCTCTCACCAGTCCAGCTGTTGATGGGTCGCACCCTCAGGACCACTGTGCCATCCATTCATGTTCCTAAACCCGACCATGCTCCAGTTCTGCAAAGGATGTGACAGCAGCGTGTTCAGCAAAAGGTGGCACATGACACTCGGGCAACTGATCTTCCTGCCCTGGCGCCTGGAGACAACGTCCGCATACACCTACCAGAGGGTGGCTGGTCGGCAACTGCCGAGGTTGTCCATCGCATGGCTCCCCGCTCATTCCTGGTTCGCATGCCTGATGGCTCCATTCGCCGGTGTAATCGGCGGGCCCTTCGGCTGCTTCCGCGCTCGCTACATGATCATGCACCGGTGCCACGCCCTCCTGTTGTCCCTGATGTCGACTTCGTGGAGCTTCCTGCCACTCTGCATATTCCTCTATCGCCCGTGGCCAGGCCCATTCCTCAGCCGGTGGATCCTGACCCACCCTTGAGGCGGTCATCCCGAATTCGTCGCCCACCTACTAGGCTGGACTTATGGGCCTGTTTGCACATTGGACTCACTGAATTGTTGTGCAACAATGTTAACGTGTTTCTTTTTTTGTTGTTCCAGGAGTTCTCTTTCGATGTTTGATGATTGCACTTGTTTTGTTTGTGATACAACCTCGTTGCTATGTTGCACCTGACACCTTCCTATGTATATAGTTTAGCCTCATGTTGTAAATATTGCACACACATACTCAGCCGCACTCACTACACACCAATATTTATTACCATGTAGGCACATATCCTTGTGAAAAGGGGGGATGTCATGATATCCATATTAACATATCATGGTGCAATCACAGACACACACTGATGGACAGGTCGACGGACCAATCAACACACACGCAACATCACAGCCAGTCACCAGTGAGAGCACACGCACTATAAAACAGGGAACACCACAGTTCCCGCTCATTCCACCAGGAGATAGCTCAGAGCACAGAGCTCACAGCGTGCCACTCAGCCATACACCATGTGCTGAGTGCCTCACTAAGATCGTGCTAGGGCTGGGTCCACAGGTTAACTGGTAAAGTACGAACCACAGCCAGAAGTTAATAGTTATTATTGTACAGAATAATAAAACAGAGTTGTACCATCTACAACCGTGTTGGTTCGTTTGTATATCGGAACACCCAACACGACACCTCCTTTTGGACGAGACGTTAAAACTGAGGCCCCAAATACCCTCTCAGGTGGATGTAAAAGATCCAACTGCACCGGAAGGGAGTTCTCCCCTGTGTCCTGGCCAATATTTATCAGTCAAACAACATCACTAAAACAGCTGACCTGGGTGATTTGTTTAATTGTGAGTAAATTGGCAGCCACATTTCCTATGCTTCAAAAGTACTTCACTGACTGTGAAACTGTTTGGGACTTCCTGTAATTGTGAAGGGTGCTAAATAAAGATTTTGTGCTTATGTCTGAACACCAACAAACCTCTGAGTCAGATGAGACTGTTGTTCACAGAGCCACAACTGAGATAGTTCTGGGTAAAGTACCAAGAGGAAACCAGTACCTGTGGAAGTGTACCTCAGCAAGAAGCAGTTTCATCCCAGGGAAGAGAGCAAACTGCAGGTGGAATTAAGACATTAAAAAAAATGTTGGCCGGGATTCTCTGAAACCCGGCCAGGTGTTGACGCCGGCGTGAACACCGGAGTGGTGTTTGACGGCGTCAATGGGCCTCTTGGCCCAGCAACTCACCGCTGTTCAGGGGGCTCGGACGGCACCAGAGAGCTGCACGCTGCTCCGGAGTCGAAAGGTGACCCTGCACGGTCGGCGCGGGTCTGCGCATGCGCACGATCGCCGTCACCGCGCCGGCCCCGCGCAACATGGCGGACGCCCCACCCCGGAATGAGCGCGTCCGCCGATCGGTAGCCCGCGTTCGTGGGCCTGGCCACCGTGGAGGCCCCCACCGAGTCGGATCCCCCGCACCCCGCCAGGACAGCCCCCGCAGCCAGAACGCTGAGGTCCCACCAGGTGGGACCACATGTGAACCACGCCAGTGGGACTCGGCGGAACTCAGCGGACACTTGGCCCGTCGTGCGCGAAGAATCACTGCAAGGGCCGCTTTCAACGGCCCCCAACTGGTGCCAGGTTGACCGCGTGACTGGCGGGTCCGCGGAGAATCGCAGAAACATCGTCTCGCTGGATTGCCGGTGTGAACGGCTATTCTCTGCCCCCACGCCGGGCGCGATTCCAGTGAGGAGGGTCGGAGAATCCCGCCCATTATTCCTTTCTTAAAGTTACAAAGCCAATGCGTAGAGTGGACAGGGCGAGTCCTTAATCCATCTCCTTGCTTGCTCCAAAAACTAATTCAAATTCAAATTAAATCCAATTCATGGTCCCCATAAGAGACACATACTAAATCTGAGCTGAAAAGGACAGGCATTACACCTGATCTGATAGACCAAAAGGCCGAGAAGCCTTTTATTAAATTAAGACATGTTTACGCAATCTGATGCTGCATTTCACTGGTTTGCGGCTTCTCACACCAGGGTTATCAGGTACTCTGTGACCACCAACACCTCTCTAATGTATTAGGGCAGGAAATCAAAATGTCAGCAGTAGGTTTAAGAAGTAACCTAAAAGATCGAGGGGAATCCAGAGTTCAGGGCTTCGGCACTGAAAGAATCGCCACCAGTTTGGAGCAGGGCACATGCAGCCAGAACTGAGAGCACAAATCTCAGTGGGTTACAGCACTGGATCAGGTAGGCAGGGTTGTGACCATAAAGGGATCTGACGATTCAGAGGATTAAAAAAATCGAGGTCTGACCAGAGCGGGAGCACGGTAGCACAGTGGTTAGCACTGTTGATTCACAGCACCAGGGTTCCAGGTTTGATTCCTGGCTTGAGTTATTGTCTGCGCGGAGTCTGCATGTTCTCCCTGTGCCGGTGTGGGTTTTTTCCGGGTGCTCCGGTTTCCTCCCATGCGTCCCGAAAGACGTGCTTCTCAGGTGAATTTTCTAACTGATGGCTTTTCATAATAACTTCATTGCAATGTTAATGTAAGCTTACTTGTGACAATGACGATTATTATTACAAGAATGTTGGGTGAAGAGGACTTGAGAGTTGGGCAGCAGAGTTTTGCATAAGCTCAAGTTTAGTACAGTGGGCTAAATCGCTGGCTTGTAATGCAGAACACAGCCAGCAGTGTGGGTTCAATTCCCATACCAGCCTCCCTGAACAGGTGCTGGAATGTGGTGACTAGGGGCTTTTCACAGTAACTTAATTGAAGCCTACTTGTGACAATAAGTGATTATTATTATTGAGGGACATGGAGGGGTGGGGGTCAGCCAGGAGAGCATTAAGGAAAGTAACAAATAACTGTAAATGCTAGAAACACACAGTCAAGCCAAATGAAAGGTTATTTTCAGAACATTAAAAATCTCTGTGAAGTGACTGTTTTAGCCAGCACTTCTCTGTCTCCATCTCACACTGTGAACAGAGACTCTCTCCAGTGAGCTCTGTTGATGATGTAATGGACCAGTTTTAAGCACTTTACACCATTGTGAACCAGTTGGGACAACAATTGGCAAACAACAGCTGGAAATACCGAGGGGAAGAGGAAAGGAGGACAATGCTCAATAATCACAGTCAGCAAAATGTAAACATTGCGGCTACTGGAAATTGGAAATACCGAGCTGGTCAGGCAGCATCAGTGGAGAGAAATAGTTGACGCGACTAGTTAAGGCGCCCATTCGGAATCAGGTCTGTTATTTTGCACAGGTGCTAAGAGACCCAGTGTGCAGCATTATTTTTGTTTTCATGTCAACTGGATGTTGTTTAGCGGTGCAGGCACATGCAGACAAGCAGTCCTTCCTGCTGCAGCAAGTTGTGGGTTCAAATCCCACTTAAAGGTTTGGACATATAATCAAGATCCCTGTGCATCATTGAGGGAGTGAATAGATTTTTACAGAGTAACTAAGGGGAAACTGTTACCAATGGCAGAAGGATCAGTAACCAAAGGGCACATGTTTAAGGTGATTAGAAAATAACCAGAGGTGACATAAGGAGACTTTTTTTTAAACTCAGCGAATTATTGTGTTCAGGAATGCACTGCCAGGTGGTCAATGCAGATTGAATTGTAATATTCAGTTAAGAATTGGGTAAACTCTGGATGGAAAAAAACACAGGGTCCTGGGGAAAGAGCAGAGACAGTGGGGCTGTTTCCCAAACAGAGTCAATGCGCTTTTACAAAACGAAAATCGTCTCTGACAACTTCATTAGTTTTTTTGAGGATGTAACTAGGTAGGTATATACTTGGATTTCCAAAAGGGTCTCGAGGTGCCACATAAAATCTTAATATTAGATAAGGTTGCAAGGAGTTGGGGGTAATATTTTTAACAAGGATGGATTGGTTAATGTACAGAGATCAGGGATAAAAGCAAATTACTGCGGATGTAGGGATAAACTGAACATTTTCAAGTTGGCAAACTGTAACTACTGGAGAGTCGCAAGGGTCAATGCTGGGGCTTCAGCTAGTTACAGGCATGATATGCAGACACGCAGATAATGATATACAGACAGGCACAGACAAGTAGCTAATGAACACAGAGAACAGGACATGACCAATGAGCAGGCAGGACACTCAGGGGTGGTATCTCACTATAAAAGGCACGAGGCACTCACACTCCGCCTCTTTCCACTGAGAACATCTACAGAGTGAGTCAGGGTGTATATACAGTATCACACCTCCAGCACATGGCTAAGAGCTAGTCTGGTTCAGTCAGACAGAGTAACCACACTTAGGTTAGCAGAGAGTCAAACTCATAGAGAACTGTGCTAACTGTGCTACTGGTTCAATAAATCAGACTGAACTAACTTCAAGGTCTGGAGTATCTTTTGGTTAAAGCTGCATCCAGTTGCAGCCTGTGTTATCCCAGAGTACATAACACAACATGCTACCAGGAGACTGCTTAATCTAGGTGGTTTACCTCAGTCCATTCCGTGACGACCAGCGAATGTATCCCGGCACCATGGAGAAGAATTAGGCTCCTCACCAGCTCAGGACCTCTGGCAATCTCAGTGCCAACTGACGGACCTTCATGCAAATGTTTCTGCTGTACATCGAAGCTTCAGACCTCGTGGGTGCGGCTGATGCAAGGAAGATCGCGCTTCTCCTCTCAACAGCGGGTGATCAAGCCATCAAACTCTTCAACTCTTTTCACTTCACCGAAGGCCAGGACAAGACAAAGTTTCAGACCAACCTGGACAAGTTTGACAGTCACTGTGAAGTGGACACCAGTGAAATCTCCGAGCGCTACATATTCAAGCAGTGATTGCAAGGTAAAGATGAATCTTTCAACTCCTTCTTAACTAAACTCCGCCTGCTAGCGCTGTCCTGCAACTTTGGTGATATTGCTGACTCCATGATCAGAGACCAAATCGTTTTTGGAGTTCATTCTGATCCTCTCAGAGAGCAGCTACTGAAAATCAAGCATATGACCCTGCCAGTCGTGACTGAAACATGCACAGTGCATGAGCACGCCAAAAATCGCTATGCCAGTACAAATCGGCTGTAAATGAGAAAGTTGCCTCCCATGCGACAGAGACTGTGCAGGCCATCTCCCGGATGCAGCGCCTCAGCATTGATGAAAGTGGCCATTTTGCGCACTTTTCCCGGGCGCCACGCATGCGCGATGCGAACGGGATAACGAAACAGCCGACACCTGCACTGCGCATGTGCGACGACGCGTGGAACATCAGGACACCGACGTCATGACGTGCTGGAACTGCGGCAACGCCCACGTAAAGGAACACTGCCCTGCAAGAGGCAGGTGATGTTTAAACTGCGGGAAGCCTGGACACTATGCAGCCTTGTGCAGGTCTGCACCACCAGTAAGACTTTTGTCCCGCCTGTCAAGGCGCCGTCGTCCCCACCACCACGTCTCCGGCGGTCGACAAGGATCAGACGCAAGCCCCAGAGACTGGACTTATGAACATTTGTTTTGTTTGCTATGTTCTGTTTTCTCACATTAGACAGCTGTCTTCACATGTAAATACATTCACATATGCCACCGCTTGTAAATATGTTAATATATGCCACCACATGTAAGTACGTTCCCATATGCCAACAAAACATAACAAAAGAAGGGGAGATGTCTTGATATGCAGACATGCAGATAATGTAATGATATACAGATAGGCACAGACAGGCTGCCTATGACCACAGAGAACAGGACATGACCAATGAGCAGGCAGGACACTCAGGAGTGGTATCTCACGAAAAAAGGCACGAGGCACTCACATTCCACCTCTTTCCACTGATGAACATCTACAGAGTGAGTCAGGGTGTATTTGCAATATCACACCTCCAGCACGTGGCTAAGAGCTAGTCTGGTTCAGTCAGACAGAGTAACCACACTTAGGTTAGCAGAGAGTCGAACTCATAGAGAACTGTGCTAACGGTGCTACTGGTTCAATAAATCAGATTGAACTAACTTCAAGGTCTGGAGTATCTTTTGGTTAAAGCTGCATCCAGTTGCAGCAGGTGTTATCCCAGAGAACATAACACGGCAGTTACAATCTATATTAATAACCTAGACAAAGAGGCAGAGAGCAATGCATCCCAAGTTTGCTGGTGATATAAAACTAGATTGTCATGCAACATTTGAGGAAGACACAAAGAGGCTGTAAAGAGATAAAGACGGGTTAAGAGAGTGGGCAACAAGGTGGCAGAAGGAGTACAATGTGCGAAGTGTGAAGTTATGCACTTTGTTAGTGAGAACAGAAAAGCAGAATATTTTTTAAAAGGCGTGAAACTTGCAAAAGTTGATGTTCAGAGACTCATGGGTGCAATTGAATGCCAAAGTCAGCATGTAGGTACAGCAAGTAATTACTAAGGCAAATGCTAAATTGTTTTTTTATCGCAGAGATATATTTTTTAAAAATATATATTTATTAAGAATTTTTTAACAACATTTTTCACCCTTACAAACAAACCCCCCCCCGTAACAAAAAGAAAGAAAGCTCACATAGCAAGACATGAACATGGTAAATCGATATGATACAGAGCTTTGTACATTGGATTCCTCCCGTACATGTCAGTTTTCCGGTTCATTCATGTATTTTCTTGCTCGAATGCCCCCCAAATAAACCCCCCTTTCCCCTCCCTCCCTCGCCTCCCACGAAAGATATCCCCCCCACCCCCCCGCCCCCCCCTCCCCCCCTGGGTTGCTGCTGCTGCTGACCGACCTTCATGTAACGCTCCGCGAGATAGTCTAGGAATGGTTGCCACCGCCTGCAGAACCCCTGCGCAGACCCTTTCAATGCAAACTTTATCCTCTCCAACTTGATAAACCCTGCCATATCATTTATCCAGGCCTCCACGCTGGGGGGTTTCTCCTCCTTCCACATTAGGGCACATTTAGGGCAGCATGGTAGCCTTGTGGATAGCACAATTGCTTCACAGCTCCAGGGTCCCAGGTTCGATTCCAGCTTGGGTCACTGTCTGTGCGGAGTCTGCACATCCTCCCCGTGTGTGCATGGGTTTCCTCCGGGTGCTCCGGTTTCCTCCCACAGTCCAAAGATGTGCAGGTTAGGTGGATTGGCCATGATAAATTGCCCTTAGTGTCCAAAATTGCCCTTAGTGTTGGGTGGGGTTACTGGGTTATGGGGATAGGGTGGTGGTGTTGACCTTGGGTAGGGTGCTCTTTCCAAGAGCCGGTGCAGACTCGATGGGCCGAATGGCCTCCTTCTGCACTGTAAATTCTATGAATTAGCAAGATCCTTCGCCGGGCTACAAGGGACGCAAAGGCCAGAATGCCGGCCTCTTTCGCCTCCTGCACTCCCGGCTCGTCCACTACTCCAAATAGTGCTAGCCCCCAGCTTGGCTTGACCCGGACTTTCACCACCTTCGATACTGTTCCCGCCACTCCCCTCCAGAACCCCTCCAGTGCCGGGCATGACCAAAACATATGGACATGGTTTGCCAGACGTCCTGAGCACCTCCCACATCTGTCCTCCACCCCAAAGAACCTACTCAGCCTCGCCCCCGTCATATGCGCTCTATGAACCACCTTAAATTGTATCAGGCTAAGCCTGGCACACGAAGAAGAGGAATTAACCCTACTTACGGCATCAGCCCATAGCCCCTACTCAATCTCCTCCACCAACTCCTCCTCCCATTTACCCTTCAGGTCCTCTACCAAAGCCTCCCCCTCTTCTTTCATCTCCTGGTATATTGCCGACACCTTGCCCTCTCCGACCCATACACCCAAAATCACCCTATCTTGAATCTCCTGTGCCGGGAGCAACGGGAATTCCCTCACCTGTCACCTCACAAACGCCCTCACTTGCATGTACCTGAAAGCATTTCCCGGGGGTAGCCCAAACTTCTCCGCCAGTGCCCCTAGGCTCGCAAATGTCCCATCAATGAACAGGTCCCCCATTCTTCTAATCCCTGCCCGATACCAGCTCTGAAACCCCCCGTCCATCCTTCCTGGGACAAACCGATGGTTACCCCTGATCGGGGACCACACCGAGGCTCCCATCGCACCCCTGTGTCGTCTCCACTGCCCCCAGATCTTTAGCGTTGCCGCCACCACCGGACTCGTGGTGTACCTTGTCGGCGAGAGCGGCAGCGGTGCCGTCACCAGCGCCACCAGGCTCGTTCCTTTGCAGGACACCATCTCCAACCTCTTCCATGCCGCCCCCTCTCCCTCCATCACCCACTTACGGATCATCGCCACACTGGCTGCCCAGTGGTAGCCTCCCAGATTCGGCAACGCCAACCCTCCTCTGTCCCTACTGCGCTCCAGAAACCCCCTCCTTACCCTCGGGGTCTTATTCGCCCACACAAACCCCATAATGCTCCTGCCTACCCTTTTAAAAAAGGCCTTGGTGATCACGATTGGAAGGCACTGGAACACAAAAAGAAACCTCGGGAGGACAACCATTTTGACCGACTGCATTCTACCCGCTATGGAGAGCGGCAACATGTCCCATCGTTTGAAGTCCTCCTCCATCTGCTCCACCAGCCTCGTCAAATTCAGTTTATGTAGGGCCCCCCAACTCCTAGCTATTTGGATCCCCAAGTACCGAAAGCTCCTTTCCGCCCTCCTCAACGGTAGATCGTCTATCCCCCTTTCCTGGTCTCCTGACTGTACTACAAAGAGCTCACTCTTCCCTGCATTGAGCTAAAAGCCCAAAAAATCCCCAAACTCCCTTAGAGTCTGCATGACCTCCACCATCCCCGCCACTGGATCCGCCACATACAACAACAGGTCGTCTGCGTAAAGCGACACTCGATGCTCCTCTTCCCCTCGGACCACCCCCCTCCATTTCCTAGACTCCCTTAATGACATGGCCAAGGGTTCAATTGCTAATGCAAACAACAGGGGGGACAGGGGACACCCCTGCCTCGCCCCTCGATACAGCCGGAAATACTCCGACCTCCGCCGATTCGTAACCACACTCGCCACCGGGGCTCTATATAGGAGCTTAACCCAGCTAATAAGCCCTCCCCTGAACCCAAACCTCCGCAGCACTTCCCAGAGGTACTCCCACTCTACTCGGTCAAAGGCCTTCTCCGCGTCCATAGCCGCCACTATCTGCGCCTCTCCCTCCACCAGTGGCATCATTATCACGTTTAGGAGCTGCTCCACATTGGTGTTTAGCTGCCTGCCCTTTACAAATCCCATCTGGTCCTCGTGAATTACCCCCGGGACACAGTCCTCGATCCTCGTAGCCAGCACTTTTGCCAGCAACTTAGCATCCACGTTGAGGAGTGAGATCGGCCGGTACGACCCACATTGCAGTGGGTCCTTAGCCCGCTTCAGGATCAAAGAGATCATCGCCTCAGACATTGTCGGGGGCAGGGTCCCTCCCTCCCTTGCCTCATTAAAAGTCCTCACCAGCAACAGGGCTAACAGGTCTACGTACTTCCGATAGAACTCAACCGGGAACCCATCCGGTCCCGTGGCCTTCCCTGCCTGCATACTCCCCAGACCTTTAATCAGCTCCTCCAACCCAATTGGTGCCCCCAAACCAGCCACCTCCTGCTCCTCCACCCTCGGGAACCTCAGTTGGTCCAAGAATTGTCGCATCCCCTCTTCCCCCGCTGGGGGCTGGGATCTGTACAGCTCCTCATAGAAGGCCTTGAATGCCTCGTTTACTTTCATCACACTCCGCACCGTAGCTCCCCTTCCATCCTTGACTCCACCTATCTCCCTCGCTGCCATCCTCTGACGGAGATGGTGCGCCAGCATCCGACACGCCTTCTCCCCATACTCATACGTCGCCCTCTGCGCTTTCCTCCACTGTGCCTCTGCCTTCCCTGTGGTCAACAGGTAGAACTCCGTCTGGAGATTTTGTCTTTCCCTAAGTAGTCCCTCTTCAGGGGCCTCTGCGTATCTCCTGTCCACTCTTAAAATCTCCCCCACTAACCTCTCCCTTTCCCTGCCCTCTCTCTTCTCCCTATGAGCCCTGTTGGAGATTAACTCTCCCCTGACCACCGCCTTCAGCGCCTCCCATACTACCCCCACCTGCACCTCCCCGTTGTCGTTGGCCTCCAAGTACCTTTCGATGCACCCCCTCACCCTCTCGCACACCTCCTCATCTGCCAGCAGTCCCACATCCAGCCGCCACAGCGGGCGTTGGTCCCTCTCCTCTCCCAACTCCAGTTCTACCCAGTGCGGGGCATGATCTGAAATGGCTATGGCCAAATACTCCGTTCCCTCCACTTTCAGGATCAGCGCCCTGCCCAGAACAAAAAAATCTATCCGGGAGTAGGCTTTGTGCACGTGGGAGAAAAAAGAAAATTCCCTGGCCTGCGGCCTGGCAAACCTCCACGGATCCACTCCCCCCATCTGGAGCATGACCACGTCTGTCTTCAGTCCCTTTAAGTGCGTGAACACTCGGGCCCTATTAACCGGCCCATTCAGGCCCCTCACATTCCACGTTATCAGCCGGATTGGGCCCCCCCCCCCCCCCCCCCCGCTGACTAGCCATCACCTTTTCTAGGCCAGTCCCATGCCCGC
This sequence comes from Scyliorhinus torazame, assembly GCF_047496885.1. Taxonomy (NCBI): domain Eukaryota; kingdom Metazoa; phylum Chordata; class Chondrichthyes; order Carcharhiniformes; family Scyliorhinidae; genus Scyliorhinus; species Scyliorhinus torazame. Next base: position 155,871,215 of record NC_092707.1, on the reverse strand, counting down.
ACCGCCCTCACCCTCCAGTCCCCCAGATGGGGGACCCCCGCCCCGACCACCTCTTCTGTGTCCAATTCCCCCTCGGCCATTGCAGCAGCAACCCTATTTCCGCCCCCCCCCCCCCCTGCTAGACCCGAGTCTAGCTCTTTTGCTCCCCCATAACACTCCCGTAAGTCAGCTGATTCCTGCTGACCCCGGCTTCCCCCGCCGTCCCATTGACCCCCCCCGTGTGGGAATCTCCCCTCCCCAACAATCCGTGTGCGCTCCTCCACTCCCCCCACCCCCGCCGTCCTTCCCTAGTGCGGGAAAAAGCCTGCGCTTTCCTGAGCCTGCCCCGCCCCCTCTGGCGCAGCTCCTGTCGCGGCCTTATCTCATTTCTCCCATCCCACGAGCCTCCCCTCCCTCCAGCACCGGCGCCCACCTTCTCGCACAGTCTTCTCACCCGATCCCTTTCCCCATCCCCATCCACCACCCAACCCGTGGAACATTTCCTGCGCGTGATTAAAACCCTGTGTACAACAAACATCCAACATCCCCCCCACCACCACAAACCCTCAGTTTGAGTCCAACTTTTCAGTTTGGATAAAGGTCCAAGCCTCCTCAGGCGTTTCAAAGTAGTGATGTTGATCCTGGAATGTGACCCACAATCGCGCTGGCTGCAGCATTCCGAATCTCACTCCCTTCCGATGCAGCACCGCCTTGGCCCGGTTGAAATCCGCTCTCTTCTTTGCCACCTCCGTGCTCCAGTCCGGGTAGATTCGGATCACCGCGTTCTCCCAGCTGCTGCTCCGCACTTTCTTGGCCCATCTCAAGACCCTCTCTCTGTCCGTGAAATGGTGAAACCTCACCACCATCGCCCTTGGTGGCTCGTTGGCTTTGGGCCTCCTCGCCAGATCCCGATGTGCCCCATCCAGCTCCAGAGGCCTCGGAGGGGCCTCCGCACCCATCAGCGACTCGAGCATCGTGCTCGCATACGCCCCGGCATCGGCCCCCTCCACTCCTTCAGGGAGACCCAGGATCCGAAGATTCTTTCTCCTCGACCTGTTCTCCAGGTCTTCGAATCTTTCCGCCCACCTTTTGTGCAGCGCCTCGTGCCTCTCCAACTTCACCGCCAGGCCCAAGATCTCATCCTCGTTCTTATCGACTTTTTTCTGCACCTCCTGGATCTTTACCTCGTGGGCCTTCTGGGTCATCCCTAATCCTTCGATCGCCGACAGCATAGGCGCCAGCATCTCTTTCCGCAGCTCCTCAAAACAGCGCTTGATAAACTCTTGCAGCTCCGGCCCGCACTCCACTTTATCTCCGTCCGCCGCCATCTTGTTTTCTTCCCTCGCTTCCCTCGCTGCTCCAACGCCGCTTTTTTAGCCGTTCCACTTCTTGTCCGTTCCATATAAAGTGAAGGGGGACCTTGCTCTCACCTTCCCACACGGGACGTCTTCAAAAGATTCCCGTTGGGGCTCCTCTGGAGAGCCCGAAAGTCCGTAATCACGGGAGCTGCCGAAACGTGCGGCTTAGCTCCGCATCGCCTCAACCGGAAGTCTCCATCGCAGAGATATTGGGGTACAGGAATAAGGAAGTCTTGCTTCAATTGTACAGGATTTTGGTGAGACCATTCCTGGAATGCTCTTGTGCCGTTTCGTCTCCATATTCAAGGAAGGATATATTTGCATTGGAGGCAGGAGAGTGAAGGTTAACTAGACTGATTCCCGGAATGAGAGGCTTGTCCTATGCTGAGAGGCTGAGTAAATTGGGACTATACTCGATGGGTTTACAAGAATGAGAGGTAACCTCATTGAAACATACAAGTTTCTGAAAGAGCTTGATAGGTTAAGACACTGAGAGGTTGTCTCCACTGGCTGCATCTAAAACACGAGGATTTAGGCTCAGGACAAGGATCGATCATTTAAAACTGAGATGGTAACTTCATTGAAGCCTACTCGTGACAATAAGCGATTTTCATTTTCAAAATTTTCATTTTCAAGTTCTCCACTCAAAAGGTTGTAAACCTTTGGAATTCTCTACCCCAGAGGGTTATGAATGCTGCATCATGAAAATATTGAAGCGCTGAGGACCCGGGTTTGAACCCAGGCCCTGGACCACTGTCCGTGTGGAGTTTGCACATTCTCCCCGTGTCTGCGTGGGTTTCACCCAAATGGAATTTTGTCCTTCATTGCTAGAGGGATGGAGTTTAAGACTAGGGAGGTAATGCTGCAATTGTATAAGGTGTTAGTGAGGCCACACCTGGAGTATTGTGTTCAGTGGAGATTCACTAGGTTAATCCCAGAGCTGATGGGGTTGGATTATGAGGAGAGGTTGAGTAGACTGGGACTGTACTCGTTGGAATTTAGAAGGATGAGGAGGGATCTTATAGAAACATATAAAATTATGAAGGGAATAGATAGGATAGATGCGGGCAGGTTGTTTCCTCTGGCGGGTGAAAGCAGAACTAGGGGGCATAGCCTCAAAATAAGGGGAAGTAGATTTAGGATTGAGTTTAGGAGGAACGTCTTCACCCAAAGGGTTGTGAATCTATGGAATTCCTTGCCCAGTGAAGCAGTTGAGGCTCCTTCAGTAAATGTTTTTAAGATAAAGATAGATCGTTTTTTGAAGAATAAAGGGATTAAGGGTTATGGTGTTCGGGCGGGAAAGTGGAGCTGAGTCCACAAAAGATCAGCCATGAGTTCATTGAATGGTGGAGCCGGCTCGAGGGGCCAGATGGCCTACTCCTGCTCCTAGTTCTTATGTTCTTATGTTCTTATGTGCAGGGTAGGGGAACTGGCCACTCTAAAATTGCCCCTTAATTGGAAAATAAATAATTGGGTGCTCTAAACTTATTTTTTTTGAAAATCATTCAAGTATTTAAGGCTGGGATAAACAGATTTTGGTCTAATGTAAGCCAGGCTGGGTGAGGATACCACGGGTTGGATTCTCCGATCCCAGACGCCAAAATCGCGTTTGGCAACGGGGTGGAGAATCCCCAATGACGCCGAAATCGGGGCAGTAACGCTTTTGCGATGCTCCACCCGCTGAAAAGCGGCGTACTCTGCGCGTGGGCCGGCTGAAGGGGGGGGAACTATTTTGCGGGCCGGATCCACAAGTGGCATTGCCATGAAGCATGGCGCAGCCGTTGCAGGCTGCCGCTGTGCACATGCGTGGCCACAGACCTGGCAATTCTCCAGGCTGTATTGGCAGCTAGATCCGGATGCTCTACATTGCCTCCCTGCTAGCCCTCAGCAAAACGGTGAATCGGTGGCAATTTTGCGGCAGTTTTCCAAAACGCCACCGTTCCCACGCCGGCGTGGGGACATAGTCTCCAAATCTGAGAATCCAGCCCCCAGATTTCCTCCTCAAAAGGACATTGGTGAATCAGATGGGTTTTTACGACAATCAATGATTATTTTGTTGTTACCATTGCTGAGACTACTTTGGGATTTGACAAATTCACTCGAGCTTTTTGAGGATGTAACTAGGTAGATAAAGGGGAGCAAGAATTTAGGAATGTAGGTGTAGTGTACTTGGATTTCCAAAAGGCTCTTGAGGTGCCACATAAAAGATTAATATGCAAGATAAGGGTGCGTGGAGTTGGGGGTAACATTTTGTGTTGTAAAATATTTTATTTCAGCATTTATAATTTTATAATAATAATGGTATACAGTACAAATACAAGTATAAACAACCCGTCTCTCTCCCTAACAAGTCCCACCTCCTCTAAACAATAATCTAACTCCGCCCCACCACCCCCCCCCCCCCCCACCTCTGCTGACAGTTAGGTTTCTCCAAAGAAGTCGGCAAACGGCTACTACCTCCGAACGAACCCTAGCATTGACCCTCTAAGGGTGAATTTTAGTTTAAACCACACCATGGGGCGAAATTCTCCGGTATCGGCGCGATGTCCGCCGACTGGCGCCCAAAACGGCGCAAATCAGTCGGGCATCGCGCCGCCCCAAAGGTGCGGAATGCTCCGCATCTTGGGGGGCCGAGCCCCAACCTTAAAGGGCTAGGCCCACGCCGGACGAATTTCCGCCCCGCCAGCTGGCGGAAAAGGCCTTTGGTGCCCTGCCAGCTGGTGTGGAAATGACATCTCCGGGCGGCGCATGCGCGGGAGCATTAGCGGCCGCTGACGGCATTCCCGCGCATGCGCAGTGGAGGGAGTCTCTTCCGCCTCCGCCACGGTGGAGACCGTGGCGAAGGCGGAAGGAAAGGAGTGCCCCCACGGCACAGGCCCGCCCACGGATCGGTGGGCCCCGATCGCGGGCCAGGCCACCGTGGGGGCACCCCCTGGGGCCAGATCGCCCCGCGCCCCCCCCCAGGACCCCGGAGCCCGCCCGCGCCGCCTTGTCCCGCCGGTAAGGTAGGTGGTTTAATCTACGCCGGCGGGACAGGCATTTTAGCAGCGGGACGTCGGCCCATCCGGGCCGGAGAATCGACGGGGGGGTGGGGGGACGCCAACCGGTGCGGCGCGATTCCCACCCCCGCCGAATATCCGGTGCCGGAGAATTCGGCAACCGGCGGGGGCGGGATTCACGCCAGCCCCCGGCGATTCTCCGACCCGGCGGGGGGTAGGAGAATCTCGCCCCATGTCACTAACCCAGATCGCTGCTTTGGGGGTAATATTTTTAACATGGATGGATTACTTAATGGATGGGAAGCAGAGATTAGGGATTTAGGCAATGGGTGGGAAAGTAGAGTTGAGGCGGAAGATTAGTCATGATCGTACTGAACATGGGGGCAGCGTATTCTACTCCTGCTCTGATATCATTGTTCTTTCAAAAAGACAGCAGAGGCCAAATGGGAAATGTGCTGTATTATTCCAAGTTTCTGTGCCACCCTTTGGATATGACGTTAAAAGGAAGCCCTGCCTGTCCTCTCAGGAGGGCAAAAATTTACCTCTGGGATTTTAAGGATGGTCTGCCATTTTCTTTACATGTACTGACTGAGCCACCTGTTGTTCCTTTCCAATATTTTCTGCTTGAGCTGTTTTACCCTCTTCTGCTAAAAATAATCTGTTATAAATGTGCGACGCAGGTTAAAGAGCTTTAGTGAGGAAATCCCCACATTGAAAATCTGCTCTGGAATCTGCAGCTGCTGACTTTTTGTGCTCTTAACGCAAACTTCAGAAAACATCTGTGTCTAAGGGGGTGAAGGGAGCCTTGTTTTGTACCAGATAAATCCCAAGTAACGTGGAGCAGCGAAAACTTCACCACGAGCCATTTCCTGCTGTAATTTAGAGAATGACCAAACAAATCTGGAATTGAAAACTAGCGCCCGATTCTCCCAAAAGGGAACAAAGTTCCCTCGTGCGCGTATCCTGGCGCCCACAGTGGCAAGAAACGCATGGCTAGTCAATGTGATTCACGTTGAATAAGAGGCCTGAATGGGTAATTCGCAGACGAAACCACACATAGTTCCGTTTTGTAGAGTGGGGAGCTCCACTCGCCGGAACTCCATTGATAAGGGATCAGGACACCATTTGTAAATGGTGCCCCGATCTCCGAGACCCCTGAAACAATCCCCGATCTCCCCCCCCAGCCCAAATGCAATATGGGAGCATCCCAGCCCCCCACACGCCCACCCAACACCAATGCCGGGAACCCCCGCCCCACCCTCCTGCCAGATCACATGTGCACATAAAATGCCAGCTTGGCACCTTGGTAGTCTAAACCTGGCACCCTGACAGTGTCCATGCCAGCTGGCAGTATCACCTGGGCCCAGGTGGCACTACCAGGGTGCCCAGATGGCACTGCCAAGGTGCCCAGGTGGCACCAGCCATGCCAGGGCACCATCCTGTCCAAAAGACATGCAGCTGGGGGCCTTCCATCCCCTGCGAGACCCTGATGAGTGCAGTTTTGTTTAGTCCCGGTTTGTGGGGACCAGTGCCGAATGGCGCTCACCCAAGGTCTCTGATGCGAAGGGGTTGAATCCCAAAGCCTCAGGGACCTCGGGAATCTGCACATTAGAGGGAGGCTTACTGCCTTGCTTCAATGTGCAGATTTGCCAAAAGGAGATCCCGCCATTGTGGGTGGGATTGACATCGCAACGTCGCGGGAGATCGCATTGAGGCGTTGCGAGCCAGGTCGATCATGATGGTGGGGTCTCCCGGCTTTCAACGGTCACACTACACTACGGCGAGCTGCGTTTTGGGTGCAGCTTGGCCGTTGGATCATGCCTCAGTAATGATGACCACAAAATTATCATTGATTGTCATAAAAGCCCATCTGGTTCACCAATGTCTTTAGAGATAGAAATCTGCTATCATTACCCAATCTTTCCCACATGTGACTCCAGACCAGAACAATGTGGTTGACTCTGAACTGCCCTCTGAAAGAGCCAGAAAACCTCTCTGAACTACATGCTAGCCATCTAGCCAACTGAAGTAATCCAGGCGAATGGTCGGGCAACAAGGCTTCAATCCTCAGCTCTGCTGCAGGTAGAATTTTTTTTTTTAAAGTTAGAGTATCCAATTCATTTTTACCAAGCAAGGGGCAATTTAGCGTGGCCAATCCACCTACCCTGCACAGCTTTAGGTTATGGGGGCGAAACCCACGCAAACGTGGGGAGAATGTGCAAACTCCACACGGACAGTGACCCAGGTAGAATTTGAATTCAATTAACAATGCTGGAATATGAAGCATGACTCAGTAATGGTGACCATGACAACTATCATCAATTATTATAAAACCCCAAATGATTCATTGATGTCTTTGAGGGAAGGGAATCTGTCATCCTTACCTGGTCTGGCCTATGGGTGACTCCAGATCCACAGCAATGTGGTTGAGTCTGAACTGGCCTCTGAAATGTCCCAGCAAGTCACTGAGTTCCAGGGCAATTAGAGATGGGCAACAAATGCTGGCCTTGCCAGCGACGGACACATCCCATGAAAGGAAAATAAATAAATTATTGGTGCCAACACAAGCAGCAGGTTTGTGTGGGTGGAACTGTTTTGCATCCACAGATTTGCATGAAAAAAATTAACTTGCATTTAGATAGCCCATTTAGTGCAGTAAAATACTCCAAGGCATGTCACCGGTGTGGTCATCAGACAAAATGTGACACTGAGCCACATAGAATTATAGAATGAGAGTGCATGGAAGGAGGCCATTCAACTGTGCTGGCTCTTTACCTATCCAATTTGTCCCACACCCCAGCTCTTTCCTCCGAACACGGCAAACATTTCCAATCCAAATATTTATCCAATTGCCTTTTGATGAGTCACGATTTAATCTTTTCCATCATCCTTTTAGGCAGTGCATTCTATATCGTAACAACTCACTGCGTAAAGAGGTCTCAGAATCCAAAGCCTTCTTTAAACATTGGTGTAATGGAGCATTTTATTATTTTTTTATAAATTTAGAGTGGCCTGTTAATTCTTTCCAATTAAGGGGCAATTTAGCGTGGCCAATTCACCTACTCTGCACATCTTTGGGTTCGGGGGGTGAGACCCACGCAAGCAGAGGGAGAATGTGCAAACTCCACACAGACAGTGACCCAGAGCCGGGATCGAACCTGGGACCTCAGCGCTGTGAGGCAGCAGTGCTAACCACTACGCCACTGTGCTGCCCATAAAGGAGAATTTTAAAGGAAGAGAAAGGGGTAGAAGGCTAAGAGGTTCAGGGAGGAAATTCCAGAATTTAGACCTAGGCAGCTGAAGGCACAGCCACTAATGGTGAGGAAGTTAGAGATGCCCAAGAGATCAGGGGCGGGATTCTCCTCTACCCGGCAGGGCGGGCCATACCGGCGCCGAGGAGTGGTGTGAACCACTCTGGCGACAGGCCGCCCGGAAGGTGCGGAATCCTCAGCACCTTCAGGGACTAGGCTGGCAGCGGCGGGGTTCGCGCCAACCAGCATGGAAGAGCTTGGCACCGCGCCAACTGATGCCGAAGGGCCTCCACCGGCCGGCGCGAGTTGGCACAAGCGCGGGAGCACCAGCGTGTGCTGGCGTCATCCCAGCGCATACACAGGGGCTTCTTATCCGCGCTGGATTGGTTGGCAGCAGCCGGCGCGGAGGGAAAGAGTGCCCCACGGCACAGGCCCGTCCACGGTTCGGTGGGCCCTGATCGTGGGCCAGGTCACCATGGGGGCACCCAATGGGGCCAGAACCCCCCGTGCCCCCCCCCCCTGAGGACTCTGCAGGCCGCCCGCAGAGCCAGGTCCCGCCGGTACGGACCTGGTTTGATTTACGCCGGTTAATAAGCTTTAAAATCAAATATCACTGTGCTTTATTAAGACGGCGGTCCCTGTCGGGAGCCTCTCATTGTTTAGGAGCAGCGAGCTGTTATATACTATTCACAAAGAAAGAACCACAGGTTGCTGAGGCAGTTCGGGTTGCCAACTCTTCCTGATTGGCCTGGAGCCTCCAGGAATTGAACTCAATTCCCTGGACACTGCTGCAAGCAACACCCATGAAAAATATCATTGGTGTGTTCAAAGGGTTTCTCATTTTCCTGGACTATTAGTTATAAAGATATTTAATGTGGAACCGTAATTGTTTGATTGGTTGAGGCATTTGGAGGCAGTTCAATGATGAAGCCTGGGGAGTGTACTGTTCAGAGTTGGAAACACAGGGGCCTGTACAGCCCTGGATATCAATACCACCCAATCTGGAAGGGACAACAACATCTCTGGGCTTCTCAAGTGCTGACAGATGTCAGCTCCGGCAGTCAGCTTCACACAGGCACCTGGATTTCATTAGATGGTCAGTAAAGTGCAAGGATAAGGAGCAAAGATGGGCGAAAGCCTGAGCTGGAGCAGGAGCAGAGTGCAAAGGGAGGGATAAAATTGGAAGAACTGAGTACCCGGCAAAGACAGAATTAAAAGGGTTTTCAAGAACTCTGCAAGTTAGGGGGCAGCACGGTGGCACAGTGGTTAGCACTGCTACCTCACGGCACCGAGGACTCGGGTTCAAACCCGGTCCTGGGTCACTGTCCGTGTGGAGTTTGCACATCCTCCCCGTGTCTGCGTGGGTCTCAGCGCCAGAACCTAAAGATATGTAGGCTAGGTAGATTGGTCACGCTAAATTGCCCCTTAATTGGAAAAAAAAGAATTGGGCACTTTACATTTTTGTTTAAATTCTGCAAGTTGTGAGGAGTTTTACAAAAGAGCGAGAGAGCGAGAGAGCGAGAGAGAGAGAGAGCGAGAGAGAGAGAGAGCGAGAGAGAGAGAGAGCGAGAGAGCGAGAGAGAGAGAGAGCGAGAGAGCGAGAGAGCGAGAGAGAGAGAGAGCGAGAGAGAGAGAGAGCGAGAGAGCGAGAGAGAGAGAGAGCGAGAGAGACAGGGGAGAGCAAAACTGCAAGAGTCAAATGAAGGGCACACAAGAGAGAGCACACAGAACAGTGCAAGAGAGGGAGAGAGAGAGGGCAAAAGAGAGAGCGAGCGAGCTAAACTAAGAGGGCGAGCAGAAGCAAGAGAGCGAGTGAAAGATCAAGCAAAAAAAGAAAGACTTACATTTTATAACATATTTCATGACCAAAGTATCTACAGCCAGTTAAATTATTTGAAGCGTAGCCACTGCTCAAGTGTAGAAAACAGTTAGCCAGTTGATGCACAGCAAGATCCCACAAGCAGTAATATGCTGATGATCATGAAATCTGTTTCGGTGATGCTACGTGTCGGAACCAAAAGCCGGGCCGGCACTTGACACAGTGGCTAGCACTGCTGACCACGGTGCTGAGGACCCAGGTTTGAGTTCCGGCCGTGGGTCACCGTCTGTGTAGAGTTTGCACATTCTCCCCGTGTCTGCGTGCGTTTCACCCCCACAACCCAAAAGATGTGCAGGCTAGGTGGATTGGTCAAGCTAAATTGCCTCTTAATTGAAAAAAAAAAATAATTGGGTACTCTCAATTTATTTTACAAAAAGGAACTAAAAGCCAGTAAAGTATCCACCAGCTCAGTCAGTATTAGAAAGAGAAAAGTTGGCTGACTGGAGATAGTTTTCGGCAGCATTGCCAGTGAAAATGTAAACGTGTCTTTTCTCTCTCAGGTGCTTTGTCCAAGTGACACTTTATTTCAGTTTTCCAGCATTCACAGTTTCTCTTTTTATTCGTGGGACTTGTTTATATTTTGTACTTTTGAAAACCATAGAATCATAGAATTTGCAGTGCAGAAGGAGGCCATTCAGCCGATCAAGTCTGTACCGGCCCTTGGAATGAGCACCTTACTGAAGCCCACGTCTCCACCCTATCCCTGTAATCCCAGTAACCCCACCTAACCTTCTGGAAACTAAGGGGCAATTTAGCTTGGCCAATCCACCTAACCTGCACATCTTTGGATTGTGGGAGGAAACCGGAGCACCCGGAGGAAACCCACGCAGACACGGGGAGAATGTGCAAACTCCACACAGTCACCCGAGGCCGGAATTGAAGCCGGGACCCTGGAGCTGTGAGGCAGCAGTGCTAACCACTGTGCCACCATGCCACCCCACTATGTCAGTGTGCCGCCCCACCCTGAACAATAAATGTTTACAGCAAATTCTTGTTTATGCGGACTTTAACTGAGGTTCTTGTTTTGGTATAACAGCTTGCATTTATATGCCATCTTTAAAGTAATCAAAGTGCTTCACAGGAGCATAAATTAAGAAAAAAAAGAAAGATTTGCACTTATATAACTTTTTTCAACCACTAGACATCTCAAAGCACTTATCGCCCAAGAAAGTACTTTTTGATGTGTGCTATAATATAGGACTCAAAGCAGCAGTTTGTGCCCAGCAAGGTCTCACAAACATCAATGCAATCATGATGAGATAATCTGTTTGTGTGATATTGATTGAGGGGTAAATATTGGTCAAGCTACCTTCTCTTCAAAATAGTCCAACGTGTTATTTTATGTCCATCAGAGTGGGCAGGCAGGGTCTTAGTTTAAATCACATCTGAAAGGCAGCACTTTCAACAGTGCAGCACTCCCTCAGTGCTCAAGGTCCGGAGTGGCAAATGAATGCAGAACTTTGCAACTCAGGCGCAGGAGTGCTACCAACTGAATAACGGCTGACATACAATGAAGACAAAAATTGACACCAGTCAAATAAGCAAATATTAGGACAGGTGATCAAACTCTTGGTACAAATAAGTAGATTTTGAGGATGAGATTCAAGTAGAGAATTGGACAGGATTAGAGAAAGAATCCTCAAGCTAAGGACCTGGGGAGCTGAAAGCACAGCGGATCGGTGGCACAGCAGTTAGCACTGCTGCCTCACAGTGCGAGGACCTGGGTTTGATTCCGACCTTTGGTGACTGTGTGGAGTTTGCACTTACTCCCCGTGTCTGCTTGGGTTTCCTCCGGGTGCTCTGGTTTCCTCCCACAGTCCAAAGGTATTCAGGTTAGGTGGATTGGCCATGCTAAATTGCCCATTAGTGTTCAAAGATTAGATGGGGTTACAGGGATAGGATGGGGGAGTGGGCCTGGGTGAAGTGTTCTGTCGGAGGGTTGGTGCAGATCCAATGGGCGAATGGCCCCCTTCTGCACTGTTGGGATTCTATAGTCTATAATGGTGGAGCAATTAAAAATTGGAGATGCACAAGAGAACAAACCTAGAGAAGCACAAGGGCCTTGGAAAGCTGTGGGGCTGGAAGAGGATGCAGAGATTTATTTTATAAATTTACAGTACCCAACTATTTTTTTCCAATTAAGGGGCAATTTAGCGTGGCCAATCCACCTAATCTGCACATCTTTGGGTTGTGGGGGTGAAACTCAGGCAGACACGGGGAGAATGTGCAAACTCCACACGGACAGTGACCCAGGGACGGGATCCGAGGATGCAGAGATAGGGTAGATAAGACAATGGAGGGATTTGATAAACAAGAAAAGGAATTTTAAAAACAGTGGCATTGTCAGGTTGGAGCCTGACTGGAATCAGCGAGCACAGGGGTGATGGGTGAATGGGTGTTAGTCCAAGATAGGAAGTGGGCAGCAGAGTTTTGGATGAACTCAAGTTTATAGAAGGTACAAGGTGGAGACCAGCCAGGAGAGTATTGGAATTTCTGAGTCAGGAGATGATGAGAGCTTCACCAGCAGATGATCTGCGGCAGAGTTGGAGAGAGACCATGTTACAGGTGTGAAAGTAATAGACCTTGGTGCTGACAGGTTTGACAATGGAAATTGGGAATTAAGTCAGTTCTCAATGTTCGGATACCTCCAGCTTGGACTCACCAATGGACTTCCATGCCCAGTGGGCACCCGAAGGTTTAGGTTGCTTTAATGACCCTTTTAATCACCTTTTGGTTTGATGATTTTAGGTTTAGTTTACTCTTTGTTTTTATTAAGGGCAGTATTTTGTCCCTCAGTTTGTTGATTGTTTAAAAATAAATTTAAAGTATCCAATTAATTTTTTTCCAATTAAGGGGCAATTTTGCGTGTTCAATCCATCTACCCTGTACATCTTTGTGTTGTGGGGGCGAAACCCATGCAAACACGGGGAGAATGTGCAAACTCCACACGGACAGTGACCCAGAGCCGGGATCAAACCTGGGACCTCGGCATTAAGGGGCAATTTAACACGGCCAATTCACCTACCCTGCACATCGTTGGCTTGTGGAGGTGAGACCCATGCAGACACAGGGAGAACACGGACAATGACCCGGGGCTGGGATCGAATCCGGGCCCTCGGCACTGTGAGGCAGCAGTGCATCACCAAGCCACCCTCTGATTTAGTTTAATTAGTTGAACCTTAAATGGGAGGAAGAGCTGGTTGGGGAGCTGGAGGCTGGGTTGTGGGGGGACACCCTGAGGAGAGTCAATGCGTCCTCGTCATGTGCCAGGCTTAGCCTGATACAATTTAAGGTGGTCCACAGGGCGCATCAGTCTGTCGCCCGGATGAGCAGGTTCTTTGAAGGGGTGGAGGATAGGTGTGAGCGGTGTATGGGTGGGCCTGCGAATCATGCTCATATGTTTTGGGCATGTCCGAAACCTAAGGGATTTTGGCAGGGGTTTGCTGACGTTATGTCGGAGGTACTGAAGGTAAGTGTGGTTCCGGGTTCCAGAGGTGGTGATTTTTGGTGTGTCAGAGACCCGGGAGTCCAGGGGGAAAGAAAGGCCAATGTCTTGGCCTTTGCCTCCCTGGTAGCCCGAAGGCGGAATTTATTGGCATAGAGGGACTCGGAGCCCCCAAAGTCGGGGATGTGGTCAGTGACATGGCTGGGTTTCTCTGGCTCGAGAAGGTTAAGTTCACCCTGAGGGGATCGATGTTAGGGTTTGCCTGGAGGCGGCAGCCGTTTATCGACTTCTTTGGGAAAAATTAAGCTGTCAGCAGTTGGGGGCGGGAGAGGGGTTAAAAAAGGGGAGGCATGGGGGGTTGAGTAAGGTGGGGAAAGGTTAGTGGGAAATTAGGATTGGGGAGTTGTTTATGTAAGCCATGTTGGCTGGGTGTGTGTTGTTCGTTTTGTTCTTTTGATATCTTGTTGTTAAAATTGTTAAAATTATAAATGCCTTAATAAAAATTTTTTTTTTAAAGTTGAGCTTTAAAATATTTGGGCTCACCAATGGAACCAACCCCACTAGACCTTCCCTGGTATTCTTAATTGCTACTTACCTGCAAGCACAAACCCCATTGGATAGAGTGGGCCCAGCTGAACAGGCAGTAACAACCATGGTAGTGATCGGCTGTATTAGGCTATATCTTACCTCTCTGCCTTTAGTGCGATGGAGTGCTGTATTGTTGGAGGGACCATCTTTCAGATGTGATATTAAACTGAGGCCCTGCCTGCCGGCCTTAGCAAATATTTAGAACTGAAGAGTTATCTAGTCACAAAGAAAAGAAATTGAGCCTTTCTCCTTTCAATCGGTCTACTCTGTGTTTATCTTCTGAATATGACCACTTGTGACCTTCCCGAACCATACTGTGCATGACACTCCCACCCATCAACCAGACTCAGTTATGACTTGTTGGCTAGATGCCTTTACGGGGATGACAGTGCATTTTGTTTTCTTTTGAGAAACAGAGATTTTATTCTATAGATCTGAAGACAGAAACTGCAGCCTTGCTCCCACACAATGCACCAAAGCCCTTCAAAAATATCCAAACTGCCGTAATAATTGTGTCAGCCCCAACAATTAAAAGTTCTTAGCCTTCAGCATTTGAGAGTGTCACACTTCCACGGACTGATTTCTATGAGGCTAATGGGCTGCACGGTGGCATGGTGATTAGCACTGCTGCCTCACAGCGTCAGGGACTCGGGTTCAATTCCAGCCTTGAGTCACTGTCTGTGTGGAGTCTGCACCTTTCTCCGCTGATTGCGTAAGTTTCCTGAGGGAATGCTACACAGTCGAAGGTATTTTGGATGAGGCTTTGGATGGAGGTCTAGTCGGCCCTATCAAGTGGATGTGAAAAATCTATTTCAAAGAAGAACATGGGGATGCTCCCGAGTGTCCTGCTTAATATTTAATCCCTCAACTAGCAGATAACATGGATTGCCCCATCATTATCCCATTACTGTCTGTGGGATGTTGCTGTACACAAACTGGCCACCACATTTCTCCAAATTACAATGGTTACTGCACTTTTATTGGCCACAAAATGTTTTGGGACATCCTGAGATTGTGAAAGATTTGATCCCGGCCCCGGGTCAATGTCCTTGTGGAGTTTGAACATTCTCCCCGATTCTGTGTGGGTCTCACCCCTACAACTAAAAGATGTGCAGGGTAGGTGGGTTGGCCACACTAAATTGCCACTTAATTGGAAAAAAAATTATTGGATACTCTAAATTTATAAAAAGAAAGAAAAAAATGGTTAGATCGGGCCCTTGATGTAACTTTCATAGAATCGTAAAAGTACAGAAGGCCACTCAGCCCATCATGTTGATGCTGGCTCTCTTAAGGAGCAATTCACCTTTTGCCACTCCCGTGCCTTCTCCCCACATCCCTGCACAAGCATCCTTTAAATGTAGAAAATTGAATGGACCAGAAGGAGGCCACACTGCCCATTGTGCCTTTGTCGGTCCAAAAACATTTCCTAGCCTAATCCCATTTTCTGGCACTTGGACTGTAGCCCTGGAGGTTACAGGACTTCAGGTGCATATCCAGACATCTTTTAAAGGAATTGAGGCATTCTGCCTCTCCTATCCTTTCAAGCAGTGAGTTCCAGACCATCCTCTGGGTGAAAAAGTTTTCTTTATCTAACTTTAATCCTTCTACCAAGCGCATTATGCCACCCAGTCACTGACCTCTCTGCTAAGGGAAATAGGTCCTTTCCATCCACTCTATCCAGATCCCTCAACAACCTTGTACACCTCAGTCAAATTTGTACACCTCAGTCTCCTCTGTTCCAATGAAAACAATCCCAGCCTCTGTCTAACGTTTCATTAGGAATTAATTTTCTTTTGTTTCAAAATAAACTGATCTTGCTAACATTAATCAACGTTAACACTATGTAGTTTTAAAAACAGCATTTGACACAATCCCATGGCACACCCAAGTTTTACAGTATTTCCCATAACCTTTCGATTGGACGTGCTGGTGTAAGAGCAGAGATATTCAGGTGAGACACTTTACAGAACTTTCCCCAATAAACACAGCTGGTTAACAGATAAAAACACCAGGTAAAACCCTGCCGATGCTGGCAAGCTGAACCGAGTACAGCAGGTCGCTCCCTACCTAACAGCACAGTGGGTGTGCCTTCACCAAACGGATCGCAGTGGTTCAGGAAGCTGACTCACTGCCACCTTCTCAAGGTCATCGCGGGCTAGGACAGACCAATGATACACACATCTGGAGAGTGTATTAAAAAAAAGGCCAGGTAACAGTTGTAGAGGGTGAAACAAGGGTTAACATTTCAGGTCGATCATATTGCATCAGAACTGGAAGATCATAAGAGATTAGTAGCTTTTAAGCAAATACAGAGCCAGGCAAAAATAATGGAACAAATTAAATGACTTGCTGCATACTACGTTTTACTTTTTAAAATTCATTCTCAGATATGGAAATCACTGGCAAAACAGGCATTTGTTGCCCATCATGAATTGCCCTCGAGAAGACATTCTTGATTCGCTACAGTCTGCGTAGTGTAGGTACACCCACAATCGGGCGGCACAGTGGCACAGTGGTTAGCATTGCTGACTGACAGCAACAGGAACCAGGGTTCAATTCCGGCCTCGGATGACTGTCTGTGTGGAGTTTGCACTTTTCCCCCATGTCTGCGTGGGCTTCCTCCGGGTGCTCCGGTTTCCTCCCACAGTATAAAGATGTGCAGGTTAGGTGGATTGGCTGTGATCAATTGCCACTTGGTGTCCAAAAGATTAGGTAGCCTTACTGGGTTTCAGGGATAGGGTAGAGACGTGTGCTTAAGTAAGGTGCTCTCTTTCGGGGCCAGTGCAGGCTCAATGGGCTGAAAAGCCACCTTCTGCTGTGTGGGGTTCTATGAATGCTGTTACGTATGAGGGTTTTGACCTGATGGTGATGAAGGAACATGTTATAGTTCAAAATCAGGATAGTGTGCGGTCATCGCTTCTTGGCCTTTTGGCTAAGATGAGCGTGAGGTCAGGTGTAATGCCTGGATCTGGTATGTCTCTCTTGTGGGGACCATGAATTGAATTCAATTTGAATTTGAAATGGTTTTTGGAGCAGGCAAGGAGTCCACACTCTGAGCTCTGGCTTTGTAACTCTGATAAAGTAATAAAAAAAAGGACAGTGTGCGGTTTAGAGGGAATTTGGAGGTGGTGGTGTTCCCATGTCCTTGCTGCTCATGTCCTACTAGTGGTGGAGGGTGTCATGATATCCATATTACCATATCATGGTGCAATCACACACACACTGATGGACAGGTAGATGGACCAACCAACACACACACAACATCACAGCCAATCACCAGTGAGAGCACACACACTATAAAACAGGGAACACCACAGTTCCTGCTCATTCTACCAGGAGATAGCTCAGAGCACAGAGCTCACAGCGTGCCACTCAGACCTACACCACGTGCTGAGTGCCTCACTAAGATAGTGATAGGGCTGGGTCCACAGGTTAACTGGTGAAGTACGAACCACAGCCAGAAGTTAATAGTTATTATTGTACAGGCCGCCCCCCGACCCTTCACGCAGCGTTCCCGCCGGCATAGACCAGGGGTGAACGGCGCAGGCGGGACTCTGTCGTATCCACGCGGCCGCTCAGCCCATTTGGGCTGGAGAATCGGCAGCCCCGCCGATTCCAGTGGCCTGCGGCAGCGTCAAATGCGCCGGCGCAAATGGCATCTCGGAGAATCGCGCGTCGGCGTCGTGGCGCGGTTGCGGCGATTCTCCAGCCCGGCGCGGGACTCGGAGAATCGCCCCCGTGGTGCCCAAATCGCACTCAGGCTCTGTCATTAAGGCAGCCCTCTGAGGGGCTAATGCCTCTGCCATCCACCTACCCCCGTCCCTTCCCTTTTGCAGGTCTCCATGGAACCTTGAGAGGCAAATTACCGCCAGCAGCAAACACTCGTGTTACCGCACAGATAACCCAATACAGATTGGGATAGTGGTTGCAGAGTAGGAGAGGAAATGCGCTGGTGGTTAACTGAACTTTTCTTGCCGATGTGCACCTTTTCATGTGCTACCCTCTTCCCACTGAAGCATGGGAAGGTTTGCAGCTCGAGACTTTAAGTCATAATTGTGTCTATTTGAAGAAACAGTGCATGGCTGAGCTGCATGCGCTATGTCTGCAACCAATGCACTGAATGTGTAAACATGGTAAAGCCAGACTTTCATCCAGACTCGCAGCAGTTCACTGACCGGCGTAGACATCCAGACTGGCATTGTCTCAATTTTACAATTCTCGCACTAGTTTGCAAATCCCACCAATGACTGTCCCCTCCCTCCGTCTGTAATCTACTCTTGTCCTATAATGTTCCCGCATCTCAGCACTCCTCCAATTCTGGCCTCCAGTGCATCTCCTAAGCTGCTTCACGTGAGCTTTAACAGACAAAGCTTGACACCGAACCCCATGAGCGCATGTTAGGACCAAAGCATGGGCAATGAGTTAGTGTTATTTGAGAAGGAGGAGAGAGGGACAGAGCGGTTTAGGGTGAGGATCCCAGTGCTAAGGGTCTAGCCAACCGAAGGCACAGCTGCCAACGGCAAAGTAATTAAACTCAGGGATGCTCAAAATGCCAGAATTGGAAGAGCACAGAGATCCCAGAGGGATAATTACCAATTCTTAAAAGTATTTATTAGCTCTGGGGATGTGGACATCATTGGCTGGGGCAGCATTTATTTCCCATCCATAATTTCCCTTGAGAAGGTGAGCTGCCAATTCATAAATTGCAGCTGTCCATGTGGTGTAGGTACACCCAGAGTGCTATTAGGAAAGAAACAGTGCTCTTAGTATATGTATTACTGAGAGAGGAAGGTCTGAAACTGAGAAGCTTGAAGTTAGTCTAAACATTTTTTTTTTAAATTTAGAGTACCCAATTCATTTTTTCCAATTAAGGGGCAATTTAGCATGGCCAATCCACCTACCCTGCATATCTTTGGGTTGTGGGGGCGAAACCCACGCAAACACGGGGAGAATGTGCAACTAAACATTTTTTTAAACCCCATTTTCATTTCTTATTAATCTTCTACCCACAAACTGGAGTCTTGAATCAAAAGTCTCCAGATTATATAAAGCATGATGCGTGCTCTACTGAACAGAACTGGAATGTCCCTGAAGGGAACCCCTGTCCACAAGGAGCTACCTGATACAAGAATATAGGAATGGCTCGAATCAAAAGGTCCAGGACCATCACTTCTACTGTCCTGGTAATCACCTGATAACCACTTTAATGACCAATCAAAACAATCGATCGCTATGATTCGGCTGCAATAGACCAAAATATAAGACAAAGTAGTTGAGCATAGCTTTGGAGGTTATCGTTCCAACGTCGCCTGTTCCTCCAAAACATGCCGGGTTGTCAATACAGCATCTGGTAGATAGGTTCCAACTGACTTCTGTACCATGTAGATTATAGAGAGGGGTCACAAAAATACAATGAGACGGGTCGGAGAATCGCCGGGGGGGGCGGCGTGAATCCTGCCCCCGCCGGCTGCCGAATTCTCCGTCGCCGGGGATTTGGCGGGGGCGGGAATCGCGCTGCACCGGGCGGTGGCCGCGAGCATCGGCCCCCCCCGGCGATTCTCCGGCCCGCGATGGGCCGAGTGGCCGCCCGTTTTTGGTGGGTCCCGCCGGCGTATGTTACGACAGGTATTTGCCGGCGGGACCTGGTTCCGCGAGCGGCCTTCGGGGTCCTCGGGGGGGGCGCGGGGGTGTTCTGGCCCCGGGGGGTGCCCCCATGGTGGCCTGGCCCGTGATCGGAGCCCACCGATCCGTGGGCGGGCCTGTGCCGTGGGGGCACTCTATTCCTCCACGCTGGCTGGTGTAATGGCCCATAATGGCCGGCGTGGAGATGAACCCCCCTGCGCATGCACTGGGATTACGCCAGCTCATGCTGGTGCTCCCGTGCATGCGGCAACTCTCGCTGGCTGCCGGAGCCCCTTCCGCGCTGGCCGGCACGGCACAAACCACTCCGCCGCCGGCCTAGCCCCTCGGGGCGGCCTGACGCCGGAGTGGTTCCCGCCACTCCTTCACGCCGGAGTTGCCCACCCCGCCGGTTTCCGAAGAATCCCGCCCATGGTTCCTGCTCCTAGAGGCCCTCGGCTGAGCACAGCTGAAAAGTGTAGCCGTCAGTTGTAATGCACCACACAGTCGAATAGCCGAGCAGTCTCACTGCCTACGCGATGAAGGGTCAATTATATGAGGCACCAGTGAGGCGTGATTCTCCGACCTCCTGCCGGGTCGGAGAATCCCGGGGGGGGGGGGTGGCGGAGCGAATCCCGCCCCGCCGCCGGCTGCCATATTCTCCAGCGCCGTTTTTCGGGCGGGTGCAAGATTCCCGCCACGTCGGTTGGGAGCCATTGGCAGCGCCCCGCCCCCGGCGATTCTCCGGGCCCCAATGGACTGAGCGGCCATTGATTTCTGGCCAGTCCCGCCAGCGTGAATCACTCAACTCATGCAGCGGCGGGACCTGGCAGGTAAGTATGTGTGGGCGGTCCTCGGGTGGGCGAGGGGAGATCGGACCCCGGGGGGGGCCCCCACGGTGGCCTGGCCCGCGGTCGGGGCCCACCGATCATCGGGCGGGCTTGTTCTGTGGAGGCACTTCTTTCTTCCGCGCCGGCCCCTGTAGGACTCCGCCATGGCCGGCGCGGAGAAGAGAACCCCCCGCGCATGCGCCAAAATACGCCGGCCGGTCTGCGCATGCGCGGAATCACGCCGGCATTTCGGCGCATGCGCAAACTGCCGCCGTCCCTTTGGCGGCAGCTGGAGCGCCGCCAACCCCTCCGGCGGCCACCTAGCCCCCGTAAATGCGGAGAATTCCGCACTTTCGGGGGCTGGTGACGCTGGAGTGGTTGGCGCCTGTTTTCCCGCCGCCGTGGGGACTTAGTCCCCAGAAGAGAGAATCCCGGCCCCTGTTTGTAGGTGACGGATCCTCCAAGAGAGAAGGGACAAAAACGCAGGAAGTGTCTAGCAAGCCCTCTTGCTTCCAAATCATGAGGCTTTTGCTGCCAGTCCCACTCCAGAGACTTGAGCATATAATTCAGGCTGACTCTTCCCAGTGCAGTACCGAGGGAGTGCTGCACCATCGGAGGTGTCGTCTTTTGGATAAGACATTAAGCGAAGGCCTCGTCGCCTGTCTCAGATGGACATAAGCTATCCCATGGCGTTACATCGATGAGCAGGGGAATTTTCCCTATTTATTGCCTGACCAATATTTATACCGTAACCAACCACTAAACAGGTATCTGGTTATTGTCAAACTGCTGTTTGTGGAAGTTTGCTGTGTGTAAATTGACTGCTATGCTTTGTGCTTCGCAACTTTCAAAAAGTACTTCCCAGCTTTTTGGCACTTAGGAACATCCTGCTTTACTCATGTAAGTCTTTCTTTCGCATCCAGCTGGAATAGTCAGGAGGGAAAGCATCCTAGAGTCAAGAATTTTCCCTGTAGGATTAACAGGATCCTGTCGAACTACAATTACACAATTAAATATTTATTGAACTTTTGCTGTTATCTTTATCCTGATATATTTGAAACCTGTGGAGCAGCAGCAGCATAAAGTTAAACAGTAGCTGCCCAAAGGAACCGGATTCATTTATTGTGGATACACCCAGACATATGGTGAAGCACTTAGCCTGTTTAACACAACAGCTACACGACACGCAAGACATCATAAAAGACCAGTCACCTGGTAAGCAGAGTTTTACACAAAGTGAGCTGGTTAAGTGAACAACACACGTGTAATTGAACGCAGGCAATCTCACATTCAAGCCTCGCATTATGGTCATATTACTAGTAATTTGAAATGAAATGACACACTGACCACCACAAAACAGGCTGTGACTGTGACCATCACTGGGAATTTCCAGCAGAAAGCTTCCTCTCGGTGCCGCCTCTCTGGTCAACATTGTGTTAAAGGCACTCCTGCAGGATACACTCCAGAGACAAGCACTGCTATGAACTAACTGTTGGCTGTGTCATTGCAGAATTAGGACTGAACCACCAGCTTCACCCTTCCTTCCCCGCCTACCACCACTGCCCCCCCTCCCACCAACAGGAATGCTCCACTTACTAATTCTTCAGAGGGGTGGCTACAAACCTGATGCCATAGAGAAAGAGTTGGCTTGAAACTCCTCCTGTTCTGTGACGAGTGGATACCATCTCACAGTGTTAGCCTTGCCAACCCTCCAGGTCTGCCCTCGGGTCTCCAGGAATTAAACATTAATATCCACGATTCCCTGCCAGCAAAACCCAGGGAGAAAAAAAATGTTAAATAAATTGTGTTTATTTTCATTCTCTCTTGTTTATCAGCCATAAAAAATTTGGGACATGGGAGAATCATTCAATTAGGGTGCAATGAAGATTGTTTGATTTTGTTTTGAAATTTAGAGTACCCAATTATTTTTTTCCAATTAAGGGGCAATTTAGCATAGCCAATCCACCTAACCTGCACATCTTTGGGTTGTGGGGGTGAAACGCAGACACGGGGAGAAGATTGTTTGATTTTTAATTGACCGTGGAGAGGCGGGACTCTGAGACGATTGGCATGTCGTGTGACCAATGGTAGGAATCTGGAATTAATAGGCCATGTAAGTAAACCTCCACAAATATATTTAAGAGCAGGGCAGTTCTCTTCAGTGTCTTGGCTAATATTTACCCCTCATCACTAAAACAGTCATTCCATATTGCTGCTTGTGGGAGCTTTCTGTGTGCAAATTGGCTGTTCTGTTTCCTACATTACAACAGTGCCGATACTTCAAAAAAAGTACTTTGTTGGTGGGACTTTGTTGGCTTTGGGACTTCTGAAGTCATAGTGGCGCAACAGAAATGCAAGGACTTTCTTTTAAGAAGCTGTGTTCTAATGTAGATACAATGCTAAAGGCTGCGACTCGACTCCTGCCTTGTGTTGAGAAGTGTGTGCAGCACTCCTCCTGTTGGCTGACCTTGGTAAGACACTTCTGAATTTCTGCAGGTGGAAAAGTATGATTTGCTGGATATTATAAATAGAGATTTGGGTAGTGGGCATAAATTCTCATTGTGTCAAATGTTGACATGGGATTGCTTTGAGATGTGAGCCACACTACTTATTTTATATCACCTCACGTGAACATCTATTCAATCACTGGCTAGGCCTCAGCTGGAATATTGAGTGCGATCTACCTGCCACGTCCTGCTCAGGAATCAGGTCAGGATGCGGCTGGTAGATCCCGGAAGAGGCATCCCTCCGGATTCCCAATAGTCTTCTGGATCCTGCCCACAGCCCACTTAAATCTGCCTTTACTGGATCGATCGGCCACCCGGCATCTACCGGCCTCGCTGAAGAGAACTCAGCCTGGCGGCAATTAGTACTGGTCCCCACAACCGGGAGATCCAGGTGTACCGGCACTTTGGGGGAGGGGTCTCCCAGGCGATTGGAAGCCCCTGGGTGGTCAGCCTCTGGCCAGGCTGGCACCCTGTCACTGCTGGTGCCACTGGGGCACATTGACATGCCAGCCTGCCCCACTGGCGGTGCCACATGGGCACCCTGGCACTGCCACCCAGGTGCCAGCCTGGCACTTCCAGAGTGCCCAAATGGCACTGGCAAGCTGGTAGGGGCAGTGCCAGGGTGCCAGGCTGGCAGTGCCAAGGTGCTAGGCTGGCATTTTGACCGTGCAGACATCAGGCCTGGGGGTGTCCTGCCTGTATGTGGTGGGGGCAAGAGGGCTCGAAGACCCCCCCAACAGGTGAGCTGGGATATTGGGGGAGTCTGGGGCCATGTAGCGGTGGTCGAGAGATTGGTGGCGCCCCGATCTCTCTCTGCACACAGTGCCGGAAATGCAGCTAAGTGCGGCCTCGGTGGGGTGTTCCCAGCCAGAGGCTGAAAAGACCCACAGAGTGCTGTTAGATAGCGGGGTTGTTTCCAACGCTACAAGTGCCGGGAACGACCCCTCGCTTTCCGCCCAGAACAGACTCTTTTTTTTGTAGTTAAATCGCGCCCATTGTGTCTCATTCTGGGTACCACACTATAGAATCAGTATTGAGATGGTGGAATTTCATGAAGAGGTGAATAAAAAAAATGGTACCAGGGATTCAGTTCCATAAAGGTACTGGAAAGTTGGGATTAATCTCCTTAAACAGAGGAGATTAAACCATAATTTTAATGGATGCTTTCAAAATCATGAAGGGATATTGATACAGTTAATTGTGAGAAACTGTATCCACAGGCAGGAAGCCTGGTAACCAGAGGACACAGATTTACAGTAATTGACACAAGAACCTGAGAGTAGACGAGGGAAAATTATTCAATACAGCCCTTTGAGATCGCTGTGCTCCTCCAAGTCTGACCTCTCGTGTGTCCCGGATATTCACCATTTCACCACTGGTGACCATTCGGCGTCAATGCTCTAATCTGTGGAATTCCACCCCAAAACCTCTCCACTTCTATCCAACTCTTTCCTCCATGAAGATGCTTCTTAAAACCTACCTTTTTCACCAAGCTTTTGGTCATCTGGTTTAAAATCTCATGTGGCTTAATCGGTATTAAACTTTTCTAATGCTCCTGTGAAGCGTCTAGGGATGTTTTACAACATTAAAGGTTCCAAATAAATGCAAGTTGATCTGGAATCCACTGGTTGACAGGCCGCTGGAAGCAGATCGAATAGTAACTTTCAATAGGGAATTGGATAAATAGTTGAAAAGGGAATGTTGGCAAGGCTAGGGGGAAAGTGCGAGGGAGTGGGTATATTTGGTTGCTTTTTCAGAGGGCTGTCACAGGCACAGTGGGCTGAATGGCCTCCTTCTTTGCTGTACGATTCTGTGGATTAAATTGAGTGGCTACTGGAGTTCGGACTCTGTGATCGGTGCTGCAAGGAACCCTCTCTCTGCGCTTTGTATTGAAGAGCCCAGCTGTTCATTCTGCCCTCGACGAGTCAAATAATGTGCTTGCACTGTGCTTTCTCTGTATATCAGGAACAATCCAGGGGCAGACAGACAGAGACTTTTCCACCAACTGCACATTGCGAGACATGAGCTGGGACATCTTTGGCAGAATAAGAGCCAGGAGTAATTATGAAAGAAAGAAGGCAGTAAAACTTGCATTTATTTAGTGCCTTTCACCACTTCCATTTGGCCTCAAACTCTTTTACAGCCAGTGAAGTACTTTTCAAAGTGTTGCAATGTAGGAATTGCAGTGGCCAATCTGCGTACTGCAAGTTCCCACAAACAGCATTATGATAATAACCAGATCATGGCCGGGATTCACCGAGCCTCCGCGCCACAATCACGCTCGGCGTCGGGGCGGAGGATTGGGCGTCAGACCCATGATCGGGTCCGATGCCTCTCGAGAATCGCCGCCAATCGCGCACGCGTGGTCGACGCAGTGCCGGTCGGGGGCCATTGAAAGAGGCCCTCGCGCTGATTCTCCACCAGCAACTGGCCGGGTTCCGGCCGCCGTGGTTCACTCATGGATCCACCCGGCGGGCACCTGGAGTGGCAGCTGCAAACTCAGTCCGTGGCCGCCCTGATGGGGGCGGGGGATCCGTCACCGGGAGGGGCCTCCTCCAGGACGGCCAGGCTCGCGAACGGGGGCTACCGACTGGCGAGCGCGTGCGATCACGGGGGGGGGGGGGCCTATATTCTCGGGGCCTGTCCGCGGTTTGGGTCCGCCATGCTGGGTGGGGCTGAAACCGCAGGCCCGCCGTGCGCATGCGCGGACCTCCGGCCGGATGTACAGGGCCCCGTGTCGGCAGCCAGAGCTGCGAGGAGCACTCCGGGGCCCTGCTAGCCCCTTGCAAAACAGAGAATCACTCTGGACTTTCTTCAGGTATGTCCAGAGTGATTTGCGCCAGTTTTCTTGCGGGCGGGGGGACATAGCCCCATTATCAGAGAATTCCACCCCATTTGTTTTAGGGATGTTAGTTGAGGGATAAGCACTGGTGTGAACAGTGGGGAGAATTACTTGCTCCTCAAAGGAGTGTCACGGGATTACCTGAGAGGTAGTAGATATTGCCAGTACAATGAGAACTAAATCTGTTTTTTTCCCCAAAAAGATACTTTCTTCATACAATTTATAAAGTACATTACACGACCGTTCAAAATTAGTATTACGTAAGATGCAACCAAATCAGTTTCATCCAATAGTTCATTCACACATTCTAATCTCTTTATGTGCCGCTATCAGCACCCTTCTTAGCCTTAATCACTCTTTTCTCTTCTGTCCTTGACATCTTTGTCAATCTCCACCTAGCGCCAGCCCCCTATCCAGCCCCACTGCTCCTCGCCCCCCCTCACTACAGTATAAATCTGACCCCATTTCTAGTTCTCTCTGGCTTTGACAAAGAGTCACCCAGACGAGAAACATTAGGAGCGAAATTCTCCATCCCGCCCCGCCACATTTCTGCCCCGACCCGCCGGCGGGATGCTCCGTTACACCGGCCGGTCAATGGGGTTTCCCATTGTGGGGCAGCCCCACGCCGTCGGGAAACCCCCGGGCGCCGGTAAAACGGAGACTCCCGCCGGCGGAGAATCCCGCCCTAGCTTCCCTTTCTCTCCAGTATTTGTCCAATATTTTCTGTTTTTGTTTCAGATTCGAGCATCTGCAGTAATTTGCTTTCATCTTCCAATAGCGCATGCCACTCACAAGATCCATTACATGTCACACATACAGCATGAGAGGATTTTACCCAGTTTCCAGCCCTTAGGTTCAGTATGGCTGAACAACCTTAGATGGTGTCCTTTCCTCATTTGTACGTCTCCCAAAGCATTGCTCATGGGTTTTGTAGCATCATTGCAAAGGTTAGCTGCTAACTTGGCTTCAAGTCTACGATTCACGTGCAACCTTTGAGGAAGCCATCTAACTGGGTGATCACTCAAGTCAATCGGAGGCTAATGACTGATGCAAATTGCTCTAGGTTGACTGATGATGTTTGTAAATCCCAAGCTCCAGGCCTGATAGAAAGGGTCATAATCAAACCATCAGGAAATGATGGGTTGTCATTATTTTTAAAAATTATTCTTTCAACACTTTGTGACGTGACCCCTGCAAGATGATGGATATACATGAAACTTTAATTTAGAGAAAAGTTAGGTAGATTGCCAAAGGATGTTACAAATGGAATTAATTTTATCTTTCTGGATGGCACAGTGACACAGTGGTTAGTATTTGCTGTCTCACAGTGCCAGGGACCCGGGTTCGATTCCGACCTTGGGTGACTGTGCGGAGTTTGCACGTTCTCCCTGTGTCTGCGTGGGCTTCCTCCGGGTACTCCGGTTTCCTACCACAGTCCAAAGATGTGCATGAATAGGGCGGTATCTAGATCGAGTGCTCTCTCGAAGGGTCGGTGCAGTCGATGGGCCGAATAGCCTCCTTCTGCACTCAGGACTCTATGATTCTAAATAAAAGGTGAGCAGACAACAATAGAGAAAGACAGTGAAAGCTACTATACTCGCTTAATGCAAAACTGAGATGGGGAGAAAGCATTTTTTTGTAAACGTGCCTTCCATTGAGGCCTGAATTAATGTATGTTTTTTAAATTCCCTCTCTCTCTTTCATTTTCTCTCTCTTCACTTCTACCAGCTCACATCTGCTACACATTACACACTTTAATAAGCCTGAAAATTGTTGCTCATCACTGGAGGATTGAACTCACATTTCAACTAGGAACAGTCCATTTCATGTTAAACCATTTGATGGACTCCCTGGGAACCTTTATTTTAACCTTCAAGCACAAAGCTACCGTTCAGCTGGTCCGATGTCACAACTCGCAATCATCGATTATAATGTGGACATTAATTGTGATGGTGTAAAGTTGTTTTGAGCCCAGAAACTGATCCCATCAGGTCCACATGTAGGCATCAAGCAACTTGCTTTAACACAGTTAAAACATGGTAAGATGTTTCACAGGATCATTATCAAACAATTGACATCAAGCCACATAATGAGCAAAGGTGGTCAAAAGGTTTGTGAAAACAGAGTTTTAATGAGTGACTTCAAGATTGAGAGAAGGGCAGCACGGTGGCACAGTGGTAGCACTGCAGTCTCACGGCGGCGAGGTCCCAGGCTCTGGGACACTGTCCGTGTGGAGTTTGCACATTCTCCCCGTGTTTGCGTGGGTTTCGCCACCACAACCCAAAGATGTGCAAGGTAGGTGGATTGAACACGCTAAATTGCCCCCTTAATTGGGAAAAATGAATCGGTTACTCTAAATTTATTTAAAAATTTAAAATTTTTACAAAAAGATTGAGAGAGAAGCAGAGCAGGGAATTCCAGAGCATAGGGGGCTAGACAGCTGAAGGCATGGCCACCAATATGGAGTGACTAAAATTGGGGGTGCTCACGAGGCTAGATGTGGAGGAATTATGAAGGATGAAGTGTCGGTGAGGTCACATAACAATGTTCCTTCTGGCCCTAGATTGTGTGGTTTAAGAATCCCTCTGAAAAGATATGATAAAGCTGAGCTGTGGATGGGGCAGTAGCAAAATCGACCCTTCCTTCTCCAGACCATATACTTTGCCCCAGGAAATGGGTACCATTGGGAGTTAACATCCTCCAGTATTTTCCTCAAGTGTGAGATTGTGCAATGAGTGCTGGCTGACTATTCGATGCAGTAGGCTTCAGAATTAATTCTAATTCTGTCCTCACTTTATGTTGACGTAGATATTCCCGGATGCTGAGGGACAAATTGCCAGGGCACTGGGGGAAAGTCCCCTGCTCCTCCTCAAATAGTGCCGGGTGATTTTCACCGCTTATTCAAAGATTGGTGACAGCAAGATCTATGGTTCTGCTCTCCAAATACGAAGTAACAGCTTTCACATTTAGCACTTCTTTTGATTGGAGGGCAGGAGTGATGTACGTGAGCCAGACCTTAATCTGTACGTTGTTCAAGCTAAAGCCACCATTGACACATGCAGATCAATTATCCTTTATCACTTCTTGTTTAAGTGGCCTCCTTGTCCTCAGCTTCCTGTGTTCAAATTAGAAATTGAACTGGTGGAGCCAGTATTATTTGAGGCTTGTTGGAAATACCCTACCTACTGTGCACCGGGGGAATTATCAGCTCCAAACAAACTGCAACTCCCTCGGCAGTTAATAATCAATCATTTGCACCAAACTCTTTGTGCGCTGGACATTAATTTGTAACAGGGAGACAGCAAAAAATGTGTCAGTGAGAACCAACTAGGAGGTTACAAGGAACACTGGGGAAGACAAAATAATAAACTGAGATTCCAGCCATAAAATTGCTCATCAGGATTATTTCCCTTCTGGTCAAAGACCCCTGTTACAAGTGCTATGAATAAAAGATGTCATAGTCAATAGTGTGAATGATTTGTCTCTCTCCACTTGTGAGGCCAATCCTAAATCAAACACTGATGCACTAATCTTTAAAGATGCATATTCTCAAGGGAATGGAGAGGGCTGGAGCATTAATCATTCACACCTTGGAACTGAAACTGAATGAAGCCCAAAGTGCAAACTTTGTTCAGTGGTTGCAACTGATCTAATTGGATACATTTTGAGTATTTTTGTCCTGTTTCCTAGTGAGTGTGTCCACACACAGTACAAAGCTGTCTCCTGGTTCAATGCCATCCTATTAATCTCAATGAGAAAGGTGATATGTGGGACATGGAAAAATATCTCATTGATTGGTGCTGAGATATATTGACAGAGCAACTGTCCTGATGTAGTCACTGACTGCCTTCCCAGCATTAACTTGCTCAGATTAAAATTCATTGCGGGAAGTTGGAAACAAACCTTTTAAAAGATATATTCTGTTAAAATTCAAGCAACAGACAAAGATCATTTATGTTCTTGTAAAAAAAAAATAAGTTGAATTTCATGTAATGGATTTCTGCTGCTGTAGATCTCAAAAAAGAATTATTGGTTGTTTCTGCAAGTGACCTTTCCACTTCTCCAATTGCAACCCATCTGTTGATGGACCTCTTCACCTATAACAGGATCCAGACCCTGCAGAGACCGAAGACTAAACTGATTGATACGATCTGTACTTCAGTCCAAGCCTCGAGACATTTCCTGTGTCAAGGGGGTCTGTGTCATATTGATGGGGTAGACCAGTCGAGGGTCAACAGATAGGAAAGATTTATGACCTGACTTGAGGATAAGGTTATATATGGCCATTTTCTGAGAGGAACTGACCTGTTTTCAAGAAGTGGGCAGGTCATTTATTAATAGAAATTGTTCCTGACCCTTTGGCTGCATCAGCCTGGTCTGTATTTCAAATAAATATTTACATCTCTTCCACAAATTTTTCAATAATGATAATAATTTTTCTTAAAAAAATATTTCTAATTCCCCTCTTAGCTCTTAGGCGTCATTACAGTGGAGGCAGTGGCGTAGTGGTATTGTCACTGGACTAGTAATCCCGACACCCAGGGTAATCATAGAATTATCATAGAATTTACAGTGCAGAAGGAGGCCATTCGGCCCATCGAGTCCGCACTGGCTCCTGGAAAGAGCACCCACCCAAGGTCAACACCTCCACCCTATCCCCATAACCCAGCAACCCCACCCAACACTAAGGGTAATTTTGGACACTAAGGGCAATTTAGCATGGCCAATCCACCTAACCTGCACATCTTTGGACTGTGGGAGGAAACCGGAGCACCCGGAGGAAACCCACGCACACACAGGGAGGATGTGCAGACTCCGCACAGACAGTGACCCAAGCCGGGAATCGAACCTGGGACCCTGGAGCTGTGAAGCAATTGTGCTATCCACAATGCTACCGTGCTGCCCAATACTCTGGGGACCCGGGTTCAAATCCCACCATGGCACATGGTGAAATTTGAATTCAATAAAAGCTCTGGAATTAAAAATCTAATGATGACTTTGAAATCATTGCCGATTGTCGTAAAAAAACATCTGGTTCACTAATGTCCTTTAGGGAAGGAAATCTTACCTTACCTGGTCTGACCTACATGTGCCTCCAGACCCCCACAGCAATGTGGTAGACTCTTAAAACTCTTAAAATGCCACGGAGCTCGAGGGCAATTAGAGATGGGCAACAAATGCTGGTGTTGCCAGCCATGGACACATCCCATGAAAGAATAAATAACAAACAAATATGGTTCAGTGTGCAGTCCTCTTGCCTCTGGGCCAGAATGTTGTGCATTAAAGTCTCGTACCAGAGATTTAACCACCATAACATCATAAGCCTATTGAGCTTCCACTAATCGATAAGATCATAGCTGATCTGATTGCGGCGGCCTTAATGCCACTTTGTCTGTCCCTTGACTCCCAGGTCGATCAAAAATCTCTTGAACTCAGCCCTGTATATATTCAGTGACCCAGCCCCCACTACTGTGGAAGAGAATTCCATTGGCTAACAGCTCTTTAAGAAAATAAATTCCTCCCCATCCCTCTTAAATGGAGGACTCCTTATTTTAAACTGTGTCCCCTTGTTTTCGATTCCCTCATGAGAGGAAATATCCCCTCAGCATCTAACTTGTCCAGCCCCCTCTAAGATTTCACTAAGATTACCTCTCATCTTTCTAAACTCCAATTAGTATAGGTACACCAAAAGATGCATTTCTATAGTGCCTCTCTTGACCTCCCGATATCATGGGCGAAATTCTCCGTTATCGGCGGAAAGTCCGCCGATCGGCGCAAGAAACGGCGCAAATCCGACTTGCGTCACGTCGGAAAAATGGGTCGAAAGTCTCCGGCCCAAAATGGTTCACGCCGTGCAGTGTCATACGCGCCACACGGCGTGACGGCTCATAAGGCCGCGCTGCTCCCCCCCACCCGACCGGAACACCCGACCGCAACACTCGACTGGATGGCTGGCCGCCGCTCAGCCCCGAGGTTCGAGTCACGCGATGTGGAGGCGCTCCTGGACGCGGTGGAGCAGAGGAGGGACGCCCTGTACCCCAGGCACGGCCGCAGAGTTGCCCCACGCCACAGCCGGCGTCTGTGGAGGGAAGTGGCAGAGGCCGTCACCGCTGCGGCCCTGACACCACGGACAGGCACCCAGTGCCACAAGAAGGTGAACGACCTCGTCAGAGCAGGCAGGGTGAGCCTCCCCATATCCCCCCCTCCCCCATATCCCCCCCTCCCCCATATCCCCCCTCCCCATATCCCCCATAATCCCCCCCTTCCCCCATATCCCCCATATCGCCCCTCCCCCATATCCCCCCTCCCCCATATCCCCCCTCCCCCATATCCCCCCTCATCCCCCATATCCCCCCTCATCCCCCATATCCTCCCTCCCCCATATCCCCCTCCCCATATCCCCCCCTCCCCCATATCCCCCTCCCCCATATCCCCCCTCCCCCATATCCCCCTCCCCCATATCCCCCTCCCCCATATCCCCCATATCCCCACTCCCCCATATCCCCCCTCCCCCATATCCCCCCTCCCCCATATCCCCCCCTCCCCCATATCCCCAAGTGAATCCAGCCCTAACCTTAACCTCTGCAATGCACGCGCAACCGATGGCGTGCATTCATATACCTGCCTAACAGTGTTGCCTTTTACCCCTGCCACCCCCCCACCCCCCCCCCCCCCCACAGGATAAGCGTGCACACAACAATAGGGAGCATGTGAGGACTGGAGGAGGCCCCGCTGATGAGAGGCCACTGACCGAACACGAGGAAAGGGCCCTGGAACTGGCTGGCGGACCTGACGACCGGGAGGTTGCTGATGCAGAGGTCGGGGGCGTAGTAGCAAGTGAGCCACCGACAGCCCGTCCCCATATCCCCCCTCCCCTATATCCCCCTCCCCAATATCACCTGATCACTGCCTGATGTCTAACCATGCATGCTTCATTGTGTATCGCAGGACCAAACGTCCAGGCACCCATCCCCGCAGATGCAGACCGCCCGCAGGATGCCCCTCGGAGGCCACGGGAGACGGAGAGACACAAACCCTCCAGCATGCGACGCCCGCAGGATGCCCCTCGCACACCACGGGAGACGGAGAGACCCGCACCCTCCAGCATGCGACGCCCGCAGGATGCCCCTCGCACACCACGGGAGACGGAGAGACCCGCACCCTCCAGCATGCGACGCCCGCAGGATGCCCCTCGCACACCACGGGAGATGGAGAGACCCGCACCCTCCAGCATGCGACGCCCGCAGGATGCCCCTCGGAGGCCACGGGAGACGGAGAGACCTGGAGCAACAGGGAGACGACACGCCCGTCACGTGCGGGAGCGACCACCCAGCGACGAGGGGGGCAGCCACAGGCCCCCGTCACATCCGAGCCAGGACACCACTACCCAGGACACCACCACCCAGGACACCACTACCCAGGACACCACTACCCGGGACACCACTACCCGGGACACCACTACCCGGGACAGCACTGCCCAGGACACCCCTACCCGGGACAGCACTAACCAGGAAGACGAAATACCGGACAGTGACTCAGAGTGGATGGGTGGAGACGAACCCCCACCCCAAAGTGCCATGGACTCAGAGTGGGACGAAGAGCACGACACAACGCCACTGCTGTCACCAACACCCTCCACCATCGCAGAAACACTCACCTCGGTTGGGCACTTTAGTGATGAGGCGTCTGGTACACTCACTGGTGCGCACAACACAGCCGTCCCGGTACAGCAGGTGGAGGTAGGAGCAGCAGAGGGGCCGGGCGGTCGGAGGGCAGCCCAGCCCAAGCGAACATCTGCCGCCCAGATGGATCCCGGGTTCCTGGAGTTACCACACCCACACATAGATCCGATGCAACCACCGACCCGGAGTCGAGCGAAGAGGGTGACGGGCGGCTTGCGGCGGCTGCAGTCGCAGGTGGAGGAGTCCACCCGCATCCAGGAGCTGGGAGTGGTGCCGGTCATGCGTGCCACCCAAGCTGACACCGCATGGGTGGCGTCCGCGGTGGAGGCAATGGGTGCGACGGTGTCAGACATGGGGAACGGTTTGCGAGGCCTGGGGCTTTCCGTGCAGGCGGCGTCTGTGGCCCAGGAAATGGCTGCCATCTCACAGGAGGCCATGAGCCAGTGCCAGCGCCAGATGGCAGAGGCGCTCAACGCCATAGCCCAGTCTCTGCAGGCCATGGCCCAGTCTCAGCAGGCCATGGCCCAGTCTCTGCAGGCCATCGCTGAGGGCATCGGTGCCAGTGGCCATGTGCGAGCCGGCGTCGCACTGTCACAGACAGGGTTTGCCAACCCCCTGTGCTCCATGGCTGCAAACCTGCAGACCCCTGTCGATACCAGCATGGGCCTCCAGGACTGGCAGCGCCAGATGTCGGGGGGGCGTCGGATGGCCAGTCCGTTCGCATCCCCCACCCATGTAGAGGCCTGGGGGCCATCGGGCACCCCGAGGCAGGAGCAGGTGGTGTGGTCCGTCCCGGCTCCCCCTGTAGGGTAGGTCCCGGTACACCGCGACACCTCGGACTCCCCCCCTTTCGTCCCAGGTGCATCGGGTGGGCAATGGGCAGGACAGGCTGGCAGCTCGCCATCCCAGTCGCCTGGGCCGCAGCCTGGCCCATCTAGGCCAGGATGCCCCAGGAAACGGCCGCCAAAGGGATCCAGTGTCAGAGGGCAGGAATCACAGGAGTCCACCTCCAGTTCTGCTGTACCGTCTGGGGAACCACGTAGACGTAGTCAAAGGGCCCGTAAGGCCAAACAATTAGACACTGAGTAAGTTGGCACGGGTGCAGGGCACAGATGAGTTTTAGGGGCTAGGGTACGTGCAAGAACTCCTTTGGTTTTTAAAGTCAATGTTACACCTACAGAAGCTGCCTTTGTGCTCTGTCCAAAGCGTGCGGGGGTGTCATGTACGTTGAGCGCAAGTGTGTGTGTGAGGGGTGGTCTTACCTCAGCCCCAGGTGAGTCTGCCCCCTTCCCCCTGGTCCGCCATCAACATCCCCCGGGCAGAGGACGGGACCGTGCGCTGCAGTGTCACAGCCGCATGCAGGGATGGTCCGGGTGGATGGTGGTACTGTGGCCATGGGTCAGACATAGTCCAACTATATAGAGCCAGGAGCTCACCGCAGGGCGGGTTGTCATCATCCTCCATGGCCTGCAATAGACACGTGTCCACCCGCAACTGTGTGAGCCCGGCCCGTTGTGCCGCAGGTGGAGCGGCAATGGGGGGGGGTGGTGGTGTGCATGCGGGTGGGGTGGGTGGGGTTGGGAGGGGGGTGAGGGTGCTGGGTGGGTGGATGGGTGGGGGTGTGGATGGTCGGCTGTTGCCATGGTGTGCGGTCTGTGGCCATACTACCCGATTCCCATGCCCATCTAGTCAGTGAAGCGGGCGGCTATCAGTCTGTCCCGTTCCCGCTGGGCCAGCCGGTAACGGTGGACAGCCACCCGCCTGTGTCTACCCCGTCTGCCCTGACCATTACCCCCATCCCCCTCATCTGGGGAGGACTGCGCCTCTTCCTGCTGCTCCTCCACTCCGCCCTCCTCTGCCTGCGGCACATCGCCCCTCTGCTGGGCTATGTTGTGCAGGACGCAGCACACCACAATGATGCGGCCGACCCTATCTGACCGATACTGGAGGGCGCCCCCAGAGAGGTCCAGGCACCTGAAACACATCTTCAGCACGCCAAAGCACCTCTCTATCACTCCCTTTGTCGCTACATGGGCATCATTGTAGCGGTTCTCCGCCTCATTGCGTGGCCTCCGTATAGGCGTCATCGGCCACGATCGCAATGGGTAGCCCCTGTCGCCCAGCAACCAGCCCCTCAGCCGGGGATGGCGTCCCTCGTACATGCCGGGGATGGATGACCGCGACAACACGTATGAGTCGTGTACACTGCCTGGGTAACGGGCGCAGACGTTCAGGATCATCATGCGGTGGTCGCAGACCACCTGTATGTTCATCGAATAGGTCCCCTTCCTATTGGTGATCACGGCCCTGTTATCTGCAGGTGGCCGCACGGCGACGTGCATCCCATCGATCGCGCCCTGGACCATGGGGAACCCGGCCACGGCAGAGAAGCCCACGGCCCGGGCATCTTGGCTGGCCCGGTCCACGGGGAAGCGGATGTAGCGGTGCGCCATGGCATATAGGGCATCTGTCACTGCCCGGATGCACCGATGCACCGATGTCTGCGATATGCCGGACAGGTCCCCACTCGGTGCCTGGAATGACCCCGTTGCATAAAAGTTCAGGGCCACCGTAACCTTGACGGACACGGGGAGAGGGTGTCCCCCGCCAGTGCCACGCGGTGACAGGTGTGCCAGCAGGTGGCAGATGTGTGCCACGGTTTCCCGCCTCATCCGGAGTCTCCACCTGCATTCCCGGTCCGTGAGGTCCTGGTATGACTGCCGGGGCCGGTACACACGGGGCGCCCTCGGGTGCCTCCGTTGCCGTGGGGCCGCGACGTCCTCCCCCCCCTCCTCGTCCTGTCGGTCAGGTGTCCCTCCAGCCTGGGCGGCTGCCGCCTGTCCCTCTGCGGCAGCCTGCGCCGCCTCTCTGGCACGCTCCTCCTCCTCCTCATCCAGGGCAACATAGACATGAGCGGCTGCCGCCATGGCGGCCAACATCGCTGGATGATCTGAAAACATGACGGCCTGGTGGGGGGGAGGGGAACGACGACATGTCATCATTGCCCATATCCCCTCCTTCCCCCCAGCCAGGTGGCATGGACCGCATGGGTCCAACTGTTGGAGGCTGGCACCTGGCCAGGTGGACCAACTCACTTGCCCTCGCATCCCCCTCCCCGGCACGGACCCCCCATCCCCCTCCCCGGCACGGACCCCCCCCAACCTCCACCCCGGCACGGACCCCACCCCCAACCTTCACCCCGGCACGGACCCCCCCCATCCCTCTCCCCGGCACGGACGCCCCCCCAACCTCCACCCCGGCACGGACCCCCCTCAACCTCCACCCCGGCACGGACCCCCCATCCCCCTCCCCGGCACGGACCCCCCCCCAGCCTCCACCCCGGCACGGACCCCCCATCCCCCTCTCCGGCACGGACCCCCCCCAACCTCCACCCCGGCACGGACCCCCCATCCCCCTCCCCGGCACGGACCCCCCCCAACCTCCACCCCGGCACGGACCCCCCCCCAACCTCCACCCCGGCACGGACCCCCTCCCAACCTCCACTCCGGCACGGACCCCACCCCCAACCTTCACCCCGGACGGACCCCCCCATCCCTCTCCCCGGCACGGACGCCCCCCCAACCTCCACCCCGGCACGGACCCCCCCCCAACCTCCACCCCGGCACGGACCCCCCATCCCCCTCCCCGGCACGGACCCCCCCCAGCCTCCACCCCGGCACGGACCCCACATCCCCCTCTCCGGCACGGACCCCCCCCAACCTCCACCCCGGCACGGACCCCCCACCCCCCTCCCCGGCACGGACCCCCCCCAACCTCCACCCCGGCACGGACCCCCCCCAACCTCCACCCCGGCACGGACCCCCTCCCAACCTCCACTCCGGCACGGACGCCCCCCCCCCACCTCCACCACGGCACGGACCCCCCCCCAACCTCCACCCCGGCACGGACCCCCCATCCCCCTCCCCGGCATGGACCCCTCCCAACCTCCACCCCGGCACGGAACCCCATCCCCCTCCCCGGCACGGACCCCCCCCAACCTCCACCCCGGCACGGACCCCCCATCCCCCTCCCCGGAACGGACCACCCCCAACCTCCACCCCGGCACGGACCCCCCCCCCAACCTCCACCCCGGCACGGACCCCCCCCCCAACCTCCACCCCGGCATGGACCCCCCCCCCAACCTCCACCACGGCACGGACCCCCCCCAACCTCCACCCCGGCACGGACCCCCCATCCCCCTCCCCGGCATGGGCCCCCCCCCAACCTCCATCCCGGCACGGACCCCCCATCCCCCTCCCCGGCACGGACCCCCTCCAACCTCCACCCCGGCACGGACCCCCCATCCCCCTCCCCGGCACGGACCCCCACCCAACCTCCACCCCAGCACGGACCCCCCCCCAACCTCCACCCCGGCACGGACCCCCACCAACCTCCTCCCCGGCATGGACCCCCCCCCAACCTCCACCCCGGCACGGACCGCCCAACCCCCTCCCCGGCACGGACCCCCCATCCCCCTCCCCGGCACGGACCCCCCCCCCAACATCCACCCCGGCACGGACCCCCCATCCCCCTCCCCGGCACGGACCCCCCCCCACCTCCAACCCGGCACGGACCCCCCATCCCCCTCCCCGGCACGGACCCCCCCATCCCCCTCCCCGGCACGGTCCCCCCCATCCCCCTCCCCGGCACGGACCCCCTCCCGGCACTCCCCCGGAGCCCAGCCTACTCTAACCCCCCCCCCCCCCCCCCGCCGCACACACACACACACACAACAAGAGACACACCTCTCCTCACGCATTCAGACTGCGGCCACGCCATCGCCTGCCCAGAGCCAACCCCTCAGGCCGTCACTCACCTCCACGCTGGTCGGCGTGAACCTGGAGTACAGGGTCACGCCGATGAAAAGGAGGTTTAATTTACGTCGACGTGAACGGTCATCACGTCGACGGGACTTCGGCCCATCCGGAAGGGAGAATATCGGCAGGCCGAAAATCGGCTGCCTTGCGCAGACCCGTGACATTCTCCGACGGCAGCGGCGACATTAACGCCCCGCCGACTTTTCTCCCTTCGGAGACTTCGGCAACCGACGGGGGCGGGATTCGCGGCGGCCAACGGCCATTCTCCGACCCTCTGGGGATCGGAGAATGACGCCCCATATCACCAATGAAATACTTCTGAAGTATGGTTGCTGCTACAGTGTAGGAAACACGGAGCTGGATTTGCACACAGGGAGCCCCCACAAACAGCAAGATGATATTGGACAGATCATCTGTTTTTGTGATGTGTGCAAGGGATAAATATTGGCCCCAGGACACTGGGGTCAACGCCACTTCTTTTCTTCAAGATAACGAATGCAAGCTTTTGTATCCACCTGAGAAGGTAGATGGGACTTTGCTTTAATGTCCCATTCGAAAGATGATGGGCTGGTTCCTCCGATTTTGCAGCTAAGTGCCGACGCCAGCGTGGGAACTGTGGCATTTTACGACGCCAAAATCGGCACGGAACCCTCACCGATTCACCAGTGAGGGGCTAGCAATGGCACGGGGTAGAACCCCCAGATCCTGCGGGAAAAGCGGTCGGATAATGGCCGGATCCAAGGCCGCGCATGCGCACAGTGATGACCTGCAGTGGACACGCCGTACAACATGACGCCGGCCGCGCGCGGACCTGACTTGCCAGATAGTGCCTCCCCGGATCCCCCCTTGCCTCCCCCCAACCACCCCCCACCAGTCCCCCCAGCCCTCGCCGAAGCCCCCCCGGCCAGCGGCACGGTTCCCCACGACTGCGGTGGCATTGGACACAGACCGCAGCTGCCACGCGGGGTTCTTGAAAACTGAGAGCATACGTGTCCCACGCCATCGGGAACCCGGCCCATCGAGGGCGGAGCAACGGGGGAGAGCTTTCAGGTAACATCCGCCTTGTTACCCGATGACGCCATTTTGGAGGGGCCGGAGCATCTGGAAACAGGCGCCATCCCCAATTTGGTCATAAAAAGGAATTCTCCACCCAATCGCCGATTATGAAATCGGCAAATGGAGAATCCCACCCGGTACCTCCAACAGTGCAGCATTCCCTCAGTACTACTCTCTAGGTTATGGGCTCAAGTCTGTGGAGCAGAATAAAGAATGTTTTCAGTCTGATGGAGGTGGTGAACCTTGGGCACTAACCTCTGATTTTGGCGATACAGATACTGAGAAACCAGCTGCACATTTCCAGCATTTATTCTTTCTCATTTGCAGCATTTTTCATTTTTTTCTCTCTCTGTGTGACCAGGTTTTTTTGTACACACAATTGAAGCTGTAGTCTAGATGAACAGCTTTAACATGGGCAGATAACAGAGATGTATAACTCAGCATGGATTGGATTGTACCTGACTCTGGTTACAGCTCAGCAGTCACTATAATGGATTTGCCAGAGGGTATCCATTACCCTCAGGATGTTGCCTGAAACCTGAATATGTTGCACAGCTGTAGAATTCCTGTTTCCTGTTATGTGTGGAAATGTGAAAGGCACTGCCATAAATCTCACAGTGAGCACTGAGGCAGTTCCTGACTCTAATTTGGAAAAGCCGCACTTTGCTGCCATTGTATTAGACATCTGCAATGTACAACTGAGAATCCAAATGTTTCAGTCGGTGTAATAGTTCACTCACAAACACACCAAAACTTTGACAGGTCACATATATACTGCAGCCAATCTTAAAACAACTCTGTCTCTCTGTTTTGCTCAATGGGTGTGATACCTGACTCCAGTCAGGATGTGTCAGTTCAAGCTACACACCAGGATTAAAGTGCACGCAATCTAATGATGTGCCGAGAGAATGTCACATTGTCTGAACTACTGATCAGACAGATTTTCTGGAACAGGCAGGTGGCACCTTGGTTTAACGCCTTTGTTCTCTTGGAGCTCAATGGGTAACTTTCTTATCTTTGTGTCAGAAAATCATGGGTTCAGGGCCTACCCCACAGACGTGGGGCTGGATATGCGCCTTGGGCTTCTGAGCCCCGGCGATGGACTCAAATGGGGATCAAGAGCCTGCACTGTGTGGGAACCAGTCACCCCAGAGGGGCCAGTTAATGATCAGAGGACAAACTTCCCATCCAATTAAGGAAAGTGGTGGGCTCTTCAAGCAAGAAGGCTAATAATAGAGGCTTTCCAGCTTGAAAGCAACATGTGTGATATATTTGCAGGTCTAAACACTGTTGCACAACATGGAGTTCAAGTAGTCAACTTTATTGGTGTATTCAGGTTTGCTTATAATAAATAAATAATCTTTATTGTCACAAGTAGGCTTAAATTAACACTGCAACAAAGTTACTGTGAAAAGCCCCTAGTTGCCATATTCCGGCACCTGTTCAGGTACACAGAGGGAGAAATCAGAATTACTCAGCTGGTATGGGAATTGAACCCGTGCTGCTGGTCATGTTCTGCACCACAGCCTAGCTGTCTAGCTCACTGAGCTAAACCAGCACACATACACAAATGTCTACAAGACTGTGGTACTATACTTCTCCCTCCTTAATGAAAAAATACAAATTGTTCAATAACTAAAAGCAAAATACTGGAAATCTGAAAACAAAATAGAAACTGATGAAAAAACTCACCAGATAGGCCAGCATCTGTGGAGAGAAAAACAAAGGGCGCGATTTACTGACCTCGTCACACCTGACTTGATGATGTGACAAGGACATTGAACCTCCCGCGAGACTCTTGATGCTCGAGACGTCTTGTGAGATTCAACCGAACCTCATGAGGTTGCAATCTGCTTCTCGCCCTCACGAGGCACCCTGGCCGTGCCACCCTTTCAAAATAGTGCCCCAATCTCCGAGGAGCCGGTCTAGCGGGCGAATTCAGCTCTCCACTTCAAAAATTTTTCCAAGTATGGGCTAGACTGTAGGAAACTCCCCAAGGCCCAAAAATGACGAAGGACGCAATCTAACGGAAAGGTTTTTAAGTGTGGTAGCGAGTGAGAATTGCCCGGTGTTTCCCAAAGGCCGATTCGGCGAGACCACCACCTGTATCTAAAGCCAATTAGGGCTGGTAATGATGCCCCACAGGCCTCACATCGGAAATGACTGTCCCGCCAGCTGATTCACCTGGACCGCGCCCAGCAGCTCCCCATTAATGAGAGGGAGCAGCTCTTAAACTGCCTGTGATGCAGCAGCGGTCAACAAGAGGACCGCCACCCAGTGCCGCAAGAAGCTCAACGACCTCCGAGGGCCGCACGGGTGAGTTGGCATCGGCCCAGTGGCACCGGTCCTGCCTGCCACCACCACCCCCCCAATGACCATGCAGTTGTCACCGCCCTCAGCACAATACCGCACCTGTAGCCCAGCACACCCTGGCACCCACCAGCACATCCCACCCATTCCCAGCAGTAGTGCCCATGCCTGTCCCCCACCATAGCATCTCCCTCGCCCGTGATGCATGAAGCGTGCAGTTCACGATGCCCTCTCTCTGGCCCATAACAGGCAAGAAACGGCCCAAATGGGCGGTGGGATGCAAGACATCAGAATCCTTACCCCTACAAGGAACTGGCCCTGGAGGTCGTGCGAGTGGCCAAGGACAGAGCAGTCACCAACATTGAGCCTGGTCTGAGCCCAGAGGTGAATATCCAATGGCCGTCAACCAGATGAACTGTTGCACGTGTGTTGTTCATGACAGATATAAGGATCCTTCCCTCTCAGTGATCACATGTCACGCCCGCAGGATCTCCATCTGATGGTGCTGGCCCATGCATGGTGCCCCCCCCCCCTCCCCCGCCTTCCAAGAGAAAACCACGGAGGAGAGCTCCGAGGATGCCACCATCGAGGTGTCACAGTTGCCACTGCCACCCTTCACCAGCGCAGAGACAAAAACCTTGGTGAGCAAAAGTAGTGGACAGGCGTCTGGGGCACAGTCTGGTGAGCACCACACATTGTTTGATGCACATCAGGTGGAGACAGGAACATCCACCGAGACAGCGGTCGGAGGTCTGCTGCATCCCAGGACCCAGCTGGGTCCCAGTCCAATGTCAAGCTTCTGGATCAGCTTATCCCGGAGTTGATTCAGACCCTACAGTGCGGCCGTGAGATTCGGAGCGGGGTGTCAGCGGATCCATAGCCAATTGGAGGAGTTCCAAAGGCTACAGGCACAGGCGATGGTGCTGGCAATGCGTGGCACCGAGACCACACTGCTAAGGTGGTGACCGCAGTGGAGAGACTGGAACACAACATCAGCAGCATGGTTGGTGATGTCCAAGGTATTGCTCAGTCAGTGACAGCCATGGCTGCGGGTCTCATCAGCATGTCCCAGTCACTGGGGGATGTGTCCCTGACACAGGCGGACATAGCCAAGGTACTGCAGAGGGTGCCTCAATTCAGGTGGGCGTTGCTAACGCGGTCCGGTGAATGCGCAATCCCTGGGGACTGGTTCGAGTCTCAGGTGGATCTTGCATGGCGGTGCGAAGCATGTCCCAGTATCAGGTGGGCATTGTCGAGGCGCTCCAGGGCATGTCCCTGACGTAGCATAAGCTGCTTCCTTGATGTGCACTCTGACAAAGGAAGGCTCAGATTTGGAGATAGCTTTAACACATTTATCAAACTGTTAATGATTCTCCTACTTGGATTCGACTCTCCTGTTAATCCTTCTATAGCGACTCAGGCTAGCTAACCAGTCTGCTGCAATCCACGTGGTGGGTGTGATGTGTTTCAATCAACCCTGTCTGTACTCACTAAGTATCTCCACTGGAAAGAGGAAGATCATGTGTGCTGTGTTCTTTTATATGGGTATGTGTAATGCCCCCCTGTGGTAGAGTCAATTCTGGGTGTGTCATGACTGCCCATTGGTCATGTCCTATCTTACTGACCTATTGGTTGAATGTCTGTGTGCTTCATGATGTCTCTGGTGCTCCCTCTAGTGTCTAGCTAGGTGTAGTGTGTTCACATTAACCCCTTGTGTATTTACAGTGATGCATATCACCACAGTCACCAGCTCTCCCGAGTCCCCACCTCCTGAAAATGGCGTGTCCCGGAGTCAGCAGGCGGAACAGGCTGGCACAGCGAGGCATGTGACACCCCCAAGTCGGCTGGGACCCTTTAGCCCTAGGCCCTCCAGGGGCTGGCTATCAGGGGCATCGAAGGCCACAGGGTGCAGTATGCAGCAAGCTGCCTCCACCTCTGATGTGCATCCTGGGGACACACCTAGATATAACGGCATCGCACGGAGGGCTAAGCAGTTTGAGAATCACTGAGAGGGCACTCGGACAGAGGGGACGGCACTATCAGTAGCTAGGGACAATTAAGGTCACCATTGTACACCATTAAAACACGTTACGTCCAAGACATGTGAAGCTTCTGTCACGTTATTCTGCACTGCAGGCCCTCCCATCTCCTGCTGCCTTCACCCTCCCCCAGACCCAGCCCCGAGGGCACGGTGATGCTTCAATGAGGGCCTCCCCCTCCCCCATATGCAGGTGATGGGTGTGAGCGCCCTGTCAGCAGACAGAAAGGAGTCAGACTATGGAATAGACTGAGGAGCACCAGAGCTCAGCTCACAGTGGGTTATCATCACCCTCCTGCCTGTATATTGACCCGCTGACAGTGCCGACACAGGCCCATTAACCTGAAGTGATATTACACAGTCCCCGGAAGAGTGGATCAGGGGGGCACAGCATATCACCACAAACCGGATGACCCTCTGGGGGTGTACTGCAGTGCAACACCAGAGCAGTCGAGGCAGCGGGACACATTTTCAGCAGTCTGATACACCGCTCAATGACAGCCTCATTATATTGTGACTCCGCATCGGTCACCGGCCTTCGTACTGACGTCAATAGGCAGGATCTGAGCGCGTACCCCTTATCCCTCAAGGACCAACCGGCCAGCCTGAGGTGTCACTTGAAAATGTCGGGGATCTCCGGTTGTCCCAGGATGTAGCTGTCCCCAGATCCCTGCCAGGAACTTTACTCGGACCGGGCGCAGGTTCTCTCCCTGATGCACACACTCACCTCTGGTCGCGGGTATGTCCCCCGTGCTGAGGCCCAACTCCTCGGTGTTTGATCGTTGGCTGCTACCTCTGTGGTGTTGATGCCTCCAGTGTTCAGGCAAAGTGTCCTGGCTTCACAGACTGATTAAGATGCTAGGAAGTAACACTCGTCTGCGACATGGCACATCTAATCCACGGAAATCCACTTGGGAGCTGCAGAGCGCTCACATAACTATCATTGCTAATTCCCTATTAGTGACAGCCTCCAGCTGTGCAGCCAAAGGTCACCAAGGTCAGTGGGAGTTAAAGTGACCTGCACTATGTTACCATGGACAGGGCTCTGTCCTGGGGGTGTTTGGTGGAATGAACAAGCAGCAGCTGAAGTTGCCCTGGTATGGTTATACAGCCTCTGTCCAGGGGGTGGCAT
This sequence comes from Scyliorhinus torazame, assembly GCF_047496885.1. Lineage (NCBI taxonomy): Eukaryota > Metazoa > Chordata > Chondrichthyes > Carcharhiniformes > Scyliorhinidae > Scyliorhinus > Scyliorhinus torazame. Next base: position 155,826,883 of record NC_092707.1, on the reverse strand, counting down.
GTTGGATCCATGGGCACTGAGACCATCATCACCCGGCCTAGGAGCAATCCCCCAAAGATGCCGGCTGACCAACCTCCCCCTCCACCCGCCCCGACTGGGGCCTTGCCTCCCTGGGGGCACCCCTGATTTGTTATGTTGTAGGTGTAACATAAGCAGCTTCCTTGTGGTGCACTTGACAAAGGAAGGTTCAGACGTGGAGATAACTTCAACACGTTTATTAAACTATTTACACTTCTATTACTCGGGTTCGACACAACTGCTAATCCTACTATAGCTACCCAGACTGACGAACCAGTTGCTGCAATCCACGTGGTGGGTGTAATATTGAATCAACCCTGTGTCTCTACTCACTGACTGTCTCCACTGGAAAGAGGCAGATCATGTGTGTGGTGTCCTTTATGTATGGGTTGGTGTAATGCCCCCCTGTGGTCGTGTCACCTCCGTGTGTATCGTGAGTGTCCATTGGTCCTGTCCTATCTAACTGATCTATTGGTTGAGTGTGTGTGTGTGATGACTTTGGTGCTCCCTCTAGTGTCTAGCTAGCCTACATGCATTTACATTGATACACATCACCACAACCCCCACCCGCCCCACGAGCACTGGACCCGTTAATGAGATGGAGATTGGCCTTAATTGGTGATTATTGGTTTCTCGCCATGTCGTGGCAGGGTCCGGTTCTCGCCAACGGGAGTGGGCGGGTTAGATTGGAAACTGACACGGTGGCGCAGTGGTTAGCACTATTGCCTCATGGAGCCGAGGTCCCAGGTTCGATTCCAGTTCTGGGTCACTGTCCATGTGGAGTTTGCACATTCTCCCCGTGACTGCGTGGGTTTCGCCCCCACAACCCAAAGATGTGCAGGTTAGGTGGATTGGCCACTCTTTTGAGGTTCACCAACAAAACAGAAGAAAGGAAAACAAACTGAGGGACAAAGCAAAAAAGGGCCACTCCTGTTAGGGGCACTGCCCGAACATAACAAAGATCAACGGAAACTTAAAAACATCAAATAAGAGTGCAGTTAAAGGGGTCAATAAAGCATCCCAGCCCCTGCAGTGCCCACTGGGCACGGAAGGTAGGTGGATTGGCCAAGCTAAATTTCCCCTTAATTGGATTTTAAAAAATTAATTGGGTACTCTAAATTGATTTTAAAAAAGAAATAGGGCTTAAGTGGTGATAATTGGTTTCCCGTCACGCTACCGCGAGATCCCAATTTCTGCTTCAACTTCAGGCTTCTTTCTCTCACTCAAACCCTCTCATGACTCTCTTTCTGCCTGGATTATTTTTCTTCTACTGACTGTGCTAAATGTGGCTTCAGCAATGAACACCTTGTCTCCTAAGGAATAATTCCGTTGATGTCCTGCTGGTAGTCATGTGAGTGTATTATGGTCACGAAACAAATAAATTGCTGGTTTGTGATGTTTCTTTCAATTTGTATCCACCATTTGCTTAACAAGAACAGACTTAACAATTTGTACTGTGTGCTCAGCTGCTCCATTTAAAGCAAGATGATATGGCGGAATTCTAATGTGTTTTTCCCATTCATTCTCATGCAATTTGAAACTCTTCTGAACAAAACCTAAGTCCGTTGTTGGACACTAGGAACACATAAGCTGCTAACAAACTCCGCAAAGCATGGCGGGCCAGCGTCAAACCGACGCCGGCCCTGATTCCGACACAAAATCCATTCTCCGCCCGATTGCCGAACACGATTTCGGGCTATGGAGAATCCTGTCCCATAATGATCTAGCCCACTCTAAAACTGCCATCTGACTTTGGTACTCCCACTATGGGAGTCACCCAATTACTTTGTTCTACTTTAAAGATAATGGATGGGATTCTCCGTAGGCCGACGACGAAATTGTGTTTGGCGATCGGGCGGAGAATGGATTTCCACGGCGAAATTGGGGCCAGTGCCGGTTTGCCGCCGGTCCATCATGCCGCCAGTCCTCCAAACTGGTGTCATTGTGCCGTGAGCTACGTGCCATTTCAACGGCATCGGTAGGTCATTGGCCGGCCCACCCATGATGATCCGCCCCTGATGAGCCAAGTTCCTGACGGCACGGGACACGTGTGGTCCCAGCGGTCGGGAACCCGTCGTGCCGGCTGTGGACTGTGTCCAGCGCCGCCACACTCGACTGGGATCCGTGCCGCTGGCTGTGGTGGGCTTCTGCTAGGGCTGGGGGGACTGGTGGGGTGTGGCCAAGGTGTGGGCTGTGGGGTCGTGGATAGCGGGTTGGGTTTGTGCATGGCCGGTGCGATATTGTACGGCGCAACCGCTACAGGTCGTCAGCCATGCGCAGGCGCGGACTGGGACCAGGCCATTTTCGGTGCGTGAGGCAGGACTTTCAGTCGCCGCTGGTGCTAGCCCTCCATCGGTGGGTTTCGCACCAATTTTTTTGTCGTAAAAGACCACACATGCTCCACTGGCGCCGGCACTTAGCCGCTGAAACGGAGAATCCAGCCCAATATGCTCCGTCACAAGTCCTTTCAGATCTTGCTCAACTGTCTCATTTAGAGCTCAGGGTATTGGACGAGGCCTGCATTAAACCGGCCATGTGTTCCTCTGAACCTGTACATTAGCCTTGTATCCTTGAACGGTTTGCTGGTTTCACTAAACACCTGATGTTATTTATCGGTCACATCGTCCATCGATGTGAGTTTAGCTTTGACACGCTGCTAGCCAGTTTTCTTAACAAGGTTGGTTTATCAGCCTCACCAGAATGATGAGCAATTTTGCACATTGCTCCTTGTATGTGACTGGGGATTTTCTCTCCTCCCTAACTTTGATATTTTGTGTTTGATTTCTCCAGTTAATGCTGCCTCGACTTTTCATGATTCAGGAATTGTTGATGCACTGGTATCAACTTCCATGTTCACCGGATCTCCATCCAACATTACTTGGACTACGATGTCTTACAAATTTCCACTGTACATCATGTACTTCAGATTGTATAGGTCTTTACCAATCCCTCGGTGGCCTGGTGCTGTCCGACAGCTGTATGAAGTGACTGCACCTTCCTCCAGCCAGCACTTGCTTCATTTACATTTTTCGACATGCCTTGGCAGGATGATCCTGCAACTATTGCGCTTTGCCCTTGAATGGACAATTCTATGCCCAAACTTGGCCTTACTACTGGTAACAGGGGGCGTGATCTAACCAAACAAAATCAGAGTCCGTTCTGGGTGGGATAGTGGCAACGTCCCCAGCGCTATCTAACGGTACTCTGTTGCTATTTCGGGCCCCAGCGATGAACAATCCCCCCCCCCAGGCCGAACTTAATGTCATTTCCTACACTGAGGAACTCCGACAAACAAAACCTTTTATTGCAGGAAGTGATTTGGAAGCTGTAGCGCACAAAGACTCCGAGAGACGAATAGAGTGAAGTCGATGAGGCTTTATTAAGCGTGACTGTTTCCCCCGCAGTTCAGTAGTAAACTACCTGCGGGGGAGGGCTCCAGGTACTTATACTCCTTCAGGGCGGAGCTAGAGGTCAACGTCCAACCAGGACCCGGGATCTGTCAGCCAATGACATCATGGCTTCACAGTCCCACATGACCCCTAATGCATACTACCACATTCACCCCTTGTTAAAAATAAACCCGGCGGGGTGATGCTTCGCATGGTGGTAAGGGTTTACAAGGCTGGTCCTGGGAGGAAAACTTTCACATGTTATAACAGTATGTACAAGGTTTTTTTTGTTTCAACTATTTACAGTAATCGTCAGGAAAAGACTAAATGTTCTCGTTAAAAGTCCACATTGTACTGTTAGATCGACGCCACGAGTCGGTGGGGCGGTCTGGTCGTCCGTGTCGATCGCCTCGGCCCCAGTGGTGGTGGTGCTTGTTCCGGTGTTGTCTTCTCCGGGAGCCTTACTGTTTCAGCTTGGGCTTTATTCCTGGTCGGGCCTGGGAGGAGGACTGATCCTCCTGGGAAGGGGGCGGTTGCGGGGTGCGGCAGTGGCAGGAAGGGGGGGGGGGTTGGGTGATTGGTGTCGGGGTGGTGTGTGTGTTGCCGGCGGGCGCCAGATCTCGCAGAGAGACCGTGTCCTGTCGGCCGTCGGGGTACTCCACGTAGGCGTACTGCGGGTTTGCGTGAAGGAGGTGAACCCTTTCGACCAACGGGTCCGACTTGTGCGCCCGCACGTGCTTTCGGAGCAAGATGGGTCCTGGGGCCGCCAGCCAGGTCGGCAGCGACGTTCCAGAGGAGGACTTCCTGGGGAAGACAAGGAGGCGCTCATGAGGCGTTTGATTAGTGCTAGTACACAGTAGCGACCGGATGGAGTGGAGGGCGTCCGGAAGGACCTCCTGCCACCGGGAAACTGGGAGGTCCCTGGACCGTAGGGCCAGTAGGACGGTCTTCCAGACCGTGCCGTTCTCCCTCTCTACTTGCCCGTTCCCCCGGGGGTTGTAGCTGGTCGTCCTGCTCGAGGCTATCCCGTTGCTGAGCAGGAACTGGCGCAGCTCGTCACTCATGAAAGAGGACCCCCTGTCGCTGTAGACGTATGCGGGGCAACCAAACAGTGTGAATATGGTGTTCAGGGCTTTAATGACTGTGGCCGCGGTCATGTCAGAACAGGGGATGGCGAATGGGAAGCGGGAGTACTCGTCCACCACATTAAGGAAGTATATGTTGCGGTCGGTGGAGGGGAGGAGTCCTTTGAAATCCAGACTAAGGCGTTCAAAGGGGCGGGAAGCCTTAATGAGGTGCGCACCATCCGGCCTGAAAAAATGCGGTTTGCACTCTGCGCAGATGTGGCAGTTCCTTGTGACTGTACGGACCTCCTCTAAGGAGTATGGGAGGTTGCGGGTCTTGATAAAGTGGAAAAACCGAGTGACCCCCGGGTGGCAGAGGTCCTCGTGGAAGGTTTGGAGGCGGTTAATTTGTGCGTTGGCACATGTGCCGCGGGATAGCGCATTGGAGGGCTCGTTCAGCTTTCCGGGACGATACAGGATCTCGTAGTTGAAGGTGGAGAGCTCGATCCTCCACCTTAAGATCTTGTCGTTTTTGATTTTGCCCCGCTGTGCATTATCGAACATGAAGGCTACCGACCGTTGGTCCGTGAGGAGAGTGAATCTCCTGCCGGCCAGATAATGCCTCCAATGTCGCACAGCTTCCACTATGGCTTGGGCTTCCTTTTCCACTGAGGAGTGGCGGATTTCTGAAGCGTGGAGGGTTCGGGAGAAGAAGGCCACGTGTCTGCCCGCTTGGTTAAGGGTGGCCGCTAGAGCTACGTCGGAGGCGTCGCTCTCGACCTGGAAGGGGAGGGACTCGTCGATGGCGCGCATCGTGGCCTTTGCGATATCCGCTTTGATGCGGCTGAAGGCCTGGCAAGCCTCTGTCGACAGCGGGAAGGTCGTGGTCTGTATTAGGGGGCGGGCCTTGTCTGCGTACTGGGGGACCCACTGGGCGTAGTATGAAAAAAACCCCAGGCAGCGTTTCAGGGCTTTTGAGCAGTGCGGGAGGGGAAATTCCATGAGGGCGCGCATACGTTCGGGGTCGGGGCCTATTATCCCATTGCGCACTACGTAGCCCAGGATGGCTAGCCGGTTGGTGCTAAAAACGTTCTTGTCCTCATTGTACGTGAGGTTCAAGGCTTTAGCGGTCTGGAGGAATTTTTGGAGGTTGGCGTCGTGGTCCTGCTGATCGTGGCCGCAGATGGTTACATTGTCGAGATACGGGAACATGGCCCGCAACCCGTGTTGATCAATCAACCATTTGGTCCATCTCTCGTTGGAAGACCGAGACCCCGTTTGTGACGCCAAATGAGACCCTTAGGAAATGGTATAATCGCCCGTCTGCCTCGAAGGCTGTGTACTTGCGGTCACTTGGGCGGATGGGGAGCTGATGGTAGGCGGACTTGAGGTCCACGGTGGAGAAGACTTTATATTGGGCAATCCGATTGACCATGTCGGATATGCGGGGGAGAGGGTACGCGTCTAGTTGTGTGTACCTGTTGATGGTCTGGCTATAGTCTATGACCATCCTTTGCTTATCCCCTGTCTTTACTACTACCACCTGTGCTCTCCAGGGACTATTGCTGGCCTGGATTATGCCTTCCTTTAGTAGCCGCTGGATTTCGGACCGAATGAAGGTCCGGTCCTGGGCGCTGTACCGTCTGCTCCTAGTGGCGACGGGTTTGCAATCCGGGTTGAGGTTTGCAAACAAGGACGGGGGTTGCACCTTGAGGGTTGCGAGGCCGCAGATAGTGAGTGGGGGTATTGGGCCGCCGAATTTGAAGGTAAGGCTCTGTAGATTGCACTGGAAGTCTAATCCCAGTAATGTGGGGGCGCAGAGTTGGGGAAGGACGTAGAGCCTGTAGTTTTTGAACTCCCTCCCCTGCACCGTTAGGGTAACTATGCAGAAGCCTTTGATCTGTACGGAGTGGGTTCCTGCAGCTAGGGAAATCTTTTGTGCGCTGGGGTGGGTGGTCAAAGAACAGCGTCTTACCGTGTCGGGGTGGATAAAGCTCTCGGTGCTCCCGGAGTCGACTAGGCATGGTGTCTCGTGCCCGTTTATCAGCACCGTTGTCGTCGTCGTCTGGAGTGTCCGGGGCCGAGATTGGTCCAGCGTTATTGAAGCGAGACGTGGTTGCAGTAGTTGAGCGTCTTCTTCGAAACCCGTGGAGCCGTCGACACTGGGGTCCGTTGTTGCCGTCCAAGATGGCGTCGGGGTTGAACAAAATGGCTGCCCCCATGCATCGCACATGGCTGGGGGGTCACAAGATGGCGGCGAGGGTGGACAAAATGGCCACCCCCATGCGTCGGACAGGTCTTGGGTGGTCCAAGATGGCAGCGCCCTTCCTCCCCTCGTGGTGGCCGGGACCCAAAATGGCTGTGCCTGCGGGTCGCACATGGGGCGCTGGGGGGGTTGGGGAGCGTTAGGAACGCGCGGGGCTCCCTCATCTCTGGGGACAGCGGTGGTCGGGACCCAAATTGGTAGCGCCGGCGGATCATACGTGGGGCGCGGGGGGGGGGGTTTGGGGGGCGTTAGAGCCGCGCAGAACTCCCTCTTCTCCGGGGAGAGCGGTGGTCAGGACCCAAAGTGGTAGCGCCGGCGGGTCATACATGGGGCGCGGGGGGGGGGTTGGGGAGCGTAAGCGGCGTGCAGGGCTCCCTGTTCTCCCGGGACCGCAGTGGTCGGGACCCAGAGTGGCTGCGCCTGCGGGTCGTACATGGGGCGCAGGGGGGGTTGGGGAGCGTAAGCGGCGTGCAGGGCTCCCTGTTCTCCCGGGACAGCGGCGACCTCGCGGGACCGGCACACAACCGCGAAATGGCCCTTTTTCCCGCAGCTCTTGCAGATCGCTGCGCGGGCCGGGCAGCGCTGCCGGGGGTGTTTCGCTTGGCCGCAGAAATAGCAGCGGGCGCCCCCGGTACGACTTGGCGTTTGGACCGCGCAAGCCTGCGGGGTGTCCGGGGGGGGGGGGGTGGGTTTGTCGCGACGGGTACGTACGGAGCCCAATGGGCTGCCGCACGGTTGGGGCCGTAGGTGCGGGTATTTCGCGCGGCCACGTCTAGGGAGGCTGCTAGGGCCCGTGCCTCTGAGAGTCCTAGCGACTCTTTTTCTAGAAGTCTTTGGCGGATTTGGGAGGAGTTCATACCTGCCACAAAAGCATCGCGCATTAACATGTCCGTGTGTTCAATTGCGTTCACCGACGGGCAGCTGCAGGCTCGTCCCAAAATTAGTAGCGCGGCGTAGAATTCATCTATCGATTCTCCGGGACTTTGCCGTCTCGTTGCGAGTTGATAGCGAGCGTAGATCTGGTTCACTGGGCGGACATAGAGACTTTTCAGTGCTGCGAACGCCGTCTGGAAATCCTCTGCGTCTTCGATGAAAGAGAAAATCTCCGTGCTTAACCTCGAGTGCAGGACCTGTAGTTTTTGGTCTTCTGTGACCCGGCCGGTGGCCGTTCTGAGGTAGGCCTCGAAACAAGTCTGCCAGTGCTTGAAAGCTGCTGCCGCGTTCACTGCGTGGGGGCTGATCCTCAGGCATTCCGGGATGATCCTGAGCTCCATAGTCCTTTTTAGTCACGCTTAATAAATTGTAGCGCACAAAGACTCCGAGAGACGAATAGAGTGAAGTCGACGAGGCTTTATTAAGCGTGACTGTTTCCCCCGCAGTTCAGTAGTAAACTACCTGCGGGGGAGAGCTCCAGGTACTTATACTCCGCCTTCAGGGCGGAGCTAGAGGTCAACGTCCAACCAGGACCCGGGATCTGTCAGCCAATGACATCATGGCTTCACAGTCCCACATGACCCCTAATGCATACTACCACAGAAGCCATTTTTAAAATGGTGCCCCGATCTCAAACCCCCCCCCCATGCAACCCCGATCCTCCCCAAAGCCCCAACTCACCTGTTGGAGGGTCCTCGAGTCCCCCCGCACCCCACCACAAACCGACAGGGTATCCCTGGGCCCAATCCCCGATGTGGGCAAAATGCCAGCTTGGCACCACTACACTGGTGCCCTGGCAGTGCCAGCTGTGCACCCTGGTGGCACTGCCAAGGTGCCCAAGTAGCACTGTCGGGGTGAATGGGTGGCACTGTCAGGGTGCCAGGCCATCAGTGCCAAGGTGCCTGGGTGGTACCAGCAGTGCCAGGGTGAAAGCCTGGCCAGAGACCGATCACCCAGAGATCTCCGATCATCTGAGAAACCTCGCAAGTGCCTGTATGTCTGGTCGTCGTTGTGGGAACCAGTACTAAGCGGCGCTCGGTTGTGGTCTCCTCGGGTGGCCTTTCGATCCGGCGTCAGCATGGCTAAGTGGCTTTTAAACTCACTTAGCTGGGAGCCAGATCTCGACATCTCGCGCGGTCTGGTTAGATCCCGCGAGGCGTAATGACCTCACGACACGGCACGGTAGCACAGTGGTTAGCAGTGTCGCTTCACAGCTCCAGGGTCCCAGGTTCGATTCCGGCTTGGGTCACTGTCTATGCGGAGTCTGCACATCCTCCCCGTGTGTGCGTGGGTTTCCTCCGGGTGCTCCGGTTTCCTCCCACAGTCCAAAGATATGCGGGTTAGGTGGATTGGCCATGATAAATTGCCCTTAGAGTCCAAAGGGGTTGGGTGGGGTTGCTGGGTTACGGGTATGGGGTGGAGTTCTGGGCTTAAAATGGGGGTGCTCTTTCCAAGGGCCGGTGCAGGCTCGATGGGCTGAATGGTCTCCTTCTGCACTGTAAATTCTATGTAATCTATGACTGTCAGGAATCCTGGGAGAGGCCTCCCTCGTGATCTACCGGCCAGATTCCAGCAGCACACGGCTGACAAATCGCACCCAGGAGTTCTTTGTGCCTCTGCTACTAATAATTGCTGTCGTGGGGACCTTCTGCTTCCTCAGTTGTACCTTATTCAGCAGATAGTTAGCAGCAGTTGCCCAAAAGTTCCTGGCCATTGGGATTCTCTGTTCCTGTTGGCAGTGCAGCCTCACCCACGTGTTTCCCGGTGGCTTCTTTTCTTAAAATTTAAAGTACTCAATTATTTTTTTTCCAATTAAAGGGCAATTTAATGTGGCCAATCCACCTACCCTGCCTATCTTTGCATTGTTAAGGTGAAATCCACGCAGACACGGGGAGAATGTGCAAACTCCACACGGACAGTGACCCAGGGCTGGGATTGAACCTGGGTCCTTAGTGCTGTGAGGCGGCAGTGCTAACCACTGCTCCATTGTGCCGCCCCATGTGGGGTGGCTTCAATAGGAAATCCCATTGACAAGTGGCGGGAGTAGAGAATCCCACCACCAGCAAACGGCGTGCCACCGAGAGACACGCGGCAGGGGCACCCGTTAACTTTGGCCTCTCCCAAGTCACATTTTGCCATGTCCATGAACAATGCTGTTTGGCAAGCTATGTTGAAAATTAACTTTGGCAAAGTTGTCAACTTACTGAGAATGCATTTACCTTTTAAACCACACATAATTCTGTCCTACAATGCTCTCTCCTAAAAAATTCTCTCAACCCACATTGGAGAGATAGCTTTTTCAAAATCATGATCAAGTCTCCAATGTCCTCGCTGGGCAACTGATTCCTTGTTCCATACCAATATCTCTCAGCAATCTCCAAAGTTGTGAATGCAGTGCTGCTCCAGCTGACACAAAATGTCCGACAGCAGTGTTTCTTTTGGCTTACCAGGAGGGAGCAAATTCAGTCACAAATATTGGGCGGGAGTCTTTGTCCCGCCGTACCAGATATCTGGTGCATTGCGCCCCTGGGATTCTCCGTCTCGCCAGCTGGCTGTCATGATATGCAGACATGCACATAATGAGATACAGACAGGCAGCTAATGAACATAGAGAACAGGACATAACCAATCAGCAGGCAGAACACTTGGGGGTGGTTTCCCACTATAAAAGGCATGAGGCACTCACACTCCGCCTCTTTCCACTGGGGACATCTACAGAGTGAGTCAGATGTATATATCACATAACATCTACAGCACGTGGCTAAGAGCTAGTCTGGTTCAGTCAGACAGAGTAATCACACTTAGGTTAACAGAGAGTCAAACTCACAGAGAACTGAGCTAACTGTGTGACAGGTTCAATAAATCAAATTGAACGAACTTCAAGGTCTGGAGTATATTTCAGTTATAGCTGCATCCAGTTGCAGCCTGTGTTATCTCAGTGTGCTTAACACGACATGGTACCAGAAGACTGCTATCCCTAGGTGGTTTGCCTCAATCTGTTCCGTGACCACCAGCAAATGTATCCCGGCACCATGGAGGAGATCCAGCCTCCTCAACTGCTGCAGACCTCCGGCAATCTCAGTGCCAACTGGCGGACCTTCAAGCAAAGGTTTCTGCTGTACATCGAAGCCTCAGACCTCGAGGGTGCGTCTGATACAAGAAGGATCGCACTTCTCCTCTTAACTGCGGGGGATCAAACCATCCAACTCTTCAACCCGTTTAACTTCGCCGAAGGCCAGGACAAGACAAAGTTTCAGACCATCCTGGTCAAGTTTGATAATCATTGTGAGGTGGACACCAAAGAAACCTTCGAGTGCTATATATTCCAATAACAAGGTAAAGACAAATCTTTCAACTCCTTCTTAACTAATCTCCGCCTGCTAGCGCTGTCCTGCAACTTTGGTGATATTGCTGACTCCATGATCAGAGACCAAATCGTGTTTGGAGTTCACTCTGATCCTCTGAGAGAGCAGCTCTTAAAAATCAAGCATATGACCCTGTCAGTCGCGATTGAAACATGTACAGTGCATGAGCACACCAAAAATCGGTATTCCCAATACAAATCGGCTGAAAATGAGAAACTTGCCTCCCACGAGGCAGTGAGTGTGCAGGCCATCACCCGGATGCAGCGCCTCAGCATTGATAAAGCGGCCATTTTGCGCACTCTTCCCGGAGCCCCATGCATGCACGATTCGAATGGGATAACGAAGCGGCCGATCACCACACTGCGCAGGTGAGAACGTCTGCCGACTGCACTGCAATGTGTGATGACGCACAGAGCGTAACAACATCATGACATGCCTGAACTACAGCACCGCCCACTTAAAGAAACACTGCCCTGCAAGAGGCAGGCGATGTTTAAATTGCGGAAAGCCTGGACACTATGCCGCCTTGTGCAGGTCTGCACCACCAGTGAAGGGCCAGCGCTCCCAATTCCGACGCAGGCGTGTTCGGAGTGTCCAACAAGGTTTACAGGATTCTGATCCTGGCAGTACAACGGATCCAGAGGACGATTGCCTGGAGTCCCCCAACCGTGTGGGCATCATTACCACACGTGAACATGCCTCACCTACATCATCATGGAGCCTGCCCATCCTCACTGTGGATCCTGCGGACGAATGGCGTGCGGGGATGCAAGTAAATCAATGCTCTATCCAGTTCAAGCTGGACACAGGTGTTTCTGCCGATATCCTTTCACAGACAGAATTCAACCGCATCAAGAAGCCACCCAAGCTCCTTCCAGCAGCCTGCCAGCTCCTGGACTATAATGGCAATGCCATCACAGCACTGGGATCCTGCCTGTGGTAGTCACCACTGTTTGTATAATAGTTGTATTAGAGGTAATACAGTAAGGCTCCTGTACTACAGGTACGGGGGTAGATCCCTGCCTGCTGGTTCTGCCCAGTAGGCGGAGTATAAATGTGTGTGCACACCGAGCTGCTCCCATTTCTGGTAGCAACTGCAGGAGGCCTTCCATCTCTGCTTAATAAAGCCTTGATTACTCTCTACTCGTGTCTCGCCGTGATTGATAGTGCATCACTGCCATCTGCTCATCTCCAACAGGAGCATTCACGCAAGGCTAAGGTTTGAAATCGTCAAGCCAGACAGGGCCTCCCTGCTTGGTGCACATGCATGTAAGCAGCTAAACCTTGTGCAGCGGGTCTACACAATGACCTCCCCCATGTGGATCTTCAAGCCGGCATTGACGACATCCTCGCTCAGTATCCGGATGTGTTTGACGGGATGGGCACTCTGCCATATCGGTACAAGATCCTGCTGCAGCCTGATGTCACGCCTGTGGTCCACGCACCACGCCGGGTCCCGGCTCCACTGAAGGAGCGCCTGAAGGCGTAGCTAAAGGATCTTCAGGACCAGGGCATCATCTCCAAAGTTACAGAACTGACTGACTGGGTCAGCTCGATGGTGTGTGTATAAAAGCCTTCGGGGGACCTGCGCATCTGCATTGATCCCAAGGATCTCAACCAGAATATAATGCAGGAACACTACCCCATCCCGAAGTGGGAGGAACTCACAGGTGAGATGGCACACGCCTGGTTTTTCACAAAGTTAGATGTGTCACATGGATTCTGGCAAATCCAGCTGGATGCATCCAACAGAAGGCTCTGCACCTTCAACACACGGCTTGGCAGGTACTGCTATAATCGTATGCCATTCGGCATTGTCTCGGCCTCGGAGATCTTCCATAGTATCATGGAGCAGATGATGGAGGGCATTGAAGGGGTTTGTGTCTATGTGGACGACGTTATCATATGGTCCACGACCCCCGAAGAGCACATCTCTCGTCTCCAGCAGGTATTCCGCCGTGTCCATGCCAATGGCCTAAAACTGAACAGGGTCAAGTGTAGCTTTGGCATGTCGACACTTAAGTTCTTAGGTGACCAGATATCTCAGCAGGGTGTGCACCCGGACCCAGACAAGGTCAAGGCCATCAAAGCCATGTAGACCCCTGAAGCCAAGAAGGCGGTGCTGCGCTTCCTAGGCATGGTAAACTTTTTGGGCAAGTTTATCCCAAACCTGCCTCACACACCATGGCCCTCAGACATCTGGTGAAAAAGTCTACTGCCTTTGAGTGGCAGGCAGCTCACCAAGCAGAGTGGTTGGAGCTGAAAGCCAAGCTCACCGCTGCACCTGTATTGGCATTTTTTGACCCTAACAGGGAAACGAAAATCTCGACAGATGCGAGCCAGGACGGCATCGGCGCGGTGTTGCTCCAGCGCGATGACACCTCATCCTGGGCACTGGTTGCCTACGCATCACGGGCGATGACACCCACCGAGCAGCGGTACGCCCAAATTGAAAAGGAATGCCTGGGCCTTCTCACTGGAATTCTCAAGTTCCACGATTATGTCTACGGCCTGCCAACGTTCACCGTCGCGACGGAACACAGGCCTCTGGTCCACATTATCCACAAGGACCTGAACGACATGACGCCCCGGCTGCAGCGCATCCTCCTCAGACTCAGAAGGTACGACGTTGAACTCGTGTACACGCCTGGCAAGGAGCTCATTATTGCGGATGCCTTGTCCCGCTCCATAACCTTGCCTGCTGACCCGCCGGCATTCATCCAACAGATCGAATCACAGGTGCAGCTGTGGGCCAGCAACCTCCCGGCGTCGGATGAAAAGGTGATCAGCATTCGCGACGAGACAGCCAAAGACCCTCTTCTGCAGCGTGTCATGCGCCACGTCACCAATGGCTGGCAAAAAGGGCAGTGCCCTCAATTCTTCAATGTGAAGGACGACCTGACAGTGGTTGATGGTATCCTCCTCAAGCTGGACCGCATTGTCATTCCACTCAGTCTCCAGAGCTTGGTGCTCCGGCAAATCCACGAGGGACATCTGAGTATTGAGAAGTGCAGGCGCAGAGCCAGGCAAGCTGTCTACTGGCCTGGGATTAATCAGGACATCACAAATATGGTCCTCAATTGTCCGACTTGCCAGCGCTTCCAGCCAGCACAGAGCGAGGAGACGCTTTAGCAGCACAAAATCGTGACCTCTCCGTGGTCCAAGGTGGGCATCGACTTCTTTCACGCCAATGGTCGTGATTATGTGTTCATCATTGATTATTTTTCAAGCTACCCAGAAGTCGTGAAGCTCTCGGACCTCACATCCAAGACCGTCATCAAGGCCTGTAAGGAGACATTCTCCAGGCATGGTATTCCACTCACTGACATGAGTGACAACGGTCCTTGCTTCAGCAGCCAAGAGTGGTCAAGATTTGCCCAGTTATATCAGTTTCATCATGTCACGTCCAGCTCACATTACCCGCAGTCCAACGGGAAGGTTGAGAAAGGGGTGTACATAGTGAAGCAGCTCATCTGCAAGGCCGTGGATTCTGCTTCTGACACCAACCTTGTGCTGCTTGCGTACAGAGCAACCCCTCTGTCTACCGGCATGTCGCCGGCTCAACTGCTGATGAACAGGGACCTGCGGCCGTCTCTTCCAGCCATACACTTGCCCAACCTGGATCACCTCCCGGTGCTGCAGAAGGTGCAGCAACTCCGATACCGGCAAAAGCAGGGCTATGATGCTCATGCCACTGATATGCCTGTGCTATCCCCAGCGGATGCTGTTCGGATCAAGCTACCTGATGGAGGCTGGTCAGCTCCAGCGCTTGTTGTTCGACAGGCTGCTCCTCGATCGTATGTTGTGCGTATGGCTGATACGTGCGGCGAAACAGACGGGCACTGCGCACAGTTGCCCGCCCGTAACCACATTCTTCATTGTTTCTATCTGTTATTGTGCCACCTCCTGATACCTTGAACCACGAGGCCACCAGTCTGGCATCAATCCCGCCTATCAAGGCGCTGTCGTCCCCACCGCCACCTCTCCGGCGGTCGATCAGGATCAAACGCAAGCCCCAGAGACTGGACTTATGAACATTTGTTTTGTTTGCTGTATTCTGTTTTCGCACATTGGACACCTGTTTTCACATATACATATTTTCCCATCCGCCATTGTATGTAAATAAGTTAGTTTCTCGGCCTACACATGTAAATACTTTCACATATGCTACAGAAAAACATTTCAAAAGGGGAGATGTCATGATATGCAGACATGCACATAATGAGATACAGACAGGCAGCTAATGAACATAGAGAACAGGACATAACCAATCAGCAGGCAGAACATTTGGGGGTGGTTTCCCACTATAAAAGGCATGAGGCACTCACACTCTGCCTCTTTCCACTGGGGACATCTACAGAGTGAGTCAGATGTATATATCACATAACATCTACAGCACATGGCTAAGAGCTAGTCTGGTTCAGTCAGACAGAGTAATCACACTTAGGTTAGCAGGGAGTCGAACTCACAGAGAACTGAGCTAACTGTGTGACAGGTTCAATAAATCAAATTGAACGAACTTCAAGGTCTGGAGTATATTTCAGTTATAGCTGCATCCAGTTGCAGCCTGTGTTATCTCAGTGTGCTGAACACGACATGGTACCAGAAGACTGCTATCCCTAGGTGGTTTACCTCAATCTGTTCAGTGACCACCAGCAAATGTATCCCGGCACCATGGAGGAGATCCAGGCTCCTCAAAAGCTGCAGACTTCCGGCAATCTCAGTGCCAACTGGCGGACCTTCAAGCAAAGGTTTCTGCTGTACATCGAAGCCTCAGACCTCGAGGGTGCGTCTGATACAAGAAAGATCGCGCTTCTCCTCTCAACTGCGGGGTATCAAACCATCAAACTCTTCAACCCGTTTAACTTCACCGAAGGCCAGGACAAGACAAAGTTTCAGACCATCCTGGACAAGTTTGATAGTCATTGTGAAGTGGACACCAATGAAATCTTCGCGTGCTATATATTGCCAGCTATCCACGTCCCGGACCTTGATAATTTTCCGGTCCTGCAAAGAATGCAACTGTCTCGGGCCCAATGCAAGTCGGCGTATGATGCTCACGCCACAGATCTCCCTGCTCTGGTCCCTGCTGACCGAGTTCGTGTTCGGCTACCTGACGGTGGCTGGTCTGCCACAGCTTTGGTGGTCAAGCATGTGGCCCCCAGATCATTTCTCGTTCGCATGCATGATGGCCCTTTTCTTCGCCGTAATAGGCGGGCACTGCGGCTGCTTCCACGCTCGCCACCTGAACGTGATGTCCCGCCTCGCCTGCTGATTCCTCAGGACACACCCTTCCAAGATGTCACCGATCTGCCGTTTCTTTTGCCACCGTCTACGTTGGACGCAGCTCCGCCCATTCCAGTGCAGGCGGCCCCTGACCCACCCTTGAGGCAGTCAACCAGAATCCGTCGCCCGCCACAGAGACTGAACTTATAGACTGAATGTTGCATTGCCTTGTGCTTCCTTTACACATCTGTACATATTGTTTCTTCCTAATTTGTTGTATGCACTCTATCTGCACTAGACACCTTCCCATGTCAATACGTTCACGTATTTTGTATATCGGTCAGCTCCTACTCATGTAAATACGCTCACATACTTTGTACATAGTCAGGCTCATACACACACCCACTATTTATTGACACATACACATTTTTTGAAAGGGGGGAGATGTCATAATATACACACAAGTATATGATGGTGCACAGACAGACAGTGAGTGACACAAAGGATGACCAATGAACATACAGAACGCAGCAGCCAATCATCAGACAGGACACGGCCACTATATAACCAGAGAGCACCAGTTTTCCCGCTCTCTGGGGATACAGCCTCTGAGACAGTCAGAACCTGTGAGCAACAACCAGAACATCCACCATGTGGTAGTAAGATAGTCTGGTCAGGTTAGCCTCAGGTCTCCAGTCAACTCAGCATCGTGTCAACCCACAGTTCAAGCATGTTTAATAGTTAAGAGTTTAATAAAATAGAGTTGCATTTCTTCAAGTGTTGGAAGCCTGTCTCTCTCTCTGCTGCAGTAAACGCAGTCCTCGCAGACCCAGCTTACCCAACACATCAATTATTACCAGTGAAAACATCCTGAACCACTCGACATATGCACTGAAATACTCTCAGTCTTGACTGTACTCTCCCAGAAACGCAGTAACACCTGTTGATACAGCCATCTTTGAAGGTCAGTTCCACTCATGTGTACAAACAGCCTCCGCTCTAAAATTGGATTTTGCAGTCTATTTCTGAGTAACAGAAACTCGCAGTTTCTCTGTCGGTTTGCTGGAAGCTTCTCTCACCCAAATTTTGTTCGGCAAGGGAAATCCGTAATTGTTGCCAGTCCGTAATATCCCTGTAAGACAAAACACTATTGCACACAGAGTTCAAGTAACTAACTGAACTGTTTTGTTTTGTTTTGTTTCTATACATACATATTCAAATGACAACAACAGGCTGCGACTATAGGATGCAATGAAATGTAAGTGAGGGAGAGAGTATTCCATAATAGAGGCATTCTCTCTTCAACTTTTTTAAAGTTTGAATATAAAAGGGCTTTTGCAGCCAGGTTTGCACTGAGGGTTGTGAGTGGTAAGTGGGGGTGGGAGGGTATGACAGCCCCTCTACAGGGCAAGCTGTGGCTGCAATTGGAGCGAGGCAGGCCAGGAGGGTCTCCATGCCTACCTGCAGTCCTGGCCCTCCCAGTCTGCCACTGGGAATGCTGCTTCCCGAAAGCTGAAGTGGCTCCCACTGCCTGTGGGAACCTGGAGGCTGATTGGAAAATCGCAGCCAACCTATTTTAAAAAAAATGCATTTTATTACAAATATGTATCAAAACAGGTTACAGCGAATAAACACCTGGGAAACATACTTCCAACAATCAACTATACAGTCTGCACAGATTTTTTCCCCTTTTTCACCCCTCCTCCCGTGATGAACAGCCCCTCACACACGGTCACAAACATCCCCCACCTTTCCTCAAACCCCCCTGAAGAGCCCTTTAACTCATACTTTATCTTCTCTAACCGCAGGAAGGCGTACAAGTCACCCAACCAAGCCGCTAACTCCGGTGGCGATGCCAACCACCATTCCAGCAAAATTCGCCACCATTCAATCAGAGAGGCGAAGGCCACAACATCGTCCTTCCTCCTCTCCATGAGCTCTGGCTTCTCCGAAACCCCAAATATCGCCACCAAAGGGTGCGGGTCCACCTCCTCCTCCACTATCCTGGCTAAGACCGCGACCACTCCCGCCCAGAATCTTCCCAATGTTTTGCAACCCCAAAACATGTGCGTGTGATTCGCTGGCCCCTGCCCACACCTCTCACACTCATCTGCTACCTCCTGAAAGAACCCACTCATTCTCACCCGAATCATGTGCACCCTGTGCACCACCTTAAACTGTATCAGGCTCATCCTTGCACAAGAGGAGGTCCCGTTTACCCTTTGCAGTGCCTCACTCCATACTCCCCAATTGATCTCCTCTCCCAAATCCGCTTCCCGTTTCTCATTAATCTTCACCACCCGCTCGCCTCCCTACTCCCCTAGCCACTTGTATATATTCCCAATTCTTCCTTCCCCTTCCACATCCGGAAGCAGCAGTCGCTCCAGCAGGGTGTATCCCGGCAACCTAGGGAGCCCCCTCCAGACCATTCGCGCAAAGTCCCTAACCTGCAGATACCTGAACTCACTCTCCCTCGGCAGCTCTACCCTCTCACTTAAACTCCTCCACCTGGCGAACCATTCCTCCAAATACAGATCCTCACCTTGACCAGTCCCACTTCCCTCCACCTCCTGTATACACTACCCACCCCCCCAGCTCAAACCGATGATTCTCGCACTGACATCCCTTCCACCCTAAAATGCCTCCTCAACTGATTCCATGGGCCGGGATTCTCTGAGCCTCCATGCTGAAATCACGCTTGGCGCGGGGGCGGAGAATGGAGCATCAGACCCGCGATCGGGTCTGACGCCTTCCCGCAATTCTCCGCACACCGGAGAATCGCAGCCAGTCAACGCGGTGCCGGCTGGGAGCCATTCAAAGAGGCCCCGCGGCGATTCTCATCCGGCAGCTGGCCGAGTTCCCGCTGGCATGGTTCCCTCATGGTTCCACCCGGTGGGCACTCGGAGTGGCAGCTGCGGACACAGGCCACCCTGGTGGGGGGCGGAGGGATCCGTCACCGGGGGGGGGCCTCAGGACGGCTAGGGTTCTGATCGGGGGCCACCGGTCAGCGGGTGCGCGCGATCTGGAGGTGGGCCTATATTGTTGGGGCCGGCTTGCTGTGTTGGGTCCGCCATGTTGCGCGGGGCCGCCGCGCGCATGCGCGGACCTACGGCCGGAAGTGCAGGGCCCCATATCGCAGCTGGAGCTGCGAGGACTACTCCGGGGCCCTGCTAGCCCCCTTCAAAATGGAGAATCACTCTGGGCGTTCTCCAGGAAAGTCCAGAGTGATTTGCGCCTGTTTTCTCGCGGGCGTGGGGACATAGCCCCATTTTCAGAGAATTCCGTCCCATATCTTCGCTGTGGACTGCACCACCGGGCTCCTTGAATGAGCCATTGGCAATGTTGCTGTTTAAGTGAGCAGTTAGCTTCACTAAATTATGTCTCCGCGGAGACTCCCGAGGACAAAATCAAACACCCGCGCCTGGGAGACCTCGCCATGGCGCCGTTTAGCACTGGTTTCCACAAACTTGGATCAGGCGTAACAGCATTTGCGGGGGGCAGGGTGGGATCTCCCAAGCAATCGCAGGCCCCCAATTGGTTAGGTTCTGGACAGGGTGGTACCCTGGTACCCCAATGTCACCCAGGCACCTTGGCACAGTCACCATGGCAGTGCAAGTGGGTTAGATCCCGCGCCTTGGGTAATTCCAGCGAGTGTATATTAAAGTGTGCCTTACTGTTTGTTTTTCTCAAAACGTGTCCTCTGTCTTTTGGAAGGGACATTAAATCAGGGGGCACATCTGCATTCTCAGGTGACACAATTCAATCCAGTGTTTTGGTCTATATGTATCCCTCAATCAACATTACTAAAAATCAGGTGATCCAATCATAATCACATTGCTGTTTATGGAACCTCGCTGTGTGAGAATTGGCTGCTGTGTTTCCACTTTTAAAATTTCAAAGGTACATCATTGTCTGTGAAGCACTTTGGGGCATCTTGCGGTCTTGAAGAGTGCTCTATAAATGTAACTTATTCGTTTCACTTGTTCATTCAGAATGGAATGGGGTTTGATAACTACCTTGCACTCTCCATTAACTTAAGCTAATTTGCTCAGGGGCTCCATTTACCTGTGCTCAGAATCTGTATTCAAATCCCACCATGGACTGACCTTTCCTTATCTCCCACCTTCTCTGACCTACAACTCTCTGGGATCCCGCCGCTCCTCCCATTCTGCCATCTTGATCATCCATGACCTTAATGGTTCTACCGTTGAAGAGCTTTCAGTTCCCGAGTGATAGACATCAATTCAGACGAGACGCTGAGAAGCAGTGAACCGATGCTTTAATAAGCTAAATATGTGCCGACCTGTAGCTCCTCCCGCACTGCAGGGCGGACCTAGGTCAACAGGCTTTATACCTCCACAGCTGGGCGGAGCCACAGGCGGAGCCAACAGCAGCACCAATAATAACATTCCAACAGTACAACAGCAACAACCAATAACAGAACAGCAATAACAATAAGTATATACAACAGTGGATAAAAGAATACTAATAGAACAGTAGAACATATATACAACAGCCTTATGTAGCCATACGTGGCTCACCACACCGAGAAAATACTACCGTCAACCTATCCTCCACTCTACCTAAAACTTACCCCCCCCCCCCCCTTAACCAAACGTTCCATCATCTGCCCTGATAGCTCTTTTTGAGGCTTGGTGTCTTGAAAGGTTTCACTATTTTAAAAGCGCTACATAAATGCAGGTTGTTGTTTTGATGTTGAGACTTGATGCTGACTTAATATCATGTCTTAGGGAACATTGAAATTTCCAGTTGTTGCGACTCACTCAGACTGTCAGCCCAGAAGACTGACCGACAAAACAGGTCATCTCAGCAGCTCCTCTTAAAAAGTCCTGACAATTTTACAACTGGCTGCCAGCCACTTGTGCAGAGCTTATGTTTGGGAAACTTGGCCTCATGGTCCCAGATCTCACACAATGAAGAGGCAAACAGAGAGCTTCATTCTGTGTGAACAGGCAGCTTAAAGAAAAGAAAACTTCAAATAGGCAGAGAAAGGAAACCTCACAAAAGAGGAAGGCCCCAGCCTGATCTCAAGTCTCTAAATAAAGTTCCTTAATTGTTAAAATTCCCAGGAGAAAGTTACAATGAACTGGATCTTTGTGGACTAGGGTTGTCATTCCACGGCTAATAAACAATGTGGAAGAAATCCAAGATAGGTGTTCCGTAAGCACCTTGGACTCTATTTGAAGAGTGTTGATAAAGGGTTTTGAAGCAAACATGAGATTCCCTGCTTCATGGGAATGTAAACCCAGTGAGTGCAAGATTCCTGTCACTGAAAGGTGTCGAGGAGAATGGGGAGGAGGAGGGGGAATTGTTTACACTCATTTCTATAGTGCCTTTATTGTAGTAAAGTATCCCAGGGCTTTTCACAGTCGAGTTAGCAAACAGAACTAAACCCTGAGCCCCATAAGGTGATACAAGGCCAGACCATAAGACGAAAGAGCAGAAGTAGGCCATTCAGCCCATCAAGTCAGCTCTACCATTGATTGAGATTATGAATGGATTGATATGATAATCTTCAACTCCACATAACCTTTGATTCCTTTGCTGATTAAAAATTTGTCGATCTCAGCCTTGAACATACCTAATGACCCAGCCTCCATAGCCCTGTGCGGTAAACAATTCCACAGATTCACTACCTTCTGAGAGAAGTAATTCCTCTTCATCTCTGTCTTAAATGGGCAACCATAAGATACCCTCTGGTCCAATCTCTTCCACAAGGAGAAACAACCTCTCAGCATCTGTCCTTTTAAGACCACTGAGAATCCCACATGACTCAATAAGGTCCCCAATCATTCTTCTAAACTCCAACGAGGACAGGCCCAAACTACTCAACTGCTCCTCATAAAAAAATCCCTCCATACCTGGGATCAACCTAGTGAACCTTCTCTGGACTGCCTCCAATGTCAGTATATCATCCCTTAGAAAGGGGACTAAAACTGTTTATGTTATTACAGGTGTGGTCTAGCTAGTGCAATAATAGGTGACTTGATTGACTAGTTAGGTTTTAAGAAAGCGAGAAAGAGAGGTGAAGAGCAGAGAGGTTTATGGCAGGAGTTCTGGAGCTGAAGACCTAGGCAACTGAAGGCACGGGAGAGAGATTAAAAGCGGAATTGGACAACATGCGAGAAAGTTCTTGGTGCGTTGAAAGGCTGGAGAAGGTTACCGAGGAAGGAGGCCATGAGGTCTTAGAAGGGTTTGTAAACAAAGATACAGGGCTGGATTCTCCGATTTTGAGACTAAGTGCTGACGCTGTCGTGAAAACTGTGGATTTTTACAATGGCAGAAACGGCACAACAGGTGCAACGATTCAGCAACTCTAAAGGGGCTAGCACCGTTGTCACGTGAAACGCATCCGTTTTGAGGCGAAACGGCGCTGGGTTCGACGTATCTGTGATGGCTGCACATTAGGCACATATGCTGCAGCCACATTTAAACAATCCATCGCCCCACACACACTATCGCGGCCAACAAGATGGCTGGAAGGAGAGCAGCGCTATGGTTCCGTGACGCAGAGCTGGAGAGCCTCCTGGACGCCGTGGAGGAGAGGCGGATGATGCTGTACACCAACCCGGGAAGAAGGCCGTCAGACCCTGCCGTTTGCCATGTCTGGGCGCAGGTGGCAGACACGGTCAGCGCCGTTGGCAAAATCGTCCGGATTGGCATCCGGTGCTGGAAGAAACTGCATGACCTCCTCAGAGCGTCCAGGGTGAGTAGGCAGCGCTGTGCCCATGGCACCAACCTCCCTACCCCACCACACACATGTAACCCAGACCCCCCCCCCCGGGGACGGCTGGACCACCACCCTGCCCCACATGCCTGCCATCATGGCTGGGTGCTCTGGCCACTAATGCCATCATCTACCCAACCCCTGGGCTGCATGCGCTGGACTGACTAACAATGTCGTTGTTTGTGTTTGCAACCAGCCCCCCCCCCCCCCCCCCCCCCTCACCCTGCCCCCCTCCCCCACCCCTCCAGGAGATGGCTGCGTACAACCTCCGGGAGTGGGAGAAGACCAGAGGGGGACCACCAGACCTGCGGCCCCTCACCATGCCCGAGCAGAGGGCACTGGATGTGGTCGGCGGCCCGGAGGAGAGGGATGTCGGCGGCAGGCGAGGAAGTGGGACCCCTGCCTTGTTGCCATATGTGTGCCTTCCCCACACCCCCTAACCTTCACCCCTCCACACCCCCCTCACCACTAAACCCCTCACCTCCCTCACCCCCCGGTGTCCCCCAGATGGCAGAGCACTGATGGGGAGAACAGCAGGAACACCATCCCTCTGCCCGAGACCCGAGACTCCCCGGAGTTCGGGTCAGAGGAGGACACAGACTTTCCATCACAGCTGTCTCCAACACCCTCCACCATCTCAGAGACTATCACCTTGGTTGGGCCCATTAGTGAAAAATCTGCTGGGACACTATCTGGTGCGCACCACACAGTCGGTCCGGTACAGCAGGTGGAGGTAGGAGCAGCCGAGGGGCCGGACGGTAGGCCGGACCCAGGAACCAGCTGCCGCCCAGACGGGTCCCGGGCTTCTGGAACATCCAGTCACACCCACAGTGCAGATGAAGGCAGGGACCCATGGACGATGGGAGGGGATGACAGCCGGCTTCCAGCACCTGCAGGCGCAGGTGGAGAAGTCCATCCATGTGCAGGAGCTGGGGGTGGTGCCGTTCATGTGTGCCACCCAGGCCAAAACCGCATGGGTGGCGTCTGCGGTGGAGGCAATGGGGGCGACAGTGTCGGACATGGGTCAGCGTGTGCAAGGCATGGGGCATACTGTGCAAGCGGAAGACGAGGTCCAGGTCAGGGCTGCCCACTCACAGGCAGCCATGTGCCAGAGCCACCTGGACATCGTAGTGGCGCTCCTCAGCGTGGCCCAGTCGCAGCAGGCCACTGCTGAGAGCATCGGCTGCATTGTGCAGGTCGGCATGGCGCAGACTCAGAAGGAGGTGGCTCAGACCCAGAGGGACGTCACCCACTCCCAGAGGGACGTGGCCCAGTCACTGGCTGATGTGGCACAGTCGCAGCATGATGTGGTGCAGTACCAGACGGAGATGAGCCACTCCCTGTGCTCCATGGCCGCGTACATGCAGACCATGGTCGAGACCATAGCGGGCATCCAGGACTGGCAGCTCCAGGTGGTGGGGGGTCCTCAGGGGATGGCTCCACTCACACCCCCCTCCAATGGAGTAGCTCGGGAGCCATCGGGCACCCCGAGGGAGGAGGAGGTGGTGTGTCCTGTGTCGGTGACTCCCGCAGGGGAGGTGCTGGAACACCGCAGCACCTCGGACTCCCCCCCTCCTGTCCCTGCTGCATCTGGTGAGCAGCGGGCAGAACAGGGTGGCACCACACCACACGGAATGCTCGGACAGCAGCCAGGCCCATCCAGACCGGGCCGCCCCAGGAGACGTGCGCCAACGCGGACGCTTATCGCAGGGCAGGGGTCACAGCAGTCCGCCCCCACTCCTGCTGTACCGTCTGGGGAACCACCTAGGCAAAGTGTTAGGGCCCGTAAGGCCAGAAAGTTAGACATCAGTTAAGTTGACCCAGTGCCCCCAGCTCGTAGCGCCGCAGGTATGTATAATGGAGGGGGTGTGCATGCGGGTGGTTTGGGGGCGTGGGAGGTGTGGGTCTGGGATGGTGGTGTCTGTGCCTCTGACCAACGACCCCCCCGCTAATCGGTGAAACGTGTCGCGATGAGTGCGTCCCGTGCGCGCTGGCCCTGGTGATGGTGTTGTGTGGCATCCCATGCCTGCCTGCACCCCATGTCCCAACCATTGTCCCCCTCCCTCTCATCCTCTTCATCTGATGAGGCCTGCCCTTCCTCCTCACCCTCCTCCAGCACATCGCCCCTCTGCTGGGCTATATTGTGGAGGACGCAGCAGACCACCACGATACGGCCGACCCTCCTAGCCTCGTACTTGAGGGCCCCTCCAGAGCGGTCCAGGCACCTGAAGCGCATCTTCAGGATCCCGAAGCATCTCTCGACAAGACCCCTGGTCGCCGAATGGGCATCATTGTAGCGGGTCTCTGGGTTGGTCTGTTGCCTCCGTATAGGCGTCATCAGCCCGAATGCAGGGGGTGACCCATGTCGCCCAGCAGCCAGTCCCGCAGCCCGGGGGAGGAGGCGGTGCACATCAAACATGTCGGGGATCACTGAGTTTGCCAAGATGGAAGATTCATGTAAACTGCCCGAGTATCGGGCGCAGACGTGCATAATGCGCATCTGATGGTCACAGACCAGCCGAATGTTCATGGAGTGGTACCCCTTCCTGTTTGTGTACAGTGGCCTGCTATCCGCCGGTGGGCCGAAGGGCAACATGCATGCCATCGATCACCCCCTGGACCCTGGGCATCCCGGCAATGCCAGCGAACCCCACTGCCCGGGCATCCTAATGGGCGCGGTCCACTGGGTACTGTATGTACTGCTCAACTCGGGCGTACAGGGCGTCAGTGATGGAACGGATGCGCTTGTGCACCGATGCCTGTTAAATCCTGGACAGGTCCCCACTTGGCGACTGGACGGACCCAGTCGCGTAGACGTTGAGGGTGACCGTCACCTTGATGGTCACCGAGAGCATCCTCCCCACACCCCTGTGGTGCCAGATGTGCCATCATCTGGCAGATATGTTTGACAATCTCCCTGCTCATCCGCAGTCTCCATCTGCATGCCCGGTCCGGAAGGTCCTCAAATGACATGCGATTGCGATGCACGCGGGGCCTCATCCGCCGCCTCCTTGGCACCTCCTCCTCGGCCTGTCGGGCGGGCGGCCCTCCAGCTTGAGCGGCTGCCATGTGCCCCTCTGCAGCCCGCTCCTCTGCTGCAGCCTCTGCCTCCTCTCTGAGCGGCCCCCACTCATGCTGCCACAGGGCTTCTTACAGAGCTGCGGCCATCACCACAATGGCCAGCATCGCAGGTTGATGTCCAAATGAATTATTCTCTGCAGGGGGTGAAAGGCTAACATGTTAGCATGGCGCATACACGCGTGCCCAATCAGGTACCATGGGCTACACGGTGGCCCCCATTTGGCACCGCGGGCCCCACCTACGCATGTCTCTCCCCCCACCCCCCCCCCCCCCACCCCTGTACCCCGGCCCCATTGGCTGGCACTGCCCTCAATGGGGGCTGCCGTCGGTGTTGCCCTGGGTGGTCCCCCCGTGGGTGGCTGCCGGTTGGGTGGGGTGTTCAGGGGCGGGGGGGGGGGGGGGGGGTGCCATCCATACGGCCGTTGTCACAGTGTAGACCCAGGGGCGGGGGTGGATGGTCAGCAAGATGGACGCTGTAATGGCGGTCGGTACCTGGGCCCCGCCCCTATTCTGTGGGGGGGCACCCTAACTGCTCAGCCTGTCCCCCCTTCCTCTCCCCTCCCCACCCTCTCAGCCCTGGCAGGGCACCCCCCTCCCCCGCCGCAGCCAGCAAGGCTGGTGACTGAGCTGGCAGCCCCCAGTCACTCCACACCATTTCCTACCTCCTCTGTCTCGCTCAGCAGCCAGGACGTCAGGTTCACGATTTTTAAAACCACAAGAGAAACACGCCCTTGGGAACTCGGCCCATCCGAGGCAGTGAATCGGGGAGGCCCCAGAGAATCGGGTGTCAGACCCGCTAATGATATGCCTACTGTACCTCCGGGCCGCGCGATTACGTCATTTTTGGGGGGCTGGAGAATCCCGATTTGGTGTCAAACCGGCGTCTGGCTCGATTTCGGCGTCGGAACCTATTTTCTGCTCAATGTGGGCAGCACGGTAGCATAAGTGGCTAGCCCTGTGGCTTCACAGCACCAGAGTCCCAGGTTCGATTCCCCGCTGGGTCACTGTCTGTGCGGAGTCTTCACGTTCTCCCTGTGTCGGCGTGGGTTTCCTCCGGGTGCTCCGGTTTCCACCCACAGTCCAAAGGCGTGCAGGTTAGGTGGATTGGCCATGTTAAATTGCCCTTAGTTTCCAAAAAGGTAAGGAGGGGCTATTGGGTTACGGGGATAGGGTGGACGTGAGGGCTTAAGTGGGTCGGTGCAGACTCGATGGGCCGAATGGCCTCCTTCTGCGCTGTATGTTCTTTGTTCAATCGTGTTTCCTGATTTCGGCGCCGGCTCACGGAGAATCCAGCCCGAGATTTTTAAATCGAGGTGCTGCTGGACTGGGGGCCAATGAAGTCAATGAACCCACAGCGGGCGATGGATACGGCAACTGCTAATACTTTGAAGTTTGTTGGGGTCTTAGATTGACAGGCCCAACTGAGAAATGTATGAGTACAGAAACATTCACTGTATCTTTTAAATGTAAGAACTAAAAACTGGTAAGGTTTGCTTCCTGATTAATTCTCATCCAGGCAATGTGATGCAGCTAGTTTCAGGCACAGGGGAATCTGTTCCCATATACTTTGTCTGGGAGAACAGCACAAGCTCAGCAGCTCCATCAACCCTTCCCCACACTCATGATACCTACGTGACTGCTTAGAGACAGTGGACTGGTCCATATTTAAGAACTCAGCGACCAACTTAAATGAGTATGCCACCACCGTCACAGACTTCATCAGCAAATGTGTGGATGACTGCGTGCCAAAGAAAGTGGTACGTATGTTCCCCAACCGGAAACCATGGCTCAATCGTGAGATTGACTCCCTACTGAAGGACAGATCTGAGGCATTCAAGTCAGACGACCCCGACTTATACAAGAAATCCAGGTACGACCTCCGCAAAGCCATCCGAGATGCCAAGAGAGAATATCAAACCAAGCTAGAGTCACAGACAGACTCTCAGTGGTTGTGGCAAGGACGAAACAACACAACGGGCTACAAAGCGAAGCTGAGCAGTATCTCCAACAGCAGCGCACCCCTCCCCAATGAACTCAATGCATTCTATGCTCGGTTCGAGCAGATAACCAACAATCCGCTGTTGAGTGCCCCAGCAGCCAATAACTCACCCATACCCACCATCACAGCTTCCAAAGTCAGATCGGCCTTCCTGAAAGTGAACCTGTCATAATATACACATCAGTATATCATGGTGCAGAGACACACACTGACTGACACACTGCAAGACCAATCAACACACACAACACAGCAGCCAATCACCAGTTAGGGCACGGTCACTATAAAAACAGAGGGTACTAATTTTCCCGCTCATTCGGGATGCAGCCTCTGAGACAGACAGAGCCCGCAGTCAGTAGCACAAACATCCACCATGTGCTAGCAGTATAGGCTGGTCAGGTTAGGCATTGGTCAGTCAATCTAACATAATGTCGACCCACAGTAAAAGTATGTTTAACAGCTCTTAGTTAAATAAAATAGAGTTGTACTATTTCAAGTGTTGGTAGCCTGTCTATGTTACTGCTAAGATAAACGCAGTCTCCACAGATCCAGAGTACCCAACACATCAGAACCCTCAGAAGGCGACAAGCCTGGATGGGATCCCTGGTCGTGCACGCAGAGCCTGCGCAGACCAGCTGGCAGAGGTGTTCGCGGATATCTTTAACCTGTCCCTACTCCACTCCGAGGTCCCCACCTGCTTCAAGAAGACCACCATCATACCGGTACCAAAGAAGAACCAGGCAACGTGCCTCAATGATACCGTCCGGCGGCCCTGACTTCAGTCATAATGAAGTGCTTCGAGAGGTTGATCATGAAGCCATCACCTCCGTGCTCCCAGAACGCCTTGATCCACTGCAATTCGCATACCGTCGCAACCGGTCCACAGCAGGCACCATTTCCCTGGCCCTACACTCATCCCTAGAGCATCTCGACAACAAGGACTCCTACATCTGGGGCGAGATTCTCCGACCCTCCGCCGGGTCGGAGAATCGCCGGGGGCTGGCGTGAATCCCGCCCCCGCCGGTTGCCGAATTCTCCAGCACCGGATATTCGGCGGGGGCGGGAATTGCGCCGCACCGGTTGGCGGCCCCCCCCCGGCGATTCTCCGGCCCGGATGGGCCAAAGTCCCGCTGCTAGAATGCCTGTCCCGCCGGCGTGGATTAAACCACCTCTCTTACCAGCGGGACAAGGCGGCGCGGGCGGGCTCCGGGGTCCTGGGGAGGCGCGGGGCAATCTGGCCCCGGGGGCTGCCCCCACATGGCCTGGCCCGCGACCGGGGCCCACCGATCCGCGGGCGGGCCTGTGCCGTGGGGGCACTCTTTTCCTTCTGCCTTCGCCACGGTCTCCACCATGGCAGAGGCGGAAGAGACTCCCTCCACTGCGCATGCGTGGGGATGCCGTGAGCGGCCGCTGACAATCCCGCGCATGCGCCGCCCGGCAATGTAATTTCCGCGCCAGCTGGCGGGGCGGAAATCAGTCCGGCGCGGGCCTAGCCCCTCAAGGTTAGGGCTCGGCTGGTCAGGATGCGGAGGATTCCGCACCTTTGGGGCGGCGCGATGTCGGACTGATTTGCGCCGTTTTTGGCGCCGGTCGGCGGGTATCGCGCCGATTACGAAGAATTTCGCCCCAGACTCCTATTTATTGACTACAGCTCCGCCTTCCACACCATAATCCCAGCCAAGCTCAAATCAAAGCTCCAAAACCTAGGACTTGGCTTCCCACTCTGCAACCGGATCCTTGACTTTCTGACCAACAGACCACAATCTGTAAGAATAAACAACACCATCTCCTCCACGATAGTCCTCAATACCGGGGCCCTACAAGGCTGTGTACTTAGCCCCCTACTCTATTCCCTGTACACACACGACTGCGTGGCAAAATTTGGTTCCAACTCCATCTACAAGTTTGTTGACGATACGACCATAGTGGGCCGGATCTCGAATAACGACGAGTCAGAATACAGGAGGGAGATAGAGAACTTCATGGAGTGGTGCAGTGACAACAATCTCTCACTCAATGCCAGCAAAACTAAAGATCTGGTCATTGACTTCAGGAAGCAAAGTACTGTACACAACCCTGTCAGCATCAACGGGGCCGAAGTGGAGATAGTTAGCAGTTTCAAATTCCTAGGGGTGCATGTGGTAGTCTGTATAGAGCTATTACGGTACCTGGTAATGCTGGAACACCATTGGTAGATATTGTATGCTTCCTATTGGGCAAGCTGTATGGTAGCTCCACCCTGCAAGGCGGGGTATAAGAACCCGTGCCGCCCCAGCAGCCTTCATTCTGCACCTGAGCTGCTGGGGGAAACAGCGAGCTTATTAAAGCCTTCAGTTGGACTACAACTTTGCTTAAGTGGTCATTGATCGTGCATCAATTTAACAAACTAGATTTAAAAGGATGGAGCTCCGAATCAAGCCGGAGTGTCTATAACTCAGCCCCCACGTGGCGAACTCAGCCCCCACGTGGCGAACTCAGCGGCAATCTTCAAGCACTGGCTGGCATGTTTTAAAGGATACCTTGGAATGGCCAAAAACTCACCCATGGGAGAACAGAAAATGCAAGTCCTGCAGTCGAGGGTGAGCTCGGAAATTTATACCCTCATCGAGGACGCGGAAGACTTCAATGCAGCAATAGAGCTGCTAAAAGGACAATATATTCGCCCGATTAACCAGGTCTATGCCGACATCTGCTCGCAACGAGGCGACAAATCCCTGGGGAAATCGCTGGAAGAATTTTACCGTGCGCTCCTGGTGTTGGGGAGAAACTGCAGCTGCCTGCACAGAACTCTTGATCCGGGATGCTTTCGTGGCAGGTATGCTGTCCTCCCAAATCCGCCAGCGATTGTTGGAAAAAGACACCCTAGGCCTCAAGGAGGCACGGGCCCTTGCAGGCTCCCTGGATGTGGCCTCCAGAAACGCCCCCGCTTACGTCCCCGACCGCGCGGCAGCCCCCTGGGCAGCGTGGAATCCCTCCGCAGCTGACCCCAAGACATCCCCATCCCCCCACAGGCTTGTGCTGCAAGGCAGCCTGGCAGCCCCGGGGGGCCCCGCTGCTACTTTTGTGGGCAGGCCAAGCACCCCCGGCAGCGCTGCCCGGCCCGTGCATCCACCTGCAACGGATGCAGTAAAAAGGGCCACTTCGTGGTGGTATGCCAGGCCCTTGCGGTCGCCGCGGTCTCCGGCGGCGAATGTGGACCGCCACCACAAACCTCTCCACGGTCCCCGTGCGGCCAGCGGGCGCCGCCACCTTCCGACTCCAGGGCCACGTGCGGCACCCGGGCGGCGCCATCTTGTCCCACAGACGGCACTTCCGATGGATGGGCGTCGCCATTTTGTGCACCCCCAGCCATGTGCGACCAACGGGAGCCGCCATCTTGGATGGTCTCCCAGGACCCCAGCTCGGCTGATCACACACCGCCTGAAGAGAACACTCAGCTGCTGAGATTAGCCTCGGTAATCCTGGATCAGTCCCGGCCTCGAAAAATCTCAACTGCTACAACAACAGTACTAATCAACGGGCACGAGACGTCCTGCTGAATCGACTCTGAGAGCACGGAGAGCTTCATACACCCCGACACGGTGTTCTCTCCTCGTTCACCCCGTTAATCAAAAAATCTCCCTGGCCTCCGGTTCCCACTCAGTAGAGATAAAGGGGTTTTGTGTAGCAAACCTCCCAGTCCAGGGAAGGGAGTTTAAAAATTACCAGCTCTACGTCCTTCCCCACCTATGCGCGGCCACCCTCCTAGGTTTAGACTTCCAGTGTAATCTCCAAAGCCTAACTTTCAAATTCGGCGACCCTATACCCCACCTCACTGTCTGCGGCCTTGCGACCCTCAAGGTCGATCTGCCTTCCCTGTTTGCGAACCTCACCCCGGATTGCAAACCCGTCGCCACCAGGAGCAGACGGTACAGTGCCCAGGACCGGATCTTTATTAGGTCTGAGGTTCAAAGGCTACTGAGGGAAGGAGTCATTGAAGCGAGCAACAGTCCCTGAAGAGCTCAAGTAGTGGTGGTAAAGACCGGGGAGAAGCATAGGATGGTCATCAACTACAGTCAGACCATCAACAGGTTTACGCAGCTGGGCGCGTACCCTCTCCCCCGCATATCCGACCTGGTAAACAGAATCGCGCATTACAAGGTCTTCTCCACGGTGGATCTTAAGCCCGCCTACCACCAGCTCCCCATCCGCACCAGTGACCGCAAATACACTGCCTTCGAGGCAGATGGGCGGCTCTATCACTTCTTAAGGGTTCCCTTCGGTGTCACTAACGGGGTCTCGGTCTTCCAGCGCGAGATGGACCGAATGGTTGATCTGTACGGTTTACGGGCAACATTCCCGTGTCTCGATAATGTCACCATCTGTGGCCACGACCAGCAGGACCACGACACCAACCTCCAAAAATTCCTCCAGACTGCAAAGATCCTTAACCTTACATATAACAAGGATAAATGCGTGTTTAGCACCGACCGCCTAGCCATCCTCGGCTACGTAGTGCGAAATGGAGTTATAGGCCCCGACTCTGAACGCATGCGCCCCCTTATGGAGTTCCCCCTTACTCACTGCTCCAAGGCCTGAAGCGCTGCCTAGGGTTTTTCTCTTACTATGCCCAGTAGGTCCCCAACTATGCGGACAAGGCCCGTCCCCTGATCCAATCCACAGCTTTTCCCCTGTCGATAGAGGCCCGCCAGGACTTCAGCCGCATCAAAGCAGACATTGCAAAGGCCACGATGCACGCCATCGACGAGTCCCTCCCCTTCCAGGTCGAGAGCGACGCGTCTGACGTAGCTCTGGCAGCCACCCTCAACCAAGCGGGCAGACCCGTGGCCTTCTTCTCATGTACCCTCCATGCTTCCAAAATCCGCCACTCCTCAGTCGAAAAGGAGGCCCAGGCCATAGTAGAAGTTGTGCGACATTGGAGGCATTACCTGGCTGGCAGGAGATTCACTCTCCTCACTGACCAACGGTCGGTTGCTTTCATGTTCGATAATGCACAGCGGGGCAAGATAAAAAACGATAAGATCTTGCGGTTAAGGATCGAACTCCCCACCTACAACTAGGAGATCTTGTATCGTCCCGGGAAGCTAAACGAGCCTCCTGATGCCCAGCACATGTGCCAACGCACAAGTGGACCGCCTCCGAGCCCTCCACGAGGACCTCTGCCACCCGGGGTCACTCGCTTTTTCCACTTTATCAAGACCCGCAACCTGCCCTACTCCATCGAGGAGGTCAGGACAGCCACCAGGGACTGCCAAACCTGCGCGGAGTGCAAACCGCACTTCTACCGGCCAGAGAAAGCGCACCTGATAAAGGCTTCCCGTCCCTTTGAACGCCTCAGCATGGACTTCAAAGGCCCCCTCCCCTCCACCGACCGCAACACGTACTTCCTGAACGTGATTGACGAGTACTCCTGGTTCCCATTCGCCATCCCGTACCCCGACATGACCGCACCCACCGTCATCAAGGCCCTCCATAGCATCTTTGCACTGTTCGGGTTCCCCGCTTACATATGTAGTGATAGGGGGTCCTCCTTTATGAGCGACGAACTGCATCAATTCCTGCTCAGCAAGGGCATCGCCTCGAGCAGGACGACCAGTTACAACCCCTGGGGTAACGGACAGGTAGAGAGGGAGAACGGAACGGTCTGGAAGACCGTCCTACTGGCCCTACCGTCCAGGAATCTACCAGTCTCCCGCTGGCAGGAAGTCCTCCCGGATGCCCTCCACTCCACTCGGTCACTGCTTTGTACCACAACCAACCAAACACCTCACGAACGTCTCCTTGTCTTCCCCAGGAAGTCCTCCTCTGGGACCTTGCTCCCGACCTGGCTGGCAGCATCCGGACCCATCCTGCTCCGAAACCACGTGCGGGCGCACAAGTCGGACCCGTTGGTCGAGAGGGTCCACCTTCTCCACGCTAACCCCCAGTACGCCTACGTGGGGTACCCCGACGGCCGACAAGATACGGTCTCCCTACGAGACCTGGCGCCCGCCGGAGCCCCACGCACACCCCAGCCACCAGTCCCACCCTCCCTCCCATCAGTGCACCTTACAGGAGGATCGGTCCTTCCACCGGCCCCGTTTAGGCCCCCCCACCCACCGACGCACCCCGCAGACGCTCCCTTCCCAGGTCAACCGTTTTCCCCACCAGCGCCGTCTAGGGGTGTCGAAGCTGTCACAGGGATCGAGGCCACGCCCCCGGATCACAGACGCCCGAGCGTCCACCGGAGTCACCACTGAAGCTTCGGCAATCACAGAGGACGATCAGGGCCCCCGATAGATTGATTGCTTCATTTTAAAGTGTATAGTTAATTATGAATCATAAATTGTAAATAGTAAATAGAATTGTAAATAGTTACAAAACGCTGTACGGAGGCATTACGGTACCTCCATAACTATAATTCCTACCACGTTACCGTGTTGTAGTGTCAGGCCACCACCCCCGCCAGACTCTTTTTTAACAGGGGGTGAATGTGGTAGTCTGTGTAGAGGTATTACGGTACCTGGTAATGCTGGAACACCATTGATAGGGATTGTATGCTTCCTATTGGTCAAGCAGTATGGTAGCTCCGCCCTGCAAGGCGGGGTATAAGAGCCCGTGCCACCCCAGCAGCCTTCATTCTGTACCTGAGCTGCTGGGGAAAACATCAAGGTTATTAAAGCCTTCAGTTGGACTACAACCTCGCTTTAGTGGTCATTGATCGTGCATCAGTGCACATCTCCAAAAGTCTGCCCTGGTCCACCCACGTCAACCTAACACCAAGAAAGCACAACAGCGCCTATATGTCCTCAGGAAACTAAGGAAATTCCGCATGTCCACATTAACCCTTACCAACTTTTACAGATGCACCATAGAAAGCATCCTATCGGGCTGCATCACAGCCTGGTACGGCAACTGCTCGGCCCAGGACCACAAGAAACTTCAGAGAGTCGTGAACACAGCCCAGTCCATCACACGAACCTGCCTCCCATCCATTGACTCCATCTACACCTCCCGCTGCCTGGGGAAAGCGGGCAGCATAATCAAAGACCCCTCCCACACGGCTTACTCACTCTTCCAACTTCTTCCATCGGGCAGGAGATACAAAAGTCTGAGAACACGCACAAACAGACTCAAAAACAGCTTCTTCCCCACTGTCACCAGACTCCTAAATGACCCTCTTATGGACTGATCTCATTAACACTACACCCTGTCTGCTTCATCCGATGCCGGTGCTTATGTAGTTACATTGTGTACCTTGTGTTGCCCTATTATGTATTTTCTTTCATTCCCTTTTCTTCTCATGTACTTAATGATCTGCTGAGCTGCTCGCAGAAAAATACTTTACACTGTACCTCGGTACAAGTGACAATAAACAAATCCAATCCAATCCAAACCAATACTTCCTGCTCACCATCACTTCCACTTATGTTTGTAATCTCCCAGAAGAGGCAAAAAGACCCCCAAAATCTGAAAAGTCAGCCTCTACATCTGTTCCCCAGAGAGGGAGTTAGAATCATTCTGATTCCCAACCTAGTTTGTGTGTGTAGCCAAATTGGGAGGATTCTCGTGTGCAGAATAGAGGGCGGGATTCTCCGACCCCCTGCCGGGTTGGAGAATCCCCGGGGGCGCCATGAATCCCACCCGCCGCTCCAACGCTGGCTGCTGTATTGTCCGGCGCCGGTTTTCGGGCGGGGGCGGGGATCACGCCACGCCGGTCGCAGGCCGCTGGCAGCGTCTCCCCCGGCAATTCTCCGGGCCCCGATGGGCCGAGCGGCCATCGGTTTCTGGCCAGTCCCGCCGGTGTGGATTGGACATGGTCACACACGGCAGGACCTGGCTGGTAGGCCGGCTGGTGCGGTCCTCGGGGGTGGCGCCAGGGGGATCCGGCCCCGGGGGGGGCCCCACGGTGACCTGGCCCGCGATTGGGGCCCACTGATCTGCGGGCGTGCCTGTGCCGTGGGGGCACTCCTTCCTTCTGCGCCGGCCCCTGTAGGGCTCCGCCATGGCCGGTGCGGAGAAGACCCCCCCCTGCACCACTCCGGCCATTCTGCGCATGTGCTAACTCGCGCAGTCCCTTCGCCACCAGCTGCACATGCGCTAGAATACGCCGGTCTGCGCATGTGCGGGACCCTTGTGACCCCTCCAGCGCTGGCCTAGCCCCCGAGGTGCGGAGGAGTCCACAATTTCCGGTCGGCCCGATGCCGGAGTGGTTCGCGCCGCTTTTTACGCTGGCGTCAGCCCATCGCAGGGATTCGGGGAATCCCGCCCAAACAGTGGCATATGCCTCTTTCTGATCTGTGAGTACTCTGCGATCCTATGTAATATGTCACTTTCTTTAGCATGGGTATCATCAACAAACACTTTTTTTTCCTGTAAAATTTAGAGTTTCCAATTCTTTTTTTTCCAATTTAGGGCCAATTTAGCGTGACCAATTCAACTACCCTGCACATCTTTGGGTTGTGGAGGTCAAACCCACGCAGACACGGGGAGAATGTGCAAACTCCACACGGACAGTGACCCGGGGCCGGGATCAAACCGGGTCCTCAGTGCCATGAGGCAGCAGTGCTAACCACTGTGCCACAGTGCTGCCCATCATCAACAAACACTTGAGAGGCAAACACTCAACCCCCCCCCCTCACTGAGATAGGTTTGTTATTTTTTGATTACCATTTTATTGGAGTACAGCTGATGACAGGAGGTTTGTTTTCTAATGCAATAGCTGAGGCTTCTGTATTGACAGATGGTCCTGCAGCCAATCAATTGGTTCATGATACTGTGTTACCTGTGCTTAAACCATTAACGGTTTAAACAAATTGTGTTTGGAGAAAGAAGCAGCCTGAATTTCTATAGCACTTACCACAACCACATGGCATCTCAAAGCAGTTTTACAACATGTGAAGTACTTTTAAAATGCAGTCACTGATGTAATACGGAAGATGGAACTGCCAATTTGTGCATAGCAAGCGCCAACAAATAGCAGAATGTGAATAGCAAGATTGTTTTACTGTTTTGATGGAAGAATCAATGTTAGGCAGGACACACATGCTCCCTCAATGCCAGCCTGGATTGTGCGCAAGTCTCTGGAGTGAGGTTTTACTCAGAACGTTCTGACTCCAGGGCGATAGTGTGACCCATTATTCTCTTTCTACATAACTAGCAGTTCTGCCTTGGGTTGTGGCAATTCACGCCTTAAAGCCTATCTCTCTGACCAAGACTCTGATCACATATCCTAATATCTCCTTACATAATTCAATGTCAAATTTTGACTGAGTACTTTTTTGTGAAGTACCTTAGGATTAGGGTTAGGGTTGGGGCTAGGCTTTGATTTGGAATGGGCATTAGGATTAGGGTTGGTCTCCTCTGAAGAGCTATAAAAATGGACGCTGTTGTTGTTTGTGAATGTGCACTATATTTGTCTCATTCAATTACATCATTATTGATCTGTATCTTAACTCAATGTATCTGCCTTAATCCACAAGATCATGGAATTGTTACGACACAGAAGAAGGCCATTCAGTCCATCATGCCTATGCCAGCAGTTCTGAATCCCAAATACCCTTGCCAAACAAAAGTCCATCAAATCT
This sequence comes from Scyliorhinus torazame, assembly GCF_047496885.1. NCBI lineage: Eukaryota > Metazoa > Chordata > Chondrichthyes > Carcharhiniformes > Scyliorhinidae > Scyliorhinus > Scyliorhinus torazame. The sequence goes on along the minus strand of NC_092707.1, from coordinate 155,789,231 downwards.
CAGTTTATGAAAAAGATTTCCAATTCAAGGGCACTTCAGCGTGGTCACTCCACCTACCCTGCACATCTTTGGGTTGACTCGAATCAGGTCCCCTAGAAGCCGTATTCGGGGTGTCGGATAGGCCGGGTTTGGAGGCGGTTGCGGAGGCAGATGTCTTAGCCTTCGCATGGCTGATTGCCCTTGGGCGGATGCTGTTGGGGTGGAGGTCGACTTCTCCGCCCTGTGCCTCGGCGTGGCGGGGGGACCTGCTGGAGTTCCTAACACTCGAGAAAGTAAAGTTAGAGCTGAGGGAAAGGATGGAAAAGTTCCACAACTCATGGGCCTTGTTCATCATATATTTTCAGAAATTGGATGACATCGAACATTGGGGGGTTTGGAATGTATAAGTAATTGATGATTCTTTTTCATTGGTATTTTGTATTCACAATGTTGGGAACTATTTGAGTGGACTAAGATGGCACAAAAGATCAACGACATGAAACAGTAACTCCTTCTCTGTCCACAGGTGCTGACTGATGTTTTGAGGATTTGCAACATTTCCAGTTTTAATTGTCTATCTATAGTTGGGGCTATGGGTTGTATGAATAGCATTGAATTGCAGTTGTGAAAATCATGATACCATCCCAGCTGATGTTAATAGTGGACAGTAAGGTCCCAGAATGGAATCCTGGCTCAATCAAATGAAACTTTAACTTTTTTCAGAAACAGGATGTAGAGTCACCAAACTGTCAATTAGCTTTTTACACAGGAATAAACCATTCGTTAAACATGAAAAAATGGACTATAATACAGTACTTCTTCACTCCACCGATATCTTCACAGATGTTAAAGCAGTGGTAGGCAACCTGTGGCTCAGAAGCCATGCGCTGCCCATCTGGGTTCTGACCACTGCCAATGAGACAGTTTGTTGGCCGTTACTCACACGCAAGGTTGCCACATTCCACTGATTTCAGTCCGCGTAGTTCTTTTTCCTGCCCTTAGCACACTGTGCTAAATCGCTGGCTTTGAAAGCAGACCAAGGCAGGCCAGCAGCACGGTTCAATTCCCGTACCAGCCTCCCTGAACAGGTGCCAGAATGTGGCGACTAGGGGCTTTTCACAGTAACTTCATTTGAAGCCTACTTGTGGCAATAAGCGATTTTCATTAATTTCATTCATTCATTCATTCATATGACTGAAGTAATTCACAAGTAAAGCAAGGGTGAGTGACGTAAGGTGCGTGCTGATTGCCCACAACACTGACTGTGAGTGAGGGCAGCACGGTGGCACAGTGGGTTAACCCTGCTGCCTCACGGCGCCGAGGTACCAGGTTCGACCCCGGCTCTGGGTCACTGTCCGTGTGGGGTTTGCACATTCTCCTCGCGTTTGCGTGGGTTTCACCCCCACAACCCAAAAGATGTGCAGGTTAGGTGAATTGGACACACTAAAATTGCCCCTCAATTGGAAAAAATAAATTGGGTATTCTAAATTTTTTTAAGAAACAGTCCCTTTACATTTAATGTGTAAATATTTTTACCATTGAAGTTGATGATAGTTCTATTAATAGTAAGTAAGTAAACATAAAGCAAAAGATGATAGTTCTATTAATATATAAATGATTAACCATTTTCTATAACTCGTTATGAAATATTTGGCATATATGAAATGTATTTTATCTTATTCATGTGGTCATGGTTAGTCACCAAGTCTGATTGCAACCTTGCGGCCCACTGAGATGAAGCAAGGCCTCTCATGCAGCCCACTCACTAGCCTAGGTTGCTTATCACAGTTTTAAAGGATAGCACAAGTTACAAAATGTATCTTATACTATAATGTTCTTAGCAGGTATACAGTCCCTATAAATCAACTGTGGTCAGATACCATCCCATTTTGAAACAAAGTGGCAAACACCACCCAAGGCAGCTTCTATGGATTTCTCATCAAATCCTCCAAGATGCTTATTACGCTGTGAGCCAACTGGTCTCAATAGAACTCTAATTTCCACACATGTGTTTTCAAACTCCACTCCTGACAAAACCCACCTTCGAATCTTCTCCCAAACATTGCCTTCTCTCAGATGCTTCACCACAGATCCACTTCCAGGATTTCAACCTCTCCTTTCGCTAGTCTTCTGCCTTGGATTTCCACGTGCATTTAAACTTCCACACAATCTCTCAGGCACCCAGCCATGCCGACAGAATACCACTGCTTCACAGGATGTATTAAGGCATCACCAACCTGAGGATTACTTCAGTTATCTGGCTTCTCACTCGTCAACTTCACCAGATTTGCACCTTTCAGCTCTGTCATTAACTGGAAGTGTCTCTCTTCCCCTTTCTTTAACTTTAGTGAACAGTACCTTTGTTTAGTTTCCAGTTCCTTTGCCCCTTTACTCCTGTCTTCCTGGGACTTCTCTTTTCATTCCCTGGTTGCTAGAAGTATCTGTTCATTAGGTTCTGGGACTTAGTTTCTTGCCCTTACTCCATTGTCCTGCTTCTTTCCTGGCAGTTTACCACTGTGGGTGAGGGGCGATGGAACGTTGAGCTCTGGTGGGTGTGACGTCCCCCCCCCACCCCACCCCCGGAAGTTCACACCACCCTGGCCCCAGCGAGATGACAGGGCCATGTGATGGAGTGTCCAGCCCGCATACAAGGGCAACCCAGGTGGAGGATCTAATGGTGGACTTGAGTCAGACATTGTCTAATGATGTGGAGCTCAGAGCTCATCGCAGAGCGGGCTGTCATCATCCTCCATGCCATGGACCAGACCCGATTTCATTGGCAACCCTGTGACCCCAGCTCGTTGTGCCGCAGGTGGATGTGTAATAGAGGGGTGGTATGCATGCAGGTGATGCAGTGGTGTGGGAGCTAATGTTGGTCGGTGGTGGGGGAGGTGAGTCTCATTGGTGTTGTGGGAGGTGAGGGTGGTCGGTGGTGTGGTACTGTGGTGTCTGTGCCCCTGCTCAGCAACCCCCCCCACCAGTTGGTGAAACGTGCGTCGATTAAATCGTCCCATGCTCGCTGGCCCTGCCGGTGGCGTTGTGCAGCCTCCCGTCCCCATGTCCAGTCCCCATGTCTCGTATATTGCCCCCCTCACCCTCACCCTCCTCATCTGGAGAGGCCTGCCCTTGCTCCTCATCCTCCTCCAGCACATCGCCCCTCTGCTGGGCTATATTGTGCAGGACGCAGCAGACCACAACGATACGGCCGACCCTCCTTGAGTCGTACTGGAGGGCCCCTCCAGAGTAGTCCAGGCACATGAAACGCATCTTCAGGACCCCAAAGCACCTCTCGACCACACCCCTGGTCACACAGTGGGCCTCATTGTAGGGGGTCTCCGCTTCGCTCTGTGGCCTCCGTATAGGCGTCATTAGTCACGATCGCAACAGGTAACCCCTGTCGCTCAGCAACCAACCCCGCAGCTGTGGGGTGTCCCTCGAACATGCCGGGGATGAATGATTGCGCCAGAATGAATGAGTCACGCACACTGCCTGGGTACTGGGCGCACATGTGCAGGATCTTCATCTGGTGGTCACAGACCACCTGAATGTTCATGGAGTGGTAACCCTTCCTGTTCATGAACACGGCCCTGTTATCCGCTGTTGGCTGCATGGCGACGTCAACCCCATTGATCGCCCCCTGGACCATGGGTATCCTGGACACGGCAGCGAAGCCCACTTCCTGGACATCCTGGTGGGCGTGGTCCACAGGGAACTGTATGTACCGGTCTGCAAGGTCATACTTACTCCATTGCACCGAACCAGCATCGGAGCCGATTTCGGCGTCAAATCCGGAGCCGATTTCGGCGCGGAGCCTTGGAGAATCCAGCCACTGGTGTCCAACAGGGATATTGGCATCAAGAAGAGTAAAGCCTGGAAGACCGACTCATGGACATGACCCATTCCGAGTTCCATTCCACCAGGATACCCGCAGCCACCAATAAAGCAGCTTTAAGGCTTTGGGGTTGCTGAGCAAATAAAGTGCAAGTCTGGTCAGCTGTTTACTTGCAGAGAACTGCCTTGAGGCATCATCTGTTTATAGTTACTTTGATCTCTGCCCATATCCTGTTAGCCACTGTTAACATTCTGAATGGGTCCAAGTAAATTTTATACCCAATTTATTCCCTCCCGCTTTTTAAGTCTTCTCCTCTCCCCACCTTTGGTCGGTGCCACATGTTATTCCTCATGTTTATGGGATGTCAGCTGTTCAACACAGATCTGCTGTTCGTCACCCAACCAGGCAGCAGGGGGAGCAGAGGAACAAATTTGGCGACTCCTATTAATCTCCATCTACCTACTCCCAAAGGGACATATCGAGCTAATTGGGTCCTATTTTTAGCACAGTGGCTGATGCATAAACTTTAAATTTGTCCCCGCCCCCCCACCCCCAGCTCATCCTGGGGGCCACGAGCCTCAGGTGTGGAACTTGCCAAGCTAGATATTTAGTGGGTAATCTGGAACCTTCTTTAACTTAAAGCTGTCACTGAAAGTCTTTACATTAAACAGTAGTTTAATTAGTTTCCCACCTCAACGCTGTTTGGTACTGAGCCACCGCTGACCCCAATGACCTTCCGGAGATAAGAAAGAACAATGAATGATCCCTTCCTCACCCCACACCCCCTTGCCCCACCAGCCTCAACACCCCCTCACCCACCCCCCCTTTCTGTCTATCTGCCTCTCTCCTGACTCTATTGGGCACCCCTTCTCTCCACACCTGCCTCTGCAGCCCTCCCTATATTGCAGCCCCCCTCTCTGCCCTCTTCTTTCTTCTGCCCCTTTCCCATCCCTTTCCTGCCCCTAAACTTACGCATCCCCATCTAGTTTTGGACTTGGTCTAACATGCAACCAAGAGCAGAATATTAAGTAAACGGCAATATTAGACAGAAAAATAGATAATGCTGCAAATACTCAGTGGGCTTGCCTCACCTGCTGAGGGTTTGCAGTATTTTCTGTTTCAAATTCAGATTTCCAGCACTTGCAATAGCTTTCGCTTCCATGAATTGTTGGTGTGCCTCCAGGCAAGTCCGTGAGGAAACTGATGCAACCATCAATTCACACGAGACGGAGAGTTGAAGTGAACAGTGGTTTTAATCAGCTAGACCTGTGCCTGCCTGCGACTGCTCTGTACTGAGTGCCGCCTACAGGCTGCAGATCTATATACCTCCCCTGAGGGGGCGGAGCCATAGGCGGAGCCCACAAGGGCACCAACATAATACAATGTAATGTAATGTAATACAATGGTGGGCCACAGGCAGAGCCCACAAGGGCATCAACATAATACACTGTAATGTAATGTAATACAATGGTGAATGGTAGCAGTAATACATTCACCACAGAAGCCCAGGAGAAAAACCCTAGGGGCATTCAGAAGAATGTTTTATTTTGACTTATTTGTTGTAAAAATATCAGAGGGAGTCGGCAAAAAGCAACTTGACCCAAGTGGGGCAGTTCGAGGAAAGTGTCGAAACCTTTGGCCTCCATCCCGGATTTGACAACCCTAGTTAATGTGTGTGTCTTTTTGGTCTGTATATTCTGCACCTGAGTATATGTGGGTGTCTGCGCGTGTTGTGCTGTTGTGTGTTTGTGTGTGGCTGTGCATGTGTGGCTAGATGGGTTTGTGTCGGTCGGTGTATCTGGGTGTACGTGCGTGTGTGTTTAACTGCCCATTACGTTGAGCACAGTGAGGAATCAGAAGGCTGTGGTTTTTCACGGAGAGACTGGTTTCACTGAGGTCACCAGAACACAACCTTCACTTTATTAGGCTGGGAATTGCAAACAACCCCAACGAAACAAAGGGAGCTGCAAGAGACTGATAGTCTCAAGGGACTGGGTGTCCCAGTAGCAGTTTGGTACAGAATAAAGTAAACACACTCACTCATGTCCCTGTTTACCCAGTGATTCATCCATCACATCACAGACAGATAGGAACACAAGAGTATTGGGGAAAAAAACTATTGTTGGGTCGGTGGGGATGGGGTTAAATTAAGGGCACTGTGTTATATCCTCCTCTTGGAGCCGTCTGGTAATTTAGTCTCCCTGGCTCCAGCCTAACTCATACTTATCACTTGGACTATAAAGGCGCAGATCAGAAACAGGCATCCTCCCCCTCTAAGGCTGCGTCCACCTCAAGTCTTCAAGCTCTTTCAGTCCAGCATCTGAACTGGGATTTGTGGTGCTGTTAATTTGGATGGACAGAGGGCGGCGTGGGGCGCAGTGGTTAGCACTGGGACTGCGGCGCTGAGGACTCGGGTTCGATCCCGGCCCCGGGTCACTGTCCGTGTGGAGTTTGTGCATTCTCCCCCTATCTGCGTGGGTTTCACCCCCACAACCCAAAAGATGTGCTGGTTAGGTGGATTGGCCATGCTAAATTGCCCCTTGATTGGAATAAAAATAATTGGGTATTCTAAATTTATAAAGAAATTTTTAAAATTTGGATGGACAGTTTCAGTGACAGTATAGAGGTAGATTCTCCATTCACCGACGCCAGAATCACGCATCGCGTTCAGGCGGAGAATCGGGCTACAGCCGGAAATCGAGGTCGCCGCTGGGCGCCCAATGGACCGCCATGCTCCAGTGCCTCGCTGGAGGCATGAACACATTCCACACCCCGTGCCAGCAAGGGCATGCAAAATGTACAGCAGAATGCGTTAACATATCATGAACGGGCTTAACCTGGTACTCTCCTGCCTCCCATAATGCTCCACCCCCACCAGGCGGAAATGATGCCAGCGCGGTTCACTTGTGGTATTGAAAAGCGGGGACCGGGTGCCGTGGCTGTTGAGAGAGAGAGAGGAGGTAAGAAAAGTGTCTGAAACCAAAATGGTGGGCTGACAGTTGTGCCGCTGGCTGCGGGGCATCTGACAGGGCCAGGGGGAGGGGTTAAGCGAGGAGGTGACCAGGAGATGGACCATCAGTTCGAGATGCGCCCCCCCCCCCCCGGGATTGGGGTGCCTGGCCATGGACTGCCATTGCCACAGTCCGCAAGGAAGCCATCTAGTTGCGCACTTCGCTGACTGTGCACTGTGTCCTGTAAATCAGCAGAGCGCCACCAGCTGTATGTGTGCTCCCTGCCCTCCCCTCACACCCCAGGCCACCATGCTGGGAGCCCTCAGACCCCAGCCAACCCATCAATGGCAGGGGGTGGTCCAGCGCAGCCAGTGGCCCACCAGATGCTGGCACTCCTCAGTGTATCTATCCATCCGAGGTGCTGCCCCACTGCAGGGCAAGCAGGGGAAGAGCTGAGTGCACCCCGAACAGCGGACACATGCAAAATGGCCTTTGGCAGCAACACTGGCACACTGACCCTCTCAGGGTGGAGGCCCCACCAGTGACGTTGTGAGCTAGCCCACCCTGCAGGCCCATGCACTGGACACAAGACCCACAGCACACCGCAGCTACGGTCCCAACAGGTGCCCACCCCCTCATCCAGCCCCACCCACGGGCCCTGCTCGCACGCATGCCAACAAGCATGGAGACGGTTGGTGGCACACGGTGACCCCCTCACCCCACCCCATAACCAGGTGCCACCCTGCTGGCAGGGTATCACATGGCCCACCCAAGGAGGACACCCATAGTAGACCCCACAGGAGGGACAGGACAGGGGCCACAGCGCGTATCGCTGGCATGGGTAGCGCCAGCCACTGGTATCCCTGCTGACAGGGATAGGTGGCGGGGTTAGAACCGATGAGGCCAGTGGTGCAGTTCGGAAGGCAAAGCGTCGGAGGGAACAGCCAGGGGTGGGGATGGGGTTAAGAAGGAGGAGGGAAATGGAGACAGGGGCTGCATTGCAAGCCAGGGCCACTGTGTAGCCCGCTGGACTTGGATGGGCACAGGGGTACTCACCCCACCTCTCCTCCATAGCATCCAGCAGTATCTCCAGCTCTGTGTCTGCGAATCTCAGGCTGCTCTTCGTGGTGCCATCGTCTTGGCTGGGATGCGTCTCTGTGGGGAGCCGAGTGCTTATATGCAGCTCCAGCTTGTCAGGCTCTCCAGTGCGAATCCCGACCCCAGCAAATCAGACACTGGTGTGAGCTGGAATTGCCCAAATGGTGAGGGTGCTGGTCCATTAGCCCCTCTGAATGGCTCCAGCACTGATGCCCCCATCGGGACCGGTGAACACCCCCCATTCAGTCCCGCCGTCAGCACTTAGCCTCACAATCCCGTCCAATCCTCCAAGCCACCACTGTCAGCAAACTGTGTCAAAACATCATCGGCGTAATAAACAACAATGTTTTTAATACCTTTTGAACAGTTTTTATTCATAAAAACTATCAACGGGATAAAATGCAGTTTGACTGAAAGTGAAAAGTCATCCAGTCGGATGCTGAAACGTTTGTTTGCTTTTCAATTGGCGAGCTGAACTTGGGGCAACACAATGATGGACTCATTGAGTAACCAATCAGAGTAGTGTGGAGGCAGGGCAGGTAGAGGCAGAGAGTTTCAAATACCATGGCTCTGTCCCTCCCCATCTACGAAACCTCCTCCAGCTACGCAATCCTTTGTTTGTATTGTCTGAACTCCCCAAATTCTGGCTTCTTGCACATATTTGACTTTTTTCTCTCCACTGGCAGTGCCGTGCCTTCAGCTGCCTTGGTCCTAAGAACACAGGGCGGGTTTCTCTGTTTCAGAGACGTGTGTTGATGCCGGGACTGAATCGGTGGACTTCAGCGACAACAAAATTGGCACCAGTTCCAAAACAATTCATGTCAATGGGCTCGCACCAGCGGCATTGCATTGATTCCGATGCAAAATGATGTCCGATTCGCCGGGATCAGGATTGCCACCAGAAAGGCTGACAAGTTGCCACCGCCTATAAGCACTCCATTCCCCACACACACTCATCCCAGCCAACAAGATGGCAGTAAGAAGATCGGCACCCTGTGGAGGAGAGGCAGGCCACCCTGTTCCCCCAGGGCGGGAGGGAGGTTACCACCCTCCGCCATACACCGGGGCTAGGTGCAGGTGGCAGAGGCAGTGAGCACCCTGGGCCACACCGCAAGGACCAGACAGCAGTGTCGCAAGAGGGCTGCACAAGCTCCTCAGGGTGGCCAGGGTGAAAAGCCAGCACTATGCCCCTGGCACCAATCCTCATCCCAAACACCTGTAACCCCCCCCCCCCCCCCCTCCTCCCTCAACACAGAGGGCAACTGAACTGCACCCGCTGGCAATGTGTACGCTCCCCATCCTGCACCACATGCCAGCACCCATACCGCCCGGCTTGGCCTGGTGCCCTGGCCGCGATGGCCACTAGCTGCCTAACCCCTGTAGTGCCCGTGTCTGACTGTCTAACACTGAGTGCTTTCTGTCTCCAGCCCCTCCCCAAGCGCATAACTGAAGAGGAGACCGGTGGGGAACCACTGGGCCTGCAGCTCCTCACCGCCACGGAGCGGTGGGCACTCGACCTGATCAGTGCACTCGGGTAGAGGGCAGTCACTGAGGCGGTGGTCGCCATTGGGAACCCAAGTGAGACCCCGTTGCGTTGCGGTTTACCATGGCATGCATGGCATGAACCCCACCCCCCACACATAACCCCCACACCATCCCCTTAGCATCCCCTCACCATGCCCTCGCCACTCCCTCACTACCCCATACCATCCCCTTGCCGCCCCAATCACCCCCTCACCAGCCCAACCCGTGATCCAATCATGAGTCATGTCTTGCGTCTTGCAGGATCACCTGGTGACGAGGCGGGCCCTTCTGGTGTCCCCCGCCCCACACCCAACCCCAAGCAGATTCCAGCTACTAAGATGCAATTGACAGTGACACGAGGTCCCAAACGCCAGCCTGAGACACCCTGCAGCACCAGTCCAAGGGTGACACTGAATTCCCGTCACAGCTGTCATCAATACCCTCCATCATCCAAGAGAAACTTACCTCCGTTGAGGCTCCTGCGACACTATCTTGTGCGCACCACACACATGCTGCAGTACATCAGGTGAAGGTAGGAACTCCCGAGGGGGCGGACAGTCCGTGGGCGGCCTGATCCCATCCAGAGGGGTCTTGGGCCTCTGGAAAGGGCGATCCCATTGATAATGGAGATGCAGTCACAGAGCCGGGGACTATATGAGGAGTTGTCAGCAACCACCCAGCGCCAGCAGGTGCAGATTGAAGACTCCAACCGCCTGCAGGGGCAGGAGGTGGTGCCGACAATGCCCAGGCCAACACCGCACGGGTGTCCGCAATGGAGGTCTTGAGGGTGAAGATATCGGCCATGGGTCAGGATGTCCAAGGCCTGGGGCACTCTGTGCAGACATTGGCCGAGCCACAGGACAGGGCGGCCCTGTCACAGGCAGCTATGTACCAGGGCCACCTGGACATTGCTGCGACGCTCCAGAGGTTGGCCCAGTCACAACAGGTTATGGCTGAGGGCATAGTCGGCATTGCCCAGGCACTGGCTGATCTGAGCAAGTCCCGGAGGGAGGTCACAAAGTCACTGAGTGATGTGGTTACAATCCTGGAGGGATGTGGCCCAGTCCCTGTGCTCCTTGGCCGCGAATATGGAGACTCTGGTTGAGACGAGAGCGGGCCACCAGGACTGGCAGCGCCAGGTGGCGGGGAAGTACCAGGAGTTTGCTCCAGTGGCACCCCCATCCAAGGGAGTAACCCAGGGGCCAGCGGGCACCCGGAGGGAGGAGAAGGTGATGGGGACCGTGCCAGTGATTCCTGCAGGGGTTGTGCCGAAACACCACAACACCTCGGACTCCCCGTCTCCTGTTCCTGGCACATCCGATGCGCAGCAGGCAGAACAGGGTGGCACCACATCACATGGGACACCCGAGCAGCAGCCAGACCCATCCAGGCCCGGTTGCTTCAAAGGACGACAAAAAGGGACCCAGGTTTAGGGCAGGAATCACAGCAGGCCACCTCCACTCCTGATGTACCATCTGGGGATCCACCTAGACCTAGCGTTAGGACCCGTAAGGCCAGAAAGGAAGACAACAGTTAAGTTGGCACGGGTGCAGTGCATAGGATACCGTTAGGGACTAGGGCACAGACCTTTATAGTGACGTTCACATGTTATTCGCAAAATAAACACCTGTGCACAAAGGTTCCAATCTGCCTTGGTGCTCTTTCAGAAGGGAGTGAGGGATGGGCTGGGCTAGCTGCAGAGGTGGCACTGGCGGGGGGGAAGATGGGTGGACAGTGGAGGTGGTCATGGGCCAGGGTCCCCAGGTCAGATCATACATGTCACTCTGGTACCTGCCCCTCCCCTTCCCATCGCACCCCGTCCCCAACTCCATAACCCAAAGGGTTCGGTGGGACAGTGTGATCGATTGGCCAGCTCGTATGCAGGGATCACCCAGGCGGATGGTGGGCTACCGTGGGCAGGAGTCAGACATTGTCAAAAAAATGTGGAGCACCAGGTTCCATCGCAGAGCGGGTTGTCATCATCCTTCATCCCATGGACCAGACCCACTGTTACCATCAACCCAGGGGCCGCAGCCGCAGGTAGGAATCACGGAAAGGATTGCAGTGCGGTGGGGAGGGGTTGGTGTAGGACGGGGAAGGGGTGGTTGGCTGGGGGTGCGAGTGGTGGGATGGGATGTGCGTGCCATCGGCCAGGCCCCCTAGTGGGTGAACCCGGAAGTGATTAGAGCATCCCATGCGCGCTGGCCCTGGCACACACGTTGTGCGACCTCCTGTGCCTGCCTGGGCCCCATGCCCTGGCCATGCTGTCTCTCCTCTGCATCCTTCTTGTCGGGCGAAGCCTGAAATGTATCGCCCTGCTCCAGCACATCACCCCTCTGCTGCATGATGTTCTGGAGGATGCAGCAGTCCACCGTGATGTAGGCAGTAGCGCGGGTTCGATTCCCGTACCAGCCTCGCCGAACAGGCGCTGGAATGTGAAATGAAAAATGAAAATCGCTTATTGTCCCATGTAGGCTTCAATAGAGTTACTGTGAAAAGCCCCTAGTCGCCACATTCCGGCACCTGTTCGGGGAGGCTGGTACGGGAATTGAACCGTGCTGCTGGCCTGCCGTGGTCTGCTTTAAAAGCCAGTGATTTAGCCCTGTGTTAAACCAGCCCCTTGTGGCGACTAGGGGCTTTTCACAGTAACTTCATTGAGGCCTACTTGTGATAATAAGTGATTATTATGTAAGAGACTCTCGTAGCGCTATACTTGAGGGCCCCTCCAGAGCAGTCCAGGCACCTGAACCTCATCTTCAGGATGCCGAAGCACCACTCGATCACGCCCCTGGTCACAGCATGGACGCCATTGTAACGGGTCTCCGCGCCGGCCTGTGGCCTCCGGATAGACATCAACAGCCATGAGCGCAGTGGATAACCCCTGTCGCCCTGGAGCCAACCCCTCACCCAGGAGTGTGCCTCAAATGTGTCCGGAACCATCAAGTGTGCCAGGGTGAATGCATCATGCACACTGCCTGGGCATCGGGCACAGACATGCACAATGTCATAGGCCAGCTGAACAGTCATCAAGTGGAACCCTTTTCGGTTTGCGAAGACCAGCCCGTCCTGTGCCGTTGCTCATCAGATGACATGCATCCTGTTGATCAGCCCCTGGAGCTGGTGCATTCCGGCAATGGCGGGGAAACACGCTGCACAGATATCCTGGTGGGCTCGGTCCTCATTGGAGCTGCTATATTGTGCCGAGCGACATACAGGGCCTTCGTGATGAAATGGAGGCACCTGTGCACTGAGGTCTGCGAGGTCCCAGACAGGTCTCCACTCAGCGCCTGGAAAAACCCTGTGGCAAAAAAGGTCAGGGCGACAGTCACTTTGACGGCTACCGGGAGCGCGTGGTCCTCCCGCGGTTCCGGCAGAAATGTCGTGCTGTCCTCCTGCTCAGCCAGAATCGTAGGCGACATGCCCGGTCCGACAGGTACTCGAATGTCATGAGGCCTGATGTGGCATCTCCTTTCCACCTCCTCTTCGGCCTATTGGGTGGCCGATCTTTGATCCTCATCGGCTGACTCCTGTTCCTCAAGGTCCTCCCCGAGCAGCTCCTGCTCGCTCAGCCTCAGTGCATCCCCCAGGGCAGTGGCGGCTGGAATGAAGGCCACCATTCCTGGTTGGATTCTGAGGTCTATTGTCTGTAGGGGGTGAAAGGCAGACATGTTAGCATAGTGCATACCTACACCTGCATGTCCCCTTCCCACCCCGCCCCCCTTCCCCCCACCTCCTCCCCGGCTCCTCTCCCATCTTCACACTCACCCCTGGCCATTCCCCCTGGCACTCTGCCCTCCGCACCCCTGGCCCCGTCGTGCCCAGCACCACGGGGGCCTCAGGCCCCGACACCCATTCCTGCCGGCAGGGGTACCGGCGATTGGCGCGCACCATGCCAGTGGTACGCTCTGTGGTCCCATCCAATGCCCTTAGATTAGGGAAATTGGGGAAATAAAAGGTGATATCTTGAGGAGTGTACATATTACAGAGAATGAGCTGCTGGAGCTATTAAAGGGCATCAAGAGAGATAAATCCATGGGACCTGATGAAATCTATCCCAGGACGTTGTGGGAGGCTAGGGAGGAAATTGCCGGACCCCTAGCTGAGATATTTGAATCATCGACAGCCACAGGAGAGGTGCCTGAAAATTGGAGGGAAGCAAATGTTGTGCCCTTGTTTAAGAAGGGCTGTAGGGATAAGCCTGGAAATTACAGACCGGTGAGCCTTACTTCTGTAGTGGGAAAGTTGTTAGAAGGTATTCTGAGGGGCAGGATCTACAGGCATTTAGACAGGCAAGGGCTAATTAGGGAAAGTCAGCATGGCTTTGTAAGGGAAAGTCATGTCTCACGAATTTGATTGAGTTTTTTGAAGAGGTAACCAAGAAGGTAGATGAGGGCAGTGCGATCGACGTCATCTACATGGACTTTAGCAAGGTCTTTGACAAGGTACCACATGGTAGGTTGTTGCAAAAGATTAAATCTCACGGAATACAGGGTGAAATAACCAATTGGATACAAAATTGGCTTGGCGACCGAAGCCAAAGGGTGGTTGTGGAGGATTGTTTTTCAAACTGGAGGCCTGTGACCAGCGGTGTGCCTCAGGGATCGGTGCTGGGTCCACTGTTATTGGTTATGTATATTAATGATTTGGATGTGAATGTAGGAGGCATGGTTAGTAAGTTTGCAGATGACACCAAGATTGGTGGCATAGTGGATAGTGAAGAAGGTTTGTTGCTCGTTTTAGCCTTAGTTTATTTGCTCTAATTATGTCACCTTTGTTCTTGAGTCGCCGGGTATCTTTCTGATACCGCCACGTGGTTCAAGTCCGAGTAATGATTAATAATCCAACACACCGCTTAGTAAGAGTTAAATCAACGCTCATTTATTATATACAGCAATTAATACTTATACATTAATTCTATTTCTAAACTACTGCCTACCACTAACAGGCCAATACTTAACTTTGGAAATGGCCCACCAGGTCAGGGAAACGCATGGCCTTTCGAATGAGTTCTGAGCCTGCGGGATTCAAAAGCTGGTACAGGTCGATAGTCAGGAGCGTCTATCTGGTAGCGATCGTTGGAGTAAAACTTACGTTCTCATTCAGCAAGGGTCTCGAAGGGTGCGGAGAGGAGAAGAAGGGTCGAGTTGACCTTGGCCCCTATTCTTATAGTCCCCAGGGGCTTCCCGCCTCTCGGGGCGGACCTTGTACCTGGTTCCAAGTGATTGGACTTGGTCCCAACCACTTGGTTCGATATTCTCCAATACTGGAGCGATTCCTTGATCGAGGGGTGGTCGTTTACCTCTCTTTGTGTCAGCTCCTGCTGGCGCCGAAAGGTCTGGGTCGGCTTTGTGTGTCTATTTTGTACTATTGTTCCCGGGGATTGCTGCTTAGTATGCAGATGGCTGGGGTGTTGTTATGTTGATGGCTGCAGGTATCGGTTTGGTCTGGCTTCTCCAGAGGCGAATACACTGTTTTACCTGCAGCTGTCTGTTTGAGTCCTGTTGGCTGATTTTCCCATCAGCCTCTTCCGTTCGCCATTTTAAATCGGGGTTTGGCCATTCTAATCAGGAGTCAGCCATTTTACATGGCTACAAGTTATACAAGATTGCAATAGGATCTTGACCAATTGTGCCAGTGGGCCAATGAATGGCAGATGGAGTTTAATTTGGAAGAATGTGAGGTGATGCATTTTGGCAGATCAAATCAGGGCAGGACCTACTCAGTTAATGATAGGGAGTTGGGGACAGTTGCAGAACAAAGAGATCTCGGAGTACAGGTTCATAGCTCCTTGAAGGTGGAGCCGCAGGTGGACAGGGTGGGAAAGAAGGCATTCAGCATGCTAGGTTGTATTGGTCAGAATATTGAATACAGGAGTTGGGACGTCTTGTACAAGACATTAGACCATAAGACCAGAAGACATAGGAGCAGAATTAGGCCACTCGGCCCATCAAGTCTGCTCCGTCATTCAATCACGGCTGATATTTTTCTCATCCTCATTCTCCTGCCTTCTCCCCTTAACCCATGATCCCTTTATTAATCAAGAACCTATCTATCTCTGTCTTAAAGACACTCAGTGATTTGGCCTCCACAGCCTTCTGCGGCAAAGAGTTCCACAGATTACCGCGCTTTGGCTGAAGAAATTCCTCCTCATCTCTGGTTTAAAGGATCATCCCTTTAGTCTGAGATGGTGTCCTCTGGTTCTAGTTTTTCCGACAAGTGGAAACAGCCTCTCCACGTCCACTCTTTCCAGGTCTCAGTATCCTATAAGTTCCAATAAGATCCCCTCTCATCCTTCTGAACTCCAACGAATACAAAGAACAAAGAACAAAGATCAAAGAAATGTACAGCACAGGAACAGGCCCTTCGGCCCTGCAAGCCTGCGCCGAACATGTTGCCCATTTAAACTAAAATCTTCTACACTTCCTGGGTCCGTATCCCTATATTCCCATCCTATTCATGTATTTGTCAAGATGCACCTTAAATGTCACGATCATCCCTGCTTCCACCCCCTCCTCCGGTAGCGAGTTCCAGGCACCCACTACCCTCTGTGTGAAAGACTTGCGTCGTACATCTCCTCTAAACCTTGCCCCACCCACCTTAAACCTATGCCCCCTAGTAATTGACCCCTCTACCTTGGGAAAAAGCCTCTGACTATCCACTCTGTCTATGCCCCTCATAATTTTGTAGACCTCTATCAGATCGCCCCTCAACCTCCGTCGTTCCAGTGAGAGCAAACCGAGTTTATTCAACCTCTCCTCATAGCTAATGTCCTCTATACCAGGCAACATCCTGGTAAATCTCTTCTGCACCCTCTCTAAAGCCTCCACATCCTTCTGGTAGTGTGGCAACCAGAATTGAACACTGTACTCCAAGTGTGGCCTAACTAAGGTTCTATACAGCTGCAACATGACTTGCCAATTCTTATACTCAATGCCCCGGCCAATGAAGGTAAGCATGCCATCTGCCTTCTTGACTACCTTCTCCACCTGTTGCCCCTTTCAGTGACCTGTGGACCTGTACACTAAGATCTCTCTGACTGTCAATACTCTTGAGGGTTCTACCATTCACTGTATATTCCCTACCTGCATTAGACCTTCCAAAATGCATTACCTCACATTTGTCCGGATTAAACTCCATCTGCCATCTCTCCGCCCAAGTCTCCAAACAATCTAAATCCTGCTGTATCCTCTGACAGTCCTATTCGCTATCCGCAATTCCACCAACCTTTGTGTCGTCTGCAAACTTACTAATCAGACCAGTTACATTTTCCTCCAATATTGGGGAAGTTAAAGTCTCCCATCACAACAACCCTGTTGCTTTTACTCCTTTCCAAAATCTGTCTGCCTATCTGCTCCTCTATCTTCCGCTTGTTGTTGGGAGGCCTGTAGTAAACCCCCAACATTGTGATTGCACCCTTCTTATTCCTGATCTCTACCCATATAGCCTCGCTGCCCTCCGAGGTGTCCTCCCATAGTACAGCTGTGATATTCTCCCCAACCAGTAGCGCAACTCTTCCACCCCTTTTACCTCCCCCTCTATCCCACCTGAAACATCTAAATCCTGGAATGTTTAGCTGCCAATCCTGTCCTTCCCTCAACCAGGTCTCTGTAATGACAACAACATCATAGTTCCAAGTACTAATCCAAGCTCTAAGTTAATCTGCCTTACACGTTATACTTCTTGCATTTAAACATATGCACTTCAGGCCACCAGTCCCGCTGTTTGCAGCAACATCTCCCTGGCTGCTCTTCCTCAGAACTATACTGGCCCTATTCCCTAGTTCTCCCTCAATGTTTTCACCTTCTGACCTATTGCTCCGGTACCCACACCCCTGCCATGCTAGTTTAAACCCTCCCGTGTGACACTAGCAAACCTCGAGGCCAGGATATTTATGCATCTCCAGTTTGGATGCAACCCGTCCTTCTTATATAGGTCATACCTGCTCCCAGTGGTCCAGATAACTGAAACCCTCCCTCCTACACCAGCTGTTTAGCCACGTGTTTAGCTGCTCTATCTTCCTATTTCTAGCCTCACTGGCACGTGGCACAGGGAGTAATCCCGAGATTACAACCCTAGAGGTCCTGTCTTTTAACTTTCTGCCTAGCTCCCTGAACTCCTGCCGCAGGACCTCATGTCACTTCCTGCCTATGTCGTTAGTACCAATATGTACAACGACCTCTGCCAGTTTGCCCTCCCCTTCAGGATGCCCGCTACCCGTTCTGAGACATCCTGGACCCTGGCACCAGGGAGGCAACATACCATCCTGGAGTCTCTTTCACGTCCACAGAAGCGCTTATCTGTGCCCCTGACTATAGAGACCCCTATGTCTATTGCTCTTCTGCGCTTTGACCCTCCCTGCTGAACATCAGAGCCAGTCGTGGTGCCACTGCTCTGGCTGCTGCTGTTTTCCCCTGATAGGCTATTCCCCCCAACAGTATCCAAAGCGGTATACCTGTTCGAGAGGGGGACAACCACAGGGGATTCCTGCCCTGACTGCGTGCCCTTTCTGGTGGTCACCCATCTCTCTGCCTGCACCTTGGGTGTGACCACATCTCTATAACTCCTATCTATGACGTTTTCCGGCACCTGCATGCTCCTAAGTGCATCCAATTACTGCTCCAACTGAACCACGCGGTCTGTGAGGAGCTGCTTTTGGCTACACTTGATGCAGATGTAGTCGACCGGAATGCTGGAAGTGTCACAGATCTGCCACATCTCACAGTTGGAGCAATGCACCCCACTGAGTGACATTTAAGCACTAATTAATTAATTAAAAATAAACACTTGAATTATTGTTAGATTGAGTTACAAATAACTATATGCTCCTGACGCTAGATGATTTTTACTGTAAAATTAAATGCTTAATACCGCTCACTGCCCTCAGGTTTAGTTACTCCACGATCTAGTTAATCAATTAGATTTTTTAGCAATATTATTATTTTTTTCAAATTTAACAGATTCCCAACCAGCTAATCCAGTTACAGCTTTACTGTTGCGCCCCCCCCCCCCCCCCCCCACACACACACACACACAATTTGAAAAGGAAATAAGAATCACTTACCTTCCCAGGATGCTCTCTGGTTCTCTCCCTGCAGATTAACAGTTACAAGCCAGGAGAAAGGAAACAAAACGATAGTGAAAAAGCACCTTCTCACACACCACACCGAATTACCTCACTGCACCAAATTACCAAGTTCCAATTCCCACTCTGGATTTGTCTCCTTCACTTGCGCAAAGCTTACTGAGTGCGCTTTCTGTCTGTCTTTTATACAGACCTCAGCTAACCAGGGTGACTCACACTGCTTAAGCTTCAAACAGAAGAATACAATGTACACCCTTGTGCCACTAAACAGGCCTCAGGTGACTGACAGATAACTGCCTCTCAGCAATTAGGGTGGGGGCAGTTTCAGCCAATCAGACACAAAGCTACACACTGCACTTTTTTAAAAAATAAATATTTTATTGAAAATTTTTGGTCAAGCAACACAGTACATTGTGCACCTTTCCACAATATTATAACAACACAAATAACAATGACCTATTTTATAAACAAAAAAAAATGAATAAATAATAAAGAACAAAAATGAAAACTAACCCTATTTGGCAACTGCCTTATCACAAGTAACACTCTCCAAAAATATAATTTAACAGTCCAATATATAATTATCTGTAGCAACGACCTATACATATTATACAGTATATAATAACAACCCTGAGAGTCCTTCTGGTTCCTCATCCCCCCCCTCCCCCCCCCCCCCCCCCCCCGATCCTGGGCTGCTGCTGCTGCCTTCTTTTTTCCATTCCATCTATCTTTCTGCGAGGTATTCGACGAACGGTTGCCACCGCCTGGTGAACCCTTGAGCCGACCCCCTTAGAATGAACTTAATCCGCTCTAGCTTTATAAACCCTGCCATGTCATTTATCCAGGTCTCCACACCCGGGGGCTTGGCTTCTTTCCACATTAACAATATCCTGCGCCGGGCTACTAGGGACGCAAAGGCCAAAACATCGGCCTCTCTCGCCTCCTGCACTCCCGGCTCTTGTGCAACCCCAAATATAGCCAACCCCCAGCTTGGTTCGACCCGGACCCCCACTACTTTTGAAAGCACCTTTGTCACCCCCATCCAAAACCCCTGTAGTGCCGGGCATGACCAAAACATATGGGTATGATTCGCTGGGCTTCTCGAGCACCTCGCACACCTATCCTCCACCCCAAAATATTTACTGAGCCGTGCTCCAGTCATGCGCCCTGTGTAATACCTTAAACTGAATCAGGCTTAGCCTGGCACACGAGGACGACGAGTTTACCCTGCTGAGGGCATCTGCCCACAGCCCCTCCTCGATCTCCTCCCCCAGCTCTTCTTCCCATTTCCCTTTCAGTTCTTCTACCATAGTCTCCCCTTCGTCCCTCATTTCCCTATATATATCTGACACCTTACCATCCCCCACCCATGTCTTTGAGATCACTCTGTCCTGCACCTCTTGTGTCGGGAGCTGCGGGAATTCCCTCACCTGTTGCCTCGCAAAAGCCCTCAGTTGCATATACCTGAATGCATTCCCTTGGGGCAACCCATATTTCTCGGTCAGCGCTCCCAGACTCGCGAACTTCCCATCCACAAACAGATCTTTCAGTTGCGTTATTCCTGCTCTTTGCCACATTCCATATCCCCATCCATTCCCCTAGGGGCAAACCTATGGTTGTTTCTTATCGGGGACCCCCCCAAGGCTCCAGTCTTTCCCCTATGCCGTCTCCACTGTCCCCAAATCTTCAGTGTAGCCACCACCACCGGGCTTGTGGTGTAGTTCCTCGGTGAGAACGGCAATGGGGCTGTCACCATAGCCTGTAGGCTAGTCCCCCTACAGAACGCCCTCTCTAATCTCTTCCACGCCGCTCCCTCCTCCTCGCCCATCCACTTACTCACCATTGAAATATTAGCGGCCCAATAATACTCACTTAGGCTCGGTAGTGCCAGCCCCCCCCTATCCCTGCTACGCTGTAAGAATCCCTTCCTCACTCTCGGGGTCTTCCCGGCCCACACAAAACCCATGATGCTCTTTTCAATCCTTTTAAAAATAGCCTTCGTGATCACCACCGGGAGGCACTGAAACACAAAGAGGAATCTCGGGAGGACCACCATCTTAACCGCCTGCACCCTCCCTGCCAGTGACAGGGATACCATATCCCATCTCTTGAAATCCTCCTCCATTTGTTCCACCAACCGCATTAAATTTAACCTATGCAATGTGCCCCAATTCTTGGCTATCTGGATCCCCAGGTAACGAAAGTCCCTTGTTACCTTCCTCAATGGTAGGTCCTCTATTTCTCTACTCTGCTCCCCTGGATGCACCACAAACAACTCACTTTTCCCCATGTTCAATTTATACCCTGAAAAATCCCCAAACTCCCCAAGTATCCGCATTATTTCTGGCATCCCCTCCGCCGGGTCTGCCACGTATAGTAGCAAATCGTCCGCATACAAAGATACCCGGTGTTCTTCTCCTCCTCTAAGTACTCCCCTCCACTTCTTGGAACCCCTCAACGCTATCGCCAGGGGCTCAATCGCCAGTGCAAACAATAATGGGGACAGAGGGCATCCCTGCCTTGTCCCTCTATGGAGCCGAAAATATGCAGATCCCCGTCCATTCGTGACCACACTCGCCATCGGGGCCCTATACAACAGCTGCACCCATCTAACATACCCCTCTCCAAAACCAAATCTCCTCAACACCTCCCACAAATAATCCCACTCCACTCTATCAAATGTTTTCTCGGCATCCATCGCCACTACTATCTCCGTTTCCCCCTCTGGTGGGGCCATCATCATTACCCCTAACAGCCTCCGTATATTCGTGTTCAGCTGTCTCCCCTTCACAAACCCAGTTTGGTCCTCGTGGACCACCCCCGGGACACATTCCTCTATTCTCATTGCCATTACCTTGGCCAGGATCTTGGCATCTACATTTAGGAGGGAAATAGGTCTATAGGACCCGCATTGTAGCGGGTCCTTTTCCTTCTTTAAGAGAAGCGATATCGTTGCTCCAGACATAGTCGGGGGCAGTTGTCCCCTTTCCTTTGGCTCATTAAAGGTCCTCGTCAATACCGGGGCGAGCAAGTCCACATATTTTCTATAGAATTCGACTGGGAATCCATCCGGTCCCGGGGCCTTTCCCGCCTGCATGCTCCTAATTCCTTTCACCACTTCTTCTACCTCGATCTGTGCTCCCAGTCCCACCCGTTCCTGCTCTTCCACCTTGGGAAATTCCAGCCGATCCAAAAAGCCCATCATTCTCTCCCTCCCATCCGGGGGTTGCGCTTCATATAATTTTTTATAAAATGTCTTGAACACTCCATTCACTCTCTCCGCTCCCCGCTCCATCTCGCCTTCCTCATCCCTCACTCCCCCTATTTCCCTCGCTGCTCCCCTTTTCCTCAATTGGTGTGCCAGCAACCTGCTCGCCTTCTCCCCATATTCGTACTGTACACCCTGTGCCTTCCTCCATTGTGCCTCTGCAGTGCCCGTAGTCAGCAAGTCAAATTCTACATGTAGCCTTTGCCTTTCCCTGTACAGTCCCTCCTCCGGTGCTTCCGCATATTGTCTGTCCACCCTCAAAAGTTCTTGCAGCAACCGCTCCCGTTCCTTACTCTCCTGCTTCCCTTTATGTGCCCTTATTGATATCAGCTCCCCTCTAACCACCGCCTTCAACGACTCCCAGACCACTCCCACCTGGACCTCCCCATTATCATTGAGTTCCAAGTACTTTTCAATGCACCCCCTCACCCTTAGACACCCCCCCTCATCTGCCATTAGTCCCATGTCCATTCTCCAGGGTGGGCGCCCTCCTGTTTCCTCCCCTATCTCCAAGTCTACCCAGTGTGGAGCGTGATCCAAAATGGCTATAGCCGTATACTCCGTTCCCCTCACCTTCGGGATCAACGCCCTTCCCAGCACAAAAAAGTCTATTCGCGAGTAGACTTTATGGACATAGGAGAAAAACGAGAACTCCTTACTCCTAGGTCTGCTAAATCTCCACGGGTCTACACCTCCCATCTGCTCCCTAAAATCTTTAAGTACCTTGGCTGCTGCCGGCCTCCTTCCAGTCCTGGACTTCGACCTATCCAGCCCTGGTTCCAACACCGTATTAAAATCTCCCCCCATTATCAGCTTTCCCAGCTCTAGGTCCAGAATGCGTCCTAGCATCCGCCTCATAAAATTGGCATCATCCCAGTTCGGGGCATATACGTTTACCAAAACCACCGTCTCCCCCTGTAGTTTGCCACTCACCATCACGTATCTGCCCCCGTTATCCGCCACTATAGTCTTTGTCTCGAACATTACCCGCTTCCCCACTAATATAGCCACCCCCCTGTTTTTCGCATCTAGCCCCGAATGGAACACCTGCCCCACCCATCCTTTGCGTAGCCTAACCTGGTCTATCAGTTTCAGGTGCGTTTCCTGTAACATAACCACATCTGCCTTAAGTTTCTTAAGGTGTGCGAGTACCCGTGCCCTCTTTATCGGCCCGTTCAGCCCTCTCACGTTCCACGTGATCAGCCGGGTTGGGGGGCTTCCTACCCCCCCCCACTTGTCGATTAGCCATCCCCTTTTTCCAGCTCCTCACCCGGTTCCCACGCAGCTGTATCTCCCACAGGCGGTGCCCCCCCTCCCATCCCCTCCCATACCAGCTCCCCCCTCTCCCCAGCAGCAGCAACCCAGTAATTCCCCCCTCCCACCCCCCCCACTAGATCCCCGCTAGCGTAATTACTCCCCCCATGTTGCTCCCAGAAGTCAGCAAACTCTGGCCGACCTCGGCTTCCCCCCGTGACCTCGGCTCGCACCGTGCGATGCCCCCTCCTTCCTGCTTCTCTATTCCCGCCATGATTATCATAGCGCGGGAACCAAGCCCGCGCTTCTCCCTTGGCCCCCCTCCCCAATGGCCAACGCCCCATCTCCTCCACGTCCCCTCCTCCCCCATCACCACCTGTGGAAGAGACAAAAGTTACCACATCGCAGGATTAGTACATAAAACTCCTCTTTCCCCCCTTTTTAACCCCCCTCTTCGCCCCCCACATTCGCCCCACCACTTTGTTCAAACGTTCTTTTTAATAACCCGCTCATTCCAGTTTTTCTTCCACAATAAAAGTCCACGCTTCATCCACCGTCTCAAAGTAGTGGTGCCTCCCTCGATATGTGACCCACAGTCTTGGCGGTTGCAGCATTCCAAATTTTATCTTCTTTTTATGAAGCACCGCCTTGGCCCGATTAAAGTTCGCCCTCCTTCTCGCCACCTCCGCACTCCAGTCTTGATAAACGCGGATCACCGCGTTCTCCCATTTACTGCTCCGAGTTTTCTTTGCCCATCTAAGGACCATTTCTCTATCCTTAAAACGGAGGAATCTCACCACTATGGCTCTGGGAATTTCTCCTGCTCTCGGTCCTCGCGCCATCACTCGGTATGCTCCCTCCACCTCCAACGGACCCGCCGGGGCCTCCGCTCCCATTAACGAGTGCAGCATCGTGCTCACATATGCCCCGACGTCCGCTCCCTCCGCACCTTCAGGAAGACCAAGAATCCTCAGGTTGTTCCTCCTTGCGTTGTTCTCCAGTGCCTCCAACCTTTCCACACATCGTTTCTGATGTGCCTCATGCGTCTCTGTCTTCACCACCAGGCCCTGTATGTCGTCCTCATTCTCGGCTGCCTTTGCCTTCACGACCCGAAGCTCCCGCTCCTGGGTCTTTTGTTCCTCCTTTAGCCCTTCGATCGCCTGTAGTATCGGGGCCAACAGCTCTTTCTTCATTTCCTTTTTGAGCTCTTCCACACAGCATTTCAAGAACTCTTGTTGTTCAGGGCCCCATGTTAAACTGCCACCTTCCGACGCCATCTTGGTTTTTGCTTGCCTTCCTTGCCGCTGTTCTAAAGGATCCACTGCAATCCGGCCACTTTCTCCTCCTTTTTTCATCCGTATCCAGGGGGGATTCCCTTCTGGTTTACCGCACAGTGTTTTTAGCCGTCAAAATTGCCGTTGGGGCTCCTATCAAGAGCCCAAAAGTCCGTTTCAGCGGGAGCTGCCGAAACGTGCGACTCAGCTGGTCATCGCCGCACCCGGAAGCACACACTGCACTTTTAACTGAAATACAGCAAAATTAGACTTACCACTTACCTTTCCTGATTACCTCACTGCACCAAATTACCAAGTACAGACCCAGAGTCCTCAACCGTCCCTCATACGACAAGCTCTTCATTCCAGGGATCATTCTTGTGAACCTCCTCTGGACCCTTTCCAAGGCCAGCACATCCTTCCTTAGATACAGGGCCCCAAACTGCTCACAATACTCCAAATGGGGTCTGACCAGAGCCTTATACAGCCTCAAAAGTACATCCCTGGTCTTGCATTCTAGCCCTCTTGACATGAATGCTAACATTGCATTTGCCTTCTTAACTGCTGACTGAACCTGCACGTTAACCTTTAAGATAATCATGAACAAGGACTCCCAAGTCCCTTTGTGCTTCTGATTTTCTGAGCATTTCCCCATTTAGAAAATAGTCTATGCCTAAATTCCTCCTTCCAAAGTGCATAACCTTACACTTTTCCACATTGTATTTAATTTGCCACTTCATTGCCCACTCGCCTAGCTTGTCCAAGTCCTTCTGCAGCCCCCATGCTTCCTCAACACTACCAGTCCCTCTACAGATCTTTGTATCATCTGCAAACTTAGCAACAGTGCCTTCAGTTCCTTCTTCCAGATCATTAATGTATATTGTGAAAAGTTGTGATCCCAGCACAGACCCCTAATGCACACCACGAGTCACCAGCTGCCATCCTGAAAATGACCCCTTTTTTCCCACTCTCTGCACTGCAGTCAGTCAATCCTCTACCCATGCCAGAATCTTATCCTTAACAACATGGGCTCTTAACTTATTTAACGATCTCCTATGCGGTACCTTGTCAAAGGCCTTCTGGAAATCTAAATAAATGGCGTTGACTGGTTCTCCTTTATCTAACTTCCTTGTTACCTCCTCAAAGAACTCTAACAGATTTGTCAGACATGACCTCCCTTTGACGAAGCCGTGCTGACTCAGTCCTATTTTCCATGTACTTCCAAGTACTTCGCGATCTCATCTTTAATAACGGACTCTAAAATCTTACCAATGACCGAAGTCAGGCTAACCGGCCTATAGTTTCCCATCTTCTGCCTCCCTCCCTTCTTAAACAGTGGTGTTACATTAGCCACTTTCCAGTCCTCTGGGACCCTTCCTGCCTCCAGTGATTCCTGAAAGATCACCACCAATGCCTCCACAATCTCCCCAGCTATCTCTTTAAGGGCCCTGGGATGTAGTCCATCCGATCCAGGTGACTTATCCACCTTCAGACCTTTCAATTTCCTCAAAACCTTCTCCTTAGTGATGGCCACTGCATTCACCTCTGCCCCCTGATTCTCCTAAAGCTCTGGCATCCCACTGGTGTCTTCCACCGTGAAGATAGATACAAAGTAACTATTCAGTTTGTCTGCCATTTCTTTGTTTCCTATTATTACTTTTCCAGCCACGTTTTACAGTGGTCCAATGTCTATTTTTGCCTCTCTCCTACCCTTTATATATTGAAAGAAACTCTTCCTAAATTATTTTATGTTGCTAGCTAGCTTGCAGTCATATTTCATCTTCTCTCCCCTTATTGCTTTTTTAGTTGTCCTCTGCTCGCTTTTAAAGGATTCCCAATCCTCTGGCTTCTCACTATTCCTCGCCACTTTGTATGCTTTTACTTTTGCTTTTATGCTGTCCTTGACTTGTCTCGTGAGCCATGGATGCCTTGTCCTGCCCTGAACATATTTCCTCTGCCTTGGGATGAATTTCTGCTGTGCGTCTCGAAAAACCTCCCAAAATTCCTGCCATTGCTGTTCCACTGTCTTCCCTGCTAGGCTCCTTTTCCAATCAACTCTGGCCAGCTCCTCCCTCATATCTTTGTAGTTAACCTTATTTAATTGTAATACTGTCACATCTGACTCCAGCTTCTCCCTCTCAAACTGCAGGGTAAATTCTATCATATTGTGGTCACTGCCCCCTAAGGGTTCCTTCACCTTAAGATCCCTAATCAAGTCTGCCTCATTCACATCACCAAATCCAGAATTGCCTGTTCCCTAGTGGGCTCTACGACAAGCTGCTCCAAAATCCATCTCTTAAACATTCCACAAATTCCTTTTCTTGGGATCCACTACCAACTTGATTTTCCCAGTCCACATGCATATTGAAGTCCCCCATGATTATTGTAATATTGCCTTATTTGCATGCTTCCTCTATCTCCTGATTTATTTTCTGCCCCACATCCTGACTACTGCTAGGGTGCCTATCAAATAACTCCCATCAGGGTCTTTTTACCTTTGCGATTCCTCAACTCTACGCACAGAGATACTATGCCTTCTGATTCTATATCACTCCTTGCGATGGATTTAACTTCATTCCTTACTAACAATGCAACCCCGCCCTCTTTGTATCTGCCTGTCCTTTCGATAGGACACATATCCTTTTATCTTTAGTTCCCAGCCCTGATCCCCTTGCAGCCATGTCTCTGTTGCCCACAACATTGTATCGGCCAATTTCAATGTGCGCAACAAGCTCATTTACCTTGTTCCGTATACTGCGCGCAGTGATAAGACCACACATGGAATACTGTGTTCAGTTCTGGTCACCCTATTATAGGAAGGATATTGTTAAACTAGAAAGAGTGTAGAAGAGATTTATGAGGATGCTACCAGGACTTGATGCTCTGAATTATGAGAGGCTGGATAGGCTGGGATTTTTTCCCTGGAGCGTAGGAGGCTTAGGGATGAACTTATAGTGATCTATAAAATAATGAGGAGCATCGATAAGGTAGATAGTCGACATCTTTTCCCAAAGGTAGAGGAGTCTAGAACTAGAGGGCATAGGTTTAAGATGAGAGGGGAGAGATACAAAAGAGACCAGAGGGGAGGTTTCTTCACACAGAGGGTGGTGAGCATCTGGAACGAGCTGCCAGAGGCAGTGGTAGAGGCGGGCACAATTTTGTCCTTTAAAAAGCAGTTAGACAGTTACATGGGCTGGGTGGGTATAGAGGGATATGGGCCAAATGCAGGCAAGTGGGACTAGCTTAGTGATAGAAACTGGGCGGCATGGACCAACTGGGCTGAAGGGCCTGTTTCCAAGCTATAAATGTCCATGACTCTATACTCCGGTAGGGGCGAGTGTGGGCTTTGGATGGGTCGCATGACGCCCTGCCGGCGGTTGACACCCGGTTGTTGGGGGGGGATTTGGTGGGCCAAAGGAGGGGGTGGATTGTGGGGGTGGTAGTGTGGGGCACCCATATGGCCGGTGTCACTCTGCGCAACTACAGGCCACAGTGGGGTGTGCAACAAGACGGCTGCCTTCCAGACCGTGGCAATGGTGGTCCATGCCTGGACCCCCGGGGTCACCCCAACCCCAAGGACCATTCCCTGGTTGCCTTCCACAATCCCCCGCCCCCCCCCGCCACCCTCCCCACAGCCAGTAATGCCAGTGGCAGGATCGGCAGCCCACAGTCATGCCTCGGGGAACATGTCCTACATCCTTCCTCTCCCTCAGCAGCTACGGCGCATATTTCCCGATTTTCATTTAAAAAAAAATTTTTTTATTGAGGCATTTATATTATAAATTTTAACAGAGTAAGCAACCACACACCAACAACAACAAAACCCAGCCAACATGGAGGTGTAGATGGAGTCAATGGATGGGAGGCAGGTTGTGTGATGGACTGGGCGGTTTTCACGATTCTCTGTACTGTTCTTGTGCCGAGCAGTTGCCATACCAGGCTGTGATGCAGCCAGATAGGATGCTTTCTATGGTGCATCTAAAAGTTGGTAAGAGTTAATGTGGACATGTCGAATTTCCTTAGTTTCCTGAGGAAGTATAAGCACTGTTGTGCTTTCTTGGTGGTAGCGTCGACGTGGGTGGACCAGGACAGATTTTTGGTGATGTGCTCTCCTAGAAATTTGAAGCTGTCAACCATCTCCACCTCGGCCCCGATGATACTGACAGGGGTGTTTACAGTACTTTGCTTCCTGAAGTCAATGACCAGCTCTTTAGTTGGACATGCCCAAAAAGTATTCACAGGCACACCCGCACAGCGCCCACACCGATCCTTGACCCCTTCAAAAAATCTGCTCATCTGGGCCACAGTCAAATGCGCCCTGTGGACCACCTTAAATTGTGTAAGGCTACACCTGGCACATGACAAGGACGCATTGACTAGCCTCAGGGCATCCTCCCAGGACCCAGCCTCTAACTCCCAACCCAACTCTTCCTCCCATTTCCACTTCACCTCCCCATCTGGGGCTGCCTCCCAATCTATGAACGCTTTCTAGATTTACGAAACCTTCCCCTCCCCTACTCCCGCTTTCGACAGTACCTTATCCTGCAGTCCCTGGGGTGGCAGGTGCGAGTCGATCGTTACCTGCCTCCGCACAAAGTCCCTCACCTGCAAGCAATGGAATCCATTCTCACCTGGCAGTTCAAACTCCTCCTCCAGCTCTTCCAATCATGGAAAGCCCCCGTCTATAATCAAAACTTCAAACCACTCGATCCCCGCCCGCTGCCACCCCTGAAATCCCCATCCAGCACCCCCCTCCCGCAGCAAACCGGTGGTTGCCACATATTGGTGCCCACGCCGATGCGCCTTCCAGCCCCATGTGCTGCCACCACTGTCCCTACACCTTCAGGGTCGCCACCATGACCGGGCTTGTGGAGTACCTGGCCGGCGAGAACAGCAGAGGTGTTGTTATCAGTGCCCCTAAACATCGTGTTTTAGATGAAGCTGCCTCCATCCGCTCCACATATTAACCCCCCCCCACTACCCATTCCCTGACCATCGATATATTCGCTGCCCAGTAGTAACCCGTCCTTCTTATATAGGTCATACCTGTGTATCATACCAGCCCCCCCAACCCCCCGACCCAACTCCAGCAGCACCTTCTTCATCATGGTTTTACCCGCCCACAGCGTTCACTTTCCTAAAAAACACCTTGGGAATGAAAATTGGGAGGCTTTGTAATACAAACAAGAACCTCGGGAGTACCGTCATCTTCACAGTCCAACCCTCCCCACCAGCGGGACCGCATCCCATCTCGTAAAGTCCCTCCTCATCTGCTCCACCAACCGCACCAGATTTAACATATTCAGGTGGCGCATCCCTGCGCCACCTGAATGCCCAAATATCGAAAACTCCCTCCCCCCCAACCACCTTGAATGGCATCTCCTCCAGCTTGTTCTCCTGCCCCCTCACCTGGACCGGAAAGATCTCACTCTTCCCCATGTTCAATTTATACTCCGAAAACCGGCCAAATTCCTCTAAGATCCACATAATCCCCCCAATACCACCCATCGGGTCTGAAATATACAGTAACAGATTGTCCGCATAAAGCGAGACCTTGTGTTCCACTGCCCCCCCCCCCCCCCCCCCCCCCCCCCCCCCGGCCCCCCGTACTATCAGGGCCATCGCCAGCGGTTCTATAGCCAGGGCAAGGAGCAGAGGGGAGATGGACATCCCTGCCTCGTCCCGCGGTGCAGCCTAAAATTGTCCAAGCTCTGCTTCCCGATTTTTTTAAACCACAAGTGAAACCCGCTGTCGATAATTCCTCCCGGTTGAGGTGGAACATCGCGGAAACCCAGGGGAATACCAGGTCAAGCCCGTTAATGATATGCCAACAGTGTTTACTGTACTTGTGGAGTAGAATGCATTGATGCCGCTGTCAAGGCACCGGATCATGGCATTCCATCGGGCGCCTGGCGTCGGCAACGATTTCCGCCTCACGCGTTCTGCGATTCCGACGTCGCTGGATGGAGAATCCCGCCCACTGTCTCTACCTCGCTCTCCTCCTTTAAGTTGCTCCTTAAAAGATACCTCATTCTAGTATCTCCTTAAGTAGCTTGTTGTCTAATTTTGCTTGCTAATGCTCTTGTAAAGTATATTTGGATATTTTCCTATGTTAAACGTGCTTCATAAACCTCTTTCCTTGGTTACTTTAACAACAACAACCGCAAGATCTGTAGCGCCTTTAATGTAATAAAACCCAAGGCCCTTCGCTGGAGAATTAGAAACCGAAATATGACACTGAACCATGAGAAGTTATGCGGAGATATTTGGACAGATGACCAAACGTTGGGTTAAAGATGTAGGTTTTAAGGAGCACCTGAGAAGGAAAGGAGCTACAGAGGCAGTGAGGTCTAGGAAAGAATTCCAGAGCTTTGGACTAGGCAGCTGAAGGCACAGCCACTAAAGGTGGAGCAATTAAACATTCCTGCCTACACGATACCGCATTTAAGAGAAGCAGTCTGACCATTTAGAGACTATTGTTCATTCTACTAGCAGCTCTGTATCTGAATGTGCGCAGCATTCATTTTTTTAAAATGTGAATTTAGAGTATTCAATTCATTTTTTCCAATTAAGGGGCAATTTAGCGTGGCCAATCCACCTACCCTGCACATCTTTTGGGTTGTGGGGGTGAAACCAATGCAAACACGTCGCATGGCATTCATAACAATATGACCCGATAACCATTGTGGAGACATGGTGCAGAATGACAAGGATGGGGTCCTGAATATTGAGGGAAATATGTTATTCAGAAAGAATGATGTGTAGATGCCGGCGTTGGACTGGGGTGGGCACAGTAAGAAGTCTTACAACACCAGGTTAAAGTCCAACAGGTTTGTTTGGAACAAACCTGTTGGACTTTAAACTGGTGTTGTAAGACTTCTTACTGTATTCAGGAAGAACAGGAAGCTCGGCAAAGGTGGAGGGTTAGCACTGTGTATCAAGGATAGCGGTGCAATAGTTTGCGATGACCTTAGTTCAGGAGATCAGGACGTGCAATCAGTTCGTGTGGAGTAGGGGAATTGTCATGTGAGTGTCCCTTTAAGAAAGATTGGGTCTTAACACATGGCCTGCACCACGGCTTCAGTGTTGTCATTTGTGGATGGAGCTGGGCTGTGGCTGTCAGGTGAAAGAGGGTTTAGTGTTTGGGTTTCAGTTTCGATTTGTTGCTTTGGACTGCAGAAGAAAGAAGCAGTGTTTCTCTGCTTTTATTTTAAAGTTGTTCCAGTGAACTGACAGCACATTGGGTGTGGAAAACTGCCTTGGTAACTTTAAAGATAGAGTTGCTTTCCGGAAAGAGTTTTGAATCTGCTGGTTGGAACTGGATCAGAATCTCAGGGAAAGGACCAGTCCCATTCAAGTGAGATTACAGTGTGCTGGGCCACACCCTAGAAAGGGGTTTTGGTTTATTGGATTTTGTATTGAATTGGAACAGCTACTAAGGGGGATTCGTTAAGAGTTATATACATAGATCACTGTAGCTGTTGTGTGTTGTTTCATGTTTGTAATTGCTAACAAATTCTTGTTTTATATATGTTAACTACGTTCTTATAATAAACTGTATTTAACTACATTCTCATAATAAACTGTGTCTTGATAAAAGTGCCGAGGAAGTCTGATGAATCACACGTGCAGTGAAGGCTCTTATGCTCATCCTCGCCAAATTCAACGTAAAAGTTATAGGTCAGGTGAACTTCATAATACATAAGCGAGGGTAGCTAATGTCACTCCAATATTCAAAAAGGGAGGTAGAGAGAAAACAGGGAATTATAGTCCAGTAAGCCTAACATCAGTCGTGGGGAAAATTCTAGAATCCATTATCAAGGACTTTATAGACATTTAGAAAGCAGTGGCAGGATCAGCCAGAGTCAGCATGGATTTATGAAGGGGAAATCATGCTTGACAAATCTGTTGGAATTCTTTGAAGATGTAACCAGTACAGTTGATAAGGGAGAGCCAGTCGATGTGGTATATTTGGACTTTCAGAAGGCATTTGACAAAGTCCCGCTTAAGAGATTATTGTGAAGGTTAAAGCGCATGGGATTGGGGGATGTGTATTGAGGTGGATAGAAAACTGGTTGGCAGAGAGGAAACAAAGAACAGGAATTAATGGGTCCTTTTCAAATTGACAGGCAGTAACTAGTGGGGTACCACAGGGATCAGTGCTGGGACCCCAGCTATTCACAATATATATTAATGATTTGGATGAGGGAGCAAAATGTAACATCGCAAGGTTTGCGGATGATACCAAGTTGGGTGGGAGGGTGAATTGTGACAAGGATGCAGGGATCCTACAGCAAGATCTGGACAGGTTGGATGAGTGGGCAAATCAATGACAGATGTAATATAATTTGGATAAGTGTGAGGTTATTCACTTTGGAAGCAAAGACAGGAAGGCAGATTACTACCTGAATGGTTGTAAATTGGGAGAGGGGGGTGTGCAGCGGCACCTGGGTGTCCTTGTGCACCAGTCGCTGAAGGTGCAGCTGGCAGTAAAGAAGGCAAATAGTATGCTGGCCTTCATTGCGAGAGGTTTCGAGTACAGGATCAGGGATGTGTCATTACAATTATATAGGGCCTTTTGTGAGCAGTTTTGGTCTCCTTTTCTGAGGAAGGATGTTCTTGCTCTCGAGGGAGTGCAGCGAATGTTTACCAGAATGATTCCAGGGATGGCGGGACTGTCATATGAGGAAAGATTGACTAGGTTAGGATTGTTGTCGCTGGAATTCAGAAGAATGAAGGGTGATCTCATAGAGACTTATAAAATTCTAACAGGACTAGACAGTGTAGATGCAGGGAGGATGTTACCAATGATGGGTGTGTCCAGAACCAGGGGTCACAGTCTGAGGATTCAGGGTAAACTATTTTGGACAGAAATGAGGAGACATTTCTTCATCCAAAGAGTGGTGAGCCAGTGGAATTCATTACCACAGGAAGTAATTGATGCTAAAACTTTGAATATATTCAAGAGGCGGCTAGATATAGCACTTGGGGAGAATGGGATCAAAGGCTATGGGGAGAAAGCAGGATTAGGCTATTGAGTTGGATGATCAGCCATGATCGTGATGAATGGCGGAGCAGGCTCGAAGGGCCAAAAGGCCTCTTCCTGCTCCTATCTTCTATGTATCTATGTTTGTATCTACACTTGGGAGTTTCTAAGTCCTGGCCTATAACAGAATGAAGTCACTCAGGGGAGTGGTCTACAGACCCCCTAACAGTAACCAGAATATAGAACAGAGTATATAAGAATAAATATTGGGTGGGTGTGATCAATGACAGCAATAATCATGGGTGATTTCAAACCAGAAAAATATAAACTGTAAAAATCAGATTGGTAGTAGTAGCCTGGATGAGGAGTTCATAGAATACTTTTGAGACAGTTTCTTAGAACAGCACACTCTGGAACCAAACAGAAAGTGGGTTATTTAAGATTTGGTATTGTGTAACATGACAGGATTCATTGATGAGCTCAGAGTAAAGGCTTGGTTGCTGCAATCACAATATAATTGAATTTTACATCCAGCTTGAAAGGGTGAAGAATGGTTCTAAGACTAGTATTTAAACTTAAATAGCGGTAACTATATGGGCATGAAATCTGAGCTTCTGAAGTGAACTGGGACCGAGGCTCGGGATAGATCAATAGAGAAACAGTGACAGACATTTAGAGGAATATTTCAGAATATTCAGAATGCGTATATTCCTACGATAAAGAAGAATTCTAAGTGGAGGACCCACCATCTCTGGATAAATAAAGAAGTTAAGAAAAGCATCAAACTTAAGGAAAAAGCATATAACTGAGCAAAGATGAGTGGAAGGTCAGATGTTTGGTTAGAATATACAGAACAGGTTCCGGGTGCGGCGATGACCAGCTAAGTCGCACGTTTAGGCAGCTCCCGGTGGAAAGGACTTTTGGGCTCTTAATAGGAGCCCCAACGGCAATTTTAACGGCTAAAAACACTGTGCGGTAAACCAGAAGGGAATCCCCCCTGGACACGGATGGAAAAAGGAGAGGAAAGTGGCCGGATTGCGGTGGATCCTCTAGAGCAGCGGCCAGGAAGGCAGGTACAAAGCAAGATGGCGTCGGAAGGAGGCAGTTTAATATGGGGCCCTGACCAACAAGAGTTCCTGCGGCGTTGCGTGGAAGAACTAAAAAAGGAGATGAAGAAGGAGCTGTTGGCCCCGATATTACAGGCGATTGAAGGGCTAAAGGAGGAGCAAAAGACCCAGGAGCAGGAGCTTCGGGTCGTGAAGGCAAAGGCTGCTGAGAATGAGGACGACATACAGGACCTGGTGGTGAAGACAGAGATGCACAAGGCACAACACAAAAGATAGAAAGGCTGGAGGTGCTGGAGAATAATGCGAGGAGGAAGAATTTAAGGATTCTTGGTCTTCCTGAAGGTGCAGAAGGGGCGGATGTCGGGGCATATGTGAGCACAATGCTGCACTCGTTAATGGGATCGAAGGCCCCGACAGGCCCGTTGGAGGTGGAGGGAGCCTATCGAGTTATGGCGCGAAGACCGAGGGCTGGAGAAATTCCTCGAGCCATAGTGGTGAGATTTCTCCGATATAAGGACAGAGAGATGGTCCTCAGATGGGCAAAGAAAACTCGGAGCAGTAGGTGGGAGAACGCGGTGATCCGCGTATATCAAGATTGGAGTGCGGAGGTGGCGAGAAGGAGGGCAAGCTTTAATCGGGCCAAGACGATGCTGCACAAAAGGAAGGTTAAATTTGGAATGCTGCAGCCGGCAAGACTGTGGGTCACACACCAAGGGAAACACCACTACTTTGAAACGGCAGAAGAGGCGTGGACATTTATTGTCGAGGAGAAACTGGAATAAGCGGGCTAGAAAAAGAACGTTTGGGACAAAGTGGTGGGGCGAATATGTGGGGTGAAGAGGGGGAAAGGGGGGAAGAGATGATTTCCCAAGTTGTTAATCCTGCGACCCTGTAACTTTTCTCTCTTCCCCATGTCGTGGGGGAGAGGGGGAGGGAGGATGAGGAGCTGGGGGCGCCGGCCATTGGGGGCGGGACCAAATGGGAAGCGCGGGCTTTGTTCCCGCGCTATGGTAATCATGGCGGGAACAGGGAAGCAGGAAGGAGGGGGCCTCGCACAGTGGGAGCCGAGGTCACGAGGGGAAGCCGAGGTCGGCCAGAGTTTGCTGACTTCTGGGAGAAACATGGGGGGTGCAATTACGCTAGTGAGGGATCTAGCGGGGGGGTGGGGGGGGGATTAACTGGGTTGCTGCTGCTGGGGAGAAGGGGGAGCTGGTATGGGGTGGGGTGGTCGGGGCGGGAGGGCGCCGTTGGGGGGAGATACGGCTACGTGGGAACCGGGTGAGGAGCTGGATTGAAAAAGGAGATGGCTAGTCGACAAGGGGCAGGGGTAAAGAGCCCCCCAACCCGGCTGATCACGTGGAATGTGAGAGGGCTGAACGGGCCGATAAAGAGGGCACGGGCACTCGCACACCTAAAGAAACTTAAGGCAGATGTGGTTATGCTGCAGGAGACGCATTTGAAACTGATAGACCAGGTCAGACTACGCAAAGGATGGGTGGGGCAGGTGTTTCATTCGGGGCTAGACGCAAAAAACAGGGGGGTGGCTATACTAGTGGGGAAGCGGGTAATGTTTGAGGCAAAGACCATAGTGGCGGATAGTGGGGGCAGATACGTGATGGTGAGTGGCAAATTGCAAGGGGAGGCGGTGGTCTTAGTGAACGTGTATGCCCCGAACTGGGATGATGCCAACTTTATGAGGCGTATGTTAGGACGTATCCCGGACCTAG
This sequence comes from Scyliorhinus torazame, assembly GCF_047496885.1. Lineage (NCBI taxonomy): Eukaryota > Metazoa > Chordata > Chondrichthyes > Carcharhiniformes > Scyliorhinidae > Scyliorhinus > Scyliorhinus torazame. The sequence continues at coordinate 155,753,189 of NC_092707.1, read as the reverse complement.
AGGTGGGGAAGTTGGTAATGGGTGGAGATTTTAATACGGTGCTGGACCCAGGGCTGGACAGATCAAGGTCCAGGACCGGAAGGAGGCCGGCTGCAGCTAGGGTGCTTAAGGACTTTATGGAGCAGATGGGAGGAGTAGACCCCTGGAGATTTAGTAGACCTAGGAGTAAGGAGTTTTCGTTTTTCTCCTATGTCCACAAAGTTTATTCACGGATAGACTTTTTTGTTTTGGGAAGGGCACTGATCCCGAAGGTGACGGGGACGGAGTACACGGCTATAGCTATTTCGGATCACGCTCCACATTGGGTGGACCTGGAGATAGGGGAGGAAAAAGAACAGCGTCCACCCTGGAGAATGGACATGGGATTATTGGTAGATGAGGGGGTGTGTTTAAGGGTGAGGGGGTGTATTGAAAGGTACTTGGAGCTTAACGACAATGGGGAGGTTCAGGTGGGAGTGGTCTGGGAGACGTTGAAGGCAGTGGTTAGAGGGGAGCTGATATCTATTAGGGCACATAAAGGAAAGCAGGAGGGTAGGGAAAGGGAGCGGTTGTTGAAAGAACTTCTGAGGGTGGACAGACAATATGCGGAGGCACCGGAGGAGGGACTGTACAGGGAAAGGCAAAGGCTACATGTAGAATTTGACTTGTTGACTACGGGTAATGCAGAGGCACAATGGAGGAAGGCACAGGGTGTACAGTACGCATATGGGGAGAAGGCGAGTAGGTTGCTGGCCCACCAACTGAGGAAAAGGGGAGCAGCGAGGGAGATGGGGGGGGTGAGAGATGAGGAGGGAGAGATGGAGCGGGGAGCGGAGAGAGTGAATGGAGTGTTCAAGGCATTTTATGAAAGATTATATGAAGCTCAGCCCCCGGATGGGAAGGAGAGAATGATGTGCTTTTTGGATCAGCTGGAATTTCCTAAGGTGGAGGAGCAGGAGAGGGCGGGACTGGGAGCACAGATTGAGACGGAGGAAGTAGTGAAAGGGATTGGGAGCATGCAGGCGGGGAAGGCCCCGGGACCAGACGGATTCCCAGTTGAATTCTATAGGAAATATATGGACTTGCTGGCCCCGCTACTGATGAGAACCTTTAATGAGGCGAGGGAAAGGGGGCAGCTGCCCCCGACTATGTCAGAGGCAACGATATCGCTCCTCCTAAAGAAGGAAAAAGGCCCGCTGCAATGCGGGTCCTATAGGCCTAGTTCCCTCCTGAATGTGGACGCTAAGATTCTGGCCAAGGTAATGGCAACGAGGATAGAGGATTGTGTCCCGGGGGTGGTTCATGAGGACCAAACTGGGTTTGTGAAGGGGAGACAGCTGGATACAAATATACGGAGGCTGCTAGGGGTAATGATGATGCCCCCACCAGAGGGGGAAGCGGAGATAGTGGTGGCGATGGATGCCGAGAAAGCATTTGATAGAGTGGAGTGTGATTATTTGTGGGAGGTCCTGAGGAGATTAGGCTTTGGAGATGGGTATATCAGATGGGTACAGTTGCTGTATAGGGCCCCGATGGCGAGCGTGGTCACGAATGGACGGGGGTCTGATTATTTTCGGCTCCATAGAGGGACGAGGCAGGGATGTCCTCTGTCCCCGTTATTGTTTGCACTGGCGATTGAGCCCCTGGCCATAGTATTGAGGGGTTCCAGGAAGTGGAGGGGAGTACTCAGGGGCGGAGAAGAACACCGGGTATCTCTGTATGCGGATGATTTGTTGCTATATGTGGCGAACCCGGCGGAGGGGATGCCAGAGATAATGCGGATACTTGGGGAGTTTGGGGATTTTTCAGGGTATAAATTGAACATGGGGAAAAGTGAGTTGTTTGTGGTGCATCCAGGGGAGCAGAGCAGAGAAATAGAGGATTTACCGTTGAGGAAGGTAACAAGGGACTTTCGGTACTTGGGGATCCAGATAGCCAAGAATTGGGGTACGTTACATAGGCTTAATTTAACGCGGTTGGTGGAACAGATGGAGGAGGACTTTAAGAGATGGGACACGGTGTTCCTGTCACTGGCAGGGAGGGTGCAGGCGGTTAAAATGGTGGTCCTCCCGAGATTCCTTTTTGTGTTTCAGTGCCTCCCGGTGGTGGTCACGAAGGCCTTTTTCAAAAGAATCGAGAAGAGTATTATGAGTTTTGTGTGGGCCGGGAAGACCCCGAGAGTGAGGAGGGGATTTTTGCAGAGTAGTAGGGACGGGGGGGGGGGGGGGGGGGGGGGGGGGGCTGTCACTACCGAGCCTAAGTGAGTACTACTGGGCCGCCAATATTTCAATGGTGTGTAAGTGGATGGGAGAAGAGGAGGGAGCGGCGTGGAAGAGATTGGAGAGGGCGTCCTGCAGTGGGACTAGCCTACAAGCTATGGTGACGGCACCGTTGCCGTTCTCACCGAAGAAATACACCACAAGCCCGGTGGTGGTGGCTACATTGAAAATTTGGGGGCAGTGGAGACGGCATGGGGGAAAGACGGGAGCCTCAGTGCGGTCCCCGATAAGAAATAACCATAGGTTTGTTCCGGGGGAGAATGGATGGGGGATTTGGAGCATGGCAAAGAGCTGGGGTAGTACAACTGCGAGATCTGTTCGTAGATGGGACGTTTGCGAGTCTGGGAGCGCTGACGGAAAAATATGGGTTGCCCCAAGGGAATGCATTTCGGTATATGCAACTGAGGGCTTTTGCGAGGCAACAGGTGAGGGAATTCCCGCAGCTCCCGACGCAGGAGGTGTAGGATAGAGTGATCTCAGAGACATGGGTGGGTGATGGTAAGGTGTCGGACATATATAGGGAAATGAGGGACGAGGGGGAGATCATGGTAGATGAGCTGAAAGGGAAATGGGAAGAAGAGCTGGGGGAGGAGATTGAGGAGGGGCTGTGGGCTGATGCCCTACGTAGGGTAAACTCATCGTCCTCGTGTGCCAGGCTAAGCCTGATACAATTTAAGGTGTTACACAGGGCGCATATAACTGGAGCACGTCTCAGTAAATTTTTTGGGGTAGAGGATAGGTGTGCGAGATGCTCGAGAAGCCCAGCGAATCACACCCACATGTTCTGGTCATGCCCGGCACTACAGGGGTTTTGGGTGGGGGTGGCAAAGGTGCTTTTGAAGGTGGTGGGGGTCCAGGTCGAACCAAGCTGGGGGTTGGCTATATTGGGGTTGCAGAAGAGCCGGGTGTGCAGGAGGCGAGAGAGGCTGATGTTTTGGCCTTTGCGTCCCTAGTAGCCCGGCGCAGGATATTGTTAATGTGGAAGGAAGCCAAACCCCTGAATGTGGAGACCTGGATAAACGACATGGCAGGGTTTATAAAGTTAGAACGGATTAAGTTCGTACTAAGGGGTTCGGCTCAGGGGTTCACCAGGCGGTGGCAACCGTTCGTCGACTACCTCACAGAAAGATAGAGGGAATGGAAAAGAAGAAGACAACAGCAGCAACCCGGGGGGGGGGAGGAATCGGACGGACTCTCAGGAATGTTATTGTATATGTATAGGCACTTGTTTTAGGTAATGTATATTGGACTGTTGGATTGTATCTTTGGGGAGTATTTATTTTTGACCAGACAGTTGCCATTTAGTTTGGTTTATGTTTCTGTTCATATATTATTTATTTATTTGTTTAAAACTGGCCACTGTTATTTATATTGCTTTATTGTTGTTTAAAAGAAACACTACGAACTGTTATGTTTGGCCAAAAAATCTTGAATAAAATATATTTTTAAAAAAAGAATATACAGAACAGGGGACTCCGGTGACGGCTATGAGGGAGTAGGTCACACATTTGGTGGCTCCCGTTTCGGTCAGACTTTTGGACCTGTTCCCCCGACTTTTTTGTGCTTTTGAGTGCGGAACTGGAAAGCACTCAGGCACTGAACCCTTACAGAGTTGTATGGACTTAAGAAGCCGGAGGGACCATAAACAGCAGAAGAAGTGACCATGCAAGGGCACGGTGGAGGCTGTGAGAGAGACCAATATGGCCGATGTCCAGAGCAAGGCGCCGACAGCCCAGCCTACAATGGAGCAGCTGCTACAGGCCATGCAGGAGGGCTTTTTAGCTCTGAAGCACAATAATTTGGAGCCGCTCCAGAAGTCGATGGACCGATTGGAGAAAAGGCTGGATGATCAGGCTGAGAAGCTCCAGAAACTGGTGAAGACGGTGGAAGAGCAGGCCGGCTTTCAAACGGTGGCGGACGTGGAGATTCGGAGGTTGAGGGATCATCAAAAAATGCTCCTGGAAAGGCTGGAGGACCTGGACAACAGATCTCGCTGGCAGAATGTAAGAATTGTTGGCCTCCCGGAGGGGGCTGAGGGGCTGGATGCTGCTGCGTATGTGGAGGGTATGTTTCAGAAGCTGCTGGGGAATGAGGTGTTCCCTCGCCCGCCGGTGGTGGACAGGGCACACAGAGTGCAGGTGAGGCAGCTGCGATGAGGGGGTCCCGCACGAGCGATGGTGGTCCGGTTCCACAAGTTCCTGGACAAGGAGCGGGTTCTGCAATGGGCCAAGAGCACACAAAGCTCTATTTGGGACAGTAGCACCCTGCGTGTTTACCAAGACCTGAGTACTGAGGTGGCCAGGAAGAGGGGAGGCTACAGGCAGATGAAGGAGATTTTGTGTAAGAACAAGGTGAAATTCGGGCTGCTTTTTCCGGCGCGACTGTGGGTTACGTATGAGAGTCAGCACCACTATTGTGAGGAACCCGAGGAGGCGATGGACTTTGTTAAGAAGCGAGGGCTGGCCCTGAGCTGAGGACTCTTGGACTCATGGTAGAACTTTTAAGTCTATTTTGTTTCTTTCTCGCTGTGAGAGATGCCTGCATGCTTGGGTCCATTCTTTTCGTTTTTCGACCTTTTTAGGCGAATGTATTTTGGTTGCGATGTGTTTTTCTTGTTCTTTTTCGTGGATTCCTTGAATGTTTCCTTTTTGGGTTACTTGTTTAGTTGGAGTTTTGGTAGGGGGAAAAAAAGAAAATAGTTAAAAAGGTGTGGTTATGATGAGGGTTTTGGGGGAACTTTTTGCAATCTTTTTCTGTGTTTGGAGGGGAAGGGCTGAGAGAGCCTGCTACGTCTTGTCTCTATTTGTTTGATTTAAATTGCATTATTGTTGGGGATGTCTCTGACTTGTATGGAGCATTTGTTTGAGCAGGACTGGTTTGGGGAAGTGGTGTGGATGGGCCGGGGGGAGGGTAGCCAGGGAATAATGGGTGAGAAACGCGCTGGCGCCGAAGCTGGGAGCCACCAGGCTAGCTGGGTGGGCTAGTCAACGGAAGCCAGGCGGGGGGGTGTTCATATAATTAGATTAGAGCAGGGGTTAGGTGGTACAATGGTGTTGTTAGGGGGGTTTGGGGGGGAGTTGATCTGCTGACGAGGATGGAAATTAGACATGGCAACAGTGGGGAGGTCATGGGTGCAGCCGGCCAGGAGGTGGACCAGAGGATGCGTGATGCATGGCTGGGGGGCTGGCCAAGGAAAGGGGATGGCTGATCGGCAAAGGGGGGGGGGGGCGAAATGCCCCCCAACCAGGCTGATCACCTGCAATGTTAGAGGGCTAAACAGGCCAGTGAAGAGGGCGCGTGTGTTCGCACATTTGCTGGTTCTGAAGGCGGACGTAGTCATGCTCCAGGAGACGCACCTGAAAGTGACAGACCAGGTTAGGCTAAGGAAGGGCTGGGTTAGTCAGGTCTTTCATTCGGGGCTCGACACTAAGACTAGGGGAATTGCGATCCTGATTAATAAAAGGGTTCAATTTGAGGCGGAGGGTACAGTTGCGGATGGGGGCAGCAGATTTGTTATGGTTAGGGGTAAGCTCGAAGGGGTGAGAGTAGTCTTGGTTAGTGTGTATGCCCCTAATTGGGACGATGTGAATTTTATCAGGAGGTTGCTAGGGATGATCCCCGACTTGGACTCGCGCAAACTGATCATGGGTGGGGAGTTTAACACAGTCCTGGACCCGAGCCTGGATCCGCCGTGTTCAAAAACGGGCAGGATGCCAGTGATGGCCAAGGAACTGAGAGGGTTCGTGCAGCAAATGGGGGGAGCTGATCCGTGGAGATTTAGCCGGCCGTCGGCGAGGGGGTTTTCGTACTACTCCCACGTCCACAAGGTGTATTCCCGAATTGATTTCTTTGTCATGAGTAGGGACTTGCTGACCGGGATGGTGGGGGGCAGAATATTCGGCAATTGCCATATATGACCATGCTCCGCACTGGGTAGATCTACAGATTTGTAAGGATAGCTTTCAGCGCCCACAATGGAGGCTGGAAGTTGGATTGCTAGAGGACGGGGGGGTGGGTGAGAGACTCAGGAAATGCATGCAGAATTACCTGCAGGTAAATGATACCGGAGAAGTCTCAGCAGCAGTGCTCTGGGAGGCACTGAAGGCAGTGGTGAGAGGGGAGCTGATCTCAATCCGGGCCCATAGGGACAGGACAGACAGGGCAGAAACAGACCGACTGGTTGAGGAAATTTTACGGACGGATAGGAGCTACGTGGAGTCCCCGAGGCCAGAGTTACTCAGGAAACGACAAGAGGCTGCAGGCCGAGTTTGGGGTGCTGACTACAGGCAAGGACGTAGAGCAACTTAGGAAGGCAAAAGGTGCGATATATGAGCATGGAGAGAAGGCCAACAGAATGCTCGCGCAACAACTAAGGAAGCGAGAAGCGGCTAGGGAGATAGGAAGGATAGCGGATGGGGAGGGAAATCTGGTGGGGGACCTGGCAGGGCTGAACAAGGTGTTTAGGGACTTTTATAGTAAGCTGTACACCTCGGAACCCCCCAGGGGACTGGAGGGGATGAGGCGATTCCTGGACGGACTCACCTTCCCAAGAGTGGATAGGGGGGTGGTAGACGGACTGGGGGCCCTGGTCAAGATCGAAGAGGTATTGGGGGGCCTGAAGGTCATGCAGTCGGGTAAAGCCCCGGGGCCGGATGGGTATCTATCTGGTGGAGTTTTATAAAACTTTGCCGAGATTGTGGGGCCGGTGCTGGTCAGGGTTTTTAACGAGGCAAGAGACAGAGGGGTTCTACCCCCGACGATGTCGCAGGCCACTATTTCGCTTATTCTGAAACGGGATAAAGACCCAGAGGCTTGTGGGTCATACAGGCCGATCTCTTTGATCAACGTAGACGCTAAGTTACGAGCCAAGATCTTGCCGACTAGAATTGAGGACTATATACCGGACGTAATTGCGAAGAACCAAACAAGGTTTGTAAAGGGTAGGCCAATTTAAGAAGGTTGCTTAATGTGATTATGATGCCCCCGGAGAGCAGGGAGGCAGAGGTAGTGGTAGCTATGGATGCGGAAAAGGCTTTTGACCGGGTCGAGTGGGACTATCTGTGGGAGGTGCTGGGACAGTTTGGTTCGGTGAGGGGTTCATTGACTGGGTTAGGCTGCTATATCAGGCCCAAGAGGCTAGTGCAAGGACAAACAGGACGACATCAGATTACTTCGGACTGCACCACGGGACAAGACAGGGATGCCCCCTCTCCCCACTGCTGTTCGCGCTGGCCATAGAGCCCCTGGCAATTGCTCTGAGAGCTTCAAGGGACTGGAAAGGGCTGGTCCGGGGGGCAGTGGAACATAAAGTCTCGTTAAACACGGGTGACCTGCTGTTATACGTATCGGACCCAATGGCGGGGATGGACGGTATCATGGAAACCCTGAGTGAATTTGGCCGATTTTCAGGAAATAAACTGAATGTGGCTAAGAGCGAGTTGTTCGTAATTCAGGCGAGGGGGCAGGAGAGTGAGCTGAAGGGTGTGGTAGTCACCACTGTTGTATTATATTGTATATATGGGTATCACGGTAAGGCCCCTGTACTACAGGTATGGGGATAGATCCCTGCCTGCTGGCTCCGCCCAGTAGGCAGAGTATAAATGTGTGTGCCCTCCGAACAGCAGCCATTTCGTAAGCTGCTGTAGGAGGCCACACATCGCTGTGTAATAAAGCCTCAATTACATTCTACTCTCGTGTCGTCGTAATTGATAGTGCATCAATTTATTACACAGAGATTTTCCAAAGATGGACCTCCGCATCAAGCCTGATCGCCTGCAGCTGCACCCTCAAGCAGACAACGTCAAGTCGGCCTTCGCACATTGGCTAGCTTGCTTTGAAGCATACATTGGGTCTGCGCCAGACTCAATCTCAGAAGCACAAAAGCTCCAGATTCTGTACACGCGGCTGAGCTCCGATGTCTTTCCCCTCATCCAGGATGCGCCTACCTACGCAGAGGCCATGGCGCTACTGAAGGAGAATTACGCTCAGCAGACCAACAAGATCTACGCCAGGGACCTCCTGTCCACGCGGCACCAACTTCCCGGTGATTCTGTGGAAGATTTCTGGTATGCCCTGCTCGCCCTGGTGAGAGACTGTGATTGCCAGGCCGTTTCGGCCACTGAACATTCAAACCTGCTAATGAGAGACGCGTTCGTTACAGGCATAGGGTCTGACTACATCCGCCAGCGCCTCTTAGAAGGGGCCACGCTTGACCTTGTGGCGACCAAGAAACAAGCGCTCTCGCTCACGCTTGCCTCACGCAACGTACTGGCTTATGCCCCTGACCGCACAGCCCACGCCCCCAGTGCATCGTGGACCCCGCAGCGGCCACCCCATCGTGGACCCCATCAGTGACCGCCCTCAGCCAACCCAAAGCCTGCGCCGCATGGCAGCCAACCAACCCCGGGGCACCCAAGTGCTACTTCTGTGGACAGATAAAACACCCCCAGCAGCGCTGCCCGGCGTGGAGCGCGCTCTGCAAGGCCTGTGGCAAGAAGGGTCATTTCGCTGCAGTGTGCCAGGCCTGCTCAATCGCCGCTATTGTCCCGGCACCCCCACGTGCGGCCAGTGGGCGCCGCCATCTTGCTCCACTCACAACACGTGCTGCCCATGGGCGCCGCCATCTTGCTTGCCTCAGAACCAATGGGCACCGCCATCTTGCCTGCCCCAGGACACGTGCGGCCCGAGGTCACCGCCATCTTGCCTGCCCCAGGACCCCTGCCTGTCGGGCATCTCATCGGGCTGCTCATCGCCTGCAACCGCCGACGACCAGCCGCGTCTCGCCTCGGTCACGATCGACCAGTCTCGACCGCACAACCTCGCGACCGCTTCAACAAAGGTGAAGGTCGACGGGCATGAGATATCCTGCCTTCTGGACTCCGGGAGCACTAAGACCTTCATCCACCCCGATACGGTAAGGCACTGCTCCCTCGCGGTACACCCCGCTAACCAAAAAAATCTCCCTGGCCTCCGGATCCCACTCCGTGGCGATGCAGGGGTACTGCATCGCCACCCTCACCGTCCAGGACGTAGAGTTCAGCGGCTTCCGGCTCCACGTCCTCCCCAACCTCTGTGCTGCCTTGCTACTCGGCCTGGACTTCCAGTGCAACCTCCAGAGCCTAACCCTGAAATTTGGCGGGCCCTTACCACCCTTTACTGTTTGCGGCCTCGCGACCCTTAAGGTCGACCCGCCTTTCCTGTTTGCAAACCGCACCCCGGATTGCAAACCCGTCGCCACCAGGAGCAGACGGTACAGCGCCCAGGACAGGACCCACATCAGGTCTGAGGTCCAGCGGCTTCTGCGGGAAGGTATCATCGAGGCCAGCAACAGCCCCTGGAGAGCCCAAGTGGTAGTGGTCAAAACTGGGGAGAAAAACAGGATGGTCGTTGACTACAGTCAGACCATCAATCGGTACACGCAGCTCGACGCATACCCCCTGCCACGCATATCTGATATGGTCAATCATATTGCACAGTACCGGGTCTTCTCGACAGTAGACCTGAAAACTGCCGACCATCAGCTCCCCATCCGTAAGGCGGACCGCCCGTACACCGCATTCGAGGCAGACGGCCGCCTTTACCACTTTCTTAGGGTTCCCTTCGGCATCACCAACGGGGTCTCGGTCTTCCAACGGGAGATGGACCGAATGGTTGACTGGTATGGGCTGTGGGCCACTTTCCCGTACCTGGACAATGTCACCATCTGCAGCCACGACCAGCAGGACCATGACACCAACCTTTCCAAATTTCTCCACACAGCCACTCTCCTCAACCTCACGTATAACAAGGAGAAGTGCGTGATCAGCACGAACCGCTTAGCCATCCTCGGCTATGAGGTTCAGAATGGAATTCTAGGGTCCGACCCCAATCACATGCGCCCCCTCATGGAACACCCCCTCCCCGACTTCCCCAAGGCCCTCAAATGGTGCCTGGGGTTCTTTTCGTATTAAACCCAATGGGTCCCAAATTATGCGGACAAGGCCCGCCCATTTATTCAATCCACCGCTTTCCTTCCCACTGACGGCCGAGGCTCACCAGGCCTTCAACCGTATCAAGGCAGCCATCGCCAAGGCCGCGATGCACGCGGTCGACGAGATGCTCCCCTTCCAAGTCGAGAGCGATGCATCAGACGTCGCTCTGGCCGCCACCCTCAACCAGGCAGGCAGGCCAGTGGCATTCTTTTCCCGCACCCTCCATGCCTCCAAAATTCGGCACTCCTCCGTTAAAAAGGAGGCCCAAGTGATCGTTGAAGCTGAGCGACATTGGAGGCATTACCTGGCTGGCAGGAGATTCACTCTCCTCACTGACCAACTGACCAACGGGCCTCCCCCCTCGGTTTCCCGCCTACGTCCACAGTGACCGGGGATCCTCATTTATGAGCGAGGAGCTGCGCCAGTACCTGCTCAACAGGGGCATTGCCTCGAGCATGACGACCAGCTACAACCCCCGGGGAAACGGGCAGGTGGAGCGGGTGAATGGGACGGTCTGGAGGGCCGTCCAGCTGGCCCTATGGTCCAGAAATCTCCCGGCCTCCCGCTGGCAGGAGGTCCTCCCCGACCACTTCACTCCATTCGGTCGCTCCTGTGCACCGCGACCAACGAAACCCCGAACGAACGTCTCTTTGCCGTCCCCAGGAAGTCCACCTCCGGGGTTTCACTCCCAACATGACTGGCAGCTCCAGGACCAGTTCTCCTCCGCAAGCACATGCGGTTCCACAAGGCGGACCCGTTGGTCGAGAGAATACAGCTACTCCATGCGAACCCGCAGTACGCCTACGTAGCGTACCCCGACGGCCGCCAAGACACAGTCTCCCTCAGGGATCTGGCACCAGCTGGGTCCCCACACCACCCCCCCCCCCTGCCCCGGCGCCACCCTCCCCTCCCCCGGCGCACCCCACCGCAACCCCCGCTCCAGGACAATCCGTCCTCCCCGTGCTCCCAACCGGGGATGAAGAGGATTTTGACACGCTCCCGGAGTCACCGAAGACCAAGCCGACGCCTGAGTCGCCACCAGCACTGCGGCGCTCTCAACGACAGATCAAGGTGCACGATCGTCTAAATGTGTAACCTCTGTAATTTTAAAACCAATCTGTATGTATATAGTTTTTCACCACCCCCGCTGGACTCATTTTTAACAGGGGGTGGTGGAAAACTATATACATACAGATTGGTATTGGTATAGAATTCCATTCTGAACCTCATATCAACCACTGTTGTATTATATTGTATATATGGGTATTACGGTAAGGCTCCTGTACCACAGGTACGGGGGTAGATTCCTGCCTGCTGGCTCCGCCCAGGAGGCGGAGTATAAATGTGTGTGCTCTCCGTACAGCAGCCATTTCGTCAGCTGCTGTAGGAGGCCACACATCTCTGTGTAATAAAGCCTCAATTACATTCTACTCTCGTCTCGTCGTAATTGATAGTGCATCAAAGGGGTTGCCATTCAGGCTGGTAGGAGAAAGCTTCAGATACTTGGGGATACAGGCGGCACGGGATTGGGGCAAGTTGCATATGCTCAACCTGTCCCGACTGGTGGAACGAGTGAGGGAGGAGGTTCGGAGTTGGGATGCGCTCCCGTTGTCACTACCGGGGAGGGTGCAGACTGTTAAGATGACAATTCTCCCGAGATTCTTGTTCATATTTCAGTGTCTCCCCATTTTCATCCCGAGGTCCTTCTTTAAGAGGCAAAATAAAATTATCCTGGGATTTGTCTGGGCGGGTAAGTCCCCGTGGGTGAGGAAGGTGATGCTCGAAAGGAACAGAGGGGAAGGGGGGCTGGCGTTGCCAAACTTCAGCAACTACTACTGGGCAGCCAACATAGCGAGGATAAGGAAATGGATGGTGGGTATGGGGTCGGTTTGGGAGCGGATGGAGGCTGCTTCGTGCAGGGGCACCAGTTTGGCAGCCCTGGTTACGGCACCTCTGCCGCTCCCGCCGGCGCGGTACTCCATCAGCCCTATAGTGGTAGCGGCTCTTCGGATCTGGGGCCAGTGGAGGAGGCATATAGGGGAAGTGAGAGCATCGGTGTGGTCCCCAATCTGCGGCAATCACCGATTTGCCCCGGGGAACATGGACGGTGGGTATCGACTGTGGCGGAGGGCGGGGATTGCGAGGGTGGGTAATCTGTTCTTGGAAGGGAGGTTCCCAAGCATGAGGGCGTCGGAGGAGAAGTTTGGGCTGGCGGGAGGGAATGACTTTAGATACTTGCAGGTGCGGGATTTCGTGCGCAGACTGGTGCCGTCCTTCCCACGCCCCCTGCCAAAGGGGAGGCAGGACAGGGTAGTTTCTAGGGGAGAGGTAGGTGAGGGTAGAGCCTCAGATATTTACAAAGAACTCATGGGAGCAGAGGATACACAGACTGAGGACCTGAAGCTTAAGTGGGAAGAGGAGCTCGGGGGGGGGGGGGGAGATGGAGGACGGTATTTGGGCAGAAGCTCTGAGCAGAGTAAACACGACCGCAACATGCGCCAGGCTCCGTCTGATCCAGTTTAAGGTTGTGCACCGGGCCCACATGACAGTGGCCCGGATGAGTAAATTCTTCGGGCTGGTGGACAAGTGTGCCAGATGCGTCGGTGGGCTGGCTAATCACGTGCACATGTTCTGGTCGTGCCCTAACCTCAGGAGGTACTGGCAGGGATTCGCGGACATCATGTCCCGGGTTTTGAAAACTGGGGGGTAATGAGTCCTGAGGTGGCAATCGTTGGGGCGTCGGAGGACCCGGGAGTCCAGGAGGAGAAGGAGGCCGACATCTTGGCCTTTGCTTCCCTGGTAGCCCGACGACGAATACTGTTGGCATGGTAGAGTAGAGTAGGGTGTGGTTGAGGCAGGCCTTTGCGAGAATGGAGTTGTGGTTTATACTATGTGTTTTTGCTTTTCTTTTTTGTACAGTACTATAATACAATGTCATTGTTTTATATGCCAAAAATACCTCAATAAAATTGTTTATTAAAAAAAAGAATATACAGAACAGGGGCAGCACAGTGTCACAGTGGTTAGCACCGCTGCCTCACTGCGCCAAGTACCCGGGTTCAATCCCGGCTCTGGGTCACTGTCCGTGTGGAGTTTGCACATTCCCCCCTGTGTATGCATGGGTCTCATCCCCACAACCCAAAAAGATGTGCAGGGTAGGTGAATTGGCCACGCAAAATTGCCCCTTAATTGGAAAAAATTAATTGGGTACTCTAAATTTATAAATTTTTAAAAAAAAGAACAGCAGAGAATGACTAAAAAGTTAAACAGGAGAAAGAAATTACAATATGAGAGGAAGTTAGCTAGAAATGGAAAAATGAATAGCAAGAGTATCCACGGGTGCAATTCAGCGACCCCATTGCACCAGCGCAGATCCAGGTGCAGCGGGTGAATTGCACCTGTCCCCCAAATCGGGCTGTGCGCTAGACTCTCGGATGATCGCGAGTCACCCGATTCACTCCGCTGCCGCGATCTGGATCTCGCACTTGCTGGGCGAGATCGAGATCTGCATATTTAAATGCACTCATTTAAATACCCTAACGCCGGAATCACCTGGCTCAACCGACATGACTGCGACACCTCGCCAGGCTGCCATTTAGCACTGGTTCACACAAACGTGGACCAGGCGTAATGGCACCTGGAGAGATCTCCGCGGCTATTGGTGACCCCCAGATGTTGGGGACAGGGCAGGGTAGCAGTCTGGCACTCCCCTAATACATGGTCAACTTGATAGTGCTCGGCTGCCAGGGTGGCAGCGCCAAGCTGCCCAGGTACCAGGGTGGCGCGGCTACTGTCGAGCCTGTGGGGGCCTTGCCAAGTAGAGGGAGATAAGGGGGTATTCCCGGGGGCCCCTCCAAGGTTGGGTGGGATGAGGTAGCTGGACGATAAAAGCTTTAAAAACACTTACCTTCACAGGAGCAGGCCTTGGGATTTCGGCGGGAGCGGTGCGCAAGTGATTTCTGGGAGGTACGTTTCTCCTTTAAAAACACTTACCTTCACAGGAGCAGGCCAGTCGATTTCAGCGGGAGCGGTGCGCAAGTGATTTCTGGGAGGTAAGTTTCTCCTTTAAAAACACTTACCTTCACAGGAGCAGGCCTTGGGATTTCGGCGGGAGCGGTGCGCAAGTGATTTCTGGGAGGTAAGTTTCTCCTTTAAAAACACTTACCTTCACAGGAGCAGGCCAGTCGATTTCAGCGGGAGCGGTGCGCAAGTGATTTCTGGGAGGTAAGTTTCTCCTTTAAAAACACTTACCTTCTCGGGGCTGCTGGACAAAATGGCAACTTGATCTGCGAGAAGCCTTTCCTGCTGGCGAGCTTAGGAAGTCCCTCTCAGTGCGGCCTTGGTGAGGAGAAATCCCGGATAAATGGCAAAATTGCCATTGGATAATGGGATACTTCTCAGCACTGCAGCCGCCGAGAAACACCCTGCTAAACGCTCCTGTAAGCGGACTTTAACTTGAGTCCGCTGAATCGCGCACTACATGTATTACATAATGGATAAGAACACTTGAGCATGAAAATGGGGAGTTAATAGTGGCTCATAAGGAAATGGTGAATGAAGTGAACACATATTTTGCTTCTGTCTTCACTATAGAGGATGCAAAAAACATTCCAGTAACAGTTGTAAATCAGGAAGTCGAAGGGAGTGAGGGATTTGGTAAAATTACAATCATTAGGGGAGTGGTACTGAGTAAACTGATGGGGCTACGGGCTGACAAATCTCCAGGTCCTGATGGGCATCATCTTCGGGTCATAAGGGAAGTGGCTAGGGCAGCATGGTGGCACAGTGGTTAGCACTGCGACTACGGCGCTGAGGACCTGGGTTCAAATCCCGGCCATGGGTCACTGTCCGTGTGGAGTTTGCAAATTCTCCCCGTGTCTGTGTGGGTTTCACCCCCACAACCCAAAGATGTGCAGGGTAGGTATATTGGCCATGCTAAATTGCCCCTTTAATTGAAAATATATATAATTGTGCACTCTAAATTTATTTTTTTTAAAGAAGTAGCTAATGAGGTTGTATTGGTGTAAATTTTCCAAAATTTGCAAGATTCCGGAAAGATTCCATCGCACTGGAAAGTAGCAAATGTAGCCCCTCTGTACAAGAAGGGAGGGAGGCAGAAAACCAGGAAACTATAGGCCAATTAGCTTGATATCTGTCATGGGACAGTGTGAGAAATGATCATTAGGAGGTTATAGCTAGACACTTTGAAAAGCTCAAGGTAATCGGGACGATTCAGCATGGTTTGCAAAAGGAAAATTGTGTTTAATCAATTTATTGAAATTTATTGAAGAAGCAAAATGCATTGTGGATAAGGAGAGCCTGTTGACATACTGTACTTGGATTTCAAGAAGGCATTTGATAAGGTACCACATTAAAGCTTATTGTGAAAAATAAAATTTTATGGTGTACTCTACGGGGTAACATATTAGCTTGAATAAAAAATGTTATGTCTCCCGGGTAACATATTAGGGTGAATAAAAAATTGGCTGGCTTGCACAAAACAGAGGATATGCATAAATGGGTCTTTTTCTCATTGGCAGGATGTGACAAGTGGAGTCCCACATGGGTCGGTGCTGGGGCCTCAACCTTTTACAATTTACATCAATGACTTAGATAAGGTGAGAAAAAGCATAATAGCTAAATTGCAGACGACACAAAGTTAGGTAAGAAAGTATGTTGTGAAGAGGACATAAGGGGCTGGATTCTCCAAACAGGCAGCTATGTCCCCACACCGGCGTAAAAACGCTGGTGTTCTACTCCAGACATTCCTTCGAAAAATATACAGCTGTTCACCTACCTGCAGGGGCTGGCATGGCCCCGGTGAGTTTCTCGCAACTTTGGCTGCGGATACGGCCCCCGCACTTCTGGTTACTAGTCCGCGCATGCGCACGGTGGCGGCCTCTGGCGGCTGAGCCGCACGCAATGACGGACTCAGCTGGCGGACCTGGACCAACAAACAAGGTCCCAACGATCTGCCTCGTGCCGCTCCATCGGACCCGCCCGATCGCCGCCCCGGCCACCCACAAGAACACCCGGTACTTGATCGCCCGCCCCCCACCAGGGCGGCCGCGGACTGATTCCACAGCCGCCGTGCGAGAGTCCCAACTGGTCAGACGTGGTTAGAACCACGGCGTGTGGGAATTCGGCTGGTCGGGACCAGAGCATCGCTGGGAGGGCCTCTGGCAATGGCCCCCCAGCCGCGCCACCTAAATCGCGCACAGGCGATTCTCCGGGGCCCTGCCAGCCGCTGCAAGTAGGTGAATAGTTCTTTATTTTTCTAAAAAAAGTCCGGAGTAGAACGCCAGCGTTTGTACGCCGGTGTGGGGACATAGCCCCATTTTTGGAGAATCCAGCTCCAGATTTCGCCAGAGCCCATCCCAGTTCCTGTTTGTCTTATTGTAATTAATCTTAAGGACTCCATCTTGCCCTTCCATTAGTCGTGGTGCCAACCTATTGTCTTCCAGAATATCTATGGCCCAACCTCCACGACCCCCTTCCTCTACCCTTCCCCCAACCCCCAAGGGAAACTCTCAGATCAGGAGGATTCCCATATGTTGCTGGAAGCAGTTCCCGGCCACTGGCCTGGTGCTGACTGGGACAGGATGTATTCAAGCAGTAAAGACAAATAGTCAAGACTTTCCTCAGACTCCTATTAGTTGCTGTCCAGTCGGTGAGACAGCGACAGCGTGCAGTCCTCTCTACTTGAGTAAACTCGAGGTGAAAAAGACTCAATAAATTCCATCCAATTTTCCGCTAACATTACAAATTAGTGGCCTTGATGATAAGCAACTACTTTAAGCCACTTCACATCGTTTTTCGAGAGAACAGAGGCCAAAGGCTGTTCAATCATCTTTCCTGGAAGGAGCCTGAATCTCCTCCTTCAGCAGTTATACTGAGATCCTAATCTAAACTCACATAGTTTAATTTGTCTCAACTAAAGGTGATGGCACCTTCTAGGATCAGTAGGCAACAAATCAAATTACCCTTAATTATGACTATTCCACTGCCATGATGCTGGTACATTAACTGCTACTCCAATCTAAAGCGATTAGACATCATTATGCAGCTTCTGTGTATGTTCTTCCCCAAAGAGCTACCACAAATTTTAAAAAATGAAAGAAAATTCAATTTTGGAGTAAATACTACCAAATACTTTCTGCCCAGTGTTGGCTGTGGTTTGGTGGGTGGCACCCTCACCTCTGTGTCAGAAGATTGTGGGTTCAGGGCGGCACGGTGGCACAGTGGATAACACTGTTGCCTCACGGTGCTGAGGATCCGGGTTTGATTCCGGCCCCAGGTCACTGTCCTTGTGGGGTTTGCACATTCTCCCCGTGTCTGCATGGGTCTCACCCCCCACAACCCGAGGATGTGCAGGATAGGTGGATTGGACATGCTAAATTGCCCCTTAATTGGAGAAAAAGATTGTGGGTTCAAATCCTACTCCAGAAAGACATGAGCACCTAATCTAGGCTGATGAGTCCTGTACAGTATTGAGGGACTACAGTCTGAGGTACTGACACTGAAGTGTATCTCAGGCGGATGTTCAATGTACTGTAACAACGTGTTTACATCTACCAAGTCCTCTCCAGTGTACTAGACCAATATTTATCCCTTAACCAGCAACAATGGAAAAGACCAGATTAGTTGTGCCTTTATTGGATTGTTGCTTGTGGTGGGAGATTGCAGAACATAACTGTCACATTTCCTTCATTACAATAGTGAAACTTGTAAAGTACTTAATTGGTTGTAAAGCACTTTGCGAGGTCCTGAGATCCATCCATCTGTCTTTCTTTTCAAAGGCACTATGTAAATGCACATTCTTTCTAATTTATTTGCAGAGCACATCATTGGTTATTATTGCATTGTGAAGGGGCGACAGGGTGGCGCAGCGGTTAGCACTTCTCTCTCACGGCGCTGAGGAGCCGGGTTCGATCCCGGCCTTGGGTCACGGTCCGCGTGGAGTTTGCACATTCTCCCTGTGACTGCGTGGCCCTCACCCCCACAACCCAAAGATGTGCAGGATAGTGTCATGATATTCAAACACACATCATGATAGACAGACCAACAGACAAATTAGCACACATAACACGGCAGCCAATCACAGACAAGGACAGAGACAGTATAAGACAAGAAACACGACACCTGGTGGCCAGTCCATCTAGAGACCAGGACAAGGACAGGACCTGATTAACAAGACACGCAGAGAGTCACCACGTGCAGAGTATCAAGACAAATCTGTAAATAGCAAGTTGGAATAAAACAGCGTTGTACCAATTGCAACCGTGTTGGTTCATCTGTACCTCAGAGCACCCAACACCACATGATACCAGTGAGTGGATCGATACCTGCCGGCAAATCTGCCATCCTGAGCCATGGACATCAACAATAAACCGCAGCAGTTGCGAGTCGCTGGGAACCTGGGCACCAATTGGAAGCTCTTCAAGCAGCGATTTGAACTGTACATGCGAGCCAACGAAAAACAGGGTGCCTCGGACGAAACAAAGATTGCCATGCTCCTCACTACCGCAGGTCAGCACGCCATCGATGTATACAACTCATTGGTGTTCGCGGAAGGCGAGAACCAATCCAAATATGACACGGTCCTCCTCAAGCTCGACCAGCACTTCAACGTTGAGGTAAATGAAAGCTTTGAGAGGTATATCTTTCAGCAACGCCTGCAAGGTAAGGATGAACTCTTTCAACCCTTTCTGACGCACCTCCGCATACTCGCGCAGTCCTGCGGTTACGGCAACACCTCAGAGTCCATGATCCGGGACAAGGATCGTTTTTGGCGTTGCCTCCAGTGGCCTACGCCAGCAGCTTCTTAAAATTAAAGGCCTGATCTTAACATCTGCGGTGGAAGCCTGTGTCCTCCATGAAAATGCGACCAGCCGCTTTGCCCAATTTCAGGCGACCGAATCGGCACGGAGGGGGTCCCTAGCGATCGAATCGGCAAGCCAACCCGCCCACGAGGCCGAACGCATCCAGGCAATCGAGTACCTCCGGGCCCACGGCCCGGACGAGGGCGGCCGTTTCGCGCGCTTTTCGAGGTCTCCCGCGCTTGTGCGCGCCAAAACCAACGGCAACATCGAGGGACACACTGCGCAGGCGTGCCCGATGCAAGACCGAACTGCGCATGCGCAGTGGCGTAACGAACGCCATGACGTCATGACGTGCGGCAACTGTGGAGCTGCACATTTAAAAGGGCAATGTCCTGCAAAAAACCTACAATGCCTACGCTGTGGCAAGATGGGCCACTACGCTGCCTACTGTCGAGCGGTTCAACCGATGGATCCTGCACATCTCTGACAACCTCGCAGACATGTCAGGACCGTCCAGCCCACACATCAGGACATCCAACCCAACGACACAGATGACCAAGATGCCTTCCGGGTTGCGATCATTGATTTGAACCGCGTCAACACCATCAATCCGGCCGATGAATGGAGTGCCACCCTGACGGTCAACCGATCGCAGATCACTTTCCGCCTGGACACTGGCGCATCCGCCAACCTCAAAGCGTATTCAGCATTCCATGCCATGAAGGTCAAACCACCTATCCAGCCATCCCGGTGCAAGATGGTCGACTACAACGGGAATGTTATCCTGGCCATGGGATCCTGCCAGCTCCAGGTGACACACAAAACGCACACAGCCACACTCTCGTTTGAAATAGTTGGCTCATCGCAGGATTCCTTGCTGGGCGCACAGGCATGTAAGGCTCTCCACCTTGTACAGCGAATTCAGTCTCTCTCTCCAGACGACACATCTGACTTCCCGGATGCTGACTTCAACGCAAATCTACAATCGCTCCTCGCTCACAACCAGGAGGCATTCGAAGGTATGGGAACACTGCCATACACATACAAAATTCGCCTCAAACAGGACGCCATCCCGGTCGTTCACACACCTCGCAGGGTTCCTGCGCCACTTAAAGACCGCCTCAAGCTGCAGCTGCAGGATCTCCAGGACCAAGGGGTCCTATCCAGGGTCACGGAGCCCACGCCATGGGTCAGCTCCATGGTGTGTGTCAAGAAGCCCTCTGGCGAGCTCCGCATCTGTATAGACCCTAAAGACCTAAATAATAACATTATGCGAGAACATTATCCCATACCTAAAAGGGAAGAAATCACCTGTGAAATGGCCCAAGCCAAGATATTCACCAAACTGGATGCTTCTAAAGGATTTTGGCAGATCCAACTGGACCCGTCCAGCCGAAAGCTATGCACCTTTAACACCCCTTTCGGCAGATTCTGCTATAACCGGATGCCATTTGGCATCATCTCGGCGTCCGAGGTCTTCCACAGAATCATGGAGCAGATGATGGAAGGCATTGAAGGGGTGCGCGTATATGTGGACGATGTCATCATCTGGTTCACCACACCGCAGGAGCACATACATCGTCTCCAACGCGTTTTTGCCCGCATACGGGAAAATGGCCTGCGCCTCAACCGAGCCAAGTGTGCTTTTGGCCAGACCGAATTGAAGTTCCTGGGGGACCACATCTCCCGGTCAGGGGTCCATCCGGATGCAGACAAGGTGAGCGCCATCACAGCCATGCCGCGGCCGGCCGACAAGAAGGCTGTACTACGATTCCTGGGCATGGTCAACTTCCTCGGGAAATTCATTCCCAACCTTGCCTCCCACACAATGGCTCTGCGCCATCTCGTAAAAAAATCCACAGACTTCCAGTGGCAACATACACACCAGCTGGAATGGGAGAAGCTCAAACACAAACTTGCCATGGCAACAGTGTTGGCGTTCTTCGACACGTCTCGTCCCACCAAAATCTCAACTGATGCCAGCCAATCTGGCATTGGAGCAGTGCTCCTGCAGAGGGATGACACGGCATCATGGGCCCCGGTTGCCTATGCATCACGGGCTATGACCCCCACAGAGCAGCGCTACGCGCAAATCAAAAAAGATTGCCTGGGCTTGCTAACTGGTTTGGACAAGTTCCACGATTATGTATATGGTCTTCCACGATTCACGGTCGAAACTGACCACCGCCCCCTGGTCAACATAATAAACAAGGACCTGAACGACATGACCCCTCGCCTCCAGCGCATCTTACTTAAACTCAGGAGGTATGATTTCCAACTGATCTACACTCCAGGGAAGGACCTCATCGTGGCGGATGCCCTATCCCGAGCAGTAAGTACACCACCAGATGCGGAGGGGTGCGTATGTCAAGTCGAGGCACAAGTGGCCTTGACAGAGGCAAATCTGCCGGCTAACGACTCCAGTCTGGCCCGCATACGCGCAGAGACAGCGGCCGACCCCCTTTTACAGCAAGTGATGCGCCACATGACAGAAGGTTGGCTCAAAGTGCAGTGCCCGCAATTCTATAATGTACGGGACGACCTAGCCACCATTGATGGGATCCTTCTGAAGCTAGACAGGATCGTCATTCCGCACAGTATGCGCCAGCTGGTTCTCAATCAAATACACAAAGGCCACTTGGGGGTCGCGATGTGCAGACGGAGGGCTCGAGAGGCGGTATACTGGCCGGGCATCAGTGACGATATTGCTAACGTGGTGCTCAACCGCACAACCTGCCAAAGGTTTCAGCCGGCGCAACCTCCTGAGACGCTTCTGCCCCATGAGCTGGTGACGTCCCCCTGGGCGAAGGTGGGTGTCGACCTATTTCACGCGCTTGGCATGGACTATGTTGTCATCATGGACTACTTCTCCAATTACCCAGAAGTCATACGCCTACACGATCTGACGTCGTCTGCGGTCATCAGGGCCTGCAAAGACACCTTTACTCGCCACGGCATTCCGATGACTGTCATGTCGGACAATGGGCCCTGTTTTGCCAGCCATGAATGGTCATCCTTTGCCGCCTCATATGGCTTCACACACGTAACGTCCAGCCCTCTGCATCCCCAGTCCAATGGAAAGGCGGAGAAGGGCGTTCACATTGCCAAGCGGCTCCTATGCAAGGCTGCTGCTGCCGGATCGGACTTTCACCTCGCCCTGCTGGCCTATCGCTTGGCCCCGCTAGCCACGGGTCTCTCGCCAGCACAGCTGCTGATGGGTCGCACCCTCAGAACAACTGTGCCTTCCATCCTGGCACCAACAACGGACCATGCTACGGTACTGCACAAGATGCAACTGCAGCGTGATCGCCAGAAGAGTTCGTACGACACAAGGGCAACTGATCTTCCCCCCCTGGCCCCTGGAGACAAAGTCCGCATTCATCTACCAGATGGTGGCTGGTCAGCACCTGCCGAAGTTCTCCGACGTGTGGCTCCCCGCTCATTCCTAGTACGCATGCCGGATGAATCCGTGCGTAGGCGCAATCGGCAAGCCCTTCGCCTCCTTCCACGCTCGCAACGGAACAGTACACAGACGCCGGGTCCTCCACTGGTTCCTGATAGTGACTTCGTGGAGCTGCCACAGACCATGCCACTTCCATCGCCACCCGTGGCCAGGCTCGCACCTCAGCCGGTGGTTCTCGATCCACCCTTGAGGTGGTCAACCCGAATTCGTAGCACACCTACTAGACTGGACTTATGAGACTGTTCACACGTCAAAGTTTAGCAACTATTGTATTGTAACATGTTACTGTGTTATCATTCCAGATCTCGTTTGACCAGACCACACTTCAAAGTTTTTTTCTTGTTTTGTTATGGTACAACCTCGTTAGCATGACTCACCCGACATCGCCCCATGTATATAGTTACGACACATGTACATGCTGTAAATATCATGCACACACACTTTTAGCTGCACTCAGGACACATTCATATTTATAACCACGTAGGCACATAATCTTGTAAAAAAAGGGGGGATGCCATGATATTCAAACACACACACATCATGATAGACACACCGACAGACAAATTAGCACACATAACACGACAGCCAGTCACAGACAAGGACAGAGACAGTATAAGACAAGAAACACGACACCTGGTGGCCAGTCCATCTAGAGACCGGGACAAGGACAGGAACTGATTAACAACACACTCAGGGAGTCACCACGTGCAGAGTATCAAGACAGATCTGTAAATAGCAAGTTGGAATAAAACAGCGTTGTACCAATTGCAACCGTGTTGGTTCGTCTGTACCTCAGAGCACCCAACACCATGGATAGGTGGATTGGCCATGCTAAATTGTCCCTTAATTGGGCACTCTAAAAATTTTTTTAAATGATTGCATTGTGAAACAATTGATCTGAAATGTGACTTGCATGCTAAAAGTTCTTGTCGATGAGACGCCTCAAGCAGGACCAGGAGAGGACACTATTAGAATCATAGAATTTACAGTGCAGAAGGAGGCCCATCGAGTCTGCACTGGCCCTTGGAAAGAGCACCCTACTTATGCCCACACCTCCACCCTATCCCCGTAACCCAGTAACCCAACCTAACCTTTTGGGCACTAAGAGGCAATTTAGTATCGCCAATCCACCGAACCTGCATATCTTTGGACTGTGGAAGGAAACCAAAGCTCCCGGACGAACCTACACAGACATGGGGAGAAGGTGCAAACTCCACACGGACACGGATTAGTCACCAGATGTGACAGGAACAGCAACAGAACCTGGGAAGTTGCAGCGGTTTTCTGGAGGCATCTAATCAGTCGCTCACAGCAAACCTCCCTGTCACAGTAACACTTGAATCCCATGAGCTGCTGATAGATGAGCCATTTCATGCGATTCCTCACCCAACCAAACACAAGTCAACATTACACATCAGAGGATGTATTTTTCTACAAATTTCACCTCCAATATTTGGAAAGGGGCCTGGAAGAGCGTTCCCCACAATTTGAAGTGGGACAAGTGGGAGTGTTCCATTATTTGGAAGAGGTCTGCATTTAAAGCAAATGAGTCAGACTGATATTTTGAACAATAATCTGACAGAGAAACGGTTTGTAACCCGTGTAATCAGCTAGAGCTCCAACATTCTGTAACCGCAGCTTCCACAAATTAGCATCTGTTATTTTTTTTCCTCACACAGTTTCATCCTCGTTTAATTTAACAAATACCTAAAATGATGGCAGAGCCTCAGAGACTGACCATTTCCTGACTCCCTGTGCTGCACTCTTTTTATCAAATAGAAAAGTTGGATTTCCACTCTGTTACTTTTGCATCACTGTCACAGCAAACTCATAAATGATGAAGTGTTTTGCCTGGATCTGGAGTTCTATCCTACGGGAATAATGAGGAAATGGTTTGATGGATTGGATTTCCGTGCACAGTCCCACAGGTTTATCTCGAGCATTCTGCTGTGACTAATGGCCCTTTTCCTTGTACCACACAACATCTTGAACAGACACTATTAAAGATTATTATTATTAAGCGGACATCTTCCAGTTTTCAGTTTACCAGCTTATCCTCAAGCAATATTTAATGGACAAGTTGCACAATTTTATTTCCCATCAGTGACGGATTCACTTGGTGCAGCTACTTTCCCTCTTGGGTTAGGAAGGTGGCAGGGGGGGGTCGGCGGTGGGGAGGCAGCAAACATTGATCAAGTTTCTGCTCTTGATCAGTGAGCACTGATGGGAAGTGTCTTCGTCGTGGGGCATCCTGAGTTTGTGTAAGGGATGAGATAAATACAAGGGGTAGGATTCCCCGACCCCCCCGCCAGGCTGGAGAGTCGCTGGAGGGCGGCGTGAATCCCGCCCCGTCGCCGGCTGCCGGATTCTCCGGCGCCGGTTTTTCGGCGGGGGCGGGAATCACCCACCGGTCCTTACTGGTGGGGCCTGGCTCTGCGGGCGGCTGCCGAGTCCTCGGGGGGGGGGGGGGGGGGGGGGGCGCGGAGGGATCTGGGCCCACCGATCCGCGGGCGGGCCTGTGCTGTGGGGGCACCCTTTCCCTCCGTGCCGGCCGCTGTAACGGTCTGCCATGGCCGGCGTGGAGATGAACCCCCCTGCGCATGCGCTGGGATGATGCCAGCACATGCTGGTTCTCCCGCGCATGCGCCAACTCGCACCAGCCGGCGGAGGCCCTTCGCAGCCGGTTGACACGGTGCCAAGCCCTTTGCCGTTGGCTGGCACGGCGCCAACCCCGCCGGCGCTGGCCTAGCCCCTGAAGGTGCTGAGGATTCCGCACCTTCCGGGCGGCCCGATGCCGGACTGGTTCACGCCACTCTTCAACGCCGGTATGGCCCGCCCCGCCGGTTAGGGGAGAATCCCGCTCAGGTTCTTTCTTAATGATAACAGTCTGTGTTAAGAAACCTGACACCATCCAGGTCACAGCAGCCCGCTTGATTGCTCCCCTTCCACAAACATTCACTGCCTCCACCACTGACGAACAGTGGCAGCCATGTGTACCACTTACAAGATTCACTGCAGGAATTCACCAAGGCTCCTTAGGCAACACCTTCCAAATCCACAACCTATCGGGAAGGACAAAGGCAGTGGATATATGGGAACACCACCACATCATCCTGACTTGGAATCTCCATTCTTTCACTGACACTCGGTCACCATCCTGGAACTCCCTCCTGAACAGCACTGTGAGCGTGCCTACACCACAGGGGCTGCAACGGTTCAAGAAGGCAGCTCACCACCACCTTAGGGACAATTAGGAATGGACAATAACTGCTGGCAATGTCAGTTCCCATAAATACATTTTTAAGAACCTTCTTGGTGAGGACGTCATAGGTTCAAGTTTCCCTTCAAAGATTTAAACACAAGACCGAGGCCAACACATCTGTCCTCTCAGGTGGATGTGAGAGATCCAACTGCACTATTTCAAAGAGCATAATTCTCCACAGCATCCTGGTCAATATTTATTCTCTCGGCCAACGTCACCCAAATCGGTTACCTTACTGTTATCAAATTGCTGTTTCTCGGAACTTGCTGTACGCAAATTGGCTGCTCTGTTTCCTACATTACAACAGTGGCTACATTTCAAAAATAATGAATTGGATTGAAAGAACGTTGGGATTATGAATGGCACCACAGAAACACAAATCTTTCTTTCTTGCTTTCATATTCAAGTGAAGAATGAAACAAGATTGAGAATACATTTATAGAGCATCAGTTCACACCTTCAGAACAAACCCAAGTGCTTAACAGTCAATGAATGGTTTTGTGAAGTGTGGTGATACTTGTGTAAGCCATGTAGCAGCAACCAATCAATGCACAACAAGCTCCCACAAGCGGCAGAAAGATAAATGCCCAGTCCATCTGTTTCTGGTAGTGTTAGGTCAGAGAGGATAGCTTGGTCAGGACACCAGGAGAATTCCCTGCTCATCCTTGAGAAGTGCCATGTGCTATTTTACATCAATCCGAACAGGCAGACAGTTGAACAGATGCGGCAACCAGCACCTCCAACAGTGTTACAGAATTTCAAAAGAATTTATGAGCTGGTTTGTGACAGAAAATTCTCTGAAGCCCTCTGTGGGTAAAGACGATGGGATAGTCAACTGATGCAGTCTTAATACCACAATTATAGCAGTGCATGAATCGCCCAATGCCCCTCTTTAATTCCATACAAGGACAAGTTCCAATTAACATATTGGGCTATGGTTGTCGGCTTTTCCAACTCTGGTTGGACATATTCCTAGAGATGTTATCACATGGCTTCCTGTCGCCACCTGCCCCACTTCCCCCCACGATTGGTTGGCCAATGCACCTATCCTCATGGCCAATTGGTAAGCAAGCAGGCTCTTCATTTCACAAAGTTGGATGATTCCTGTCAGTCCTGTGTACAAGGAAGATTTGATACAAGTCTTCAAAATCAAAACTGTTTTCAGTAACAGGACGGTTGGTAACCAGAGAACACAGACCTATGGCGATGAGCAAACGACCCAGAGACTGCATGAGGAATTTTTTTTTTAATGCAGCAAGTTATTATTGTCATAACATGTGCCTGTATGGAACTTTGGGATGGGCCAATTGGATTCACAGAGTCCTTTGCGGAATACGCGCTTCCCCGCGTTGTATGTAAGCCGGCCGTCCCGAGTGTGCTTCCTGGTTGGGTGTCACTGGGAGCCATGTACCTAAAGCCTTGTAAATAAACCTTTCGCCTTCTGCTCAACTCGGTGTGGACTCCCCTTGTATGTATAAAGGTTATGGGGCGGGATTCTCCGTTCCGCCGGTAGCGCACCCACACCTGCGGTTTCCCAGCGGTGTGGGGTGGACACAATGGGAAATCCCATTGGCGGGTGGCGGGATCGGTGAATCCCGCTGCCGGCAAGGGCGTACCGCTGAGGGACACACGCCTGGCAGACTGGAGAATCCTGCCAGATCTGGAATGCATTGTCTGAAACGATGATTCAATAGTAACTTTTGAAAGGGAATTGGATAAATATTTGAAAGGAGAAATTTGCAAGTGAAGGATGGGCAGAGTGTAGGGCTAATTGGATAGCTCTTTCAAAGAGTTGGCACATGGACAGGAAGGGGCCGAATAGCCTTGCTATGCTGAATGTTTGCTGGAATTATTCTGTGATTCCTCACAGACACACTCTCAGCCATTCACAAGTAACCATCTATCTCCACCTAGTGGTCATACATTTGTCTGACCCTCGCTCTTTATTGGGACAAATGGCTGGATTCTCCGATTTGAGACAAGGTGAGCGGGATTCTCTCAGCCCACGGCGGGCCAGAGAATCGGCGGGCTTGGCGGACGGCGCCCCGATTCCGGTCCTCTGGTGACCAGAGAATCGGCGGCATTGGCGCCGGTGTTGTCAGCGTGGCGCCGGTCGGGGGCCGCTCTGCACGCCACCCCACCCCCCGGCGATTCTCTACCTGGGATGGGCCGAGTGGCCGCCCCAAAAAAATGAATCCCGCCGGCGCCATTCACATCATGGGCGGGATTCTCCGACCCCCCCCCCGCCGAGTCGGACAATCGCCGGGGGTCGGCGTGAATCCCGCCCCCGCCGTCCTCCAAATTCTCCGGCCACCCCAAAAACCGGCCCGCCGTGAGTCGCTCCGCCTGCCTCGGAGAATGGCGGGGTCCCGCGCGACTTAATGGGCCCCGGGGCTGCCCGAATTCTCCGGCCTGCAATGGGCCGAAGTCCTGCCCATTTTTTCCCAGTCCCGCCGGCGTAAATTGGAGTAGGTCCTTACCGGCGGGACCTGGTGGCGCGGGCGGCCTCCGGGGTTCTCGGGGTGGCGCGGGGGGATCTGGCCCCGGGAGGTGCCCCCACGGCAGCCTGGCCCACTATCGGGGCCCAACGATCCGCGGGCGGGCCTGTGCCGTGAGGGCACTCTATTCTTCTGCACCAGTGGCTGTAGCGGTCCACCATGGCCGGTGCGGAAACGAAGCCACCTGCGCATGCGCCAACTCGCGCAAGCCAGCGGAGGCCCTTCCCCGCCGGCCGGCGTGGCACAAACCACTCCGGGGTGGGCCTAGCCCCTGAAGTTGCAGAAGATTCCGCACCTTTCGGGCGGCCCGACGCCGGAGTGGTCGGAGTTGCCCGCCCCGCCGATTATGGCAGAATCCCGCCCCTGGTCTTACCTGGCGGGACCTCGGCATCCATCCTGTCTGGGGCGGCCTGGTGGGGGGCTAAGGGGGGGGTCAGAACCCGGAGGCGGGCCTCCACCGTGGCCTGGCCCGCGATCGGGGCCTACTGATCGGCGGGCCAGCCTCTTGCGATGGGTGCCTCTTTTGCTCCGCGCCAGCCCTTGTACCCCTATGCCATGTTGCGTCGGGGCCACGGCGGAGAAGGACGCTACCGCGCATGCGCGCCGGTCACAGTGCGCAAGCGCGGACCCGTAGTGCCCATTTGACGCCGGTATCGGCAGCCGGAGTGCCGTGGGTCGCTCCAGTGCAGTGCAGGCATCCTGTAGGGCAGAGGATCGCTACACACTGTGCTCCGATGATGACATCATTAAACTCTCCAGTTTTTACGACGACATCAACACTCTGCCTTCAGATGGGAGAATCCCGCCCAATGCTTTATGTCCCGTAAAAATGGCGCAAAACCTCCACCGATCCTCCATATGGTGGGGGGCTAGCTGGCACGCAATATAGAGCCCCCGGCTCTAGCTGCAGATACGGACGGAGAACTGCTGGGTCCGTGGCTGCACATACGCACGGCGGCGGCCTGTAGTGGCCATGCCGTGCAACATGACATGGCCGCGCACGGACCCGGCCAGCCAAATAGTGCTCCCTTTACCGGGAGCGGGAGAGAGAGAGGGAGCCAGAACGCAGCGAGTGCAGCTTGGGATTCAGGTACGTGTTTAAACATGCCCCCAGGTTCCAGCGGCCTTAATTTTCGGGAGCGGGAGAGAGAGATGGAGACGGAACGCAGCGAGTGCAGCTTGGGATTCAGGTAGGTGTTTAAACTTGTCCCCAGGTTCCAGCGGCCTTCATTTCCGGGAGCGGGAGAGAGGGAGGGAGCCGGAGCGCAGCGAGTGCACCTTGGGATTCAGATAGGTGTCTAAACTTACACCCAGGTTCCAGCGGCTTTCATTTTCAGTAGCGGGAGAGAGTGAGGGAGCCGGAGCGCAGCAAGTGCAGCTTGGGATTCAGGTAGGTGTTTAAACATGCCCCCAGGTTCCAGCGGCCTTAATTTTCGGGAGCAGGAGAGAGAGATGGAGACGGAACGCAGCGAGTGCAGCTTGGGAGTCAAATAGGTGTTTAAACTTGTCCCCAGGTTCCAGCGGCCTTCATTTTCGGGAGCGGGAGAGAGAGAGGGAGCCGGAGCACAGCAAGTGCAGCTTGGGATTCAGGTAGGTGTTTAAACCTGCCCCCAGGTTCCAGCGGCCTTAATTTCCAGGAGCGGGAGAGAGGGAGGGAGCCGGAGCGCAGCGAGTGCAGCTTGGGATTCAGATAGGTGTTTAAACTTGCCCCCAGGTTCCAGCGGCCTTCATTTTCAGGAGCGGGAGAGAGAGAGGGAGCCGGAGCGCAGCGAGTGCAGCTTGGGATTCAGGTAGGTGTTTAAACTTGCCCCCAGGTTCCAGCGGCCTTCATTTCCGGGAGCAGGAGAGACAGAGGGAGACGGACGCAGCGAGTGCAGCTTGGGATTCAGGTAGTTGTGTAAACTTGCCCCCAGATTCCAGCGGCCTACATTTTCGGGAGCGGGAGTGAGAGAGGGAGCCGGAGCGCAGCGAGTGCAGCTTGGGATTCAATTTTGTGTTTAAACTTGCCCCCAGGCTCCAGCGGCCTTCATTTTTTGGAGCGGGAGAGAGAGAGGGAGCCGGAGCACAGCGAGTGCAGCTTGGGATTCAGGTCGTGTTTAAACATGCCCCCAGGCTCCAGCACCCATCATTTCCGGGAGCAGGAGAGAGAGAGGGAGCCGGAGCGCAGCGAGTGCAGCTTGGGATTCAGGTAGGTGTTTAAACTTGCCCCCAGGTTCCAGCGGCCTTCATTTTCGGGAGCGGGAGAGAGGGAGGGAGCCGGAGCGCAGCGAGTGCAGCTTGGGATTCAGGTAGGTGTTTAAACTTGCCCCCAGGTTCCAGCGGCCTCCATTTTCGGGAGCGGGAGAGAGAGGGAGCCGGAGCGCAGCGAGTGCAGCTTGGGATTCAGGTAGGTGTTTAAACTTACCCCCAGGTTCCAGCGGCCATCATTTTCGGGAGTGGGAGAGAGTGTGGGAGCCGGTGCGCAGTGAGTGCAGCTTGGGAGTCAGATAGGTGTTTAAACTTCCCCCAGGTTCCAGCGGCCTTCATTTTCGGGAGCGGGAGAGGGACAGGGAGCCGGAGCGCAGCGAGTGCAGCTTGGGATTGAGGGAGGTGTTTAAACTTGCCCCCAGGTACCAGCGGCCTTCATTTCCGGGAGCGGGAGAGAGGGAGGGAGCCGGAGCGCTGCGAGTGCAGCTTGGGATTCAGGTAGGTGTTTAAACTTGCCCCCAGGTTCCAGCGGCCTTCTTTTTCAGGAGCGGGAGAGAGAGAGGGAGCCGGAGCACAGCGAGTGCAGCTTGGGATTCAGGTAGGTGTTTAAACTTGCCCCGAGGTTCCAGCGGCCTTTATTTTCGGGAGAGGGAGAGAGAGTGAGAGCCGGAGCGCAGCGCGTGCAGCTTGGGATTCTGGTAGATGTTTAAAGTTACCCCCAGGTTCCAGCGGCCTTCATTTTCGGGAGTGGGAGAGAGGTAGGGAGCCGGAGCGCAGTGAGTGCAGCTTGGGAGTCAGATAGGTGTTTAAACTTGCCCCCAGGTTCCAGCGGCCTTCATTTCCGGGAGCGGGAGCGACAGAGGGAGACGGAGCGCAGCGAGTGCAGCTTGGGATTCACGTAGGTGTTTAAACTTGCCCCCAGGATCCAGCGGCCTTCATTTCCATGAGCGGGAGAGAGACAGGGAGGCGGAGCGCAGCGAGTGTAGCTTGGGATTGAGGTAGGTGTTTAAACCTGCCCCCAGGTTCCAGCAGCCTTCATTTCCGGGAGCGGGAGAGAGAGATGGAGCCGGAAGGCAGCGAGAGCAGCTTGGGAGTCAAATAGGTGAATAAACTTGTCCCCAGATTCCAGCGGCCTTCCTTTTCGGGAGCGGGAGAGAGAGAGGGAGCCGGAGCGCAGCGAGTGCAGCTTGGGATTCAGGTAGGTGTTTAAACTTGCCCCCAGGTTCCAGCAGCCTTCATTTTCGGGAGCGGGAGAGAGAGTGAGAGCCGGAGCGCAGCGAGTGCAGCTTGGGAGTCAGATAGGTGTTTAAACTTGCCCCCAGGTTCCAGCGGTCTTCATTTCCGGTAGTGGGAGAGAGGGAGGGAGCCGGAGCGCAGCGAGTGCAGCTTGGGAGTCAGATAGGTGTTTAAACTTCCCCCAGGTTCCAGCGGCCTTCATTTTCGGGAGCGGGAGAGGGACAGGGAGCCGGAGCGCAGCGAGTGCAGCTTGGGATTGAGGTAGGTGTTTAAACTTGCCCCCAGGTTCCAGCGGCCTTCATTTCCGGGAGCGTGAGAGACAGAGGGAGACGGAGCGCAGCGAGTGCAGCTTGGGATTCAGGTAGGTGTTTAAACTTGCCCCCAGATTCCAGCGGCCTTCATTTTCGGGAGCGGGAGAGAGAGTGAGAGTCGGAGCGCAGCGAGTGCAGTTTGGGATTCAGGTAGGCGTTTAAACTTGCCCCCAGGTTCCAGCGGCCTCCATTTTCGGGAGTGGGAGAGAGAGGGTGCCGGAGCGCAGCGAGTGCAGCTTGGGATTCAGGTAGGTGTTTAAACTTACCCCCAGGAACCAGCGGCCTTCATTTTCGGGAGTGGGAGAGAGAGTGGGAGCCGGAGCGCAGTGAGTGCAGCTTGGGAGTCAGATAGGTGTTTAAACTTCCCCCAGGTTCCAGCGGCCTTCATTTTCAGGAGCGGGAGAGAGACAGGGAGCCGGAGCGCAGCGAGTGCAGCTTGGGATTGAGGTAGGTGTTTAAACTTGCCCCCAGGTTCCAGCGGCCTTCATTTCCGGGAGCGGGAGAGAGAGAGGGAGCCGGAGCGCAGCGAGTGCAGCTTGGGATTCAGGTAGGTGTTTAAACCTGCCCCGAGGTTCCAGCGGCCTTTATTTTCGGGAGCGGGAGAGAGAGTGAGAGCCGGAGCACAGCGAGTGCAGCTTGGGATTCTGGTAGGTGTTTAAAGTTACTCCCAGGTTCCAGCGGCCTTCATTTTCGGGAGCGGGAGAGAGAAAGGGAGCCGGAGCGCAGTGAGTGCAGCTTGGGAGTCAGATAGGTGTTTAAACTTGCCCCCAGGTTCCAGCGGCCTTCATTTACGGGAGCGGGAGAGACAGACGGAGACGGAGCGCAGCGAGTGCAGCTTGGGATTCACGTAGGTGTTTAAACTTGCCCCCAGGATCCAGCGGACTTCATTTCCAGGAGCGGGAGAGAGACAGGGAGCCGGAGCGCAGCGAGTGCAGCTTGGGATTCAGGTAGTTGTGTATACTTGCCCCCAGATTCCAGCGGCCTTCATTTTCGGTAGCGGGAGAGTGAGAGGGAGCCGGAGCGCAGCGGGTGCAGCTTGGGATTCAGGTAGGTGTTTAAACTTGCCCCCAGGTTCCAGCGGTCTTCATTTTCGGGAGCGGGAGACAGAGGGGGAGCCGGAGCGCAGCGAGTGCAGCTTGGGATTCAGGTAGGTGTTTAAACTTGCGCCCAGGTTCCAGCTGCCATCATTTTCGGGAGCGGAAGAGAGCGAGGGAGCCAGAGCGCAGTTAGTGCAGTTTGGGAACCAGGTAGGTGTTTAAACTTGCCCCCAGGTTCCAGCGGCCTCCATTTTCGGGAGCGGGAGTGAGAGGGAGCCGGAGAGCAGCGAGTGCAGCTTGGGATTCAGGTAGGTGTTTAAACTTGCCCCCAGGTTCCAGCGGTCTTCATTTCGGGAGCGGGAGAGAGAGAGGGAGCCGGAGCACAGCGAGTGCAGCTTGGGATTCAGGTAGGTGTTTAAACCTGCCCCCAGATTCTAGCAGCCTTCATTTTCGGGAGCGGGAGAGAGAGTGAGAGCCGGAGCGCAGCGAGTGCAGCTTGGGATTCAGGTATGTGTTTGAACTTGCCCACAGGTTCCAGCGGCCTTCATTTTCAGGAGCAGGAGAGAGAGAGGGAGCCGGAGCGCAGCGAGTGCAGCTTGGGATTCAGGTAGGTGTTTAAACTTGCCCCCAGGTTCCAGCGGCCTTCATTTTCAGGAGCGGGAGAGAGAGAGGGAGCTGGAATGCAGCAACTGCAGCTTGGGATTCAGGTAGGTGTTTAAACTTGCCCCTAGGTTACAGCGGCCTTCATTTTCGGGAGTGGGGGAGAGAGAGAGGGAGCCGGAGCGCAGTGAGTACAGCTTGGGATTCAGGTAGGTGTTTAAGCATGCCCTGAGGTTCCAGCGGCCTTCATTTTCGGCAGCGGGAGAGAGAGTGGGAGCCGGAACGCAGCGACTGCAGCTTGGGATTCACGTAGGTGTTTAAACCTGCCCCCAGGATCCAGCGGCCTTCATTTCCAGGAGCGGGTGAGAGAGAGGGAGCCAGAGCGCAGCGAGTGCAGCTTGGGATTCAGGTAGTTGTGTAAACTTGCCCCCAGATACCAGCGGCCTTCATTTTCGGGAACGGGAGAGTGAGAGGGAGCCGGAGCGCAGCGGGTGCAGTTTGGGATCCAGGTAGGTGTTTAAACTTGCCCCCAGGTTCCAGCGGCCTCCATTTTCGGGAGCGGGGGAGAGAGAGAGGGAGCCGGAGCGCAGTGAGTGCAGCTTGGCATTCAGGTAGGTGTTGAAGCATGCCCTGAGGTTCCAGCGGCCTTCATTTTCGGCAGCGGGAGAGAGAGTGGGAGCCGGAACACAGCGACTGCAGCTTGGGATTCAGGTAGGTGTTTAAACTTGCCCCCAGGTTCCAGCAACCTTTATTTTTGGGAGCGGGAGAGAGCGAGGGAGCCGAAACGCAGCGAGTGCAGCTTGGGATTCAGGCATGTGTTTAAACTTGCCCCCAGGTTCCAGCGGTCTTCATTTGCGGGAGCGGGAGAGAGAGATGGAGCCGGAGTGCAGCGAGTGCAGCTTGGGATTCTGGTAGGTGTTTAAAGTTACCCCCAGGTTCCAGCAGCCTTCATTTTGGGGAGCGGGAGAGAGAGACGGAGCCGGAGCGCAGTGAGTGCAGCTTGGGAGTCAGATAGGTGTTTAAACTTGCCCCCAGGTTCCAGCGGCTTTCATTTCCGGGAGCGGGAGAGACAGATGGAGACGGAGCGCAGCGAGTGCAGCTTGGGATTCAGGTAGGTGTTTAAACCTGCCCCCAGGTTCCAGAGGCCGTCATTTTCGGGAGCGGGAGAGAGAGAGGGAGCCGGAGCACAGCAAGTGCAGCTTGGGATTCAGGTAGGTGTTTAAACCTGCCCCCAGGTTCCAGCGGCCTTAATTTCCAGGAGCGGGAGAGAGGGAGGGAGCGGGAGCGCAGCGAGTGCAGCTTGGGATTCAGATAGGTGTTTAAACCTGCCCCAGGTTCCAGCGGCCTTCATATTTGGGAGCGGGAGAGAGAGAGGGAGCCGGAGCGCAGCGAGTGCAGCTTGGGATTCAGGTAGGTGTTTAAACTTGCCCCCAGGTTCCAGCGGCCTCCATTTTCGGGAGCGGGAGAGAGAGAGGGAGCCGGCGCACAGCAACTGCAGCTTGGGATTCAGGTAGGTGTTTAAACCTGCCCCCAGGTTCCAGCGGCCTTCATTTCCAGGAGCGGGAGAGAGGGAGGGAGCCGGAGCGCAGCGAGTGCAGCTTGGGATTCAGATAGGTGTTTACACTTACACCCAGGTTCCAGCGGCATTCATTTTCAGTAGCGGGAGAGAGAGAGGGAGCCGGAGCGCAGCGAGTGCAGCTTGGGATTCAGGTAGGTGTTTAAACATGCCCCCAGGTTCCAGCGGCCTTAATTTTCGGGAGCGGGAGAGAGAGATGGAGCCGGAACGCAGCGAGTGCAGCTTGGGAGTCAAATAGGTGTTTAAACCTGTCCCCAGGTTCCAGCGGCCTTCATTTCCGGGAGCGGGAGAGAGAGAGGGAGCCGGAGCGCAGCGAGTGCAGCTTGGGATTCAGGTACGTGTTTAAACCTGCCCCCAGGTTCCAGAGGCCGTCATTTTCGGGAGCGGGAGAGAGAGAGTGAGCCGGAGCACAGCAAGTGCAGCTTGGGATTCAGGTAGGTGTTTAAACCTACCCCCAGGTTCCAGCGGCCTTAATTTCCAGGAGCGGGAGAGAGAGAGGGAGCCGGAGCGCAGCGAGTGCAGCTTGGGATTCAGGTAGGTGTTTAAACATGCCCCCAGGTTCCAGCGGCCTTCATTTTCGGGAGCGGGAGAGAGAGAGGGAGCCGGAGCACAGCAAGTGCAGCTTGGGATTCAGGTAGGTGTTTAAACCTGCCCCCAGGTTCCAGCGGCCTTAATTTCCAGGAGCGGGAGAGAGGGAGGGAGCAGGAGCGCAGCGAGTGCAGCTTGGGATTCAGATAGGTGTTTAAACTTGCCCCCAGGTTCCATCGGCCTTCATTTCCGGGAGCGGGAGAGACAGAGGGAGACGGACGCAGCGTGTGCAGCTTGGGATTCAGGTAGTTGTGTAAACTTGCCCCCAGATTCCAGCGACCTACATTTTCGGGAGCGGGAGTGAGAGAGTGAGCCGGAGGGCAGCGAGTGCAGTTTGGGATTCAATTTTGTGTCAAAACTTGCCCCCAGGCTCCAGCATCCATCATTTCGGGGAGCAGGAGAGAGAGAGGGAGCCGGAGCGCAGCGAGTGCAGCTTGGGATTCAGGTAGGTGTTTAAACTTTCCCCCAGGTTCCAGAGGCCTTCATTTCCGGTAACGGAAAAGAGCGAGGGAGCCGGAGCGCAGCGAGTGCAGTTTGGGAATCAGGTAGGTGTTTAAACTTGCCCCCAGGTTCCTGCAGCCTCCATTTTTGGGAGCGGGAGAGAGAGGGAGCCGGAGCGCAGCGAGTGCAGCTTGGGATTCAGGTAGGTGTTTAAACTTACCCCCAGGTTCCAGCGGCCTTAATTTTCGGGAGTGGGAGAGAGAGAGGGAGCCGGAGCGCAGTGAGTGCAGCTTGGGAGTCAGATAGGTGTTTAATCTTGCCCCCAGGTTCCAGCGGCCTTCATTTTCGGGAGCGGGAGAGAGAGTGGGAGCCGGAGCGCGGCGAGTGCAGCTTGGGATGCAGGTAGGTGTTTAAACATGCCCCCAGGTTCCAGCGGCCTTCATTTTCGGGAGCGGGAGAGAGAGATGGAGCCGGAACGCAGCGAGTGCAGCTTGGGAGTCAAATAGGTGAATAAACTTGTCCCCAGATTCCAGCTGCCTTCATTTTCGGGAGCGGGAGAGAGAGAGGGAGCCGGAGCACAGCAAGTGCAGTTTGGGAAGGTAGGTGTTTAAACCTGCCCCAGGTTCCAGCGGCCTTCATTTCCGGGAGCGGGAGAGAGGGACGGAGCCGGAGCGCAGCGAGTGCAGCACTGGATTCAGGTAGGTGCTTAAACTTGCCCCCAGGTTCCAGCGGCCTTCATTTTCAGGAGCAGGAGAGAGAGACGGAGCCGGAGCGCAGCGAGTGCAGCTTGGGATTCAGGTAGGTGTTTAAACTTGCCCCCAGGTCCCAGCCTTCATTTTCGGGAGCAGTAGAGAGAGTGAGAGCCGGATCGCTGCGAGTGCAGCTTGGGAGTCAGATAGGTGTTTAAACTTGACCCCAGGTTCCAGCGGCCTTCATTTCCAGGAGCGAGAGAGAGAGTGAGAGCCGGAGGACAGCGAGTGCAGCTTGGGATTCAGGTAGATGTTTAAACTTGCCCCCAGGTTCCAGCGGTCTTCATTTCCGGTAGCGGAAGAGAGCGAGGGAGCCGGAGCGCAGCGAGTGCAGCTTGGGATTCAGATAGGTGTTTAAACTTACACCCAGGTTCCAGCGGCATTCATTTTCAGTAGCGGGAGAGAGAGAGGGAGCCGGAGCGCAGCGAGTGCAGCTTGGGATTCAGGTAGGTGTTTAAACATGCCCCCAGGTTCCAGCGGCCTTAATTTTCGGGAGCGGGAGAGAGAGATGGAGCCGGAACGCAGCGAGTGCAGCTTGGGAGTCAAATAGGTGTTTAAACCTGTCCCCAGGTTCCAGCGGCCTTCATTTCCGGGAGCGGGAGAGAGAGAGGGAGCCGGAGCGCAGCGAGTGCAGCTTGGGATTCAGGTACGTGTTTAAACCTGCCCCCAGGTTCCAGAGGCCGTCATTTTCGGGAGCGGGAGAGAGAGAGTGAGCCGGAGCACAGCAAGTGCAGCTTGGGATTCAGGTAGGTGTTTAAACCTACCCCCAGGTTCCAGCGGCCTTAATTTCCAGGAGCGGGAGAGAGAGAGGGAGCCGGAGCGCAGCGAGTGCAGCTTGGGATTCAGGTAGGTGTTTAAACATGCCCCCAGGTTCCAGCGGCCTTCATTTTCGGGAGCGGGAGAGAGAGAGGGAGCCGGAGCACAGCAAGTGCAGCTTGGGATTCAGGTAGGTGTTTAAACCTGCCCCCAGGTTCCAGCGGCCTTAATTTCCAGGAGCGGGAGAGAGGGAGGGAGCAGGAGCGCAGCGAGTGCAGCTTGGGATTCAGATAGGTGTTTAAACTTGCCCCCAGGTTCCATCGGCCTTCATTTCCGGGAGCGGGAGATACAGAGGGAGACGGACGCAGCGTGTGCAGCTTGGGATTCAGGTAGTTGTGTAAACTTGCCCCCAGATTCCAGCGACCTACATTTTCGGGAGCGGGAGTGAGAGAGGGAGCCGGAGCGCAGCGAGTGCAGTTTGGGATTCAATTTTGTGTCTAAACTTGCCCCCAGGCTCCAGCATCCATCATTTCGGGGAGCAGGAGAGAGAGAGGGAGCCGGAGCGCAGCGAGTGCAGCTTGGGATTCAGGTAGGTGTTTAAACTTGCCCCCAGGTTCCAGAGGCCTTCATTTCCGGGAACGGAAAAGAGCGAGGGAGCCGGAGCGCAGCGAGTGCAGTTTGGGAATCAGGTAGGTGTTTAAACTTGCCCCCAGGTTCCTGCAGCCTCCATTTTTGGGAGCGGGAGAGAGAGGGAGCCGGAGCGCAGCGAGTGCAGCTTGGGATTCAGGTAGGTGTTTAAACTTACCCCCAGGTTCCAGCGGCCTTAATTTTCGGGAGTGGGAGAGAGAGAGGGAGCCGGAGCGCAGTGAGTGCAGCTTGGGAGTCAGATAGGTGTTTAATCTTGCCCCCAGGTTCCAGCGGCCTTCATTTTCGGGAGCGGGAGAGAGAGTGGGAGCCGGAGCGCGGCGAGTGCAGCTTGGGATGCAGGTAGGTGTTTAAATATGCCCCCAGGTTCCAGCGGCCTTCATTTTCGGGAGCGGGAGAGAGAGATGGAGCCGGAACGCAGCGAGTGCAGCTTGGGAGTCAAATAGGTGAATAAACTTGTCCCCAGATTCCAGCTGCCTTCATTTTCGGGAGCGGGAGAGAGAGAGGGAGCCGGAGCACAGCAAGTGCAGTTTGGGAAGGTAGGTGTTTAAACCTGCCCCAGGTTCCAGCGGCCTTCATTTCCGGGAGCGGGAGAGAGGGACGGAGCCGGAGCGCAGCGAGTGCAGCACTGGATTCAGGTAGGTGCTTAAACTTGCCCCCAGGTTCCAGCGGCCTTCATTTTCAGGAGCGGGAGAGAGAGACGGAGCCGGAGCGCAGCGAGTGCAGCTTGGGATTCAGGTAGGTGTTTAAACTTGCCCCCAGGTCCCAGCCTTCATTTTCGGGAGCAGTAGAGAGAGTGAGAGCCGGATCGCTGCGAGTGCAGCTTGGGAGTCAGATAGGTGTTTAAACTTGACCCCAGGTTCCAGCGGCCTTCATTTCCAGGAGCGAGAGAGAGAGTGAGAGCCGGAGCACAGCGAGTGCAGCTTGGGATTCAGGTAGATGTTTAAACTTGCCCCCAGGTTCCAGCGGTCTTCATTTCCGGTAGCGGAAGAGAGCGAGGGAGCCAGAGCACAGCGAGTGCAGTTTGGGATTCAGGTAGGTGTTTAAACTTACCCCCAGGTTCAAGCGGCCATCATTTTCGGGAGTGGGAGAGAGTGAGGGAGCCGGAGCGCAGTGAGTGCAGCTTAGGATTCAGGTAGGTGTTTAAGCATGCCCTGAGGTTCCAGCGGCCTTCATTTTCGGCAGCGGGAGAGAGAGTGGGAGCCGGAACACAGCGACTGCAGCTTGGGATTCAGGTAGGTGTTTAAACTTGCCCCCAGGTTCCAGCAACCTTTATTTTCGGGAGCGGGAGAGAGCGAGGAAGCCGGAGCGCAGCGAGTGCAGCTTGGGATTCAGGCATGTGTTTAAACTTGCCCCCAGGTTCCAGCGGTCTTCATTTTCGGGAGCGGGAGAGAGAGATGGAGCCGGAGTGCAGCGAGTGCAGCTTGGGATTCTGGTAGGTGTTTAAAGTTACCCCCAGGTTCCAGCAGCCTTCATTTTGGGGAGCGGGAGAGAGAGACGGAGCCGGAGCGCAGTGAGTGCAGCTTGGGAGTCAGATAGGTGTTTAAACTTGCCCCCAGGTTCCAGCGGCTTTCATTTCCGGGAGCGGGAGAGACAGATGGAGACGGAGCGCAGCGAGTGCAGCTTGGGATTCAGGTAGGTGTTTAAACCTGCCCCCAGGTTCCAGAGGCCGTCATTTTCGGGAGCGGGAGAGAGAGAGGGAGCCGGAGCACAGCAAGTGCAGCTTGGGATTCAGGTAGGTGTTTAAACCTGCCCCCAGGTTCCAGCGGCCTTAATTTCCAGGAGCGGGAGAGAGGGAGGGAGCGGGAGCGCAGCGAGTGCAGCTTGGGATTCAGATAGGT
The DNA here is from genome assembly GCF_047496885.1 of Scyliorhinus torazame. Taxonomy (NCBI): domain Eukaryota; kingdom Metazoa; phylum Chordata; class Chondrichthyes; order Carcharhiniformes; family Scyliorhinidae; genus Scyliorhinus; species Scyliorhinus torazame. The sequence continues at coordinate 155,712,949 of NC_092707.1, read as the reverse complement.
GTTTAAACCTGCCCCAGGTTCCAGCGGCCTTCATATTTGGGAGCGGGAGAGAGAGAGGGAGCCGGAGCGCAGCGAGTGCAGCTTGGGATTCAGGTAGGTGTTTAAACTTGCCCCCAGGTTCCAGCGGCCTCCATGTTCGGGAGCGGGAGAGAGAGAGGGAGCCGGCGCACAGCAAGTGCAGCTTGGGATTCAGGTAGGTGTTTAAACCTGCCCCCAGGTTCCAGCGGCCTTCATTTCCAGGAGCGGGAGAGAGGGAGGGAGCCGGAGCGCAGCGAGTGCAGCTTGGGATTCAGATAGGTGTTTAAACTTACACCCAGGTTCCAGCGGCATTCATTTTCAGTAGCGGGAGAGAGAGAGGGAGCCGGAGCGCAGCGAGTGCAGCTTGGGATTCAGGTAGGTGTTTAAACATGCCCCCAGGTTCCAGCGGCCTTAATTTTCGGGAGCGGGAGAGAGAGATGGAGCCGGAACGCAGCGAGTGCAGCTTGGGAGTCAAATAGGTGTTTAAACCTGTCCCCAGGTTCCAGCGGCCTTCATTTCCGGGAGCGGGAGAGAGAGAGGGAGCCGGAGCACAGCGAGTGCAGCTTGGGATTCAGGTAGGTGTTTAAACCTGCCCCCAGGTTCCAGAGGCCGTCATTTTCGGGAGCGGGAGAGAGAGAGTGAGCCGGAGCACAGCAAGTGCAGCTTGGGATTCAGGTAGGTGTTTAAACCTGCCCCCAGGTTCCAGCGGCCTTCATTTCCAGGAGCGGGAGAGAGGGAGGGAGCCGGAGCACAGCAAGTGCAGCTTGGGATTCAGGTAGGTGTTTAAACCTGCCCCCAGGTTTCAGCGGCCTTAATTTCCAGGAGCGGGAGAGAGAGAGGGAGCCGGAGCGCAGCGAGTGCAGCTTGGGATTCAGGTAGGTGTTTAAACATGCCCCCAGGTTCCAGCGGCCTTAATTTTCGGGAGCGGGAGAGAGAGATGGAGAAGGAAAGCAGCGAGTGCAGCTTGGGAGTCAAATAGGTGTTTAAACTTGTCCCCAGGTTCCAGCGGCCTTCATTTTCGGGAGCGGGAGAGAGAGAGGGAGCCGGAGCACAGCAAGTGCAGCTTGGGATTCAGGTAGGTGTTTAAACCTGCCCCCAGGTTCCAGCGGCCTTAATTTCCAGGAGCGGGAGAGAGGGAGGGAGCGGGAGCGCAGCGAGTGCAGCTTGGGATTCAGATAGGTGTTTAAACTTGCCCCCAGGTTCCAGCGGCCTTCATTTGCAGGAGCGGGAGAGAGAGAGGGAGCTGGAGCGCAGCGAGTGCAGCTTGGGATTCAGGTAGGTGTTTAAACTTGCCCCCAGGTTCCAGCGGCCTTCATTTCCGGGAGCGGGAGAGACAGAGGGAGACGGACGCAGCGAGTGCAGCTTGGGATTCAGGTAGTTGTGTAAACTTGCCCCCAGATTCCAGCGACCTACATTTTCGGGAGCGGGAGTGAGAGAGGGAGCCGGAGCGCAGCGAGTGCAGCTTGGGATTCAATTTTGTGTTTAAACTTGCCCCCAGGCTCCAGCGGCCTTCATTTTTGGGAGCGGGAGAGAGAGAGGGAGCCGGAGCACAGCGAGTGCAGCTTGGGATTCAGGTCGTGTTTAAACTTGCCCCCAGGCTCCAGCATCCATCATTTCCGGGAGCAGGACAGAGAGAGGGAGCCGGAGCGCAGCGAGTGCAGCTTGGGATTCAGGTAGGTGTTTAAACTTGCCCCCAGGTTCCAGCGGCCTTCATTTTCGGGAGCGGTAGAGAGAGTGAGAGCCGGAGCGCAGCGAGTGCAGCTTGGGATTCAGGTAGGTGTTTAAACTTGCCCCCAGGTTCCAGAGGCCTTCATTTCCGGTAACGGAAAAGAGCGAGGGAGCCGGAGCGCAGCGAGTGCAGTTTGGGAATCAGGTAGGTGTTTAAACTTGCCCCCAGGTTCCAGCAGCCTCCATTTTCGGGAGCGGGAGAGAGAGGGAGCCGGAGCGCAGCGAGTGCAGCTTGGGATTCAGGTAGGTGTTTAAACTTACCCCCAGGTTCCAGCGGCCTTAATTTTCGGGAGTGGGAGAGAGAGAGGGAGCCGGAGCGCAGTGAGTGCTGCTTGGGAGTCAGATAGGTGTTTAAACTTGCCCCGAGGTTCCAGCGGCCTTCATTTTCGGGAGCGGGAGAGAGAGTGGGAGCCGGAGCGCGGCGAGTGCAGCTTGGGATGCAGGTAGGTGTTTAAACTTGCCCCCAGGTTCCAGCGGCCTTCATTTCCGGGAGCGGGAGAGACAAACGGAGACGGAGCGCAGCGAGTGCAGCTTTGGATTCACGTAGGTGTTTAAACTTGCCCCTAGGATCCAGCGGCCTTCATTTCCAGGAGCGGGAGAGAGGGAGGGAGCCGGAGCGCAGCGAGTGCAGCTTGGGATTCAGGTAGTTGTGTATACTTGCCCCCAGATTCCAGCGGCCTTCATTTTCGGGAGCGGGAGAGTGAGAGGGAGCCGGAGCGCAGCGGGTGCAGCTTGGGATTCAGGTAGGTGTTTAAACTTGCCCCCAGGTTCCAGCGGCCTTCATTTTCGGGAGCGTGAGAGAGAGAGGGAGCCAGAGCGCAGCGATTGCAGCTTGGGATTCAGGTAGGTGTTTAAACTTGCCCCCAGGTTCCAGCGGTCTTCATTTTCGGGAGCAGGAGACAGAGGGGGAGCCGGAGCGCAGCGAGTGCAGCTTGGGATTCAGGTAGGTGTTTAAACTTGCGCCCAGGTTCCAGCTGCCATCATTTTCGGGAGCGGAAGAGAGCGAGGGAGCCGGAGCGCAGTTAGTGCAGTTTGGGAACCAGGTAGGTGTTTAAACTTGCCCCCAGGTTCCAGCGGCCTCCATTTTCGGGAGCGGGAATGAGAGGGAGCCGGAGAGCAGCGAGTGCAGCTTGGGATTCAGGTAAGTGTTTAAACTTGCCCCCAGGTTCCAGCAGTCTTCATTTCGGCAGCGGGAGAGAGAGAGGGAGCCGGAGCACAGCGAGTGCAGCTTGGGATTCAGGTAGGTGTTTAAACCTGCCCCCAGATTCTAGCGGCCTTCATTTTTGGGAGCGGGAGAGAGAGTGAGAGCCGGAGCGCAGCGAGTGCAGCTTGGGATTCAGGTATGTGTTTAAACTTGCCCACAGGTTCCAGCGGCCTTCATTTTCAGGAGCGGGAGAGAGAGAGGGAGCCGGAGCGCAGCGAGTGCAGCTTGGGATTCAGGTAGGTGTTTAAACTTGCCCCCAGGTTCCAGCGGCCTTCATTTTCAGGAGCGGGAGAGAGAGAGGGAGCTGGAATGCAGCAACTGCAGCTTGGGATTCAGGTAGGTGTTTAAACTTGCCCCCAGGTTCCAGCGGCCTTCATTTTCGGGAGTGGGGGAGAGAGAGAGGGAGCCGGAGCGCAGTGAGTACAGCTTGGGATTCAGGTAGGTGTTTAAGCATGCCCTGAGGTTCCAGCGGCCTTCATTTTCGGCAGCGGGAGAGAGAGTGGGAGCCGGAACGCAGCGACTGCAGCTTGGGATTCACGTAGGTGTTTAAACCTGCCCCCAGGATCCAGCGGCCTTCATTTCCAGGAGCGGGTGAGAGAGAGGGAGCCAGAGCGCAGCGAGTGCAGCTTGGGATTCAGGTAGTTGTGTAAACTTCCCCCCAGATACCAGCGGCCTTCATTTTCGGGAACGGGAGAGTGAGAGGGAGCCGGAGCGCAGCGGGTGCAGTTTGGGATCCAGGTAGGTGTTTAAACTTGCCCCCAGGTTCCAGCGGCCTCCATTTTTGGGAGCGGGGGAGAGAGAGAGGGAGCCGGAGCGCAGTGAGTGCAGCTTGGGATTCAGGTAGGTGTTTAAGCATGCCCTGAGGTTCCAGCGGCCTTCATTTTCGGCAGCGGGAGAGAGAGTGGGAGCCGGAACACAGCGACTGCAGCTTGGGATTCAGGTAGGTGTTTAAACTTGCCCCCAGGTTCCAGCAACCTTTATTTACGGGAGCGGGAGAGAGCGAGGGAGCCGGAGCGCAGCGAGTGCAGCTTGGGATTCAGGCATGTGTTTAAACTTGCCCCCAGGTTCCAGCGGTCTTCATTTTCGGGAGCGGGAGAGAGAGATGGAGCCGGAGTGCAGCGAGTGCAGCTTGGGATTCTGGTAGGTGTTTAAAGTTACCCCCAGGTTCCAGCAGCCTTCATTTTGGGGAGCAGGAGAGAGAGACGGAGCCGGAGCGCAGTGAGTGCAGCTTGGGAGTCAGATAGGTGTTTAAACTTGCCCCCAGGTTCCAGCGGCTTTCATTTCCGGGAGCGGGAGAGACAGATGGAGACGGAGCGCAGCGAGTGCAGCTTGGGATTCAGGTAGGTGTTTAAACCTGCCCCCAGGTTCCAGAGGCCGTCATTTTCGGGAGCGGGAGAGAGAGAGGGAGCCGGAGCACAGCAAGTGCAGCTTGGGATTCAGGTAGGTGTTTAAACCTGCCCCCAGGTTCCAGCGGCCTTAATTTCCAGGAGCGGGAGAGAGGGAGGGAGCGGGAGCGCAGCGAGTGCATCTTGGGATTCAGATAGGTGTTTAAACCTGCCCCAGGTTCCAGCGGCCTTCATATTTGGGAGCGGGAGAGAGAGAGGGAGCCGGAGCGCAGCGAGTGCAGCTTGGGATTCAGATAGGTGTTTAAACTTACACCCAGGTTCCAGCGGCATTCATTTTCAGTAGCGGGAGAGAGAGAGGGAGCCGGAGCGCAGCGAGTGCAGCTTGGGATTCAGGTAGGTGTTTAAACATGCCCCCAGGTTCCAGCGGCCTTAATTTTCGGGAGCGGGAGAGAGAGATGGAGCCGGAACGCAGCGAGTGCAGCTTGGGAGTCAAATAGGTGTTTAAACCTATCCCCAGGTTCCAGCGGCCTTCATTTCCGGGAGCGGGTGAGAGAGAGGGAGCCGGAGCGCAGCGAGTGCAGCTTGGGATTCAGATAGGTGTTTAAACCTGCCCCCAGGTTCCAGAGGCCGTCATTTTCGGGAGCGGGAGAGAGAGAGTGAGCCGGAGCACAGCAAGTGCAGCTTGGGATTCAGGTAGGTGTTTAAACCTGCCGCCATGTTTCAGCGGCCTTAATTTCCAGGAGCGGGAGAGAGAGAGGGAGCCGGAGCGCAGCGAGTGCAGCTTGGGATTCAGGTAGGTGTTTAAACATGCCCCCAGGTTCCAGCGGCCTTAATTTTCGGGAGCGGGAGAGAGAGATGGAGCCGGAAAGCAGCGAGTGCAGCTTGGGAGTCAAATAGGTGTTTAAACTTGTCCCCAGGTTCCAGCGGCCTTCATTTTCGGGAGCGGGAGAGAGAGAGGGAGCCGGAGCACAGCAAGTGCAGCTTGGGATTCAGGTAGGTGTTTAAACCTGCCCCCAGGTTCCAGCAGCCTTAATTTCCAGGAGCGGGAGAGAGGGAGGGAGCGGGAGCGCAGCGAGTGCAGCTTGGGAGTCAGGTAGGTGTTTAAACTTGCCCCCAGGTTCCAGCGGCCTTCATTTTCAGGAGCGGGAGAGACAGAGGGAGACGGACGCAGCGAGTGCAGCTTGGGATTCAGGTAGTTGTGTAAACTTGCCCCCAGATTCCAGCGACCTACATTTTCGGGAGCGGGAGTGAGAGAGGGAGCCGGAGCGCAGCGAGTGCAGCTTGGGATTCAATTTTGTGTTTAAACTTGCCCCCAGGCTCCAGCGGCCTTCATTTTTGGGAGCGGGAGAGAGAGAGGGAGCCGGAGCACAGCGAGTGCAGCTTGGGATTCAGGTCGTGTTTAAACTTGCCCCCAGGCTCCAGCATCCATCATTTCCGGGAGCAGGAGAGAGAGAGGGAGCCGGAGCGCAGCGAGTGCAGCTTGGGATTCAGGTAGGTGTTTAAACTTGCCCCCAGGTTCCAGCGGCCTTCATTTTCGGGAGCGGGAGAGAGAGTGAGAGCCGGAGCGCAGCGAGTGCAGCTTGGGATTCAGGTAGGTGTTTAAACTTGCCCCCAGGTTCCAGCGGCCTTCATTTCCGGGAGCGGGAGAGACAAACGGAGACGGAGCGCAGCGTGTGCAGCTTTGGATTCACGTAGGTGTTTAAACTTGCCCCTAGGATCCAGCGGCCTTCATTTCCACGAGCGGGAGAGAGGGAGGGAGCCGGAGCGCAGCGAGTGCAGCTTGGGATTCAGATAGGTGTTTAAACTTACACCCAGGTTCCAGCGGCATTCATTTTCAGTAGCGGGAGAGAGAGAGGGAGCCGGAGCGCAGCGAGTGCAGCTTGGGATTCAGGTAGGTGTTTAAACATGCCCCCAGGTTCCAGCGGCCTTAATTTTCGGGAGCGGGAGAGAGAGATGGAGCCGGAACGCAGCGAGTGCAGCTTGGAAGTCAAATAGGTGTTTAAACCTGTCCCCAGGTTCCAGCGGCCTTCATTTCCGGGAGCGGGTGAGAGAGAGGGAGCCGGAGCACAGCGAGTGCAGCTTGGGATTCAGGTAGGTGTTTAAACCTGCCCCCAGGTTCCAGAGGCCGTCATTTTCGGGAGCGGGAGAGAGAGAGTGAGCCGGAGCACAGCAAGTGCAGCTTGGGATTCAGGTAGGTGTTTAAACCTGCCCCCAGGTTTCAGCGGCCTTAATTTCCAGGAGCGGGAGAGAGAGAGGGAGCCGGAGCGCAGCGAGTGCAGCTTGGGATTCAGGTAGGTGTTTAAACATGCCCCCAGGTTCCAGCGGCCTTAATTTTCGGGAGCGGGAGAGAGAGATGGAGCCGGAAAGCAGCGAGTGCAGCTTGTGAGTCAAATAGGTGTTTAAACTTGTCCCCAGGTTCCAGCGGCCTTCATTTTCGGGAGCGGGAGAGAGAGAGGGAGCCGGAGCACAGCAAGTGCAGCTTGGGATTCAGGTAGATGTTTAAACCTGCCCCCAGGTTCCAGCAGCCTTAATTTCCAGGAGCGGGAGAGAGGGAGGGAGCGGGAGCGCAGCGAGTGCAGCTTGGGATTCAGGTAGGTGTTTAAACTTGCCCCCAGGTTCCAGCGGCCTTCATTTTCAGGAGCGGGAGAGACAGAGGGAGACGGACGCAGCGAGTGCAGCTTGGGATTCAGGTAGTTGTGTAAACTTGCCCCCAGATTCCAGCGACCTACATTTTCGGGAGCGGGAGTGAGAGAGGGAGCCGGAGCGCAGCGAGTGCAGCTTGGGATTCAATTTTGTGTTTAAACTTGCCCCCAGGCTCCAGCGGCCTTCATTTTTGGGAGCGGGAGAGAGAGAGGGAGCCGGAGCACAGCGAGTGCAGCTTGGGATTCAGGTCGTGTTTAAACTTGCCCCCAGGCTCCAGCATCCATCATTTCCGGGAGCAGGAGAGAGAGAGGGAGCCGGAGCGCAGCGAGTGCAGCTTGGGATTCAGGTAGGTGTTTAAACTTGCCCCCAGGTTCCAGCGGCCTTCATTTTCGGGAGCGGGAGAGAGAGTGAGAGCCGGAGCGCAGCGAGTGCAGCTTGGGATTCAGGTAGGTGTTTAAACTTGCCCCCAGGTTCCAGAGGCCTTCATTTCCGGTAACGGAAAAGAGCGAGGGAGCCGGAGCGCAGCGAGTGCAGTTTGGGAATCAGGTAGGTGTTTAAACTTGCCCCCAGGTTCCAGCAGCCTCCATTTTCGGGAGCGGGAGAGAGAGGGAGCCGGAGCGCAGCGAGTGCAGCTTGGGATTCAGGTAGGTGTTTAAACTTACCCCCAGGTTCCAGCGGCCTTAATTTTCGGGAGTGGGAGAGAGAGAGGGAGCCGGAGCGCAGTGAGTGCAGCTTGGGAGTCAGATAGGTGTTTAAACTTGCCCCGAGGTTCCAGCGGCCTTCATTTTCGGGAGCGGGAGAGAGAGTGGGAGCCGGAGCGCGGCGAGTGCAGCTTGGGATGCAGGTAGGTGTTTAAACATGCCCCCAGGTTCCAGCGGCCTTCATTTTCGGGAGCAGGAGAGAGAGATGGAGCCGGAACGCAGCGAGTGCTGCTTGGGAGTCAAATAGGTGAATAAACTTGTCCCCAGATTCCAGATGCCTTCATTTTCGGGAGCGGGAGAGAGAGAGGGAGCCGGAGCACAGCAAGTGCAGCTTGGGATTCAGGTAGGTGTTTTAACCTGCCCCAGGTTCCAGAGGCCGTCATTTTCGGGAGCGGGAGAGAGAGAGTGAGCCGGAGCACAGCAAGTGCAGCTTGGGATTCAGGTAGGTGTTTAAACCTGCCCCCAGGTTTCAGCGGCCTTAATTTCCAGGAGCGGGAGAGAGAGAGGGAGCCGGAGCGCAGCGAGTGCAGCTTGGGATTCAGGTAGGTGTTTAAACATGCCCCCAGGTTCCAGCGGCCTTAATTTTCGGGAGCACGAGAGAGAGATGGAGCCGGAAAGCAGCGAGTGCAGCTTGTGAGTCAAATAGGTGTTTAAACTTGTCCCCAGGTTCCAGCGGCCTTCATTTTCGGGAGCGGGAGAGAGAGAGGGAGCCGGAGCACAGCAAGTGCAGCTTGGGATTCAGGTAGGTGTTTAAACCTGCCCCCAGGTTCCAGCAGCCTTAATTTCCAGGAGCGGGAGAGAGGGAGGGAGCGGGAGCGCAGCGAGTGCAGCTTGGGATTCAGGTAGGTGTTTAAACTTGCCCCCAGGTTCCAGCGGCCTTCATTTTCAGGAGCGGGAGAGACAGAGGGAGACGGACGCAGCGAGTGCAGCTTGGGATTCAGGTAGTTGTGTAAACTTGCCCCCAGATTCCAGCGACCTACATTTTCGGGAGCGGGAGTGAGAGAGGGAGCCGGAGCGCAGCGAGTGCAGCTTGGGATTCAATTTTGTGTTTAAACTTGCCCCCAGGCTCCAGCGGCCTTCATTTTTGGGAGCGGGAGAGAGAGAGGGAGCCGGAGCACAGCGAGTGCAGCTTGGGATTCAGGTCGTGTTTAAACTTGCCCCCAGGCTCCAGCATCCATCATTTCCGGGAGCAGGAGAGAGAGAGGGAGCCGGAGCGCAGCGAGTGCAGCTTGGGATTCAGGTAGGTGTTTAAACTTGCCCCCAGGTTCCAGCGGCCTTCATTTTCGGGAGCGGGAGAGAGAGTGAGAGCCGGAGCGCAGCGAGTGCAGCTTGGGATTCAGGTAGGTGTTTAAACTTGCCCCCAGGTTCCAGAGGCCTTCATTTCCGGTAACGGAAAAGAGCGAGGGAGCCGGAGCGCAGCGAGTGCAGTTTGGGAATCAGGTAGGTGTTTAAACTTGCCCCCAGGTTCCAGCAGCCTCCATTTTCGGGAGCGGGAGAGAGAGGGAGCCGGAGCGCAGCGAGTGCAGCTTGGGATTCAGGTAGGTGTTTAAACTTACCCCCAGGTTCCAGCGGCCTTAATTTTCGGGAGTGGGAGAGAGAGAGGGAGCCGGAGCGCAGTGAGTGCAGCTTGGGAGTCAGATAGGTGTTTAAACTTGCCCCGAGGTTCCAGCGGCCTTCATTTTCGGGAGCGGGAGAGAGAGTGGGAGCCGGAGCGCGGCGAGTGCAGCTTGGGATGCAGGTAGGTGTTTAAACATGCCCCCAGGTTCCAGCGGCCTTCATTTTCGGGAGCAGGAGAGAGAGATGGAGCCGGAACGCAGCGAGTGCTGCTTGGGAGTCAAATAGGTGAATAAACTTGTCCCCAGATTCCAGATGCCTTCATTTTCGGGAGCGGGAGAGAGAGAGGGAGCCGGAGCACAGCAAGTGCAGCTTGGGATTCAGGTAGGTGTTTTAACCTGCCCCAGGTTCCAGCGGCCTTCATTTCCGGGAGCGGGAGAGAGGGAGGGAGCCGGAGCGCAGCGAGTGCAGCACTGGATTCAGGTAGGTGCTTAAACTTGCCCCCAGGTTCCAGCGGCCTTCATTTTCAGGAGCGGGAGAGAGAGAGGGAGCCGGAGCGCAGCGAGTGCAGCTTGGGATTCAGGTAGGTGTTTAAACTTGCCCCCAGGTTCCAGCAGCCTTCATTTTCGGGAGCAGTAGAGAGAGTGAGAGCCGGATCGCTGCGAGTGCAGCTTGGGAGTCAGATAGGTGTTTAAACTTGACCCCAGGTTCCAGCGGCCTTCATTTTCAGGAGCGGGAGAGTGAGAGGGAGCCGGAGCACAGTGAGTGCAGCTTGGGATTCAGGTAGATGTTTAAACTTGCCCCCAGGTTCCAGCGGTCTTCATTTCCGGTAGCGGAAGAGAGCGAGGGAGCCAGAGCACAGCGAGTGCAGTTTAAACTTACCCCTAGGTTCCAGCGGCCATCATTTTCGGGAGTGGGAGAGAGTGAGGGAGCCGGAGCACAGCAAGTGCAGCTTGGGATTCAGGTAGGTGTTTAAACCTGCCCCCAGGTTCCAGCGGCCTTAATTTCCAGGAGCGGGAGAGAGGGAGGGAGCAGGAGCGCAGCGAGTGCAGCTTGGGATTCAGATAGGTGTTTAAACTTGCCCCCAGGTTCCAGCGGCCTTCATTTTCAGGAGCGGGAGAGAGAGAGGGAGCCGGAGCGCAGCGAGTGCAGCTTGGGATTCAGGTAGGTGTTTAAACTTGCCCCCAGGTTCCAGCGGCCTTCATTTCCGGGAGCGGGAGAGACAGAGGGAGACGGACGCAGCGAGTGCAGCTTGGGATTCAGGTAGTTGTGTAAACTTGCCCCCAGATTCCAGCGACCTACATTTTCGGGAGCGGGAGTGAGAGAGGGAGCCGGAGTGCAGCGAGTGCAGCTTGGGATTCAATTTTGTGTTTAAACTTGCCCCCAGGCTCCAGCGGCCTTCATTTTTGGGAGCGGGAGAGAGAGAGGGAGCCGGAGCACAGCGAGTGCAGCTCGGGATTCAGCTCGTGTTTAAACTTGCCCCCAGGCTCCAGCATCCATCATTTCGGGGAGCAGGAGAGAGAGAGGGAGCCGGAGCGCAGCGAGTGCAGCTTGGGATTCAGGTAGGTGTTTAAACTTGCCCCCAGGTTCCAGCGGCCTTCATTTTCGGGAGCGGGAGAGAGAGTGAGAGCCGGAGCGCAGCGAGTGCAGCTTGGGATTCAGGTAGGTGTTTAAACTTGCCCCCAGGTTCCAGAGGCCTTCATTTCCGGTAACGGAAAAGAGCGAGGGAGCCGGAGCGCAGCGAGTGCAGTTTAGGAATCAGGTAGGTGTTTAAACTTGCCCCCAGGTTCCTGCAGCCTCCATTTTTGGGAGCGGGAGAGAGAGGGAGCCGGAGCGCAGCGAGTGCAGCTTGGGATTCAGGTAGGTGTTTAAACTTACCCCCAGGTTCCAGCGGCCTTAATTTTCGGGAGTGGGAGAGAGAGAGGGAGCCGGAGCGCAGTGAGTGCAGCTTGGGAGTCAGATAGGTGTTTAAACTTGCCCCCAGGTTCCAGCGGCCTTCATTTTCGGGAGCGGGAGAGAGAGTGGGAGCCGGAGCGCAGCGAGTGCAGCTTGGGATGCAGGTAGGTGTTTAAACATGCCCCCAGGTTCCAGCGGCCTTCATTTTCGGGAGCGGGAGAGAGAGATGGAGCCGGAACGCAGCGAGTGCTGCTTGGGAGTCAAATAGGTGAATAAACTTGTCCCCAGATTCCAGCTGCCTTCATTTTCGGGAGCGGGAGAGAGAGAGGGAGCCGGAGCACAGCAAGTGCAGCTTGGGATTCAGGTAGGTGTTTTAACTTGACCCCAGGTTCCAGCGGCCTTCATTTTCAGGAGCGGGAGAGTGAGAGGGAGCCGGAGCACAGCGAGTGCAGCTTGGGATTCAGGTAGATGTTTAAACTTGCCCCCAGGTTCCTGCGGTCTTCATTTCCGGTAGCGGAAGAGAGCGAGGGAGCCAGAGCACAGCTAGTGCAGTTTAAACTTACCCCCAGGTTCCAGCGGCCATCATTTTCGGGAGTGGGAGAGAGTGAGGGAGCCGGAGCACAGCAAGTGCAGCTTGGGATTCAGGTAGGTGTTTAAACCTGCCCCCAGGTTCCAGCGGCCTTAATTTCCAGGAGCGGGAGAGAGGGAGGGAGCAGGAGCGCAGCGAGTGCAGCTTGGGATTCAGATAGGTGTTTAAACTTGCCCCCAGGTTCCAGCGGCCTTCATTTTCAGGAGCGGGAGAGAGAGAGGGAGCCGGAGCGCAGCGAGTGCAGCTTGGGATTCAGGTAGGTGTTTAAACTTGCCCCCAGGTTCCAGCGGCCTTCATTTCCGGGAGCGGGAGAGACAGAGGGAGACGGACGCAGCGAGTGCAGCTTGGGATTCAGTTAGTTGTGTAAACTTGCCCCCAGATTCCAGCGACCTACATTTTCGGGAGCGGGAGTGAGAGAGGGAGCCGGAGCGCAGCGAGTGCAGCTTGGGATTCAATTTTGTGTTTAAACTTGCCCCCAGGCTCCAGCGGCCTTCATTTTTGGGAGCGGGAGAGAGAGAGGGAGCCGGAGCACAGCGAGTGCAGCTCGGGATTCAGGTCGTGTTTAAACTTGCCCCCAGGCTCCAGCATCCATCATTTCGGGGAGCAGGAGAGAGAGAGGGAGCCGGAGCGCAGCGAGTGCAGCTTGGGATTCAGGTAGGTGTTTAAACTTGCCCCCAGGTTCCAGCGGCCTTCATTTTCGGGAGCGGGAGAGAGAGTGAGAGCCGGAGCGCAGCGAGTGCAGCTTGGGATTCAGGTAGGTGTTTAAACTTGCCCCCAGGTTCCAGAGGCCTTCATTTCCGGTAACGGAAAAGAGCGAGGGAGCCGGAGCGCAGCGAGTGCAGTTTGGGAATCAGGTAGGTGTTTAAACTTGCCCCCAGGTTCCTGCAGCCTCCATTTTTGGGAGCGGGAGAGAGAGGGAGCCGGAGCGCAGCGAGTGCAGCTTGGGATTCAGGTAGGTATTTAAACTTACCCCCAGGTTCCAGCGGCCTTAATTTTCGGGAGTGGGAGAGAGAGAGGGAGCCGGAGCGCAGTGAGTGCAGCTTGGGAGTCAGATAGGTGTTTAAACTTGCCCCCAGGTTCCAGCGGCCTTCATTTTCGGGAGCGGGAGAGAGAGTGGGAGCCGGAGCGCGGCGAGTGCAGCTTGGGATGCAGGTAGGTGTTTAAACATGCCCCCAGGTTCCAGCGGCCTTCATTTTCGGGAGCGGGAGAGAGAGATGGAGCCGGAACGCAGCGAGTGCTGCTTGGGAGTCAAATAGGTGAATAAACTTGTCCCCAGATTCCAGCTGCCTTCATTTTCGGGAGCGGGAGAGAGAGAGGGAGCCGGAGCACAGCAAGTGCAGCTTGGGATTCAGGTAGGTGTTTTAACCTGCCCCAGGTTCCAGCGGCCTTCATTTCCGGGAGCGGGAGAGAGAGAGGGAGGGAGCCGGAGCGCAGCGAGTGCAGCACTGGATTCAGGTAGGTGCTTAAACTTGCCCCCAGGTTCCAGCGGCCTTCATTTTCAGGAGCGGGAGAGAGAGAGGGAGCCGGAGCGCAGCGAGTGCAGCTTGGGATTCAGGTAGGTGTTTAAACTTGCCCCCAGGTTCCAGCAGCCTTCATTTTCGGGAGCAGTAGAGAGAGTGAGAGCCGGATCGCTGCGAGTGCAGCTTGGGAGTCAGATAGGTGTTTAAACTTGACCCCAGGTTCCAGCGGCCTTCATTTTCAGGAGCGGGAGAGTGAGAGGGAGCCGGAGCACAGCGAGTGCAGCTTGGGATTCAGGTAGATGTTTAAACTTGCCCCCAGGTTCCAGCGGTCTTCATTTCCGGTAGCGGAAGAGAGCGAGGGAGCCAGAGCACAGCGAGTGCAGTTTAAACTTACCCCCAGGTTCCAGCGGCCATCATTTTCGGGAGTGGGAGAGAGTGAGGGAGCCGGAGCACAGCAAGTGCAGCTTGGGATTCAGGTAGGTGTTTAAACTTGCCCCCAGGTTCCAGCGGCCTTAAGTTCCAGGAGCGGGAGAGAGGGAGGGAGCCGGAGCGCAGCGAGTGCAGCTTGGGATTCAGGTAGGTGTTTAAACTTGCCCCCAGGTTCCAGCAGCCTTCATTTTCGGGAGCAGTAGAGAGAGTGAGAGCCGGATCGCTGCGAGTGCAGCTTGGGAGTCAGATAGGTGTTTAAACTTGACCCCAGATTCCAGCGGCCTTCATTTCCAGGAGCGAGAGAGAGAGTGAGAGCCGGAGCACAGCGAGTGCAGCTTGGGATTCAGGTAGATGTTTAAACTTGCCCCCAGGTTCCAGCGGTCTTCATTTCCGGTAGCGGAAGAGAGCGAGGGAGCCAGAGCACAGCGAGTGCAGTTTGGGATTCAGGTAGGTGTTTAAACTTACCCCCAGGTTCCAGCGGCCATCATTTTCGGGAGTGGGAGAGAGTGAGGGAGCCGGAGCGCAGTGAGTGCAGCTTGGGAGTCAGATAGGTGTTTAAACTTCCCCCAGGTTCCAGCGGCCTTCATTTTCGGGAGTGGGAGAGAGTGTGGGAGCCGGAGCGCAGTGAGTGCAGTTTGGGAGTCAGATAGGTGTTTAAACTTCCCCCAGGTTCCAGCGGCCTTCATTTTCGGGAGCGGGAGAGGGACAGGGATCCGGAGCGCAGCGAGCGCACCTTGGGATTGAGGTAGGTGTTTAAACTTGCCCCCAGGTTCCAGCGGCCTTTATTTTCGGGAGCGGGAGAGAGAGTGAGAGCCGGAGCGCAGCGAGTGCAGCTTGGGATTCTGGTAGGTGTTTAAACTTGCCCCCAGGTTCCAGTGGCCTTCATTTCCGGGAGCGGGAGAGACAGAGGGAGACGGAGCGCAGCGAGTGCAGCTTGGGATTCACGTAGGTGTTTAAACTTGCCCCCCGGATCCAGCAGCCTTCATTTCCAGGAGCGGGAGAGAGAAAGGGAGGCGGAGCGCAGCGAGTGCAGCTTGGGATTGAGGTAGGTGTTTAAACTTGCCCCCAGGTTCCAGCGGCCTTCATTTCCGGGAACGGGAGAGAGGGAGGGAGCCGGAGCGCAGCAAGTGCAGCTTGGGATTCAGGTAGGTGTTTAAACCTGCCCCCAGGTTCCAGCAGCCTTCATTTCCGGGAGCGGGAGAGAGAGATGGAGCCGGAACGCAGCGAGTGCAGCTTGGGAGTCAGATAGGTGTTTAAACTTGCCCCCAGATTCCAGCGGTCTTCATTTCCGGTAGCGGGAGAGAGGGAGGGAGCCGGAGCGCAGCGAGTGCAGCTTGGGATTCAGGTAGGTGTTTAAACTTACCCCCAGGTTCCAGCGGCCATCATTTTCGGGAGTGGGAGAGAGAGTGGGAGCCGGAGCGCAGTGAGTGCAGCTTGGGAGTCAGATAGGTGTTAAAACTTCCCCCAGGTTCCAGCGGCCTTCATTTTCGGGAGCGGGAGAGGGACAGGGAGCCGGAGCGCAGCAAGTGCAGCTTGGGATTGAGGTAGGTGTTTAAACTTGCCCCCAGGTTCCAGCGGCCTTCATTTCCGGTAGCGGGAGGGACAGAGGGAGACGGAGCGCAGTGAGTGCAGCTTGGGATTCACGTAGGTGTTTAAACTTGCCCCCAGGATCCAGCGGCCTTCATTTCCAGGAGCGGGAGAGAGACAGGGAGGCGGAGCGCAGCGAGTGCAGCTTGGGATTGAGGTAGGTGTTTAAACTTGCCCCCAGGTTCCAGCGGTCTTCATTTCCGGGAGCGGGCGAGAGATATGGAGCCGGAACGCAGCGAGTGCAGCTTGGGAGTCAAATAGGTGAATAAACTTGTCCCCAGATTCCAGCGGCCTTCATTTTCGGGAGCGGGAGAGAGAGAGGGAGCCGGAGCGCAGCGAGTGCAGCTTGGGATTCAATTAGGTGTTTAAACTTGCCCCCAGGTTCCAGCAGCCTTCATTTTCAGGAGCGGGAGAGAGAGTGAAAGCCGGAGCGCAGCGAGTGCAGCTTGGGAGTCAAATAGGTGTTTAAACTTGCCCCCAGGTTCCAGCGGTCTTCATTTTCGGGTGCATGAGAGAGAGAGGGAGCCAGAGCGCAGCGATTGCAGCATGGGATTCAGGCAGGTGTTTAAACTTGCCCCCAGGTTCCAGCGGTCTTCATTTTCGGGAGCGGGAGACAGAGGGGGAGCCGGAGCGCAGCGAGTGCAGCTTGGGATTCAGGTAGGTGTTTAAACTTGCCATCAGGTTCCAGCTGCCATCATTTTCGGGAGCGGAAGAGAGCGAGGGAGCCGGAGCGCAGTTAGTGCAGTTTGGGATCCAGGTAGGTGTTTAAACTTGCCCCCAGGTTCCAGCGGCCTCCATTTTCGGGAGCGGGAGTGAGAGGGAGCCGGAGAGCAGCGAGTGCAGCTTGGGATTCAGGTAGGTGTTTAAACTTGCCCCCAAGTTCCAGCGGTCTTCATTTCGGGAGCGGGAGAGAGAGAGGGAGCCGGAGCACAGCGAGTGCAGCTTGGGATTCAGGTAGGTGTTTAAACCTGCCCCCAGGTTGCAGCGGCCTCCATTTTCGGGAGTGGGAGAGAGAGGGTGCCGGAGCGCAGCGAGTGCAGCTTGGGATTCAGGTAGGTGTTTAAACTTACCCCCAGGTTCCAGCGGCCTTCATTTTCGGGAGTGGGAGAGAGAGTGGGAGCCGGAGCGCAGTGAGTGCAGCTTGGGAGTCAGATAGGTGATTAAACTTCCCCCAGGTTCCAGCGGCCTTCATTTTCAGGAGCAGGAGAGAGACAGGGAGCCGGAGCGCAGCGAGTGCAGCTTGGGATTGAGGTAGGTGTTTAAACTTGCCCCCAGGTTCCAGCGGCCTTCATTTCCGGGAGCGGGAGAGACAGAGGGAGACGGAGCGCAGTGAGTGGAGCTTGGGATTCACGTAGGTGTTTAAACTTGCCCCCAGGATCCAGCGGCCTTCATTTCCAGGAGCGGGAGAGAGACAGGGAGGCGGAGCGCAGCGAGTGCAGCTTGGGATTGAGGTAGGTGTTTAAACTTGCCCCCAGATTCCAGCGGCCTTCATTTTCGGGAGCGGGAGAGAGAGAGGGAGCCGGAGCGCAGCGAGTGCAGCTTGGGATTCAATTAGGTGTTTAAACTTGCCCCCAGGTTCCAGCAGCCTTCATTTTCGGGAGCGGGAGAGAGAGTGAAAGCCGGAGCACAGCGAGTGCAGCTTGGGAGTCAGATAGGTGTTTAAACTTGCCCCCAGGTTCCAGCGGTCTTCATTTTCGGGAGCATGAGAGAGAGAGGGAGCCAGAGCGCAGCGATTGCAGCATGGGATTCAGGCAGGTGTTTAAACTTGCCCCCAGGTTCCAGCGGTCTTCATTTTCGGGAGCGGGAGACAGAGGGGGAGCCGGAGCGCAGCGAGTGCAGCTTGGGATTCAGGTAGGTGTTTAAACTTGCCCCCAGGTTCCAGCGGTCTTCATTTCCGGGAGCGGGAGAGAGATATGGAGCCGGAACGCAGCGAGTGCAGCTTGGGAGTCAAATAGGTGAATAAACTTGTCCCCAGATTCCAGCGGCCTTCATTTTCGGGAGCGGGAGAGAGAGAGGGAGCCGGAGCGCAGCGAGTGCAGCTTGGGATTCAATTAGGTGTTTAAACTTGCCCCCAGGTTCCAGCAGCCTTCATTTTCGGGAGCGGGAGAGAGAGTGAAAGCCGGAGCGCAGCGAGTGCAGCTTGGGAGTCAAATAGGTGTTTAAACTTGCCCCCAGGTTCCAGCGGTCTTCATTTTCGGGTGCATGAGAGAGAGAGGGAGCCAGAGCGCAGCGATTGCAGCATGGGATTCAGGCAGGTGTTTAAACTTGCCCCCAGGTTACAGCGGTCTTCATTTTCGGGAGCGGGAGACAGAGGGGGAGCCGGAGCGCAGCGAGTGCAGCTTGGGATTCAGGTAGGTGTTTAAACTTGCCATCAGGTTCCAGCTGCCATCATTTTCGGGAGCGGAAGAGAGCGAGGGAGCCGGAGCGCAGTTAGTGCAGTTTGGGATCCAGGTAGGTGTTTAAACTTGCCCCCAGGTTCCAGCGGCCTCCATTTTCGGGAGCGGGAGTGAGAGGGAGCCGGAGAGCAGCGAGTGCAGCTTGGGATTCAGGTAGGTGTTTAAACTTGCCCCCAAGTTCCAGCGGTCTTCATTTCGGGAGCGGGAGAGAGAGAGGGAGCCGGAGCACAGCGAGTGCAGCTTGGGATTCAGGTAGGTGTTTAAACCTGCCCCCAGGTTGCAGCGGCCTCCATTTTCGGGAGTGGGAGAGAGAGGGTGCCGGAGCGCAGCGAGTGCAGCTTGGGATTCAGGTAGGTGTTTAAACTTACCCCCAGGTTCCAGCGGCCTTCATTTTCGGGAGTGGGAGAGAGAGTGGGAGCCGGAGCGCAGTGAGTGCAGCTTGGGAGTCAGATAGGTGATTAAACTTCCCCCAGGTTCCAGCGGCCTTCATTTTCAGGAGCAGGAGAGAGACAGGGAGCCGGAGCGCAGCGAGTGCAGCTTGGGATTGAGGTAGGTGTTTAAACTTGCCCCCAGGTTCCAGCGGCCTTCATTTCCGGGAGCGGGAGAGACAGAGGGAGACGGAGCGCAGTGAGTGGAGCTTGGGATTCACGTAGGTGTTTAAACTTGCCCCCAGGATCCAGCGGCCTTCATTTCCAGGAGCGGGAGAGAGACAGGGAGGCGGAGCGCAGCGAGTGCAGCTTGGGATTGAGGTAGGTGTTTAAACTTGCCCCCAGATTCCAGCGGCCTTCATTTTCGGGAGCGGGAGAGAGAGAGGGAGCCGGAGCGCAGCGAGTGCAGCTTGGGATTCAATTAGGTGTTTAAACTTGCCCCCAGGTTCCAGCAGCCTTCATTTTCGGGAGCGGGAGAGAGAGTGAAAGCCGGAGCGCAGCGAGTGCAGCTTGGGAGTCAGATAGGTGTTTAAACTTGCCCCCAGGTTCCAGCGGTCTTCATTTTCGGGAGCATGAGAGAGAGAGGGAGCCAGAGCGCAGCGATTGCAGCATGGGATTCAGGCAGGTGTTTAAACTTGCCCCCAGGTTCCAGCGGTCTTCATTTTCGGGAGCGGGAGACAGAGGGGGAGCCGGAGCGCAGCGAGTGCAGCTTGGGATTCAGGTAGGTGTTTAAACTTGCCCCCAGGTTCCAGCTGCCATCATTTTCGGGAGCGGAAGAGAGCGAGGGAGCCGGAGCGCAGTTAGTGCAGTTTGGGATCCAGGTAGGTGTTTAAACTTGCCCCCAGGTTCCAGCGGCCTCCATTTTCGGGAGCGGGAGTGAGAGGGAGCCGGAGAGCAGCGAGTGCAGCTTGGGATTCAGGTAGGTGTTTAAACTTGCCCCCAAGTTCCAGCGGTCTTCATTTCGGGAGCGGGAGAGAGAGAGGGAGCCGGAGCACAGCGAGTGCAGCTTGGGATTCAGGTAGGTGTTTAAACCTGCCCCCAGGTTGCAGCGGCCTCCATTTTCGGCAGTGGGAGAGAGAGGGTGCCGGAGCGCAGCGAGTGCAGCTTGGGATTCAGGTAGGTGTTTAAACTTACCCCCAGGTTCCAGCGGCCTTCATTTTCGGGAGTGGGAGAGAGAGTGGGAGCCGGAGCGCAGTGAGTGCAGCTTGGGAGTCAGATAGGTGTTTAAACTTCCCCCAGGTTCCAGCGGCCTTCATTTTCAGGAGCAGGAGAGAGACAGGGAGCCGGAGCGCAGCGAGTGCAGCTTGGGATTGAGGTAGGTGTTTAAACTTGCCCCCAGGTTCCAGAGGCCTTCATTTCCGGGAGCGGGAGAGAGGGAGGGAGCCGGAGCGCTGCGAGTGCAGCTTGGGATTCAGGTAGGTGTTTAAACTTGCGTCCAGGTGCCAGCGGCCTTCATTTTAAGGAGCGGGAGAGAGAGAGGGAGCCGGAGCGCAGCGAGTGCAGCTTGGGATTCAGGTAGGTGTTTAAACTTGCCCCGAGGTTCCAGCGGCCTTTATTTTCGGGAGCGGGAGAGAGAGTGAGACCCGGAGCACATCGAGTGCAGCTTGGGATTCTGGTAGGTGTTTAAAGTTACTCCCAGGTTCCAGCGGCCTTCATTTTCGGGAGCGGGAGAGAGAAAGGGAGCCGGAGCGCAGTGAGTGCAGCTTGGGAGTCAGATAGGTGTTTAAACTTGCCCCCAGGTTCCAGCGGCCTTCATTTCCGGGAGCGGGAGAGACAGACGGAGACGGAGCGCAGCGAGTGCAGCTTGGGATTCACGTAGGTGTTTAAACTTGCCCCCAGGATCCAGCGGCCTTCATTTCCAGGAGCGGGAGAGAGACAGGGAGCCGGAGCGCAGCGAGTGCAGCTTGGGATTCAGGTAGTTGTGTATACTTGCCCCCAGATTCCAGCGGCCTTCATTTTCGGGAGCGGGAGAGTGAGAGGGAGCCGGAGCGCAGCGGGTGCAGCTTGGGATTCAGGTAGGTGTTTAAACTTGCCCCCAGGTTCCAGCGGCCTTCATTTTCGGGAGCGTGAGAGAGAGAGGGAGCCAGAGCGCAGCGATTGCAGCATGGGATTCAGGTAGGTGTTTAAAATTGCCCCCAGGTTCCAGCGGTCTTCATTTTCGGGAGCGGGAGACAGAGGGGGAGCCGGAGCGCAGCGAGTGCAGCTTGGGATTCAGGTAGGTGTTTAAACTTGCGCCCAGGTTCCAGCTGCCATCATTTTCGGGAGCGGAAGAGAGCGAGGGAGCCGGAGCGCAGTTAGTGCAGTTTGGGAACCAGGTAGGTGTTTAAACTTGCCCCCAGGTTCCAGCGGCCTCCATTTTCGGGAGCGGGAGTGAGAGGGAGCCGGAGAGCAGCGAGTGCAGCTTGGGATTCAGGTAAGTGTTTAAACTTGCCCCCAGGTTCCAGCGGTCTTCATTTCGGGAGCGGGAGAGAGAGAGGGAGCCGGAGCACAGCGAGTGCAGCTTGGGATTCAGGTAGGTGTTTAAACCTGCCCCCAGATTCTAGCGGCCTTCATTTTCGGGAGCGGGAGAGAGAGTGAGAGCCGGAGCGCAGCGAGTGCAGCTTGGGATTCAGGTATGTGTTTAAACTTGCCCACAGGTTCCAGCGGCCTTCGTTTTCAGGAGCGGGAGAGAGAGAGGGAGCCGGAGCGCAGCGAGTGCAGCTTGGGATTCAGGTAGGTGTTTAAACTTGCCCCCAGGTTCCAGCGGCCTTCATTTTCAGGAGCGGGAGAGAGAGAGGGAGCTGGAATGCAGCAACTGCAGCTTGGGATTCAGGTAGGTGTTTAAACTTGCCCCCTGGTTCCAGCGGCCTTCATTTTCGGGAGTGGGGGAGAGAGAGAGGGAGCCGGAGCGCAGTGAGTACAGCTTGGGATTCAGGTAGGTGTTTAAGCATGCCCTGAGGTTCCAGCGGCCTTCATTTTCGGCAGCGGGAGAGAGAGTGGGAGCCGGAACGCAGCGACTGCAGCTTGGGATTCACGTAGGTGTTTAAACCTGCCCCCAGGATCCAGCGGCCTTCATTTCCAGGAGCGGGTGAGAGAGAGGGAGCCAGAGCGCAGCGAGTGCAGCTTGGGATTCAGGTAGTTGTGTAAACTTCCCCCCAGATACCAGCGGCCTTCATTTTCGGGAACGGGAGAGTGAGAGGGAGCCGGAGCGCAGCGGGTGCAGTTTGGGATCCAGGTAGGTGTTTAAACTTGCCCCCAGGTTCCAGCGGCCTCCATTTTCGGGAGCGGGGGAGAGAGAGAGGGAGCCGGAGCGCAGTGAGTGCAGCTTGGGATTCAGGTAGGTGTTTAAGCATGCCCTGAGGTTCCAGCGGCCTTCATTTTCGGCAGCGGGAGAGAGAGTGGGAGCCGGAACACAGCGACTGCAGCTTGGGATTCAGGTAGGTGTTTAAACTTGCCCCCAGGTTCCAGCAACCTTTATTTTCGGGAGCGGGAGAGAGCGAGGGAGCCGGAGCGCAGCGAGTGCAGCTTGGGATTCAGGCATGTGTTTAAACTTGCCCCCAGGTTCCAGCGGTCTTCATTTTCGGGAGCGGGAGAGAGAGATGGAGCCGGAGTGCAGCGAGTGCAGCTTGGGATTCTGGTAGGTGTTTAAAGTTACCCCCAGGTTCCAGCAGCCTTCATTTTGGGGAGCGGGAGAGAGAGACGGAGCCGGAGCGCAGTGAGTGCAGCTTGGGAGTCAGATAGGTGTTTAAACTTGCCCCCAGTTTCCAGCGGCTTTCATTTCCGGGAGCGGGAGAGACAGATGGAGACGGAGCGCAGCGAGTGCAGCTTGGGATTCAGGTAGGTGTTTAAACCTGCCCCCAGGTTCCAGAGGCCGTCATTTTCGGGAGCGGGAGAGAGAGAAGGAGCCGGAGCACAGCAAGTGCAGCTTGGGATTCAGGTAGGTGTTTAAACCTGCCCCCAGGTTCCAGCGGCCTTAATTTCCAGGAGCGGGAGAGAGGGAGGGAGCGGGAGCGCAGCGAGTGCAGCTTGGGATTCAGATAGGTGTTTAAACCTGCCCCAGGTTCCAGCGGCCTTCATATTTGGGAGCGGGAGAGAGAGAGGGAGCCGGAGCGCAGCGAGTGCAGCTTGGGATTCAGGTAGGTGTTTAAACTTGCCCCCAGGTTCCAGCGGCCTTCATTTTCGGGAGCGGGAGAGAGAGAGGGAGCCGGCGCACAGCAAGTGCAGCTTGGGATTCAGGTAGGTGTTTATACCTGCCCCCAGGTTCCAGCGGCCTTCATTTCCAGGAGCGGGAGAGAGGGAGGGAGCCGGAGCGCAGCGAGTGCAGCTTGGGATTCAGATAGGTGTTTAAACTTACACCCAGGTTCCAGCGGCATTCATTTTCAGTAGCGGGAGAGAGAGAGGGAGCCGGAGCGCAGCGAGTGCAGCTTGGGATTCAGGTAGGTGTTTAAACATGCCCCCAGGTTCCAGCGGCCTTAATTTTCGGGAGCGGGAGAGAGAGATGGGGCCGGAACGCAGCGAGTGCAGCTTGGGAGTCAAATAGGTGTTTAAACCTGTCCCCAGGTTCCAGCGGCCTTCATTTCCGGGAGCGGGAGAGAGAGAGGGAGCCGGAGCGCAGCGAGTGCAGCTTGGGATTCAGGTAGGTGTTTAAACCTGCCCCCAGGTTCCAGAGGCCGTCATTTTCGGGAGCGGGAGAGAGAGAGTGAGCCGGAGCACAGCAAGTGCAGCTTGGGATTCAGGTAGGTGTTTAAACCTGCCCCCAGGTTTCAGCGGCCTTAATTTCCAGGAGCGGGAGAGAGAGAGGGAGCCGGAGCGCAGCGAGTGCAGCTTGGGATTCAGGTAGGTGTTTAAACATGCCCCCAGGTTCCAGCGGCCTTAATTTTCGGGAGCGGGAGAGAGAGTTGGAGCCGGAACGCAGCGAGTGCAGCTTGGGAGTCAAATAGGTGTTTAAACTTGTCCCCAGGTTCCAGCGGCCTTCATTTTCGGGAGCGGGAGAGAGAGAGGGAGCCGGAGCACAGCAAGTGCAGCTTGGGATTCAGGTAGGTGTTTAAACCTGCCCCCAGGTTCCAGCGGCCTTAATTTCCAGGAGCGGGAGAGAGGGAGGGAGCGGGAGCGCAGCGAGTGCAGCTTGGGATTCAGATAGGTGTTTAAACTTGCCCCCAGGTTCCAGCGGCCTTCATTTTCAGGAGCGGGAGAGGGAGAGGGAGCCGGAGCGCAGCGAGTTTAGCTTGGGATTCAGGTAGGTGTTTAAACTTGCCCCCAGGTTCCAGCGGCCTTCATTTCCGGGAGCGGGAGAGACAGAGGGAGACGGACGCAGCGAGTGCAGCTTGGGATTCAGGTAGTTGTGTAAACTTGCCCCCAGATTCCAGCGACCTACATTTTCGGGAGCGGGAGTGAGAGAGGGAGCCGGAGCGCAGCGAGTGCAGCTTGGGATTCAATTTTGTGTTTAAACTTGCCCACAGGCTCCAGCGGCCTTCATTTTTGGGAGCGGGAGAGAGAGAGGGAGCCGGAGCACAGCGAGTGCAGCTTGGGATTCAGGTCGTGTTTAAACTTGCCCCCAGGCTCCAGCATCCATCATTTCCGGGAGCAGGAGAGAGAGAGGGAGCCGGAGCGCAGCGAGTGCAGCTTGGGATTCAGGTAGGTGTTTAAACTTGCCCCCAGGTTCCAGCGGCCTTCATTTTCAGGAGCGGGAGAGAGAGTGAGAGCCGGAGCGCAGCGAGTGCAGCTTGGGATTCAGGTAGTTGTTTAAACTTGCCCCCAGGTTCCAGCGGCCTTCATTTCCGGTAACGGAAAAGAGCGAGGGAGCCGGAGCGCAGCGAGTGCAGTTTGGGAATCAGGTAGGTGTTTAAACTTGCCCCCAGGTTCCAGCAGCCTCCATTTTCGGGAGCGGGAGAGAGAGGGAGCCGGAGCGCAGCGAGTGCAGCTTGGGATTCAGGTAGGTGTTTAAACTTACCCCCAGGTTCCAGCGGCCTTCATTTTCGGGAGTGGGAGAGAGAGAGGGAGCCGGAGCGCAGTGAGTGCAGATTGGGAGTCAGATAGGTGTTTAAACTTGCCCCCAGGTTCCAGCGGCCTTCATTTTCGGGAGCGGGAGAGAGAGTGGGAGCCGGAGCGCGGCGAGTGCAGCTTGGGATTCAGGTAGGTGTTTAAACTTGCCCCCAGGTTCCAGCGGCCTTCATTTTCGGGAGCGGGAGAGAGAGTGAGAGCCGGAGCGCAGCAAGTGCAGCTTGGGATTCAGGTAGGTGTTTAAACTTGCCCCCAGGTTCCAGCGGCCTTCATTTCCGGTAACGGAAAAGAGCGAGGGAGCCGGAGCGCAGCGAGTGCAGTTTGGGAATCAGGTAGGTGTTTAAACTTGCCCCCAGGTTCCAGCAGCCTCCATTTTCGGGAGCGGGAGAGAGAGGGAGCCGGAGCGCAGCGAGTGCAGCTTGCGATTCAGGTAGGTGTTTAAACTTACCCCCAGGTTCCAGCGGCCTTCATTTTCGGGAGTGGGAGAGAGAGAGGGAGCCGGAGCGCAGTGAGTGCAGCTTGGGAGTCAGATAGGTGTTTAAACTTGCCCCCAGGTTCCAGCGGCCTTC
Organism: Scyliorhinus torazame; assembly: GCF_047496885.1. Classification (NCBI taxonomy): domain Eukaryota; kingdom Metazoa; phylum Chordata; class Chondrichthyes; order Carcharhiniformes; family Scyliorhinidae; genus Scyliorhinus; species Scyliorhinus torazame. Next base: position 155,688,422 of record NC_092707.1, on the reverse strand, counting down.
ATTTTCGGGAGCGGGAGAGAGAGTGGGAGCCGGAGCGTGGCGAGTGCAGCTTGGGATGCAGGTAGGTGTTTAAACATGCCCCCAGGTTCCAGCGGCCTTCATTTTCGGGAGCGGGAGAGAGAGATGGAGCCGGAACGCAGCGAGTGCAGCTTGGGAGCCAAATAGGTGAATAAACTTGTCCCCAGATTCCAGCTGCCTTCATTTTCGGGAGCGGGAGAGAGAGAGGGAGCCGGAGCACAGCAAGTGCAGCTTGGGATTCAGGTAGGTGTTTAAACCTGCCCCAGGTTCCAGCGGCCTTCATTTCCGGGAGCGGGAGAGAGGGAGGGAGCCGGAGCGCAGCGAGTGCAGCACTGGATTCAGGTAGGTGCTTAAACTTGCCCCCAGGTTCCAGCGGCCTTCATTTTCAGGAGCGGGTGAGAGAGAGGGAGCCGGAGCGCAGCGAGTGCAGCTTGGGATTCAGGTAGGTGTTTAAACTTGCCCCCAGGTTCCAGCAGCCTTCATTTTCGGGAGCAGTAGAGAGAGTGAGTGCCGGATCGCTGCGAGTGCAGCTTGGGAGTCAGATAGGTGTTTAAACTTGACCCCAGGTTCCAGCGGCCTTCATTTCCAGGAGCGAGAGAGAGAGTGAGAGCCGGAGCACAGCGAGTGCAGCTTGGGATTCAGGTAGATGTTTAAACTTGCCCCCAGGTTCCAGCGGTCTTCATTTCCGGTAGCGGAAGAGAGCGAGGGAGCCAGAGCACAGCGAGTGCAGTTTGGGTTTCAGGTAGGTGTTTAAACTTACCCCCAGGTTCCAGCGGCCATCATTTTCGGGAGTGGGAGAGAGTGAGGGAGCCGGAGCGCAGTGACTGCAGCTTGGGAGTCAGATAGGTGTTTAAACTTCCCCCAGGTTCCAGCGGCCTTCATTTTCGGGAGTGGGAGAGAGTGTGGGAGCCGGAGCGCAGTGAGTGCAGTTTGGGAGTCAGATAGGTGTTTAAACTTCCCCCAGGTTCCAGCGGCCTTCATTTTCGGGAGCGGGAGAGGGACAGGGATCCGGAGCGCGGCGAGTGCACCTTGGGATTGAGGTAGGTGTTTAAACTTGCCCCCAGGTTCCAGCGGCCTTTATTTTCGGGAGCGGGAGAGAGAGTGAGAGCCGGAGCGCAGCGAGTGCAGCTTGGGATTCTGGTAGGTGTTTAAACTTGCCCCCAGGTTCCAGCGGCCTTCATTTCCGGGAGCGGGAGAGACAGAGGGAGACGGAGCGCAGCGAGTGCAGCTTGGGATTCACGTAGGTGTTTAAACTTGCCCCCCGGATCCAGCAGCCTTCATTTCCAGGAGCGGGAGAGAGAAAGGGATGCGGAGCGCAGCGAGTGCAGCTTGGGATTGAGGTAGGTGTTTAAACTTGCCCCCAGGTTCCAGCGGCCTTCATTTCCGGGAGCGGGAGAGAGGGAGGGAGCCGGAGCGCAGCAAGTGCAGCTTGGGATTCAGGTAGGTGTTTAAACCTGCCCCCAGGTTCCAGCAGCCTTCATTTCCGGGAGCGGGAGAGAGAGATGGAGCCGGAACGCAGCGAGTGCAGCTTGGGAGTCAGATAGGTGTTTAAACTTGCCCCCAGATTCCAGCGGCCTTCATTTCCGGTAGCGGGAGAGAGGGAGGGAGCCGGAGCGCAGCGAGTGCAGCTTGGGATTCAGGTAGGTGTTTAAACTTACCCCCAGGTTCCAGCGGCCATCATTTTCGGGAGTGGGAGAGAGAGTGGGAGCCGGAGCGCAGTGAGTGCAGCTTGGGAGTCAGATAGGTGTTAAAACTTCCCCCAGATTCCAGCGGCCTTCATTTTCGGGAGCGGGAGAGGGACAGGGAGCCGGAGCGCAGCAAGTGCAGCTTGTGATTGAGGTAGGTGTTTAAACTTGCCCCCAGGTTCCAGCAGCCTTCATTTTCGGGAGCGGGAGAGAGAGTGAAAGCCGGAGCGCAGCGAGTGCAGCTTGGGAGTCAGATAGGTGTTTAAACTTGCCCCCAGGTTCCAGCGGTCTTCATTTTCGGGAGCATGAGAGAGAGAGGGAGCCAGAGCGCAGCGATTGCAGCATGGGATTCAGGCAGGTGTTTAAACTTGCCCCCAGGTTCCAGCGGTCTTCATTTTCGGGAGCGGGAGACAGAGGGGGAGCCGGAGCTCAGCGAGTGCAGCTTGGGATTCAGGTAGGTGTTTAAACTTGCCCCCAGGTTCCAGCTGCCATCATTTTCGGGAGCGGAAGAGAGCGAGGGAGCCGGAGCGCAGTTAGTGCAGTTTGGGATCCAGGTAGGTGTTTAAACTTGCCCCCAGGTTCCAGCGGCCTCCATTTTCGGGAGCGGGAGTGAGAGGGAGCCGGAGAGCAGCGAGTGCAGCTTGGGATTCAGGTAGGTGTTTAAACTTGCCCCCAAGTTCCAGCGGTCTTCATTTCGGGAGTGGGAGAGAGAGAGGGAGCCGGAGCACAGCGAGTGCAGCTTGGGATTCAGGTAGGTGTTTAAACCTGCCCCCAGATTCTAGCGGCCTTCATTTTCGGGAGCGGGAGAGAGAGAGAGAGCCGGAGCGCAGCGAGTGCAGCTTGGGATTCAGGTATGTGTTTAAACTTGCCCACAGGTTCCAGCGGCCTTCATTTTCAGGAGCGGGAGAGAGAGAGGGAGCCGGAGCGCAGCGAGTGCAGCTTGGGATTCAGGTAGGTATTTAAACTTGCCCCCAGGTTCCAGCGGCCTTCTTTTTCAGGAGCGGGAGAGAGAGAGGGAGCCGGAATGCAGCAACTGCAGCTTGGGATTCAGGTAGGTGTTTAAACTTGCCCTAGGTTCCAGCAACCTTTATTTTCGGGAGCGGGAGAGAGCGAGGGAGCCGGAGCGCAGCGAGCGCAGCTTGGGAGTCAGATAGGTGTTTAAACTTCTCCCAGGTTCCAGCGACCTTCATTTTCGGGAGTGGGAGAGAGAGAGGGAGCTGGAGCGCAGCGAGTGCAGCTTGGGGTTCAGGTAGGTGTTTAAACCTGCCCCCAGGTTCTAGCGGCCTTCATTTTCGGGAGCGGGAGAGAGAGTGAGAGCCGGAGCGCAGCGAATGCAGCTTGGGATTCAGGCATGTATTTAAACTTGCCCCCAGGTTCCAGCGGCCTTCATTTTCAGGAGCGGGAGAGAGAGAGGGAGCCGGAGTACAGCGAGTGCAGCTTGGGATTGAGGTAGGTGTTTAAAGTTACTCCCATGTTCCAGCGGCCGTCATTTTCGGGATCGGGAGAGAGAGAGGGAGCCGGGGCGCAGCGAGTGCAGCTTGGGATTCGGGTAGGTGTTTAAACTTGCCCCCTGTTTCCAGCGGCCTTCATTTTTCAGTGCAGGAGAGAGTGAGGGAGCCGGAGCGCAGCAAGATCAGCTTGGGATTCATGTAGGTGTTTAATCTTGCCCCCAGGTTCCAGCGGCCATCATTTATCGGAGCGGGAGAGAGATGGAGCCGGTGCGCAGCGAGTGCTGCTTGGGATTCAGGTGGGTGTTTAAACTTGCCCCCAGGTTCCCGCAACCTTTATTTTCGGGAGCGGGAGAGAGCGAGGGAGCCGGAGCGCAGCGAGTGCAGCTTGGGAGTCAGATATGTGTTTAAACTTGCTCCCAGGTTCCAGCGGCCTTCATTTTCAGGAGTGGGAGAGAGAGAGGGAGCCGGAATGCATCGACTGCAGCTTGGGATTCAGGTAGATGTTTATACTTGCCCCAGGTTCCAGCAACCTTTATTTTTGGGAGCGGGAGAGAGCAAGGGAGCCGGGCGCAGCGAGTGCAGCTTGGGATTCCGGCATGTGTTTAAACTTGCCCCCAGGTTACAGCGGCCTTCATTTTCGGGAGCGGGAAAGAGAGATGGACCGGAGCGCAGCGAGTGCAGCTTGGGAGTCAGATAGGTGTTTAAACCTGCCCCCAGGTTCCAGCGGCCTCCATTTTTGGGAGCGGGAGAGAGAGGGAGCTGGAGCGCAGCGAGTGCAGCTTGGGATTCAGGTCAGTGTTTAAACTTGCCCCCAGGTTCCAGCAACCTATATTTTCGGGAGCGGGAGAGAGCGAGGGAGCCGGAGCACAGCGAGTGCAGCTTGGGATTCAGTTTCATGTTTAAACCTGCCCCCAGGTTCCAGCGGTCTTCATTTTCAGGAGCGGGAGAGAGTGAGGGAGCCGGAGCGCAGCGATTGCAGCTTGGGATTCAGGTAGGTGTTTAAACTTGCCCCCAGGTTCCAGCGGCCTTTGTTTTCGGGAGAGGGAGAGAGAGTGAGAGCCAGAGCGCAGCGAGTTCAGCTTGGGATTCAGGTAGGTGTTTAAACTTGCCCCCAGGTTCCAGCGGTCTTCATTTTCAGGAGTGGGAGAGAGAGAGGGAGGTCCGGAGCGCAGCGAGTGCAGCTTGGGATTCAGGTACGTGTTTAAATTTGACGCCAGGTTCCAGCGGTCTTCATTTTTCAGAGCGGGAGAGAGAGAGGGAGCCGGAGCGCAGCGAGGGCAGTTTGGGATTCAGGTAGGTGTTTAAACTTGCCCCCAGGTTCCAGCGGCCTTCATTTTCGGGAGTGGAAGAGAGAGTGGGAGGCGGAGCGCAGCGAGTGCAGCTTGGGTTTCAGGTAGGTGTTTAAACTTGCCCCCAGTTTTCAGCGGCCTTCATTTTCAGGAGCGAGAGAGGGAGAGGGAGCCAGAGCGCAGCGATTGCAGCTTGGGATTCAGGTAGGTGTTTAAACTTGCCCCCAGGTTCCAGCGGCATTCATTTTCGGGAGCGGGAGAGAGAGGGAGCTGGAGCACAGTGAGTGCAGCTTGGGATTCAGGTAGGTGTTTAAACTTGCCCCCAGGTTCCAGCGGCTTTTAATTTTCGGGAGCGGGAGAGAGAGGGAGCTGGAGCACAGTGAGTGCAGCTTGGGATTCAGGTAGGTGTTTAAACTTGCCCCCAAGTTCCAGCGGCCTTCATTTACGCGAGCGTGAACAGAGAGGGAGCCGGAGTGCACCTTTGGTATCAGGTAGGTGCTTAAGTGTTTGATTTTCTGCTCTATTTAAGTTGTGCGGTTGCTAAACCCGAGACACAACACTTGTAGTGTCTCCCATCCTTCCACCTCCTCTAACCTGAGGGGGTGAGTGAATATCAGGCAAGCTCTCGCTTTTCTTTTTCTTTTATCCGCAAGTTATAGCTTCAGATTTTCGGCGGGCGCAGTCGCCAGGGGGCTGTCGGGAAGGTAAGTAGTTGGGAGAAATTTAACTCTTCGTAGGTTGGTAAGTATTGTGATTGGTAAGTAAAATCCTTATTCCTTTCACTTATTCATTATTTGATATTACATTTGTAATCAGTTAAGTTAAAGTGTAAAAATGGCAGGAGGTCCCAGACCCGTTTTATGCTCCTCGTGCTCAATGTGGGAGTTCAGGGACGCGGCCGATGACCCTGACTCCTTTATGTGCGGGAGGTGTGTCCAGCTGCAGCTCCTGTTAGACCGCATGACGGCTCTGGAGCTGCGGGTGGACTCACTTTGGAGCATCCGCGATGCTGAGGAGGTCGTGGATAGCACTGCAGATTAGGATTGGTGAGGGAGACAGGGAATGGGTGACCAAAAGGCAGAGAAAGAGCAGGAAGGCAGTGCAGGTGTCCCCTGTGGTCATCGCCCTCCAAAACAGGTATACTGTTTTGGATTCTGTTGGGGGAGATGACTCACCAGGGGAAGACAGTAGTAGCCAGGCTCATGGCACCGTGGCTGGCTCTGCTGCACAGAAGGGCAGGAAAAAGACTGGCAGGACTATAGTCATAGGGGATTCAATCGTAAGGGGAGTAGACAGGCGTTTCTGTGGTCGAAAATGAGACTCCTGAATGGTATGTTGCCTCCCGGGTGCACTGGTCAGGGATGTCTCAGATCGGCTGCAGGACATACTGAAGGGGGAGGGTGAACAGCCAGTTGTCATGGTGCATATAGGCACCAACGATATAGGTAAAAAATGGGATGACGTCCTACAATCAGAATTTAGGGAGTTCGGAGATAAGTTAAAAAGTAGGACCTCAAAGGTAGTCATCTCAGGATTGCTACCAGTGCCACGAGATAGTCAGAGTAGAAATTCAAGAATAGTCAGAACGAATATGTGGCTTGAGAGATGGTGCAGGAGGGAGGGGTTCAGATTTTTGGGACATTGGAACCGGTTCTGGGGGCAGTGGGACCATTACAAATCAGATGGTCTACACCTGGGTGGGACTGGAATCTTTTGCTAACACAGGGGAGGTTTTAAACTAATGTGGCAGGGGGATGGGAACCAGATTAGGAAGTTAGAGGTCAGTAAAGAGGCAGCAACTAAAGCCAGTAAGGTACTAGATAATAAACTCAATGTGACTAAGGGGAAGAGTAGACAGGGAAGAGATGAAGAACGCAAAGAGACAGGTGGTCTGAGGTGCATTTGTTTCAAAGCGAGAAGTGTAGCAGGTAAGGCAGATGAATTTAGGGCTTGGATTAGTACCTGGGAATATGATGTTATTGGTATTATGGAGACTTGGTTGAGGGAAGGGCAAGACTGGCAACTAAATAACCCAGGGTATAGATGCTTCAGGAGGGAAAGAGAGGGAGGTAAAAGGGGTGGATGAGTTGCATTACTGGTCAGAGATGATATCACAGCTATGATTAAGGAGGGCACGATGGAGGATTCGAGCACTGAGGCAATATGGGTAGAGCTAAGAAATAGGAAGGGTGCACTAACATTGTTGGGACTTTACTACAGGACTCCCAAAAGTGAGCGTGAAGTAGAGGTACAAATAGACAGATTATAGGAAAATGTAGGAGCAATAGGGTGGGCGTGATGGGAGATTTTAACTTCCCCAACATTGAATGGGACTCATGTAGTGTTGAAGGCGTAGATGGAGCAGAATTTGTAAGGAGCATCCAGGAGAGTTTTTTAGAGCAGTATGTAAATAGTCCAACTTGGGAAGGGGCCATACTGGACCTGGTATTGGGGAATGATCCCGGCCAGGTGGTTAAAGTTTCAGTCGGTGATTACTTTGGGAATAGCGACACAATTCCGTAAGTTTTAGAATACTCATGGACAAAGCCGAGAGTGGTCCGAAAGAAAGAGTGCTAAATTGGGGAAAGGCCAAGTATCACAAAATTCGGCAGGAGCTAGGGAATGTGGATTGGGGGCAGCTGTTTAAGGGTAAATCCACATTTGAAATGTGGGAGTCTTTTAAGGAAAGGTTGATTAGAGTGCTGGACAGACATGGTCCCTGTGAAAATGAGGGATAGAAATGGCAAGATTAGGGAACCATGGATGACGGGTGGAATTGTGAGACTAGCTAAGATGAAAAAGGAAGCATACATGATATCTAGGCGACTTAAATCTGATGAAGCTTTGGAGGAATATCGGGAAAGTAGGACAAATCTCAAACGCGCAATAAAGAGGGCTAAAAGGGGTCGTGAAATATGTTTGGCTAACAGGGTTAAGGAAAATCCCAAAGTCTTTTATTCGTATGTAAGGAGCAAGAGGGTAACTAGAGACAGGATTGGCCCACTCAAAGACAAAAGAGGGAATTTATGCGTGGAGTCAGAGGAAATGGGTGAGATTCTTAATGAGTACTTTGCATCGGTATTCACCAAGGAGAGGGACATGACGGATGTTGAGGCTAAGGATGGATGTTTAAATACTCTCGGTCAAGTCGGCATAAGGAAGGGGGAAGTTTTGGGTATTCTAAAAGGCATTAAGGTGGACAAGTCCCCAGGTCCGGATGGGATCTATCCCAGGTTACTGAGGGAAGCGAGGGACGAAATAGCTGGGCCTTAACAGATATCTTTGCAGCATCCTTGAGCACGGATGAGGTCCCGGAGGACTGGAGAATTGCTAATGTTGTCCCTTTGTTTAAGAAGGGTAGCAGGGATAATCCAGGGAATTATAGGCCTGTGAGCTTGATGTCAGTGGTAGGCAAACTGTTGGAGAAGATACTGAGGGATAGGATCTATTCACATTTGGAAGAAAATAGACTTATCAGTGATAGGCAGCATGGTTTTGTGCAGGGAAAGTCATGTCTTACAAACCTAATAGAATTCTTTGAGGAAGTGACAACGTTAATTGATGAGGGAAGGGCTGTAGATGTCATATACATGGACTTCAGTAAGGCGTTTGATAAAGTTTCCCATGGCAGGTTGATGGAAAAAGTGAAGTCGTATGGGGTTCAGGGTGTACTAGCTAGATGGATAAAGAACTGGCTGGGCAACAGGAGACAGAGAGTAGTGGTGGAAGGGAGTGTCTCAAAATGGAGAAAGGTGACTAGTGGTGTTCCACAGGGATCCGTGCTTGGACTACTGTTGTTTGTGATATATATAAATGATCTGGACGAAGGTATAGGTGGTCTGATTAGCAAGTTTGCAGATGATACTAAGATTGGTGGAGTTGCAGATAGCGAGGAGGACTGTCAGAGAATACAGCAAAATATACATAGATTGGAGAGTTGGGCAGAGAAATGGCAGATGGAGTTCAATCCAGGCAAATGCGAGGTAATGCATTTTGGAAGTTCTAATTCAAGAGCGGACTATACGGTCAATGGAAGAGTCCTGGGGAAAATTGATGTCCAGAGAGATCTGGGAGTTCAAGTCCATTGTACCCTGAAGGTGGCAACGCAGGTCGATAGAGTGGTCAAGAAGGCATACAGCATACTTGCCTTCATCGGACGGGGTATTGAGTACAAGAGTCGGCAGGTCATGTTACAGTTGTATCGGACTTTGGTTAGGCCACATTTGGAATACTGCGTGCAGTTCTGGTCGCCACATTACCAGAAGGATGTGGATGCTATAGATAGGGTGCAGAGGAGGTTCACCAGGATGTTGCCTGGTATGGAGGGTGCTAGCTATGAAGAAAGGTTGAGTAGATTAGGATTGTTTTCACTGAAAATACGGAGGTTGAGGGGGGACCTGATTGAGGTCTACAAAATTATGAGAGATATGGACAGGGTGGATAGCAACAAGCTTTTTCCAAGAGTGGGGGTGTCAATTACAAGGGGTCACGATTTCAAGGTGAGAGGGGGAAAGTTTAAGGGAGATGTGTGTGGAAAGCTTTTTATGCAGAGGGCAGTGGGTGCCTGGAATGCTTTGCCAGCGGAGGTGGTAGAGGCGGGCACAATAGCATCATTCAAGATGCATCTAGACAGTTATATGAACGGGCGGGGAACAGAGGGAAGTAGATCCTTGGAAAATAGGTGACAGGTTTAGATAAAGGATCTGGATCGGCGCAGGCTGGGAGGGCTGAAGGGCCTGTTCCTGTGCTGTAATTTTCTTTGTTCTTTGTTCTTTGCCCAGGCTCGCCACCCCCGGGCCATCCCCCAACAGCACCCCCAGCCCTCGCCAAAGCCCCCACTGCCCGTGGATTGGCTCCTCCCCCCGACTGTGGCGGCGCTGGACTTAGTCCGCAGCCACCACATCGGGTTCCCGAAAAAAATAACATGAGTGACCCATGCCGTCGACAACTCGGCCCATCGGGGGTGAAGCATCGGGGGAGGGCCTCAGGTGACGTCCTGAGTCCATCCAAAAGGCGTGCGGCGTGCTCTGCGAGTATGCCGCTTTGGAGGGGGCGGAGCATCACAAAAGCGGTGCTGCCCCCGATTTCGACATCGGATTCTCCGTCTGATCGCCGAACGCGATTTCGGCATCGGAGACTGGAGAATCCCGCCCAAAGAAAAACTGAAATGACAATGTAACAGCAGGGCATTCAGTCCCTTGAGTCCATGTGATTGAGGTTGATCTGCCTCTCAACTCCAGTTACTTACCTTCCTCTCTATCCCTTGATAGCTTCACCCAATAAAAAACTATCAGTCCCATACTGAGTCAATGGTCTGTGGGGCTAACATAGAAACAGCTCTCCTGCCAATCTCTCCACTGTACAGTTTTACTGTGCTTATCTTAAATAGTTTAATGCTTCTGCTAAAATAGGTGGGGGCAGGGATTCAGGGACCTTTGCTCCACAGAGTAAATTTGGGGCCGATTTTTATTTCTTGCACCTGTTCTTAGCTCTTTCTTTTGGTTGAAGTCTAATCTCCCAATGGAACAGCTTCATGGCCCTCTCTGCTGGGCGATTCAGAGCAAGAGTTGCGTTTGAGTAGCAGACAAAGCAGCAAGAACAGTTAGATACTATCAGAGTAACACAAAGATGGAGGGTAACAGAAACACAGAGAGAGAATAACAGGGTGACACAGAGATAGATGGTAACAGAGGTCAATGACAACAGGATAAGACAGAGATCGAGAATAACAGAAAAGCACAGAGATAGAGGTTAATGATGTGTTGGGTATGCCGTGTCTGCGAGGACTGCGTTTACTGCAGCCGTGAGAGAGACAGGCTTCCAGCACTTGAAGAAATGCAACTCAATTTTATTGAACTCTTAACTATCATACATACTTTAACTGTGAGGTGACACTATGCTGACTTGACTGGAGACCAGAGGCTAACCTGACCAGACTATCTTACTACCACATGGTGTATGTTCTAGTTGCTGCTCACGGGCTCTGACTGTCTCAGAGGCTGGATCCCAAGAGAGCGGGAAAACTAGTGCCCTCTGGCTTTATAGTGGTCGTGTCCTGTCTGGTGATTGGCTGCTGTGTTCTGTGTGTTCACTGGTCATCCTGTGTATCAATCACTGCCTGTCTGTGCACCATCATATACCTGTGTGTATATTCTGACAGTTAACAGAGTAACAATGATAGAGGGTAACAGGGCAAGACCGAGATAGAGGGTAACAGAGGGACTCAGAGATAGAGAGTAACAGAAAAACAGAGATATGTTGTAAAATGTTGCATGTTGTTCGGTAGGTCTAATGAGAAGGTTCTGAGTCTTCTATAATTTAAAAAAATAAATTTAGAGTATCCAATTCTTTGTTTTTCCAATTAAGGGACAATTTAGCGTGGCCATTCCACCCTGGTCTATGGCGACGAGACCCACGCAGACATGTGGAGAATGTGCAAACTCCACACGAACAGTGAACTCCACACGAACAGTGACCCAAGGCCAAGATTGAACCCAGGTCCTTGGCGGTGAGAGGCAGCAGTGCTAACCATTGCACCACCGTGCTGCCCAGTCTTGTACAGTTTAACAGCAAGTGTTTATTTGCTACTAGTAACAGTATACATATATACAATACGAGGTCTAAGCCAGGAGTTATCTCCATGCTTACCTCTACATACGTCTCTCTTCAGTATAACACTGCCCTCTAGACTCGGGTCATGTGTTCTCTTACGTCACTCTGTGGGTGGTACTGTACCCAGTTCCATGTTAGGGCTAATTAATAATCTAGTTGTAAGGGCAGCACGGTAGCGCAGTGGTTAGCACTGCTGCCTCACAGCGCTGAGGCCCGGGTTCGATCTCGGCCCCAGGTCGCTGTCCGTGTGGAGTTTGCACGTTCTCCACGCGTTGGCGTGGGTGTCACCCTCACAACCCAAAAAGATGTGCAGGGTAGGTGGATTGGCCACGCTAAATTGCCCCTTAATTGAAAAAAAATTGGGCACTCTAAATTTATTTTTAAAAATAATCTAGTTGTAAAATAATCTTTAGAGATGAGGGATCACAAGTGATAGAATTTTACATTATGTTTGAAAGTGAACAAGTCCGACCTGAAGCAGGATGTTAAAGCTGAACAAAGGAAATTATGAAGGCATGAGGGACAAATTGGTTAAGGTAAATTGCGATAGTACATTAAAAGGGATGACTGCGTGTGGGCAATGGATAGTCTTCATAGAACTCTTACATAGCGTACAGCACCTATACATTCCTATAGGACCCAAAATCCGACAAAAGGTCAGTCAATCGTGGCAGGAAAAGGAAGCTAAGGATTGTATAAGATTGAAATAAAAGGCTTTTACAGTTGCCAGAAATAGTAGTAAACCGAAGGATTGGCAAATTGTTAGAATATATCAAAGGAAGGCCAAGAAATTAATAAAGAAAGAGAGAACAGAATATGAACGTAATGTAGCAAAAAACATAAAAACAGACTGTAAAAGCATTCTATAGGTATGGAACAAGGAAACATTTGGCCCAGACAAATGTGGGTCCATTCCAGGTAGAGTCTGGAGAATTCATAATGGGGAATAGAGAAATGGCAGAGAAGCTAAATGATTATCTTGTGTCTGTTTTCACTAATGAAGAGACAGCAAATCTCCAAGATATAGAGATCCAAGAGACTAATGAGACTGGGGAGTTGAAAGAAATTAGTATAAGAAAGAAGGTAATATTGGAGAAATTAATGGGACTGAAAGTTGCTAACTCCCCAGGACCTGGGGCGAAATTCTCCGGAAACGGCGCGATGTCCACCGACTGGCGCCCAAAACGGCGCCAATCAGACGGGCATCGCGCCGCCCCAAAGGTGTGGAATGCTCCGCATCATTGGGGGCCGAGCCCCAACATTGAGGGGCTAGGCCGACGCCGGAGGAATTTCCGCCCCGCCAGCTGGCGGAAACGGCCTTTGTTGCCCCGCCAGCGGGCGCGGAAATGACATCTCGGGGCGGCGCATACGCGGGAGCGTCAGCGGCCGCTGACAGTTTCCCGCGCATGCGCAGTGGAGGGAGTTTTTTCTGCCTCTGCCATGGTGGAGACCGTGGCGGAGGCGGAAGGGAAAGAGTGCCCCCACGGCACAGGCCCGCCCACGGATCGGTGGGCCCCGATCGCGGGCCAGGCCACCGTGGGGGCACCCCCCGGGGTCAGATCGCCCTGCGCCCCTCCCAGGACCCCGGAGCCCGCCCACGCCGCCTTGTCCCGCCGGTAAGGTATGTGATTTAATTTACGCCGGCGGGACAGGCAATTTATCGGCGGGACTTCGGCCCATCCGGGCCGGAGAATCGAGCGGGGGGGGCCCGCCAACCGGCGCGGCGCGATTCCCGCCCCCGCCGAATCTCCGGTGCCGGAGACTTCGGCAACCAGCGGGGGCGTGATTCACGCCAGCCCCCGGCGATTCTCTGACCAGGCGGGGGGTCGGAGAATGTCGCCCCTGATCTTCATCCCAGAGTATTGAGAGAGGTTGCTGTAGAGTTGGTGGATGCATTGGCGATTATCTTCCAAAATGTCATAGATTCTGGAATGGTTCCTGAAGATTGGAAAGTAACAAATGTCACCCTATTATTTAAGAAGGGAGGGAGAGACAAAACAAGAACCATAGACCTGTTAGCCTTATATCAATGGTAGGGGAAATGCTGGAATCTATTTTTTTTTTCTGGTAAACAATTTTATTAAGACATTTTGGCATAGTAAACAACAACAATCTGAAAAAGTGTGCAAAGAACAATCAATGTTGTGCAAAAAACCAGCTCCCTTCCTACAAGGACCAGCCTAACTACCCCCCTAATCTACGTTACCCTAACCACCCCTTCCGCCTCCCCCCCACCCCTCCTGCTGATGATTAATTTTCCGCGAAGAAGTCGATAAATGGTTGCCACCACCGGGCGAACCCTGACAGTGACCCTCTCAGAGCGAACTTAATTCTCTCCAGACCGAGAAAGCTCGCCATATCTGATAGCCAGGCCTCTGACTTCGGAGGTTTTGAGTCCCTCCATGCCAGCAGAATTCGTCGCCAGGCTACCGGGGAAGCAAAGGCCAAAACGTCAGCCTCTCTCTCCTCCTGGACTCCCGGGTCCTCCGAAACCCCAAAAATAGCCACCTCTGGACTCATCACCACCCTTGTTTTCAGTACCCGGGACATAACGTCCGCGAATCCCTGCCAGTACCCCCTGAGCTTTGTACATGCCCAGAACATGTGGACATGGTTCGCCGGTCCTCCCGAACATCTGGCGCACCTGTGCTCCAGTCCTAAAAATTTACTCATCCGGGCCACTGTCATGTGGGTCCAGTGGATGACCTTGAATTGAATCAGGCTGAGCCTGGCGCATGTTGCGGTCGCGTATACCCTACTCAACACCTCCGCCCATAAGCCCTCTTCTATCTCACCTCCGAGTTCCTCTTCCCACTTAAGCTTCAGCTCCTCGGTCTGCGTCTCCTCTGCTCCCATAAGTTCTTTATATATATCCAAGACCCTCCCCTCCCCCACCTATCCACTGAACACTACCCTGTCCTGGATCCCCCTAAGTGGCAGGCGTGGGAAGGATGGAATCTATCTGCGTAGAAAGTCCTGCACCTGCAAGTACCTGAACTCATTCCCTCTCGTCAGCCCAAATTTCTCCTCTAGCACCCTCATGCTCGGGAAGTTCCCTTCTAAAAACAGATCCCCCATCCTCTCAATCCCAGCCCTCCGCCATGTTCGGAACCCACCGTCCATATTTCCTGGGGCAAACCGGTGATTGTTGCAGATTGGGGACCAAACTGATGCTCTCACTTCCCCCACATGCTTTCTCCATTGGCCCCAGATCGGCAAGGTCGCCACCACTTTAGGGCTGGTGGAGTACCGTGCCGGCGGGAGCAGCAGGGGCGCCGTAACCAGGGCTGCCAAGCTGGTGCCCCTGCACGAAGCGGCCTCCATCTGCCCCCAAACCGACCCCGCACCCACCAACCACTTCCTTATCATAGCTATGTTGGTCGCCCTATAGCACTTACTAAAGTTTGGCAGCGCTAGCCCTCCTTCCCCTCGATTCATCTCGAGCATCAATCTCCTCACCCGCGGGGACTTTCCCGCCCACACAAATCCCATAATCATTTTATTGACCTTCTTGAAAAAAGACCGCGGAATGAAAATGTGGAGACACTGGAAGACGAACAGGAATCTCGGGAGGATCATCATTTTAACCGTCTGCACTCTCCCCACTAGTGTCAGTGGGAGCACATCCCACCTCCGGAACTCAACCCTCATTTGCTCCAAAACCGAGATAAGTTCAACTTATGCAGCCGGCCCCAATCCCGCGCCACCTGTATCCCTAAGTATCTAAAACTGTCCCCTACTGACCTGAACGGCAGCCCCCTCAACTGACCCTCCTGGCCCCTCGCCTAGGCTACAAACAACTCACTCTTTGCCATGTTCAGTTTGTACCCCGAGAACCGTCCGAATTCCTTCAGGATCCCCATGATTTCATCCATCCCAGCCACTGGATCCGTGATGTATAAGAGCAGGTCGTCGGCATACAATGAAACTCTGTGTTACAGAGTGGGAAGAGGTATAAACTTCTGTGGGAAGAAGTATAAAGCTTACTGTGGAAGTCCCTGAGAACCTTGTTCAGCCCTGCTGGATCCCCTACCAAGTTTCCCCCCCCCCCCCCCGTCGACTACCTTCCCTATTTCCCTGACCGCCTCCCTCTTCCTCAGTTGCTGTGCCAGCATTCTACTGGCTTTCTCCCCGTGCTCATAAATCACACCCCTCGCCTTCCTAAGCTGCTCCACAGTCTTACCTGTGGACAACACCCCGAACTCAGTCTGTAACCTTCGTCGTTCCCTTAGTGGCTCTGCCCACGGGGTCTCCGCATATCTCCTGTCTATCTGTAAGATCTCCTTTACCAGTCGGTCAGTATCTGCCCTGTCCGTCCTGTCCCTATGTGCTCTAATCAAAATCAGGTCCCCTCTCACCACTGCCTTCAGCGCCTCCCAAAGCACTGCAGCTGAGACTTCCCCTGTGTCATTGACCTGCAGGTAGTTTTGCATACATTTCTTCACCCTCTCACACACCGCCTCGTCCGCCAACAAACTGACCTCCAGCCTCCATTGAGGGCGCTGAAAACTTTCCTTGCAGACCTGCAGATCCACCCAGTGCGGGGCACGGTTCGAAATAGCGATCGCCGAATATTCTACGTCTGTCACCCCTGCCAGCAAATCCCTGCTCTTGATGAAAAAATCAATTCGGGAATACACCTTATGAACATGTGAATAGAACGAAAATTCCCTCCCCGTCGGCCAACTAGCCCTCCATGGATCAGCCCCCCCGCCCCCATTTGCTCCATGAACCCCCTCAGTTCTTTTGCCATTGCCTGCATCTTACCCGTTTTGAACACGACCGGTCTAGGCCGGGGTCAAGGACTGTGTTAAAATCCCCTCCCATAATCAGCCTGTGCGAGTCCAGGTCCGGTATCTTCCCCAGCAGTCTCTTAATAAAATCCACATCATCCCAGTTTGGGGCATATACATTGACCAAGACTACCCTCATCCCCTCAAGCTTGCCACTCACCATGACAAATCTGCCTCCCATCCAAGATTGTGCTGCCCGCCTCAAATTGCACCCGTTTGTTAACCGAAATCGCGATCCCCCTGGTTTTAGTGTCCAGCCCCGAGTGGAAGACCTGGCTAATCCAGCCCTTCCTCAATCTGACCTGGTCCGCCACTTTCAGATGGGTCTCCTGAAGCATTATTATGTCAGTCTTCAGCGCCCTCACATGAACGAACACACGTGCCCTCTTTACTGACCCGTTTAACCCTCTAACGTTCCAGGTGATCAGCCTGGTTGAGGGACACCATGCCCCCCTCGCCGATAAACCATCTCCTCTCTTGGGGCCGCCCCTAGCCCCTGTGTTGCGCTTCCCATGGCCCGCCTCCTGGCAGCCCCCCATCTCCGACCTCCTCCATGTTCCTGAACCCTTATCAGCAGATCAACTACCCCTCCTTCCCCCCCCCCCCCAGCAACAACACCCTGTAACCTAACCCCTGCCATAAACTAGCTATATACACCCCCCCCCACCTGGCTTCCATCGACCAGCTCACCCAGCTAGCCTGGTGACTCTCGACTCCGGCGCCAACAAGTCTCCCACCTATTGTTCCCTCTGACCCAACCCCTGCCCATCAACACCACTTCCTCAAGCCAGCCATCCTCGAGCAATTGCTCTGAAAATAAATAAAAACAAGGAACAAAGAAAACCCCGACGCTAGTGCAAATCGAATAAAACAAAATAAGTAAGAGGCACTTCCAGCCACCCCGATCAGAACACAAAAAGCCCCCAGCACCAAATACCTTAACTATCCTCTTTTTCCAGCGAAAACGCGAATACAGGAGAGGAAAAAAAAGGAAAAAACACAACACGAGAAAAACGTGTAAACATTGCTTCGTGTCTTTTTAACACAAGTCCAAAAAGTCCTCAGTTCGGCACCAGCCCTTCTCTCTTGGCGAATGTGGTAGTCAGTATTAGAGGTATTACGGTACTCTATAATGCCAGAAGACCATTGGTGTAGAAGGTACTCTGTTCTCATTGGTTAAACCTGTCTGCTGGCTCCGCCCAGCAAGGCGGGGTATAAGAGCCCGTGTCGCCCCAGCAGCTGCCTTCTGTACCTGCGCTGCTGGGGGAAACATCTAGTGTAATAAAGCCTTCAACTGTCTCCAATATTGCTTCTGGAGTTATTGATCGAGCATCAATTTATTACACTAGATTTTAAAGAATGGAGATCCGAATCAAGCTGGAGTGTCTGCAACTCAGCCCCCACGCGGCACACTCAGCGGCAACCTTCAAGCACTGGCTGGCGTGCTTCAATGGATATCTTGGGACGGCCGAAAACACACCCACAGAAGACCAGAAACTACATATTCTGCACTCGAGGGTGAGCCCAGAGATCTACACCCTCATCGAGGATGTGGATGACTTCGAGGCCGCTATGGATCTGCTGAAAGAACATTATATTTGCCTTGTAAATCAGGTCTACGCCCGGCATCTACTAGCAACGAGGCGACAAATCCCTGGGGAATCGCTGGAGGAGTTCTACCGTGCGCTCCTGGTGTTGGGGAGAAACTGCAGCTGCCTGCAAGTTTCGGCGAGCGACCACACAGAACTTTTGATCTGGGACGCTTTCGTTGCAGGTATGCTGCCCTCCCAAATCCGCCAGCGATTGCCAGAGAAAGAGACACTAGGCCTCAAGGAGGCACGGGCCCTTGCCAGCTCCCTGGATGTGGCCTCCCGAAACGCCCGTGCTTACGTCCCCAATCGCGCAGCAGCCCCCTGGGCAGCATGGAACCCCCCCGTGGTTCACCCCGATGCATCTCCCATCCCCCCACAGGTTTGTGCTGCGAGACGGCCTGGCAACCCCAGGGGGCCCCGCTGCTATTTTTGCGGGCAAGCCAAGCACCCCCGACAGCGCTGTCTGGCCCGCTCATCCTTCTGCAAAGGATGCGGCAAAAAGGCCCACTTCTTGGCGGTATGCCAGGCCCGAGCGGTCGCTGCGGTCTCAGGACGCGAATATGGACCGCCACCACAACCCGCTCCACGGGCCTCGTGCGGCCAGCGGGCGCCGCCATCTTCCTCCTCCAGGGCCACGTGTGGCCTCCGGGCGCCGCCACCTTGTCTCTCGGACACCGCGTGCGATGGATGGGTGCCGCCATCTTGTACACCCCCAGCCATGTGCGACCAGTGGACGCCGCCATCTTGGCTGGACTCTCAGGACCCCAATTCGGATGACCACACACCGCCCAAAGAGAACATCCAACTGCTGCCACGACTAGCCTCGGTGACCCTGGACCAGTCTCGGCCCCGAACACTCTCGACTGCAACGACGACGGTGCTCATCAAAGGGCATGAAACGGCCTGTCTGATCGACTCTGGGAGTACGGAGAGCTTCATACACCCCGACATGGTAAGGCGCTGTTCTCCCCCCGTTCACCCCGTTAACCAATAAATCTCCTTGGCCTCTGGGTCTCATTCAGTAGAAATCAAGGGGTTTTGCGTAGCGAACCTCACGGTACAGAGAAGGGAGTTTAAAAACTACTGGCTCTATGTCCTTCCCCACTTCTGTGCTGCCACACTCCTAGGGTTAGATTTTCAGTGCAACCTCCAAAGCCTAACTTTCAAATTCGGCGGCCCTATACCCCCCTCACCGTCTGCGGCCTCACGACCCTCAAGGTCGATCCGCCTTCCCTGTTTGCGAACCTCACCCCGGATTGCAAACCCGTCGCCACCAGGAGCAGACGGTACAGTGCCCAGGACCGGACCTTTATTAGGTCGGAGGTCCAGCGATTACTGAGGGAAGGTGTCATTGAGGCTAGCAACAGTCCCTGGAGAGCTCAAGTAGTGGTTGTAAAGATCAGGGAGAAGCATAGGATGGTCATAGACTATAGCCAGACCATCAACAGATATATGCAGCTTGACGCGTACCCTCTCCCCCGCATATCCAACCTGGTCAACAGGATCGCACAATACAAGGTCTTTTCCACGGTAGATCTAAAGTCCGCCTACCACCAGCTCCACATCCACCCTAGCGACCGCAAATACACTGCTTTCGAAGCAGATGGGCGGCTCTACCACTTCCTAAGGGTTCCCTTCGGTGTCACTAATGGAGTCTCGGTCTTCCAACGAGAGATGGACTGAATGGTTGACCGGTACGGTTTGCGGGCCACGTTCCCGTACCTCGATAATGTCACCATCTGCGGCCACAACCAGCAGGACCACGACATCAACCTCCGGAAATTCCTCCATACCGCAAAAATCCTTAACCTCGCATATAACAACGATAAATGCGTGTTCAGCACTGACCGCCTAGCCATCCTCGGCTACGTAATGCATAATGGAATTATAGGCCCAGACCCTGAACGCATGCGCCCCCTTATGGAGTTCCCCCTCCCTCGCTGCTCCAAGGCCCTGAAACATTGCCTAGGGTTTTTCTCTTATTATGCCCAGTAGGTCCCCAACTATGCGGACAATAGTTGCGATGTAATGAGGCGAAACACTGTACGGAGGCATACCAGATACCTTCATAACCTTAACTTCGACCACTCTGTAATGCGAGGCCACCACCCCCGCCGGAGCCACCACCCCCGAGACTCTTTTTTTTAACAGGGGGTGAATGTGGTAGTCAGTATTAGAGGTATTACGGTACTCTGTAATGCCGGAAGACCATTGGTGTAGAAGGTACTCTTTTCTCATTGGTTAAGCCTGTCTGCTGGCTCCGCCCAGCAAGGTGGGGTATAAGAGCCCGTGTCGCCCCAGCAGCTGCCTTCTGTACCTGCGCTGCTGGGGGAAACATCTAGTGTAATAAAGCCTTCAATTGTCTCCAATCTCACTTCTGGAGTTATTGATCGAGCATCAGCGAAGTCCATCTTTTCCTCGGGTTCCTCAAAGTAATGGTGCGTCCCTCATGCGTGACCCACAGGCGCGCCGGGTACAGATCCAGTGCTCAAAAGTACAAAAACGTTGGGGGAAAAGGTCCAAAAGTACGACCGGATCGAGAGTCACCAAATGTGCGACTTACTCCTCCATAGCCGCCACCGGAAGTCCACCGCTGGAATCTTTTATAAAGGATGTGATAAATAGACACTTGGACAATCATGATCTAATTGGGCCTAGGTAGCATGGATTTACGCATGGGAAATCAGGTTTGATGAATTTGTTGGAGTTTGTTGAAGATGTTACTAACAATATATATCAATGATTTGGATGTGGGTGCCAAATGTAATATTGACAGTTGATTTCTATTTCTCTGTTCCAGCATCGTCTGGTTAACGGTTCTACACCTCGGAGGTCGCAGTGTCTGTGTTGTGGTGTCTTGAGGTATCTTACCAACAGATATCGGAGCCTGAGGTTGAGGCTTTTCTTCCTGCTGGGTTATCTCTTGCCTGTCTTCCACTCTAGGTGTCGTGGTAACCAATAAGTGATTGCCTGGCCTGACCAACGAGGAGCTCCTGACACCTGTAATAAAAGTTGACAAAGGGGCTCTGAAAAGAGTGAAGACATTGCAGAGCTGAAGTCCCCGTCGACATAATCTTTTCAGTTGGGGCTCCCGGGAACTTGCAGTTCTGTGTAATTGGTGACAAAGGTTGATTTGACATCTCCAGCCATTTCAAGAAGGTTTAGGGCACCACAACCATCTCTGCTCTAAAGAGGAAAAGACTGGTTATGGATGATGTACATGATTTCAAAGATATATTGCCGCCATACCTTAATGGTTCCAGAATCATGGCAATAACTGCAAGGCAGAATCCTCCAGGGACATAAAATGATTTGTCTGATGTTCGTACTCAGAGGTGTATCAGCCATCATTCCTTGTCTGAGAGGACAGTAACACTGGCTCCCATGTCCAATTTAAAGATGGCCATTAACTGAGATATTCCCGTTCCAGAATTAAAATCCCTGATCTTTGACCTGACCTAAGAAGCATGGTTATGTTTCCTCTTGGTGGGGTACCTCGACCTCATGAACTGTCTTGGGATCATCTATTCGTCAGGCTGTGTTAGCTTTGCATAGCCTTCCAAAATGTCCAATGAGATTGCAATTGAAGCACTGTACTGAGATTGCCAGTCATTGATCACACCCATGGAACCACAGCACTGGCATGGTCATCCACTCTTTGATGGTTAGTTAGGTTATTGTTTTCCTTGACCTGGAGTGTCCCTGCTCCTCTGCTGTTGTAAAAGTTGCACAGTGGAGGTTCTCTGTACCATGGCTTTCTTTTGTTCTTTTATTGGTTTCAGAGTGCCTGACAATCTGAATGGCCTTTTCAAGGGTCAATTCTTCCTTAGCTTGAAGCATGTTTGAGAGGGCATCGTCTGCCACTCTGACAACAATTCTGCCCTTGATTAGCTCTGATTTCAGGTCCCCGTAGTCACAGCCTTCAGCCATTCTGTATAGCTCATAAATGAAGTCAACATGTTCTCCTGACTGTTGGACACATTTGTTCAACCTCAATCTTTTAAGGATCTTGTTGCTGCTCAAATTAAAGTATGTGCCAAATAATTTTAAAACTTTGTTAAATTTTGCTGAGCATTCACCAATTCCTTGCCTACCTATTATATCTTTGACTATTGAGCCCACCAAATAAAATAGTGTGTTAATCTGTTCAGGTTCTGGCTTTTTGTCCAGACCTGAAGCAATCATATAAGTAGAACAAAGAACAAAGAAAAGTACAGCACAGGAACAGGCCCTTCGGCCCTCCAAGCCTGCGCCGACTATGCTGCCTGTCTAAACTAAAATCTTCTACACGTCCGGGGTCCGTATCCCTTTATTCCCATCCTTTTCATGTATGTGTCAAGATGCCCCTTAAACATCACTATCTTCCCTGCTTCCACCACCTCCTCCGGCAGCGAGTTCCAGGCACCCACTACCCTCCGTGTAAAAAACTTGCCTCGTACATCTCCTCTAAATTTTGCCACATGCACCTTAAACCTATGCCCCCTAGTAATTGACCCCTCTACCCTGGGAAAAAGTCTCTGACTATCCACTCTGTCTATGCCCCTCATAATTTTGTAGACCTCTATCAGGTCGCCCCTCAACCTCCATCGTCCCAGTGAGAACAAACCACGTTTATTCAACCTCTCCTCATAGCTAATGCCCTCCATACCAGGCAACATCCTCGTAAATCTCTTCTGCACCTTCTCTAAAGCCTCCACATCCTTCTGATAGTGTGGCGACCAGAATTGAACACTATACTCCAAGTGTGGCCTAACTAAGGTTCCATACAGCTGCAACATGACTTGCCAATTTTTATACTCAATGCTCCGGCCAATGAAGGCAAGCATGCCGTATGCCTTCTTGACTACCTTCTCCACTTGTGTTGCCCCTTTCAGTGACCTGTGAACCTGTATACCTAGATCTCTCTGACTGTCAATACTATTGAGGGTTCTACCATTCACTGTATATTCCCTACCTGTATTAGACCTTTCAAAAAGCATTACCTCACATTTGTCTAGATTAAACTCCATCTGCCATCTCTCCACCCAAGTCTCCAAACGATCTAAATCCTGCAATCCTCTGACAGTCCTCATCGCTATCCGCAATTCCACCAACCTTTGTGTCGTCCGCAAACTTACTAATCAGACCAGTTACATTTTCCCCAAAATCATTGATATATACTACGAACAGCAAAGGTCCCAGTACTGAACCCTGTGGAATACCACTAGTCACAGTCCTCCAATCAGAAAAGCACCCTTCCATTGCTACTCTCTGCCTTCTATGACCTAGCCAGTTCTGTATCCATCTTGCCAGCTCATCTCTGATCCCGTGTGACTTCACCTTTTGTACCAGTCTGCCATGAGGGACCTTGTCAAAGGCCTTACTGAAGTCCATATAGACAACATCCACTGCCCTACCTGCATCAATCATCTTTGTGACCTCCGCGAAAAACTCTATCAAGTTAGTTAGACTCGACCTCCCCTTCACAAAACCATGCTGCCTCGCGTTAATACATCCACTTGCTTCCAAATGGGGATAGATCCTGTCTCGAAGAATTCTCTCCAGTAATTTCCCTACCACTGACGTAAGGCTCACCGGCCTGTAGTTCCCTGGATTATCCTTGCTACCTTTCTTAAACAAAAGAATAACATTGGCTATTCTCCAGTCCTCCGGGATATCACCTGAAGACAGTGAGGATCCAAAGATTTCTGTCAAGGCCTCAGCAATTTCCTCTCTAGCCTCCTTCAGTATTCTGGGGTAGATCCCATCAGGCCCTGGGGACTTAGCCACCTTAATATTTTTCAAGATGCCCAACACTTCTTCTTTTTGGATCTCAATGTGACCCAGGCTATCTACGCACCCTTCTCCAGACTCAACATCCACCAATTCCTCCTCTTTGGTGAATACTGATGCAAAGTGTCCATTTAGTACCTCGCCCATTTCCTCTGGCTCCACACATAGATTCCCTTCCCTGGGCCAACCCTTTCCCTGTCTACCATCTTGGTTTTTATGTACATGTAAAAAGCCTTGGGATTTTCCTTAACCCTATTTGCCTATTCGTGACCCCTTTTAGCCCTCCTGACTCCTTGCTTAAGTTCCTTCCTACTTTCCATTTATTCCACACAGGCTTTGTGAGGAAGGAAACTCTTTCTCCAACATCCCCAATTTTGGGGACTCACCTGGGCCTTGAATGAGTTTAAACTGGCATGGTAAGGTAGATTTTTGATCCATGGAGTGTAGAATCCTGCCTTTTGCTGGGTCTTTTAACTGCCGATTATTTTTAAATTATATATATTTTTTGAACAGAGCGAGCTCGGCTGCCGTGTGTTCAGGCGCGGGACTCAGGCTGTCAACACTGTATTTTTAAAATGGCAATTCTGAGTGCTGCTGACATAAATACTTTTCAAAAATATGTTCTGACCAAGGAATTAATTTTTTTTAAGCTCACCCCTGCTCGGTCTTCTGATCCTGTGATCTGAGTATTGAAGGACTTCCATGGGATTCAATGGCGTGTTCTGCTTCAGTGTGGTGTTTAATTTGTGCCTCTGAATCCAATCTTGCTTTGGAGCTTTTCTCTGGTGATCTCTTTCTGGGCCCTCACTTCTTTGTCAGGTCAGAATCCTGCGTTTTCAATCTTCCAGGTTTTTCTCCAGCTATGTGAGGTTCTGGGTTGTCTTGGGCAGCACGGTCGCATAGTGGTTAGCACCGTTGCTTCATAACTCCAGGGTCTCAGGTTCGATTCCCGGCTTGGGTCACTGTCTGTGCGGAGTCTGCACCTTCTCCCCATGTCTGCTTGGGTTTCCTCCGGGTGCTCCGGTTTCCTCTCACAGTCCAAAGACGTGCAGGTTAGGTGGACTGGCCGTGCTAAATTGCCCTTAGCATCCAAAAAGGTTAAGCAGGGGTTACAAGGATAGGGTAGATATGTGGGCTTGAGTAGGGTGCTCTTTGTAAGGGCTCGTGCAGACTTGATGTGCCGAATGGCCTCCTGCTGCACTGTAAATTCTATGATTCACATTGTAAGATGTTGTGTGCAATGCAGTAGGTCTGAGGAAGAGGTTCTGAGTCTTGTGCAGATTAACAGTCATTGTATTTTTTTATCGCGTCCTTAAAGTTTCAAAGCCAATGCGCAGAGTGGACAGGGCAAACCCTTAATCCATCTCATTGCTTGCTCCAAAAACCAATTCAAATTCAAATTGAAGCCAATTCATGGTCTCCATTAGAGAGACATACAAGATCCAAGCTGACAAGAAAAGGCTTTGCACCTCATCTTGGGCCAAGAAGTGATAATAGTAATTGTTTATTAACTATTTGTAGCTATATACATATATACAATTTAAGTTCTAAGCTAGGAGCTGTCTCCATGCTTGCCTCTACACAAGTCTCTGATGAGTAAAAGACTGTTCTCTAAACTCAGGTCATATATTCCTTTATATCACACTGTGGGCGATATTGTACCCAGTCCTATGTTAACACTTTCTATGACAGACCCTTTTACTATGATAGAGGATAACAGGTAGGGGGTAACAGAGTAACACAGAGATAGTGGGTAAGAGAGCTAGAGGGTGACAGAAACACAGAGATAGAAGGTAACCGAGTAACACAGAGATGGGAAATAAGAGAGAGAAATGTAAAGATAACAACGCCATAGAAGAATAACAGAGAAACACAGAAATGGAGGAGAATAACTAAGAAAAAACAATAATTGGCAACACAACAAAATGGATTTATCCATTTAAAATAAAATGTTGAGATTGCCTGTCACACTCAGATGATGTGATTGCAAACTCTGTGACAGTAACAGTCCCTGTTCTAGCCTTTCAATGTTATTGATGCACGATCAATTAAACTCAAAGACGAGGTTGTAACATAACTGAAGGCTTTAATAGACTAGATCTGTTCCCCAGCAGCTTCGGTACCGAATGAGGGCTGCTGGGCTGGCACCTATTCTTATACCCCACCCGTCAGGGCGGAGCTACATAACAAACAGCCAATGGTAAACTCCTAGGTTTACCCAATGGTCTACAGCCTCTCGGGTACTGCAATACCTGATACTACCACAGTTATACATTTTTTATTGGACAAATTATTTTATCTGAATTCCTTTTCAGGATATGGGCAAAGCCAATTCCTAATTGGCCCTTCAGAAAATGGCAGTGAGCTTTTAGGTCATGGGTTTGGAAGGTGCTGTGTTAGGAGCCATGGCGAGCTGTAGCAGTGCCTTCTGCGGATTGTACACACTGCAGCTCTTGTGGCATCAATGGGGTGAGTGAATGTTTAATGTGGTGGATGGGATGCCAATCAAGCTGCCTGATTTCTCCTAAGTAAGTATTGTAGCTGCACTCATTCAAGCAGGTGGAGAGTATTCCATCATGCTATTTACTTGTGGCTTCAAAGTCTTGCAGAGACTTTGAGGAATCAGAGAGTGAGTTACTTGCCACAGAACTGCCAGCCTCTGACGACTTCCGGTGGTGGCCATGGAGTGAGTGGGCGCACACAATGCAGCTCTGGTCGTTGGCGTTAGTTTCAGCTCTTTTTACCCGAAAGCGGGGAACTTTGGACAGGAAAGTGGAGCTGAAGGTGTGGAGGAGAATTTTCCCTGAGAGTGGCATGCCTGCTGATGATCAGAGCTTGCAGGAAAATGTTAAAGACCTGGCCAAAGAACTGGAAGATAGCTGTGGCGCAGTAGCAATTGGAAAGATGGCGGAGGGGAAAGGGTTGTTGCAAGTTGGAAAACCCCAGATGGAGCAGTTGATGGTGTTCATCAGAGAGGAGTTCCGCCAGCAACGAAAGGAGATGCAGGAAGATTGGTCGAAGGCCATCAAGGGAGGGGTAGCTCCCTTGAAAGAATCAATGTAGAGTCGAGAAGTGCCTGGAGGCTCAGGGAGATCTGGGAGATGGAGAAGGGGATGTCCGATCACAGTGATCGGATAGTGGCATTGGAGGCGGTAGTAGGGCTCAAAAGGGACCTTTGCAAGTCACTAAGGGCAAAGGTAGAGGAGCAAGAGAATAGATCCAGAAGGACCGTTGGCTTGCCTGAGGATGTGGAAGGCACGAGTGCCACGAGTTACATCTCAAGGATGCTGGCGGGGCTGGTGGCAGAGGGGTTGCTGGACAAGGCCCCGGAGGTGGAGGCTGAAGCGGGGAAGCCGCCACGGGCGGTGATTGTGAGACTCCATAAGTTTGTGGAGAAGGAGATGATCCTGCAGTGGGCCAGGGAGAAGCGGAACTGCAATTGGGAGGGGGACAGCATCCGAATCTATCAGGACATTGGAGCGGAGCTGGCGAACAGGCAAGTCGGGTTCAACAAGGCCAAAGCGGTTCTATACTGAAGGCAGATCAGGTTTGGGGTGCTGTACCCGATGAAACTGTGGGTGATCTTTGAAGGCCGGGAGTACTATTTCGAAACCCCAGAGGGGGCCAATGACTTTTCTGGAGACCATAAACTGGAGGAGAACTGAATGCTGATGGGAGACGGAGGAGCTGGAACAACAGAGATCGGAAGACGCGGGTATTGTGGGGGCCGGAGGAATGGGGGATTTTTCTTCTCGGGTGGGGTGATTTTGTCGTTGTGATTGCTTGCTAAACGGCAATAAGTTTGTAAGGGGGAAATTGACCCCCCCCCCCCCCCCCCCATCACCCCTCTGTTTGTGGTGTTTTTCTTTTTTCGAGGAGGTGACCTTCGATTCAGGGTGTGACTTTGTTTGTGTGGGTGAAGGTGGGATCCAGAGGGAGCTGTTTGCACAGACCAAGGAGGGGAAGGTGGGGGAAGGGTTGGAGGGGTGGATAGGAGGGGCCTTCAGGCAGGAACTGGCACGCTTGCAAGTAATGCTGGTGAACAGAAGTGAGGTGTGAGAGGTGGCCACGGGGGTTGGCCAATTGGGGGTGGGGAAGGGGGTGTAACACAACATGGCAGTGCTGGAGTAGTAGCGGGATCATGACGGGAGAAGGGGGCCATCTTGGTTGGGTCCATTTAGGGTGAAATTAAAGGGGACAGAATTGGAAGGGGAGGATGGCACAGTAGAGGGGAGTTGCGGCGCAAGCCACTAGTAAGATTCGTAATATGGAATATATGGGGATTGAACGAGCCGATGAAGAGGTCTCGGGTCTTTCCGCACTTGAGGAGCTTGAAGGCGGTAGGGGGTGGTCTTTCTGCAGGAGACGGATCTCCGGGTGAAGGAACAGGTTAGGTTAAGAAAGGGATGGGTGGGTCAGGTATTTCAATCGGGGTTTGATTCAAAGTCGCGGGGGGATGGGGGGGGCAGCCTGCTGAGCAAAAGGACGGGGTTTGTAGGGATGTAGTTTGATTCAGTTTAAGGTAGTGTATGGGGTGCATATGACTCAGGCAAGGATGAGTGGGTTCTTCCAGGGGGTGGCAGGCGAGTGTGGGCGAGGACCAGCAAATCACGCGCATATGTTCTGGGGCTGAGAAGTTGGAGAGATTCTGGGAGGGGGATGTTTGAGACGTTATCAAAGATTGTGGGGGTAGAGGCCGGGCCGGACCCTGTGGTGGTGATTTTTGGGATGTCAGAAATGCCGGAGCTGATGGAGGAGAGGAAGGCCGACATTGTGGCCTTCACCTCTAGTTGCCCGGTGAAGGAATCTGCTGGAATGACGGTCGACAATGCCGTGGGTGGGAGCCTGGCTCATTAAACCCTGCATTCCCCAACATTTCTGGTATCTTATTTGTGACTTCTTCTAGCTGGAGAAGATTAAGTTTAAACTGAGAGGATCAGCGAGGGCTTTGAGACATGGGGACTGCTCATGACCATGTTTGAAGAATTGTTCGGCGCAGGGGTTGGGGGAAGGAGAGAGGGGAGGGGGAAGGGGAGGGGTGAAAAGGGTGAAAAACTTGCACAAACTGGTGAACTGTGAGATGTGGAGAATGTTTTTCCATTTATTTATGTTTTTGTACTTTTCAATATGCTTGGAATAAAATACATTTTTAAAACTTCCCAGCCTCTGACTTGTATTTATGTAGCTGGTACAGTGTTAAATTTCTCAGATCTGAAGCTGATTTAATTCTCACCAAATCCCAAACAAAACAAATATACAATTATATTTAAATACATTTTACTATTTGTCAATTGTAGCGCTGTGATATTTATCTGAAACTTTTCCTGTTTCTGATTGGACACACTTTGTAACATGTTTGTGTTTCCATGGGGATAAAGGCTGTGACATCATAATCTGTCTGTGCCAATGCCCCAATCATGTTGGCGGGAGCAAGGCAGGGATGATGATGGCTATTTCATTGTAAAGCCCAGGTGAAGGACCAAGTTGAAGACTCTCAGCAAGGCTGAAATGTGCAAAAGCAAAGAGTAACAGAGCATGGAATGGGCAGCCTGAGGAAGGTAAGATCTGCAGTTTCAACTCTGGGAGAAAGTGAGACCAAATAAGATAAAGTGAGGCTATAAGGAAGGAAGGGGTCAATCTTAGGAGCAAAGGTAAGAGAATGATTCTATGATTATTTTTTATAAGTGTTAGCACCGCTCATCACTCTCAATTCTAAGTCAAAACGTTCAGGATTCAAGACCCACTCTGGAGACTTCAGCACATAATCCAGGCTGGCATTTCCATTGCAGTAGAGGGAAAGCTGAAGTGTCAGAAGTACTGTCTTTTGGGTGAAAGATTAAAACAGGGTCCTGTCCATCCTCTCAGGTGGGCACAAGAAATTTGCCAGATATTTCGAAGAAGAGTAGGGGAGTTCTGCTCTGTCTATTGACCAATACTTACCCCTCAGTCAACATCACTTAAAAAAACAGGTTATCTGTATAGGTAGAGCTGAGAAACAGCAAGGAGCAAATACATTAGTGGGTGTCATATGTAGACTCCCAAACTGCAGTGATATTGTTGGGAATGGCATTAAACAGGACATTAGAGACGTGTGTGATAAAGGAACAACTATAATTATGGGTGATATTAATCTGCATATTGATTGGGAAAATCAAATTAGCCACAATATCATAGAGGAGGAATTCTTGGAGTATATGTGGGATGGGTTTCTGGATCAATATGTTGAGGAGCCAACTAGAGAGCAGACTATCCTAGATTGGGTTCTGTGTAATGAGAACGGAATCATTGGCAATCTAGTTGTGTGCGATCCCTTGGGGATGAGCGACCATAATATGATAGAATCTTTCATCAAAATGGAGAGTGAATTATTCTGAGGCCAGTGTCTTGAATCTTAACAAAGATTAAAAATGAAATGAGGCGTGAGTTAGCTATAATAATAATCTTTATGTCACAAGTAGGCTTACATTAACACTGCAATGAAGTTACTGTGAAAATCCCCTAGTCGCCACACTCTGGCACCTGTTCGGGTACACGGAGGGAGAATTCAGAACGTCCATTTCACCTGACAGCACGTCTTTCGGGAGTTGTGGGAGGAAACCGGAGCACCCGGAGGAAACGCACGCAGACAAGGGGAGAACGCGCAGACTCCGCACAGACAGTAACCCAAGCCAGGAATTGATCCTGGGACCCTGGAGCTGTGAAGCAACAATGCTAACCACTGTGCTACCGTACTATGATCAATTGGGGAATTTTACTTAAAGGGATGACAGTGGATAGGCAATGGCAAACATTCAAAGAGTGCATGGATGAACTGCAACAATTGTTTATTCCTGTCTGGCACAAGAGTAAAATGACTAATTCATGGCTTACAAGGGAAATTAGGGATTGTATTCGATCCAAGGAAGTCACATAAATTGGCCAAGAAAAACAACAGGTCTGAGGATTGGGACCTGTTTCGAATTCAGCAAAGAAGGACCAACCAATTCATTAAGAAGGGAAAAATAAGAGTCCAAAAGTAAGCTTGCAGGGAACATAAAAACTGACTGTAAAAGTTCTGTAGGTATATCAAGAGAAAAAGATTGGTGAAGACAAATGTAGGTACCTTACAGTCAGAAATAGGGAATGTATTATAGGGGACAAAGTAATGGCTGAGCAACTAAATACATACTTTGGTTCTGAATTCACAAATGAGGACACAAATAAGATACCAGAAATGTTGGGGAATGCAGGGTTTAATGAGAAGGAAGAACTGAAGGTGATCAATATCAGTAGAGAAATGGTGTTGGGGAAATTGATGGGATTGAAGGCTAATAAATCCCCAGAGCCTGCTAATCTGCATCCCAGGGTACTGAAGGAGGTGGCTCTAGAAATAGTGGATGCATTGGTGGTCATCTTCCAGGATTCTATAAACTGCTGAATAGTTCATGCAGATTGGAGGGTGGCTAATATAACTCCACTATTTAAAAAGGGAGGTAGAGAAGAAGCAGGGAATTATAGACCAGTAAGCCTAACATATGTAGTGGGGGAAATTCGTCAATCAATTATCAAAGATTTTATAGCAGAGCACTGAGAAAACAGTGGCAGGATCGGACAGAGTCAGCATGGATTTATGAAGGGGAAATCTTGCTTGACAAATCTACTGGAACTCTTTGAGGATGTAACGAGTAGAATTGATGATAGGGAGCCAGTGGACGTAGTTTATTTGAACTTTCAGAAGGCTTTTGACAAAGTCCCACATAAAAATACCGTGTAAATTAAAGTGCATGGGATTGGGGGTATTGTATTGAGATGAATAGAAAACTGGTTTGCTGACAGGAAACAAAGTCGGAATTAACGGGTCTTTTTCAAATTGGAAGGCAATGACTAGTGGGGTACCGCAGGGATTGGTGCTGGTACCCCAGCTATTCACAATATATATTAATGATTTGGGATGAGGAAACAAAATGGCATATCTCCAAATTTGCAGATGACACCAAGTTGGGTGGGAGGGTGAACTGTGACACGGATACAGAGATCCTTCAATGTGATTTGGACAAGTTGAGTGAGTGGGCAAATGAATGGCAGGTGCAATATAATTTGGATCAATGCGAGGTTATCCACTTTGGGAGCAAAAACAAGAAGGCAGACTATTATCTGAATGTCCATAAGTTAGGAGCGGGGAATGTGCAACGAGACCTGGGTGTCCTCGTCTATCGGCCACTGAAGATAAGCATGCAGATGCAGCAGACGGTAACGAAGGCAAATAGTATGCTGGTCTTCATTGCGAGAGGATTTGAGTACAAGAACTGGGATGCTGCAATTATACAGGGCCTTGTTGGCAAGGCCACACCTGAAATATTGTGTGCGGTTTTGGTCTCCTTTTCTGAGGAAGGGTGTCCTAGCTATAGAGGGAGTGCAGCAAAGGTTTACCAGATTGATTCCTGACGTACGAGGAGCGATTGAATCGGTTAGGATTGTATTCGCTGGAATTCAGAAGAATGAGGGTATGATCTCATTAAACCTCTAAAATTCTAACAGGACTGGACAGGGTAGATGTAGGAAGGATGTTCCCAATGGTGGGTGTGTCCAGAACCAGTGGTCACAGTCTGAGGATACCATTTAGGACAGAAACGTGGAGAAATCTCCTCACCCAGAGAGTGGTGAGCCTGTGGAATTCGTTACCACAGGAAATTGTTGAGTCCAAAACATTGTGTGGCTTCAAGAAGCAGTTAGATGTAGCATTTAGGGCGAAGGGGATCAAAGGATATGGGGGAAAGCGGGATTAAGCTATTGAGTTGGATGATCAACCATGATCATAATGAATGGCGGAGCAGGCTCGAAGGGCTGAATGGTCTCCTCCTGCTCCTATTTTTTCTGTGTTTCTATCTGGTGATTATTACATTGCTGATACGGAGCTTGCTGTGCATGATTCAGCTGCTGACATTCTTATATTATGACAGTGACTTCAAAAGGTAATTAATTGGCTGTGAAACAATTTGGAAAATCCTGAGGTTATGAAAGGTGCTATATAAATACAATTCTTTCTTTGTAAATTAAAGTTTGTAGGTTTAAAAATGTCTTTATTTGTACCTATCTTTAAGCAACACAGGCCTGTAGTGATGTAATAACTGTGAAATCAGCTGTGACACTGACTAATGAGGTGCTATTAAGGTGCCAAAATGGAGGGACTTGATACTGTCCATTCACCTGGGACCAAATTTAATCCCAGTCAATCAAATGAAAGTCTCTGGCTGTAAGTGTTCTTCGTGCAATTAGTTCAAGTAATCTCAGCCTAATTCGTATTTGGCCTTATCTACCTTATTTAGCATTGACCATTATTAAATTGCAGTCTCAAAGAGATAACAGGGACATGGTTGTGAGAAGTGAGTGTTTTATGGTTAGTGCAAAACCCTTTATCTTGCAAATTAAAGAGCACAATACCTGCACCTAAATTTGCTGAGCTAATTCAAGGAATTGCAGGTTTAAGGGTCGGCGCAATTTCTTTCACAATAAAAGCTGCCACTAGCCTCCCAATCATGCAGTGTCTCTCCAGTTTGAACTCACTGATGTACATCACTCCATGGAGTGCTTTTGAAACATTTTCATCCTTGCTCCTAAACTCACCAAGCCTTTCTCCTCCCCTTGTCTCCAAAATTCCCCCCAGCCGTAAACAATCCTTTGAGAGCCTTGTGCTCTTCCAATTCTGGTTTCTTAAGTGTGGCCATTTATCATCATATACAACTGTGTCTTCAGCTTTTAAAATTGAGGCATTGCCAGGTGGGGAGCCCAGTGTAGGTCAGTTTGTACAGGGGGTGATGGATGAACAGGACTTGATTTGAGTTATGACTCAGGCAGCAGAGTTTTGAATGAGCTTGCCGAGGCTGCAGGCAACATTGAAATTTGGGACAAACTGTGCCAATACCTTTGCGATACACAGAAGTCAATGTCAGATTAGATTTACTTCTTGAAAATAATTTTTTCAAAAGGCAATTTAGAGTTTGCATCAAGGGATAGTCTTTTAAAACTGGAACTATAATTGCCCTTCAAACCTTTGACTCTAGAGGGCACAATGACCTGAGAGACAGGTTGGACCTCTCCATTCCCACTTCATCTGTTTTGGTGCCATCTGCTGTTTGAAACAGATATTGTCTCGCAGCAGCTGAGAATCTGGGCTATGGAATCAAGATCGATGTGAGGCTCTGGTTTGGTCACAATTAATTTGGGAATATCAGGCGGGAGGACATTCACAACCATAAGGCAGGCCATTCCATTTCTCTCTATTTGCTCTGTCTAAGCACAGGATGACCACAACAACAACAACTTCCATCTTTAACATCGTGAGGTAGTTGCTTTGGCCTTCTGAATGATTAACTGGAGGAAATTGTGGCTATTCTAAAGCAAGAATGTCATACTTTGCGGCCTGACCATGGTGAGATCAGCCATGGTCTCCCTGCAAGGTGGAACAGAATTGAGGGCCTCCTTTTATGTTCCAGTGGTCAGGAGATGTAGTCGTAAGGTTGCTCTTGGTGTTCCCAAGGTACATGCAGAATCTGACCCTGTGCCTCTGGGTGATGTCACCAAGTAGAAATATTTAAATGGTGGGGGGGGGGGGGGGGGGAAGGGTAGATCCTTATGGAACTACTGAAGTAACGATATAGAGGCAAATAAAGAAAGCAATGCCAGTGATAATTCTGCTCAAAGTAGCTCGGTAAGCACTGTACATCCATCTGGGCAACACTGGAGAGACACTGTAGGAAGATGGTGCCATTGGAATGTGGGAACAAGAGTAGGCCATTCAGCTCCTCAAGTCACTCAATTAGATCATGGCTGATCTGTACCTCAGTTACCCATTTTAGCTCCATATCCCTTGATACCCAAGTTTAACAAAAAACCATCAGTCTCGGTATTTAAAGCTTCCATTGGCCCTAAGCAATTATAACCTTTTCAAGAGAGAGAGAGATCGAGATTCATGAAAGAAGTACTTCCTGGTTGTTCCATTGACCATGTGTCAAAGACTAGAGAAGGTTTAGAGGCGATGTACGAGGCAAGTTTTTTACACAGCGGGTAGTAGGTGCCTGAAACTCGCTGCCGGAGGAGGTGTGGTGGAAGCAGGGACGATAGTGACATTTAAGGGGCGTCTTGACAAATACATAAATAGGATGGGAATAGAGGGATACGGACCCCAGAAGTGTAGAAGATTTTAGTTTCGATGGGTAGCATGGTCGACGCAGGCTTGGAGGGCCGAAGGGCCTATTCCTGTGCTGTACTTTTCTTTGTTCTTTGTTCGTTAAGTCAATAGGGTTGCCAACTGTGAGTAAATGGAGGTTTCATCACATGACCTATCCCAACGCTCCAGTCATTCATCGGCCAACAATCCATCCTTGTGACGCATGGCCTTCCTACACCAATTGGAAAGCAAATTACCCAACTGGATGATGCTTGATTGTCAACCAAACTGCCTTTTTTTCCCCCATTCCCAAATATTTTTATTTCTTGTAAAGAGAAAGGTTCAAAGAAAACTAATATGATTGATCGTCGTCAATTCCGGAGAATCCAAGCAAATCTTAGAGGATTGGCAAGATGAGTAGGTCAAAAATGAATAATGCACTACAAGTCACAATCAGGCAGAATATCATTTTGACAATGATTAGGGCTGTTCAATGTTGTGATGCTTTAGTTTGTGTTCCTTAGCTTCTTTGCATTGGTCAGATTGTGAGTTACAGTAAGTATGCATTTGAATGGCAGCAGATGCTGGGCACAAGGAATATCTACAAATGTTTATAAAAACTAGAGAAGCTCAGTTCATGTTGAGCAGGAAGAGCCAATGACCACATCCTTATCAGGTCAGGGGAAACAGATAGCCAGTGGTCACTGCTGCTCGGTATCTGTGGCTTTATCAGTATCTGACAAATCAAAGACTTCACAAATATCAAAGAATTGAGAAAACCTGCAAAAAGAAAACTTTAGCACGGAAGTTTCTGTTTGAAACATGAGATTGGGAGGATGGGGCCCAGCAATGGTGCTACCCATTAAATAAATCAGAATCTCTCATTACACAAAACTTTTTTATTTTGTTTTATTTTTTACATTTTTAAAATATTATTATTCAAATCCAAGCATACAGAACAACGAACAATCATTCAATAACAAATATAACCCCCCTAATTTGACATTTTTTTCTCCCCTAAACACCCCAATCCCCCCTTCCCTCCCACACGACGCTTCCCCTACCCTCTGCGCTAATTTGTAATTTTTTCCCTTTTCTCCCCTAAACCTTCCCCTACCCGCTGGCAATAAACAGATTCGTAAACAGAGACAAAAATTGCCTCCATCTCGTCCAAAACCCCCCATCCAAGCCCCGAAGGGCAAACTTAATCTTCTTCAGTTTAAGGAATTCTGCGACATCCCCCAACCATGTCGACAGGCTGCGGCACGGTGGCACAGTGGTTAGCATTGCTGCCTCACAGCGCCAGAGACTCAGGTTCGATTCTGATCTTGGACGACTGTCTGTGCGCAGTTTGTGTGTTCTCCCAGTGCCTGCGTGTGTTTCCTCCGGGTGCTCCGGTTTCCTCCCACAGTCCAAAGATGTGCAGGTTCGGTGAATTGGCCATACTAAATTGCTCCTTAGTGTCTAAAGGTTAGGTGGTGTTATGGGGAGTGGGAGGGGGTTTGGGCCTAGATAGGGTGTTCTTTCTGAGGGTCGGTGCAGGTTCGACAGGCTGAATGGCCTCCTGCACTGTAGGGCTTCTATGACACCTCCAGCAGCTTCCCACGACCGCCATTCCAAAAACATTTGCTTCCGGGCAATCAATGTAACGAAGGCTATCACATCGTCCCCCTTCCCTTCCATCAGCCCCGGCACTTCCGACACCCCAAAGATCACCTCAAGAGGACCCGATAATATCTCCACACCCACAATTTTCGCTTGTGTCTCAAATACTGAGCCCCAGAACCCCACCAACCACAGACATGACCAGAATATGTGGATATGGTTAGCGGGTCCCCCTCTACACCTCTTACACCCCTGCGAAGAACCCACTCATTTGCGCCCATGTCATATGGGCCCGATGCACCACCTTGAACTGTACAAAGCTCATCCTAGCACATGACGATGTAGCATCGACCCGGCGCACAATTTCACTCCACATTCCCATCCCAATTCCATACCCAGCTCTTCCTCCCACATCCGCTTTATCTCCTCAATCGGTGCTTTCCCTGTGTCCACTAGCCATCCATAGATGTCCATAATTCTCCTATCCCCCAACTCATCTGGCATGAGCAGCCTATCAAGCAAGTCGTGATCTGCAAGTCGAGAGAACGAGGACATCTCCTTCCACATGAACTCTCACAACTGTAGCTATCTAAATTTCCCCCCCCCCAGCCCAGCAAGTCGTGCTTTTCCCGCAACTCCTCAAAGCTCACAAACCTACCTTCTAAGAGCAGACCCTTCACACATCCCTGTCACCCCAATGTCACTGCTTCAATGTTGCATCCAACCGTGCCGGGCGAACCATGATTCCCACAAACAGGGGCCAGCACTAACATGTTCCCCAAACCAAAATGCCGCCTAAACTGGCTCCAGGTCTTTGAGGAAGACGCCCACCACTGGACTTCCCGTATACTACCCCCGGGACAAATGAGAGCGGGGCAGCAGTCAAAGCTCTCAAGCTAACCTCCATAAGCGATGCCTGCTCCACCTATACACACTCCGCCTCTCCCCATCCCCACTCTGATGACATGCATAAGCAATCATGTAAATAGTAATGTATATGACCTCCAACCAGCAGGTGACAGTAGAGAACAACCACGTGACATTGTTACCTCAGGGAGTGAGGAGATCGTCGTTATAGTGGATAGTCACATTTGTAATAGCTCTTAGATAATTTATGGTGGTTAGTAGATTTTGATAATATTCTTACAGTTATCTAACCCAGGTAAGTAATTGTAACAATAAACATTTAACTAGTCAAGAACTAGACATTCTCTAGTGCATGATTCCTCTGGGCCAAGCACCAGGACGCAACACCCACCACTGCCGAACCTTCTCTGCATTCACCGCCCAATAATAATACAGAAAATTAGGGAGAGCCAACCCCCCCACCCGCCGCGTCCTTTGAAAAAACACCCTCCAAACCCACGATGTCTTACCAGCCCATACAAAATCCAAAATTATTCTACCCATCTTACAGAAGAACGCCTTCGCAGGAATATTGGGAGGGACTGGAACATGAGCAAAAACCTTGGAAAGACGTTCATCTTGAGTTTCTGCACCCACTTAGCTAATGAAAGCAGAAGGGCATCCCACCTCTTTCACCTCCTTCACCAGGCTTGTCAGATTAAATACATCGTGGCCCAGCCCTGAGCCACCTGAATACCTAAGTACTTGAATCTATTTCTGGCCAACTTGAATGGAAAGGCACTCAAATCTGTCCCTCTCCCCAATGAATTTAACAGAAATACTTCACTTTTGGTCATATTCAACTTATAGCCCAAGAAGATGCCAATTTTCACCAATATACTCATAATCTTATCCATACACCCCAGCGGATTTAATGTATACAATAACAAGTCATCAACATACAGTGAAACTCTGTGCTCCCTACCCGCTCTCACAATACCTGACCACTCCACAGAAGCCCAGAGTGTAATAGCCAGAGGCTCTATCGCTAATACGAACCGAAGCGGGGTAAGTGGCCGCCCTACCATGTGCCCCTATATAGACGGAAATACCCCGAGCTAACTGCATTCATCCTAACACTAGCTCTGGGGGCCACAAACAATAACCCCACCCATGAGATAAATGGTGCCCCAAATCCGAACCTACCCAACACCTCCAGCAAATACCTCCACTCTACCCTATCAAATGCCTTCTCCGCATCCATAGCCACCACAACCTTTGGAACTCTGCCCTTTAGATGGCTTCATAACAATATTCAATAGACGTCTGCTATTACTAGTTAGCTGCCTCCTGTCATGATTATGCAAACATGGGTCATGAGAATGTCGCTTTAAGAAATGGTTAGCTGCTCATGTTACTGCAGTGTTGTCAGAGTGTGGGTGGAGCTGAGCTCTGGTTCTGCTTTTTAGTTTCACTTTGAGAAAAGCTTGGGAACGTCTCTGTCTTTTTGGTTTCGTTTTTCAGTGTGTTGCAGCTGAAGTCAGCCAAAGCAGCTGTACTGTTGATCTCTCTGCCATGAAGGACTATCTCTTGATCATTTAGTGAATTCAGAAATTTAAATGTTTTCAGTATTGAATGTAAACCCTGATGTGCTTCTGTTTAAAGGTTGTTAAGTCTTCAGGATGTAAAAGGACAGCATACAGGTTACTTAGTGTTGTATTCTTTTGGGGGTGTATTTGATTTACTGGTTGCTAAGATATTCACTGTTTGTTTTAAAAAGGTTAACTTGAGTTCATAGAATAAATATTGTTTTGTTTTTTAAAATACTTTTCCATTTCTGCTGTATCACACCTGTAGAGGGGGCCGTGTGCTCCCCATACCACAATCTATTAAAAGTTGTGGGTCAGGTGAACTCCATGATACACTTGGGGTTCTCTAAACCCTGAGCCATAACAATTGGGGGCTCGTCCAGGATAAAAGTCTTTCTATTGGATTGGCTTAGTGAACTGAAAGACAGTGAGGGGTGAGCCTTTTGTGGATGCTTTTCAGGTGTGGTATTTTAGTTTAAGTGGTGAGTGTGTTGTGGACAATGGCTCTTTCAGAGGCTCAGAAGTTTCTGGGGGTGGAGACGGTCACATGCAGTACCTTACAGACAGAGACTAAAAGCAGACTGTTAGATTTTGCAAAAACATTGCAGTTAACATTACCTGACAAAATGTGAGAAGCTGAGGTAATTATGGCGGTGGCTAAGCATTTAAAGTTGCCTGAGATACTGTTTGACACATTGGAAATGGCAAAAATTCAGTTGCAGATTAAGCAACTTGAACATGAAATGAGAGAAAATGAAAAGGAGAGAGAAGAAAGAAACAAAGAAAGAATAGCCCTAGCAAAACAAAAAGAAAAAGAAAGGGAGATACAGATCAGGGAAAAAGATAGAGAGAGAGAGAGTTTGAACTTCAGAAAATGGCCATGAAACATGACAATCAGGTAAAATTGGCAGACATAAAGGGAAATGTACAATTGGATGATAGTGATGAGGATAGTGAGAAAGAGCGTCATAGTCAAAGGCGTGGTGGGGATCTATTTAAATATGTCCAAGCATTGCCAAGGTTTGATGAGAAGCAAGTGGCAACCTTTTTCATTTCATTTGAGAAGGTAGCTAAACAAATGAAATGGCCACAGGGCATGTGGGTATTACTGATTCAAACAAAGCTGGTAGGTAGGGCCAGTGAAGTGTTTGCATCACTACCGGAGTAGGTATCTGGGACGTATGAGGAGGTGAAAAAATCCATCTTAGGTGCATATGGACTAGTGCCTGAAGCCTACAGACAAAGGTTTAGAAATTTAAGGAAAGAATTTGGTCAAACATACATGGAGTTTGAAAGGCTCAAACAGAGTAATTTTGATAGGTGGATAAGGGCTTTGAAAATAGACCAAACGTATGAAGCTCTCAGAGAAATACTTTTGGAGGAGTTTAAAAATTCAATTCCTGATGTAGTGAGAACTCATGTGGAAGAGCAGAGGGTTAAAACTGCGAGATTAGCAGCACAAATGGCAGATGATTATGAATTAATTCATAAATCAAAGCTTGCTTTCAGACAATAGTTTCAGCCTGTGAGGGATAGAAACTGGGGATATGAGAAATACTCAAGTGGTAAAGGTATAGGTGATCTGATGGGAGATAATAAGGAGAGCGTACCTCAGATTAAAACAGAAATCCAGGAGGGTGGAAAAGAAATGAAAAGTATCAAATGTTTTCACTGTAATAAACTAGGCCTGTAAAGTCACAGTGTTGGTGGCTGAATAAAAGCACTGGGAAGGCTGGTGTTGTAAAACAGGATAAGAGAGTGGGGATTGTTAGAGTGGTAAAGGAAAGCCCAAGTGAAGTGAAGGAGGTGCAAAAGATTGTACAGAATGATCGAGAGGTGATTGATAAGAAGGTGCCAGATCTCTTTAAAGAATTTACTTGTGTGGGGAGAGTTTACTCATGTGTATCAGGAGGAGTAGATAAAGAAGTCCAATTTTAAGAGATATGGGAGCTAGTCAATCTTTAATGGTAAGAGATGAGCAGTTATGTAGTTTGGGAAGAATATTGCCAGAAAAGGTGGTAATATGTGGAATTCAGGGTGAGAGGAGTAGTGTTCAATTATATAAGGTAATGTTGGAAAGTCCAGTGAAGAGTGGTGAAGTGGTAGTAGGAGTAATAGAGAAACTATCTTGTCCAGTAATACAGTTTTTCTTGGGTAATGATATAGCTGGATTGCAGGTGGGAGTGATGCCTACTGTGGTTGATAAGCCAGTGGAAAATCAAACAACTGAAGTGTTGAAGGACGAAGATCCTAGGATTTTTCCGGGTTGTGTAGTAACAAGGTCGCAAAGTTACAAGTTAAGACAAGAGGAGAAATCAAAGAGTGCAGATGAAGTTGAAGTGCAATTATTTTAAACAATTTTTGATAAGATGGTTGGAAAAGAACAAGAACAGGTGGAGGATGAGGTGGATATTTTTAGTTCAGGAAAATTGGCGGAGTTACAACAAAAAGATATAGAAATAAAACGGATGTACCAGAAAGCATACACGGAAGAGGAATCTGAGTGTATACCAGAATGTTATTACCGTAAAAGTAATGGCTTGATGAGAAAATGGAGACCTTTACATATGCAGGCGGATGAAAAGTGGGCAGAAGTTCATCAAGTAGTATTGCCGGTAGGGTATAGAAAGGAGGTGTTGCGAGTTGCACATGAGGTACCAGTGGGAGGTCATTTGGGGATAAGGAAAACTCAAGCTAAAATCCAGAAACATTTATATTGGCCTGGTCCACATAAAGATGTAGTTAAATTTTGTTAATCATGTCACACATGTCAAGTGACAGGGAAACCTCAAGCAGTGATAAAACCAGCGCCCTTAATACCCATTCCAGCATTTGAGGAATCTTTTACAAGGGTCCTAATTGATTGCGTAGGACCACTTCCTAAAACAAAAAGTGGGAATCAATATCTTTTGACTATGTGTCTACTAGGTTTCCAGAGGTCATTCCAGTACGTAATATTACAGCTAAAAAGATTGTGGACGAGTTACTTAAATTCTTTACTAGATATGGATTACCCACAGAAATACAATCGGATCAAGGATCAAATTTTACCTCAAAGTTATTCAAAGAAGTTATGAATAGCTTAGGAATAAAACAATTTAAATCAACTGCGTACCATCCAGAATCACAGGGAGTGTTAGAAAGGTGGCATCAGACATTAAAGACAATGTTGAGGGCTTATTGTCAAGATTATCCAGAGGATTGGGATAAAGGAATTCCATTCGTACTGTTTGCAATTAGGGATGCACCTAATGAGTCAATCAAATTTAGTCCTTTTGAAATAATTTTTGCTCATGAGGTAAGAGGACCACTTAAATTGATTCAGGAAAAATTGGTGGGTGAGAAATTGGAAATTACATTATTGGATTACGTATCAAATTTTAGGGAATGATTAAATAGAGCAGGTGAATTGGCTAGACAACATTTGAAAGTTGCACAAAATGTGATGAAACGGGTAGCGGACAAGAAATCCAAAGTTCGTAGTTTTGCCAGTGAAGATAAAGTTTTAGTATTGTTACCAGTGGTAGGTGAACCTTTAAAAGCTAGGTTTTGTGGACCTTATCAGATTGAAAGGAAATTAAGTGAGGTGAATTATGTGGTAAAAACACCAGATAGAAGGAAGACTCACCGAGTGTGTCATGTGAATATGCTTAAAAGGTACTTTGAAATCGAAGGAGATAAAAAGGAGGAGGTTTTAATGATTCTAACTCAAAGTGACGAACCAAATCCAGATGACTGTGAATTTGACATACCTCAAATTAAATTGGAAAATGAGGATGTTCATAAAAATTGGGATAAATTGTTGAGTTATCTTCCAGAGGGAAAACAAACTGACCTGAAAGAGTAATTGATATCACATGGACAAGTTTGTGGCGATAAATTGGGAAGTACTAAAATGGCTATACATGATGTAGATGTGGGAAATGCTGGTCCAATCAAACATTATTCATATAGACTTAATCCTTTAAAATTGGCACAGGTTAACAAAGAGATTGAGAGTATGCTTAAAAATGGCATAATTGAAGTGGGTTGCAGCCAATGGAGCTCACCCATAGTGATGGTACTTAAACCAGACGGTACCCAACGGTTGTGTGTGGACTATAGAAAGGTTAATGCAGTTACAAGAACGGACTCTTATCCTATCCCACGTTTGGAGGAATGCATTGAGAAAGTGGGACAGTCCCCTTTTATTTCCAAGTTGGATTTACTTAAAGGTTACTGGCAGGTACCGATATCCGAAAGGGCGAAGGAGATTTCAGCTTTTGTGACTCCAGATGGTATATACCAATTCAAAGTTATGCCATTTGGCATGAAAAGCGCCCCAGCCACATTCAACGGTTAACTAACACAGTCGTTTCAGGATTACCCAATTGTGCGGTATACATCGACGATCTGGTAATTTTCAGCCCGAGATGGAAAGAACATAAGAACATAAGAACATAAGAATTAGGAACAGGAGTAGGCCATCTGGCTCCTCGAGCCTGCTCCGCCATTTAATGAGATCATGGCTGATCTTTGTGGACTCAGCTCCACTCTCCGGCCTGTACACCATATCCCCAAATCCCTTTATTCTTTAGAAAGGCATCTATCTTTTTCTTAAAAACATTTAAAGAAGGAGCCTCAACTGCTTCACTGGGCAAGGAATTCCAGAGATTCACAAACCTTTGGGTGAAGAACTTCCTCCTACACTCCCTCCTAAATCTACTTCCCCTTATTTTGAGGCTATGCCCCCTAGTTCTGCTTTCCCCAACCAGTGGAAACAACCTGCCCGCATCTATCCTATCTATTCCCTTCATAATTTTATATGTCTCAATAAGGTCCCCCCGCATCCTTCTGAACTCCAATGAGTACAGTCCCAGTCTACTCAACCTTTCGTCATAATCTAATTCCCTCAACTCTGGGATCAACCTAGTGAATCTCCTCTGCACTCCCTCCAGTGCCAATATGTCCTTTCTCAGGTAAGGAGACCAAAACTGAATACAAAATACTCCAGATGCGGCCTCACCAACACCCTATACAATTGCAG
The DNA here is from genome assembly GCF_047496885.1 of Scyliorhinus torazame. Lineage (NCBI taxonomy): Eukaryota > Metazoa > Chordata > Chondrichthyes > Carcharhiniformes > Scyliorhinidae > Scyliorhinus > Scyliorhinus torazame. Next base: position 155,644,998 of record NC_092707.1, on the reverse strand, counting down.
CATAACCTCACTAGTCTTGAACTCCATCCCTCTAGCAATGAAAGACAAAACTCGATTAGCCTTCTTAATCACCTGTTGCACCTGCACACCAACTTTTTGCGACTCGTGCACCAGCACACCCAGGTCCCTCTGCACAGCAGCATGTTTTAACATCTTACCGTTTAAATAATAATCCATTCTGCTGTTATTCCTCCCAAAATGGATAGCCTCACACTTGGCAACATTGAATTCCATCTGCCAGACCCTAGCCCATTCACCAAATCTATCCAAATCCTTCTGCAGACTTCCGGTATCCTCTGCACTTTTTGCTTTACCACTCATCTTAGTGTCGTCTGCAAACTTTGACACATTGCACTTGGTCCCCAACTCCAAATCGTCTATGTAAATTGTGAACAACTGCGTCCCAACACTGATCCTTGAGGGACCCCACTAGTTACAGGTTGCCAACCAGAGAAACACCCATTTATCACTACTCTCTGCTTTCTGTTAGTTAACCAATCCTCTACCCATGCTACCACTTTACCCTCAATGCCATGTATCTTTAGTTTATGCAGCAACCTTTTGTGTGGCACCTTGTCAAAAGCTTTCTGGAAATCCAGATATACCACATCCATTGGCTCCCCGTTATCTACTGCACTGGTAACGTCCTCAAACAATTCTACCAAATTAGTCAGACGCGACCTACCCTTTGTGAACCCATGCTGCGTCTGCCCAATGGGGCAATTTCCCTCCAGGTGCCCCGCTATTTCCTCCTTAATGATAGATTCCAGCATTTTCCCTACAACCGAAGTTAAGCTTACCGGCCTATAATTACCCGCTTTCTGCCGACCTCCTTTTTTAAACAGTGGTATCACGTTTGCTACTTTCCAATCCTCTGGGACGACCCCAGAGTCTAGTGAATTTTGATAAATTATCACTAGTGCGTTTACAATTTCCCTAGCCATCTCTTTTAACACTCTGGGATGCATCCCACCAGGGCCAGGAGACTTGTCTACCTTTAGCCCCATTAGCTTGCCCAATACTGCCTCCTTAGTGATTACAATCATCTCAAGGTCCTCACCTATCATATCCTTATTTCCATCAGTCACTGGCATATTATTTGTGTCCTCCACTGTGAAGACTGACCCAAAAAACCTGTTCAGCTCCTCAGCCATTTCCCCGTCTCCTATTATTAAATCTCCCTTCTCATCTTCCAAAGGACCAATATTCACCTTAGCCACTCTTTTTTGTCTTATATATTTGTAGAAGCTTTTACTATCTGCTTTTATGTTCTGAGCCAGTTTACTTTCATAGTCTACCTTACTCTTCTTTATGGCTTTTTTAGTAGCTTTCTGTTGTCCCCTAAAGACTTCCCAGTCCTCTAGTCTCCCACTAATGTTTGCCACTTTGTATGTTTTTTCCTTCAATTTGATACTCTCCCTCACCTCCTTAGATATCCACGGTCGATTTTTCCCCTTTCTACCATCTTTCTTTTTTGTCGGTATGAACCTTTTCTGAACACTGTGAAAGATGCTCGGAAGGTTCTCCACTGTTCCTCAACTGCTTCACCATGAAGTCTTTGCTCCCAGTCTACCTTAGCTAGTTCTTCTCTCATCCCATTGTAATCGCCTTTGTTTAAGCACAAAACACTAGTGTTTGATTTTACCTTGTCATTCTCCAACTGTATTTTAAATTCCACCATATTGTGTTCGCTCCTTCCAAGAGGATGCCGAACTATGAGATCATTAATCAATCCTGCCCCATTACACAGGACCAGATCTAGGACCGCTTGTTCCCTTGTAGGTTCCATTACATACTGTTCCAGGAAATTATCCCGGGCACATTCTATAAACTCCTCCTCAAGGCTGCCTTTACCAACCTGGTTAAACCAATCGATATGCAGATTAAAATCTCCCATGATAACCGCTGTACCATTTCTACATGCATCCGTTATTTCTTTGCTTATTGCCTGCCCGACCATCCTGTTACTATTTGGTGGCCTATAGACTACTCCTATCAGTGACCTTTTCGCCTTACTATTCCTGATTTCCACCCAAATTGATTCAACCTTGTCCTCCATAGCACCAATATCATCCCTTACTATTGCCCGGATGCCATCCTTAAACAACAAAGCTACACCACCGCCCTTACCGTCCATTCTACCCTTTCGTATAGTCTGATACCCTTGGATATTTAACTCCCAGTCGTGACCACCTTTTAACCATGTTTCAGTAATGGCCACTAAATCGTGGTCATTCACGATGATTTGCGCCATCAACTCATTTACCTTATTTCGTATACTACGAGCATTCAGGTAAAGTACACTTATGCTGTTTTTTATGTCTTTGTTATGAATCCTAACACCTTAATCAGTAACTTTTCGCAATTTATTTTTCCTCTTACCCTTTCTCCTAATTTTCCTTGTCTTTGAACCCATATCTCTACATAATAACCTGTCACGTAACCTGCTGCCTTGATCTCCATTAACCATTATACTGTCCATAGCTTTACACTTCCCTTCCCCCCAACTTGCTAGTTTAAAGACCTTGTGACCAACCTATTTATCCTATTCGCTAGAACACTGGTCCCAGAATGGTTCAGGTGACGACCGTCCCAACGGTGCAGGTCCCTCCTGCCCCAGTACTGATGCCAATGCCCCATGAAATGGAATCCCTCTTTCCCGCACCACTCCTTTAGCCACGTGTTAACTTCTCTAATTTTCTCAACCCTATGCCAATTGGCACGTGGCTCGGGTAGTAATCCAGAGATTATAACCCTGGAGGACCTGCTCTTTAATTTAGTCCCTAGTGTTTGATAATCCCCAAACAGGTCCTCTTTCCTAGTCTTACCTATGTTGTTAGTCCCAACGTGGACCACAACAACTGGATCCTCCCCCTCCAAAATCCTTTCAAGCCGATCAGCGATGTCCCTCACCCTGGCACCGGGCAGGCAACGTACCATGCGGGACTCTCGATCTGGCTTACAAAGGATGCCATCAATCCCCCTAATTATAGAATCCCCTACAACTACCACTTGTCTTTTTGCTCCCCCCTCTTGAATGGCTTCCTGTACCACGGTGCAGTGGTCAGTCAACGCATCCTCCCTACAGCCCTCTTCCTCATCCACACAGGGAGCAAGTACCTCATACCTGTTGGACAAGGTCAAGGGCTGAGGCTCCTCAACTCCTAAACTCAGGATCCCCCTACCTGCCTCCCTTGCAGTCACACCACTCTGTCCCTGACCACTGTCTGAATTAACAGAACTTATTCTACCGGGTGTGACTGCCTCCTGAAACAAAGCATCCAGGTAATGTTTCCCCTCCCTGATGTGCCGCAGTGTGTGCAGCTCGGTCTCCAGCTCATCAATTCTGAGCCGAAGTTCCTCGAGCAGCCAACACTTGCTGCAGATGTGGTCACTGACGGTCTCAATGGGATCCACCAGTACCATCATCATACAGCAACAGCACATCACCTGTCCAGCCATATTCAACTAGTTAATTAATTTAAATATTTTTTTATTTTTTTAAATTTTCTTTATAGAACCTCAAGGATAAACCCGAACACCAACAAAAACACAGCCACTCACCCGAACTCAGTCACTCACCTAAACTCAGATGCACTCTGTTCCAATCAGCACTCCGTGACTAAAGGCACTCCTGCCACACCTTTTGTGTGACCATTTTAAGACCATTTTAAACATCTGATGGAGTTATTCAATTAACTTCAGGAGGCGGGTTTGGTGATAAACCTAGCCAAAACTGAACTTGGAAAAGCCCAAGTCACTTTCCTTGAGGAGTGTTCAATACCCCGAGACAAAGGGAAAAATGCGATTTCTTGGCATGAGTGGATTTAATCGAACATTTGTGCAAAGGTTTTGTAGCGTGATTGCTCCACTGGTGGACTTGCTTAAGAAACGTCAAAAATTTCAATGGACAGCGAGCGGACTTTCGACAAGCATTTGACTGCCTGAAAGCTGTGATAACCAATGCTCCTGTGTTGGAGAATTGCAAGGGACTCTGTGATCAGATTGAGCTAAAGTATCTGACTTTAAAGAAAAATGCCGAGGCGTAGAGAGCAATGGACGGATCGTGCAGAGACCTCCTTGTTCAAACGGACTGTTAATCGAGAAGGATCTCAGTTGGAGGAAGAAGAAAAAAAAAGAAATGGACTATATTATTATACGTGTTTGCGTGTGTTCTTTTTTGAAACGATAAAGTATATTTACTGTGTACATTTCTTAAAGGATGGTGAAAAGGTGAAAAATGAAACCATCTTGAAGTTGATGGTTTTTTTTTTTTTCTTGGAGGGAGGTATCATGAGAATGTCACTTTGAGGACTTCCGGTTGCGGCTATGCGGAGCTAAGTCGCACATTCGGCAGCTCCCACTAAAAAGGGACTTTTGGGCTCTTTTCAGAACCCCCAACGGCATTTTTTCGACGTTTCCCGGTGTGGGAAGGAGATTGCAATAGTTCCCCGACAGTGTATGGCTTGGACCAGGAGCGGGGCGACTAAAAAAGTGGTGGTGAACCCAAAGAAGGTGCGAGGGAAGAAGAGCAAAATGGCGGCGGGCGGGGACCAGGCAGCGTGGATGCAGTTGGCGCAGGAGCAGCAGGAGGTTATCCAGCGCTACTTCAGGGAGATTAAAGCGGACCTGCTGGAGCCGATGAAGGCTTCTATTGATAAGCTGCTGGAGACCCAGGTGGCCCAGGGGGTGGCGATCCGCGAGGTCCGACAAAAGGTCTCTGACAATGAGGACGAGATCTTAGGCCTTGCGGTAAGCGTGGAGGCGCACGAAGCGCTCCATAAGAAATGGCAGGAACGGTTCGAGGAGTTGGCGAATCGGTCGAGGTGGAAGAATTTGCGGATTTTGGGCATCCCGGAGGGGCTGGAGGGGTCGGACGTGGGGGCCTATGTGGTCACCATGCTAAACTCACTGATGGGAGCGGGGTCCTTCCAGGGGCCCCTGGAGCTGGAAGGGGCCCATAGAGTGCTGGTGAGGAGGCCCAAGGCTAACGAGCCGCCGCGAGCGGTGCTGGTGCGGTTTCATCGATTCGCTGATCGGGAGTGCGTGCTCAGGTGGGCCAAAAAAGAGAGGTGGGAGAACGCGGAGGCTCGAATATACCAGGACTGGAGTGCAGAGGTGGCGAAGAGGAGGGCCAGGTACAATCGGGCGAAGGCGGTGCTGCACAGAAAGGGGGTGACGTTTGGCATGTTGCAGCCGGCGCGACTGTGGGTCACCTACAAGGACCGTCACCATTATTTTGAGTATCCAGAGGAGGCGTGGGCCTTTGTTCAGGCCGAGAAACTAGACACAAACTGAGGGTCGGGATGGGTGGTCGGGGATTGCTGTTGGGGTGTTACACTTTGAGGGGGGGTTCTTTGCTCTTATTTCTGTTTGGTTCGATGAGGGTGGTTAGGGTGGGTTGGGCACTGTTTTGGTTGGGTCAGTCGGGTGGGCTCTTGGAGGGGGGTAAGTAAATGGAGTAGGGGGTGGATGGCCGGTAGGGGGGATGGGGCCCCGCGGGGGAGGGGGAGGCCCGAGTCGGGGGTGAGGGGACTGGGCCTGTAAAAGGAGCGGCGACAGAGATGGCGGGGTCGGGCAGGTGGAAAGCGAGGCCTTTTTCCCGCGCTGAAGGCTGAAGCGGGCGGGTCCGGGACAGGGAAGCGAGGGTTTTTTCCCGCGCTTGGCATGGAAGGGGGAGGCGGAGAGCCTGTGGATGGGTAATGGAGGAGGAGGGTATGTTCCACAATGGGAGGAGTCGAAGGAGAGGCGGGAGTAGCCGGGGTCTGCAGGAGTCAGCTGACTTGCGGGAGTGCAATGAGGGGAGTAAAGCAGCTAGGATGGGTCCTAGCTGGGGGGAGGGATGGGGGGGGTGCGGGAGACCGGGTTGCTGCTGCTATGGTCAAGGGGGAGCTGGAGCGAGTAGAGGGGCTTGGGACGGGGGTCTGCCGCCGACGGGAACGGGTCGGGCGTGGGGTGCGGGCATGTGGCTGGCCAAGGAGGGGTTATGGCTAGTCGGCGGGGGAGGGGGGCAGGTAGCCCCCCGATCCAGCTGATAACCTGGAATGTAAGGGGACTGAACGGGCCGGTCAAGCGGGCCCGGGTGTTCGCGCACCTGAAGGGGTTGAAGGCGGATGTGGTCATGCTCCAGGAGACACACCTGAAGGTGGCAGACCAGGTAAGATTGAGGAAGGGGTGGGTAGTTCAGGTGTTTCACTCAGGGTTGGTTGCCAAAAATCGGGGGGGTGGCGATCTTGGTGGGAAAGAGGGTGTCGTTCAAGGCGTCGAGCATTGGGACAGACAATGGCAGGTACGTAATGGTAAGTGGTAAGCTACAAGGGGAGAGGGTGCTGCTGGTCAATGTGTATGCCCCAAACTGGGATGATGCGGGTTTTATGCAGCGCATGTTGGGTCGGATCCCGGACTTGGAATTGGGGGGCCTGATAATTGGGGGAGACTTTAACATGGTGTTGGATCCGGCACTGGATCGCTCCAGGTCTAGGACGGGTAGGAAGCCGGCGGCGGCTAAGGTGCTGAGGGGGTTTATGGACCAGATGGGAGGGGTGGACCCTTGGAGATTTGCAAAGCCGGGAGCTAGGGAATTTTCAGTCTTCTCGCATGTTCATAAGGCTTATTCCCGGATCGACTTCTTTATTATGAGTAGGGCGCTGATTGCGAGAGTAGAGGATACCGAGTACTCGGCGATAGCCATTTCGGATCACGCCCCGCATTGGGTAGACCCAGAGCTGGGGAGGAGAGGAACCAGCGCCCGTTGTGGCGCTTGGAGGTGGGGCTGTTGGCGGACGAGGAGGTGAGTGAGCGGGTCCGAGGAAGCATAGAGAGATACCTGGAGGCCAACGATAATGGGGAGGTCCGAGTGGGGATGGTATGGGAGGCGCTGAAGGCGGTGGTTAGGGGAGAGCTGATCTCCATTAGGGCCCACAAGGAGAGGAGAGAGCAGAGGGAGAGGGAGAGGCTGGTGAGGGAGATGGTGAGGGTAGACAGGAGGTATGCGGAGGTGCCGGAGGAGGGACTGTTGAGGAAGAGGTGTAGCCTCCAGGCCGAATTCGACCTGTTGACCACCAGGAAGGCGGAGGTGCAGTGGAGGAAGGCCCAGGGGGCGATTTATGAGTATGGGGAAAAGGCAAGTCGGATGCTGGCGCATCAGCTTCGGAAGCGGGACACAGCTAGGGAGATCGGGGGAGTTAAGGATAGGGGAGGGAGTGTGGTACGGAGTGGGGTTGACATCAATGGGGTCTTCAGGGACGTTTATGAGGAATTGTATTGGTCCAAGCCCCCACGGGAGGACCGCTTTCTGGACCAAGTGAGGTTTCCGACGGTGGAGGAGGGACTGGTAGCGGGATTGGGGGCCCCGATTGGGCGGGAGGTGCTGTCCAAAGGGATAGGGAGCATGCAGGCGGGGAAGGCACCGGGGCCGGACGGTTTCCCGGTCGAATTCTACAAGAAATATGTGGACATGTTGGGCCCGTTGCTAGTTATGACCTTCAATGAGGCAAGGGCGGGGGGGGGGGATTTGCCCCCGACGATGTCCCGGGCACTGATCTCCTTGATCCTGAAGCGGGACAAGGATCCCCTGCAGTGTGGGTCTTACAGGCCGATTTTGTTGTTAAATGTAGATGCCAAGGTGCTGGCGAAGGTATTAGCCACGATGATTGAGGATTGTGTGCCGCAGGTCATCCACGAAGACCAGACGGGATTCGTGAAGGGGATGCAGTTGAACGCGAATGTGCGGAGGCTCCTGAACGTCATTATGATGCTAGCGAGGGAGGGGGAGGCGGAGAAAGTGGTGGCGATGGGCACTGAGAAGGCGTTCGATAGGGTAGAGTGGGGGTACTTGTGGGAGGTGCTGAAGAGGTTCGGGTTTGGGGAGGGGTTTGTCAGGTGGGTTAGGTTGTTGTACGAGGTCCCGACGGCGAGTGTGGCCACAAATAAGAGGAGGTCTGAGTACTTTTGGTTGCATCGAGGGATGAGGCAGGGGTGTCCCCTGTCCCCCCTGCTCTTCGCACTAGCGATTGAACCCCTGGCTATGGCACTGAGGGAGTCGAGGAACTAGAGGGGGCTGGTGCGGGGCGGGGAGGAGCATAGGGTGTCGCTCTATCTGTTGATATTTTGTGAAAATCCTAATAAAAATTATTTTAAACAAAAAGAGAATGTCGCTTTAAGAAATGTTTGGCTGCTCATGTTACTGCAGTGATGTCAGAGTGTGGGTGGAGCTGAGCTCTGGTTCTGCTTTTTAGTTTCACTTTGAGAAAAGCTTGGGTGTGTCTGTCTTTTTGGTTTCGTTTTTCAGTGTGCTGCAGCTGAAGTCAGCCAAATCAGCTGTACTGTTGATCTCTCTGCCATGAAGGACTATCTCTTAATCATTTGGTGAATTCAGAAATTTAAATGTTTTCAGTATTGAATGTAAACCCTGATGTGCTTCTGTTTAAAGGTTGTTAAGTCTTTTGGATGTAAATGGACAGCATACAGGTTACTTAGTGTTGTATTCTTTGGGGGGTGTATTTGATTCACTGGTTGCTAAGATATTCACTGTTTGTTTTAAAAAGGTTAACTTGAGTTCATAGAATAAACATTGTTTTGTTTTTAAAAATACTTTTCCATTTCTGCTGTACCATACCTGTAGAGTGGGCCGTGTGCTCCCCATACCACAATCTATTAAAAGTTGTGGGTCAGGTGAACTCCATGATACACTTTGGGGTTCTCTAAACCCTGACCCATAACACATGAAACCAATGAACACTCAGAATAAGACACAACCAATGGGCAGTCAGGACACACAGACGTGGCATCACCACAAGGGGGCATGACATAAACACGATAAAAGGGATGAGGCACTCATACCCTGCCTCTTTCCACAGACAGACATCTAGAGAGTTAGACAGGGTTGATCAGCAGCATCGTACCCCAGCACGTGGCTTAGAGCAAGCTGATACAGTTAGACTGAGTTACTACAGTTAGATTAGCAGAGACAAACTCATTTGAGAAATGTGTTAATAGTTTAATAAACACGTTGAACTCATTTCAGAGTCTGGAGCATCCTTTAGTTAAGACTGCATCAAGTAGCAGCCTGTGTTATCCGAAGCAGCAGAACACAACACCTCCCCTTCACAAAATCTGTCTGATCCTCCGACACCAAGTCTGGAACACACCCGTCAAGCCATCAGGCTACTACCTCAGCCAGAAGGTTCAAGTTTTTATTTAACAAGGAGATGCACCTATACCACCCATAACATCCTGGAACTCCCTCCCTAACAGCACAGTGTGTGTACCTACACCCCAAGGTCTCCAGCGGTTCAAGAAGGCAACTCAACACCACCTTCTAAAGGGCAACAGGGGATGGGCAGTAAATGCTGGCCTAACCAGCGACGTCCACATCCCGCACATTTTTTTTTAAACGCTCCACCGGGTCCTTTTCTTTCTTGGGGATTAACAAAATAGATGCCTGAACCAGTGTGGCCAGTAACTCCCCTCGTATCAAGGAGTCAGAAAACATCTCTAGGAGATGTGGGGCCAACTCCATCGCAAGGCATTTATAAAAATCAACCGGGCCCGGCGCCTTCCCTGACTGCATTGCGACAATTGCCTCCATCACCTCCTGTAACCTCAGCGGAGCCTCCAGTCTTTGCCGCTTCTCCCTGTCAAACTCCAGGAAAACCAATCCCTCAAAAAACAGTCCCATTTCACCCCTATCCCCCAGGGGTTCAGACCTGTATAACCTCTTTTGGAATGACTCAAACACTTTATTAACATGCTCCAGCATCATCACCAGTTTCCCTCCCTCTTCCCTCACTTGTACTATCTCCCTTGTGGCAGTTTGTCACCTTCTTCGCATACTCAGACAAAACACCCCTTGCTCTACAAAGCTGGCCCACCACCTTCCGTCATCATCAAATCGACTTCATCTTGCAGCTTCTTCTGCTCTGCCAAGAGTTTCCTGGTAAGGGCCACAGAGTACCGCCGATCTACCTCCAGAATTGTATCAATCAATCGCTGCCTCTCTGGCCTCTCCAACTTGTCCCTCTGCACTTTAAATACGATCACTTTCCCCCATACCACCACTTCAATGCCTCCCAGAACGTGGAGGGTGAGACCTTCCCTTTCTGATCAAACTTTATGTACTCCTTCATGACCAAAGTGATCTTTCCGCACAATTTTTCATCCGCCAGTAACGGCGAGACCATCCTCCACGAGAGTCACTGAGACTTCCCTACTCTCAACCTCATATCCATCAAATGTGGCGCGAGGTCTGAGACCACAATCATCTAATATTCCACCCTCACTATCCAGCAGCTCCCCCTCCCTGTCCTCCCTATCTGCTCCATCATCACCCCGAGCTCCTCCACCATTCCCAACTTAACTAATGTTCTTTGGCATTACGATCCAGTCGAGGATCCATCACACAGTTAAAGTCGCCACCAATGATCAATTTGTGCAAGACCAGGTCCGGAATGCCAGCAACCACCCACTTAACAAATTCCCCATCTTCTCAATTTAGCACATAAAGGCTTACCAGCACCACCAGAGCCTCCACAGAGATCCCACTAACCATACAAACTGACCTCCCGGATCATGTACCTCCCTGGCCAGCACAAATGACACCCTCTTTCTAAATCGAATAGTGCCCCCCTCGAGAAGTCAAATCCCAAATGGAATGTCTGCCATCCCCTTCACAGCCTAACCTGGTCTTTAAACAGCAAATGTGTCTCCTGGAGAAATACCACCTCTGCCCTCAAGCTATTCAAATGCACGAATACCTTGGAACGTTTCACTGCTTGTTTACACCCCGTCCATTCCAGGTCACTGTTGTCACCGGGGACTTCGCCAGCCCCAGCCCCAGCCCCCCCCCCCCCCGCCTTATTTAAGATCCCAATCTATTATAGAAACTCCATTTTCCCTTTTCACCGAGCCCACACAAAATGACTGCCTATTTCACCCTGCCCTGCCCTTGCCCAATAAGCTATACACCCCACCTGTCTCACCCAGCATCCAACCCCCTACTCCCTCCTTGCCCCCCGATCTCTCCAATGGTTCTTCTTTTCCCCCCCCACCCCTCCCGCAGGAATCTGGCTATCTGTCACAGACCCGCCCCACGTTGCTTCCGTTCACCAGCATATTTGCCAGCCTGGTAACTCTCACACGAAGATCGAAACAAAACTGCCCGCCCATATCGCCCAAACTGCCCATCCCCTCGGCGCCTGCCCACCTCCAACCTTTATGAGGGGTCCCGGCCTCGCGCCTCCCCCCAAAATAGCTCCTCCCCCAACCTACAGGAGCGAGATACCTAAGACTCTGACCCAACCCCCCCCCCAACCATTTTAACAGACCAAGAACAAGACAAACATGTTGAAATATAACAAACCATTGATACCATAGTACAAACATTTCAAAAATCCAAACCCCCAAAAGTGGTCCACATGCAGGAATAGAACAAGAATTTGATTAATACAAACATTTCAAAAAGACCCTAAAACCCCAAACAACATTCCCCAATCAACCCTCCTCTAACCCATGGTCCTTAATAAAACCGAGTGCCTCTTCAGGCAATGTGAAATAATGTTCTTTCGCCTAAATATCACCCAAAATGTGGCCAGATACAACACCCCAAACTGAACCTTGTTACAAAAAAGTATCGCCTTGGCCCAATTAGAATCACTACAATGCAAAAGGCGGTCATTCAGCCTATCACGTCTACATCGACCCTCTGAAAGAGTACCCTACCTGGGCCCACACCACCCAGCCTATCCCTCTAAACCAGTAACCCCACCTAACCTTTTTGGACACTGAGGGACAATTTAGTATGGCCAATCCACCTAACATTTTTGGACTGTGGGAGGAAACCAGAGCACCCAGAGGAAACCCATGCAGACACAGGGAGAACGTACGAACCCCACACAGACAGTGACCCAAGGCTGGAATTTAACCCGGGTCCCTTAGCGTTGTGACGCAGCAGTACTAACCACTGTGCCACCGTGCCACCAGCAATTGAAGCCAGCAAGTTGGCTTGGCCTGGTCGGATCCAATGTCCTGATATATTCAGATCCACTGGCCTTCCAATGACAATCAAGCGTCATCCTAGCCCATCTCAGGATCTGTTCCTTCAGCTGGAATCAGTGCATCTTCACTATAACCGCCTTTGGTGGCTCCCCCTTAGCGATGTTCCTTCCCCTTAAATATCAACCAAAGTGTGGCCAGATGCAATACACCAAACCGAATCTTGAAACAAAAAAGTATCGCCTTGGCCCGATGAAAATTACTACAATACAGTAGGAGGCCATTCGGCCCGACAAGTCTACACCAACCCTCTGAAAGAGCACCCTCTGCCTTAGCGATCAGTATGCACAGTCCACCTCTGGGGTCTTTTGACGGATCCCCTCATCCACCAACTAAGTGAACATCTTAGAAATGTAGTCCGTGGCACTCGTTCCCTCCACCCCCTCCGTAGATTTTGCCACCTGGACTGATTCTCTTGGTCGTCCACCCTGGTTTTCAGTTCCATGCATGCAGCACCCAACAATGCCACCTCTGCCATAGCTCCACAATTCAGTCACTCTGTTCGGGGACCACCCGGCCCACCTCTCGAATCGTCGCCCCTTGTGACTCATGTCTCTTCTCCATCGCTCCATGACTCCGCAAAGAGCGGCAACCGCTCCTTCGATCGCCTTTGACCAATCTTCCGGCATCTCGTGTCAATGTTCCTGTAGTTCTCCTATGATCAGTCCCATAAGTTGCTCCGCTGACAATGGGGTGGACAACGACGATGACGTCCCCTCTTCCGCCATATTCTCTGTATCTGCGCCACGCAGACCTTCCACTTCCACCATCGCCTTAACCGACTTTTGTCGTGTACGGTAATCTGCCACCATAGCACCTCGAAGGAGAAATCACTTTCCACCCTTATTGCAAATTTTCTGATCAAAGCACCCACTAAACAGGCTAAAAAGGACGCAAACCAAAATCTTTGTGTAGGAACTACCCTGTACGGCCGATCAGCACATAGCCATCACCGGAAGTCATTATACCAAATTTTTTATCAAACATCAGCGAGGCTTTGGCTGGTTTACGGTGTTCAATTCCAGGTTGGATGTGGAGGCCTTGGTGTAGGAGCAGAAGAAAGACATGTACGGTACCAGAGATGCGGGCCTTTGTTTATTTGGAGAGAGTGGTAAAGTTAGGATTATTCTCCACAGAGCAGAGAGAAAGTTAAGAGGGGTTTCTATTTATTCATGAAATGTGGACATCAGTGGAAAGGCCTGCATTTACTACCCATCCATTATCCTCCTTCAGAAGGTGGAAATGAGCTGCTATATTGTGCTATTGCCGTCCATATGGTGTGTCCAACCACAGTGCTGTTAGGGAAGGAATTCTGGGATTTTCACCCAGTGAAGGTGAGGAATGGCAATATATTTCCAATCAGGAAAGGGTATGTGACTTGGAGTGGAGCTTGCAGGTGGTGGTGTTCCCATGCATCTACTGCCTTGACTTCCGATGGTAGAGGTCACAGATTTGGAAGGTGATATCGAAGGAGCCGTGACAAGTTGCTGTGATGCATTTTATACATGGTACATGCAGGTGCTACTGTGCATCAGTGATGAAGGGAGTGAATGTGAAAGGTGATGGATGGGGTGCCAATCAATCGGGTTGCTTTGTCCTGGATGGTGTTGAGCTTCCTGAGTGTGGTTGGATCTGCACTCATCAAGGTAAATAAGTATAAAACATTCCATCACACTTCTGATTTATGCCTTGTAGATAGTGGGGAGGTTTTACTGGTTGCAGAATTCCTAGCCTTTGACTTCCTCCTGCAGCCATATGTTTATAGGGCTGGTTCAATTAAAGTTATGACCAATGGTGCCCCAGGATGTTGATGATGGGTGTTACAACAATGGTAATGTTGTTTGGGCTAGGAGCAAGATTCACCGCCTGGGTGAGACTCTTGTACAACACTCCCAAGGTGAGCGTTCAAACCAACACCACCAGCTCTGAATACTTCCAGCTACAAAGAGGCACAAGGCAAGGATGCTTGTTGTCCCCGCTCTTGTTCGCACTAGCAATCGAACCCCTGGCGATAGCCCTGCGGGCCGTGAAAAGCTGGAAGGGAATCCAGAGAGGAGACCGAGTGCACTTATGCGGATGCCCTGCTCCTGTATGTCACAAAGCTGCAGGAAGAACTGAAGGCAATCATGCGGATCCTGAAAGAGTTTGGAACCTGGGCAAAAGTGAGGCATTCCCAGTGAACCCAAATGGGGGTGGGGCAGAACTGGAGGGGCTCCCGTTTAAAACACACAGAACAGATTCTGATTACTGGGGATTCATATAGCCAGAGACTGGACACAGATCCACAAGTGGAACCTGACCAGCCTGGTGGAGGAAGTTAAAAAGGACCTACAGAGGTGAGGCTCAATCCCACTCTCCCTGACGGGAAAAATGCAGATGATCAAGATGAACGTGCTGCCGAGGTTCCTCTTCCTGTTTAGATCCATCCCGATCTTCATCCCCAAGGTCTTCAAAAACATAGACAGTTTCATCATGGCGTTTGTGTGGAGGGGTAAGAACCCGAGAGTTCCCAAACCGACACTGCAAAGGAGGACAATCAAAGGTGGCTTGGCATTGCCAAACCTGCAGTACTACCACTGGGCAGCAATGGTGGAAAGAGTGAGGGGATGAGTGCACAAACCCAACTCAGAGTGGGATAGATGGAGGAGGTCTCCTGCAAGAGAACGATCTTCCGAGCCTTGGCTACAGCAGCACTCCCACCCCCCTCGGCAAAATACATATCAAGCCCAGTGGTAGCGGCCACACTGAAAACGTGGGCCCAAATAAGGCAGCACTTCGGGCTACCTAGGATGTACCCTATGGCTCCCATCTGCGGCAATCACAAATTCCCCCCCAGCCATGCTAGACGCCACCTTCGGGATATGGAGATGGGACGGGGGGGACACTGACAGTTAGGGACTTTTACGTAGGGCACAGACTAGCGACACTGGACGAACTGACGGAGGGAACTGCCGACAGGGTAGGAAATGAGACACCTGCAAATAAAGCACTTCCTCCACAAAGAGACAGTAGGGTACCCCGGGGCCCAGAGACTACACTATTAGAGGACCTGATAAACACAGACAGTAAAGAAGAGGGACTATGTGGGAAAATGTATGGACAGCTACTGTACAGAGCCCAACCACCACTGGACGAGACCAGACGGAAATGGGAGGACGAACTGGGGTCAGAAGTGGGGTGGGGACTCTGGAGCGAAGCACTGAGCAGGGCCAACTCCACATCCTTCTGCGCAAGGCTCAGCCTCATGCAGTTCAAAGTGGTGCACAGAGCGCACCTGACCAGAACCCGAATGGGCAGGTTCTTCCCGGAGGCGGAAGACAAATGTGAACGGTGCCAGAGGGGCCCGGCCAACCACACCCACATGTTCTGGGCTTGCCCCAAACTTGCTGGGTTCTGGACAGCCTTCTCCAAGATAATATCTAAGGTTGTGGGGGTGACGGTAGAGACGTGCCCAAATGTGGCAATTTTCGAGGTATCAGAGCAGCCAGAGCTACACACGGGGAAGGGGGCCAACGCCCTAGCTTTCGTTTCCCTAATCGTACGCCGGAGAACCCTGCTCGGCTGGCGATCGGCAGCACCACCCAAAGCTGCAGACTGGCTCGCTGACCTCTCGGAATCTCTCCACCTGGAGAAGATTAAGCATGCCACCTGAGGGTCGGAGGATGGCTTCCTAAGTGCATAGGGGCAGTTGGTCAACCTGTTCTAGAACCTGTTCGAGGCCAGCAACAATGAATAAGATGGGGAAACTTTAAAGTTTGAAAGAAAAGGGAGAGGAAAAAGAAAAAATAAAGACAGGGGGGAAACATAGGAACGTGCAGCCTGAGGGGAGGGACGAGGAGAAAAGGCTGGATGGACACAAAAGGGACAACGTGGGAGGGAGGGGGCACCCCCCCCCCCCCCCCCCCCCCCCCCCCGGCACCCCCCCACCCACCCCAATCACAAGGGAAACAGCCGAAGTTGACAGGGGAAGAAAAAAAAGGGAGGGTGGAAGGGAAGAGGAAGGTGGGAGGGAAACATGCCCCCAGAAAAATCCGACCGGGGGGACACAAGGGGGGAGGGGGGCAGTGAGGGGCGGGCTGGGGGGGGGGGGGGGGGGGCAGGAGGGACCACACGCCGAGCCAGAGGGCCGCAGAATGTAAATAGGGAAAATTAAGGGAAGGACAAGACAAACCTTTCTGTATAATACAGTAAATAAACACGGCCAACAATGTACATAGCTGTTTATAAATTTTGAAAATGGCAATAAGATTTTTTTTAAAAACAATGGTAATGTTGTTCAATATCAATGGGATGTGGTGTAGCCACTGAGTTGGCCACTTCCCGAGTTAAAATGGAGAACCGCAAAGGCTGAAGGGAAATTCAGCCAACACAGGCAAAGACTAGCAAATACAGAAATCATGTATATTGGAACCTGCAAAACAACCAGACAGCACCGAAACCAGCAGCCATCTGCATAGTAATGTAGCAGCCATCTACACAGTAATGTGCGATTCCCAGGCACAGTGGCAACAGTTAAGGTAAACAAAGCCAAGTCAGACTCCTCGGCGCCAGCAGGAGCCAAGACAAAGGAAGGCCAACGGACACTTAGGACAGCCCAGCGATCAGGGAACCGCTCCAGCATTGGAGAAATCGATCCAAGTGATCGGAAAGTAGTCCAATCACTTGGAACCAGGTACGGGGTCCGCCCCAAAGGGCGGGAAGCCCCTGAGGACTATAAAGTAAAGCCCCCAAGTTCAAATCGTCCTTCTTTGGCAGGGTCACTCAGCAACTTGAACCAACCCTTGACAGTGACCTGTCCTGTTGCCTCCAAGCATGTAAGTCTCAAGTCAACGTTCGCTACGAGATAGGCGCTCCTAGCTACCAGTCCATACCAGCTTTTGAATCCCGCAGACTCAGGACCTGAACGAAAGGCCATTTGTTCCCCTGACCTGGTGGGCCAGTCTGAAGCTAAGTATAGGCCTAGAAAGTAGAGTTTATGCATGAGTATCGATTTACTGTGTATAATAAATGTGTTTTGATTTGAATCTTACTAATTGGTGTGTTGAGTTATTGATCATTACTTGAACTTGAACTTGAACCTCGTGGCGGTATCATAAAGATACCTGGCGACTCGAGAGCAAAGGTTATAAAACAGAGCCAATTGAACCAACCAAAAGTTAGCAACAGTGGTTAAATTCCCTCTTATTGGAGGTGCCATTGTCTGACACTTGTTTTGTGCTACTGTTGCTTGTCACTTATCAGCCGAGGCCCGAATATTGCTTTATGATGAAGGTTTCTATAGGGCAAATAAGAAAACTACTTTGCGTGACAGTCAGTAAGAAGAGGATACAGATTTAAGATGATGGGTAACTTGAAGAAACATTTTGTACACAGCAAGTTATTGCAATCTGGAATGCATGTTTCAGCCCCACAACCCAAAGATGTGCAAGGTGGGTGGATTGGCCACATTAAATTGCCCCTTAATTGGGGAATAAAAAAGAATTGGGTACTCTATTACATTGCTACGGCTAACAGAAACACATGATGGATATTAATTGTCTTAATTGCCAGGTACAAATAGGAGATAGCTGGGACACTGGGTGGAGTGGAAGGCGAGCTGTGAGACTGAACAAGGCAATTAACTCTGAATGAAGAAACACTCTTAGTCTCTGCTTTGGCTTCACCAACAGGCTTTTCAATCCTATTACTAAGGAAAAGGTTTGTGATGGAATAATGTAAAGATTTCTGCAAGTAATGGATTTGTTTGGTGGAACAACCTTTCCCATTCCAGGCTAGAAATTCTAAACACACTGGGTCGGGATTCTCTCAGACCAGGCTGGGCCGGAGAATCGGCGGACCGGGTGCGAATTGCCTGACACCGCCCCGACGCTGGTCCGCCAATTTTCCGGAGAGTGGAAATTCGGCGCCATTGGCACCGTCGCTGTTGGCGCAGCGCCGGTTGGGGGGCGCTCTACGCGGCTCCCCTCATGATTCTCCACCCAGGATGGGCCGATTGACCGTAAACAAAATCCAAGTCCCGCCGGCGCCGTCCATGTATGGTCTTACCTGCCGGGACCTCAGCGTACATCCATCCGGGGGCAGCGAGGTTGGGGGGGAGGGGTGTCTGACCCCGGGGGGGGGTCCGGCCCGCGATCGGGGCCTACCGATTGGTGGGCCGGCCTCTCGGGCCGGGGGCCTCTTTTGCTCCGCGCCGGCCCCTGTAGCCTTACGCCATGTTGCGTCAGGGCCACTGCGCGTGCGCAGACCCACGACACCCATCTGACGCCGGTATCGGCAGCTGGAACGGCGTGGGTCGCTCCAGTGCCGTGCTGGCCCCCTGTAGGGGGTCAGAATCGCTGCTCCTGGGGGCATGTTGATGCCATCGTGAAACGCGACGCCATTTACGACGGCGTCAACACTTAGCCTCAGGATCAGAGAATCCCGCCCTAGATTCTTCAGGCCATATTGACACAAATTTTGTTTTTCATTTTAAACTCCAATGTACCCTTCATAAATCTCTGCCCCTGCATTTTTTCCTCTTTTAAGATGTTCCATGGACATACAGATGTAACCAAGCTTTTTGGATTGCCAGTCCTAATATCTCCTAATGTGGCTCAGTGCCAAATATTGTCTGCCAACACACCTATAAAGTGCCTTGGACTATTTTGCTATGTTAAAGGAGCTGTATAAATGAAAGTTGTCATCGTTACCATTTCCAAGGAGATCTAACCACTCCTTTAGTCACCCGCCCCGAAACCTGAGAAATTATCCAATCCAATTTTGCGTAGGGCATTTTTCAGCTGTTCTGGGGATGTCAGTTTCTAAAACTGTGTTCACGGCCCTATTTAAATCCATGGAATGGGTGCAATTTCAACCTCAATATTTTTCTTATATCATTGCAGTGACAGATTGCATATTTCTCAGGAAAGTGGAGAATGTTTCAATATTGCTCTTGTTTTCAATGGTAAAATAGAACAGCATAGGAAGAAAGTAGCGGCTTCTATAGAATGCCCTTATTTCTGATCTTACAGATGAATGTGACAGGAGCTATATTGTGCCTGAAGGTTAAAGGAAATAAAACACAAGTAAAACCTGCATTAACATTCACAACATCAATGCTACGTGTTACTGACAATGGGGAAATGAAGCAACTAGCATTGTCAGCTGTGACATGAAGTATTGTAAAATGCCCAAGGATCATTCAGTCAAAAGTTTCAGCTCATCACAAACAGAAGCAGAGTTAATTTCATTAAAAGTCAAGGGGCTGGGTTCTCCCAAAATGGAACTACGTCTCCATGCCGGTGTAAAAACGCTGGTGTTTTACTCCAGAGTTTCTGGAGAATAGATCAGCTAATTTAATGCCCTGCAGAGGGCTAACAGGGACCCAGAGTAATTCACAGCGCTTTACCTGCAGATACGGGTCCCTGCACTTCCGGTTCAGAGTCCGCGCATGCGCATGGCGGTGGCCTCCAGCGACCGCGCTGAGTTCCATGGCGGACCCGGACCGCGGAGCCACACACAAAAATTAGAGCCCCCTCCCCCGATCGGCCGAGCGCCCGAACACCTAACCGCGTGGATCTAACCTGCGGCCACCAATAAGGCCTCCTGCCCCCGGATCCGATACCCCCGACTGAGTCCGCAGCCACCACGCCAGTGTCCCGACCGACAATAGGTGATTAGTTCCACGCCGTCGGGAACTCGGCAGGTCAGGAGCGGAGGATCACTGGGCTGGCCTCTGTCAATGGGCCCCCAGCCGCGCGACGTACTCCACGATCACGCCGATTCTCGGGTCCCGGAGAATCACCGGACCGGCGCCAGGCCCGATTTTGGTGTGAAAGTGGATTCTCCGCCCCCGCGCTGAACGCGATTTCAGTGCGGGTCTGCAAAGAATCCAGCCCAAGGTGTTGTGATCCTGGACTACACTGCCTGAAAGTGTGGCAGACACAGATTCAATCCAACTTTCAACGGGAATTACCATAGAATCTCTACAGTGCAGAAGGAGGTCAATCGGCCCTTCGAATCTGCTCTGACCCTTGGAAAGAGCACCCTACCTAGGCCCAGTCCCCGCCCTATCCCCTTAACCCATTCTTCTGTGCTGTAAGATTCTATGAAAAGAAATGCAAGGATTCTCCTTAAATTCAGTTGAAATTTTCTTTCAGTTTCCGAACTAGATTTATTATTTTGTAATCAGAATAGTGCAAAATGCAACAATCACAAAAATAAATTTCACCTCTGTGAAATTGACACTTCCAGAACCTTTGGGGTTAATATTGACATTGTGTAATAGTGTAAAATGGGTGATAATGAGATCAGCCACCCATTTTAAATTTCTTCCCCCTTGGAGACAATTAACTTCAGTGATGTAACGTGGGTGTCAATCTCCCGAAAGCCTGTTTTCCACAATTGTACAATTTCAACATTATTCACCTTTGAGCAATGACGTGCAATGAGATTTTATATAATTCAGTGCTCTTCAAACTGGAGTCTGTTCTTGGGTCCTGAGGGATAGTTTCAAAGGAACGATAATTAGTTACCTAATCCATCAACCCAACCACTAGTCACAGGTAGCATAGTGGTTAGCACAATTGTTTCACAGCTCCAGGGTCCCAGGTTCGATTCCCGGCTTGGGTCACTGTCTGTGGGGTGTCTGCATGTTCTCTCCATGTGTGCGTGCGTTTCCTCCGGGTGCTCCGGTTTCCTCCCACAGTCCAAAGATGTGCAGGTTAGGTGGATTGGCCATGATAAATTGCCCTTTGTGTCCAAAAAGGTTAAGTGGGGTTACTGGGTTACGGGGATAGGGTGGAGGTGTGGGCTTGGGTAGGGTGCTCTTTCCAATGGCTAGTGCAGACTCCATGGGCCGAATGGCCTCCTTCTGCACTGTAAATTCTATGATTCTATGATTGAGAATCAGCCGTGGTCAATTGCATTTCTGATCAGTAAATGAGTAATTCACTGGTCATCTTCTTTTGGCTTTGTCCATTTTACTTGATATTATGGGAGTTTTTAATAACTTTTGAGGAGTCTTAGAAGTAGTCCTTAATCGATCTTTGTTGTATCAACATTGGGAGCACCCACATGGTATTTCGTCCAAATCAGTTCTAATTTATTGACAAGTTACATGTGTTTTTTTACCTTTACAGTCTGCTCTAAACACACAAGATTCAATCATTTCCATAATTAAATTATTGGGTTATCAATATCTACAGGAAGGGAGATGGCAGAGTGTGTTTCCAACGGAGACTACCTTCTTACTTTATCTCAAATTATTCAGTATACAACTACCATATATGGGAACTGACCCGATCTTTTTTTTGTTGTTTTGTAAAATAAATTTAGAGTACCCAATTCTTTTTTTTCCAATTAAGAGGCAATTAACAGGGTACAAACATTTTGGCCTCTGTGTTTACAAAGTTCTTATAATTACTGGGGGAGATTCCATTTATATTCCAAGTAGACAAGTTCTCTTTCTTTCTGCTTCTTTTTAAAGTGTAATGTGGAAATTTGCAAATGTGACATTCGGGCAGACATTTTCAAATTCAGCATCGCAGCCCTCAGATGAGCCGCTGCCGGGTGTCCGGAGGGTGATGGAGCGGCTTTCCCGATTGCAGGCAGAAGTGCCAACAGCCACAACTGTCTTTCAAGAAAGCCGGCCGTACGATGCGGGATTCATGAGACGGATGCTGGGGCGTATACCGGACCTGGAGGCAGGAAACTTGATTTTAGGAGGGGACTTTAATACGGTGCTGGACCCGGGGCTAGATAGATCCAGCTCAAGGACCGGAAGAAGGCCGGCAGCGGCCAAGGTACTTAAGGGGTTTATGGACCAAATGGGGGGAGTGGATCCATGGCGATTTTTTAGACCTAGGGCTAGGGAGTTTTCCTTCTTCTCCCATGTCCATAAAGTGTACTCCCGGATAGATTTTTTTGTTTTGGGAAGGTCGTTGATCTCTAGGGTGGAAGAAGCGGAGTACTCAGCCATAGCGGTTTCGGATCATGCCCCACATTGGGTGGACCTGGAATTAGGAGAGGACAGGGAGCAGAGAACACTCTGGCGATTAGATGTGGGACTGATGGCGGATGAGGGAGTGTGTGCAAGAGTGCGGGGGTGTATTGAGAGATACCTGGAGGTCAATGACGACGGCGAGGTCCCTGTGGGAGTGGTCTGGGAAGCATTAAAAGCGGTGGTCAGAGGAGAGCTGATCTCTATTGGGGCCCACAAAAGGAAAACAGAGGCCAAGGCAAGGGAAAGATTACTGGGGGAGATTTTAAGGGTGGACAGGGAATTTGCAGAGACCCCGGAGGAGGAATTGTACAGGGAGAGGAGACGACTCCAGACGGAGTTTGACCTTCTGACCCCCAGAAAGGCGGAGGTACTGTGGAGGAAGGCACAGGGGAGGAGGTATGAATATGGGGAAAAGGCTAGTCGCCTGTTGGCGCATCAATTGCGAAAGAGGGCAGCAGCGAGGGAGATAGGAGGAATTAGAGACGAAAGGGGAGACACGGTGCGAAGGGCAGGAAAGATAAATGAGGTGTTCAAGACCTATGAGGAACTGAAAAGGTCTCAACCCCCAGAGGGAGAGGAGGGGATGCGGCAGTTCCTGGACCAATTGAGGTTCCTGAAAGTGGAGGAGCAGGAGGTGGCAGGCCTGGGGGCGCCGATTGAGGTGGACGAGGTTATTAAGGGACTGAGAAGCATGCAAGCAGGGAAGGCCCCGGGGCCAGACGGGTTCCCGGTGGAATATTACAGAAAATATGTGGACTTGTTGGCCCCGTTGATGGCGAGGACGTTCAATGAGGCCAGGGAAGGGGGGACTCTACCCCCGACGATGTTGGAGGCGACGATATCGCTAATTTTGAAGAGGGACAAAGATCCGTTGCAGTGCGGGTCCTATAGACCTATTTCACTATTGAACGTGGACGCCAAATTGCTGGCAAAGGTACTGGCATCGAGGATAGAGGACTGTGTCCCGGGGGTGGTGCACGAAGACCAGACAGGGTTCGTAAAAGGGAGACAACTGAATGTTAACGTGCGACGACTATTAGGAGTGATAATGATGCCCCCAGTGGAGGGGGAGGCAGAGATAGTGGCGGCAATGGACGCAGAGAAGGCATTTGATAGGGTGGAGTGGGAGTATTTATGGGAAGTGTTAAGGAGGTTTGGGTTTGGGAATGGGTTTATTAGCTGGGTTAGACTTCTTTATGGGGCTCCAACGGCAAGCGCAGTTACAGGTCGACATAGATCGGAGTATTTCCGATTATATAGGGGAACAAGACAGGGATGCCCGCTGTCTCCATTGTTGTTCGCGTTAGCAATTGAACCTCTGGCCATGGCGTTGAGAGACTCCAGGAAATGGAGAGGGGTGATTAGAGGGGGAGAAGAGCACCGAGTCTCGTTATACGCAGATTACCTATTGTTATACGTGTCGGACCCAGCGGGGGGGATGATAGAGGTTATGCGAATTTTGAGGGGGTTCGGGGAATTCTCGGGGTATAGGCTAAACATGGGGAAGAGTGAATTATTTGTGATACATCCAGGGGACCAGAGTAGAGAGATAGAAGGCTTACCGCTAAGGAAAGTGGAAAGAAACTTCCGATACCTGGGGATTCAGATCGCTAGGAGCTGGGGAACCTTGCACAGACTTAATCTGACACGGCTGGTAGAACAAATGGAGGAGGACTTCAAGAGGTGGGACATGCAGCCTCTATCGCTGGCGGGCAGGGTGCAAGCAATTAAGATGATGGTCCTCCCGAGGTTCTTATTTGTATTTCAATGTCTCCCTATACTAATCACCAAGACCTTTTTTAATAAAATAGATAGGAGCATCACGAGCTTCGTGTGGGCAGGGAAAGTTCCGAGAGTAAGGAGGGGGTTCCTTCAGCGTAGTAGGGACAGAGGAGGACTGGCACTACCGAACTTGGGTGATTACTATTGGGCCGCCAATGTGGCAATGATACGTAGATGGATGATGGAGGGTGAGGGAGCGGCGTGGAAAAGGCTGGAGAGAAAGTCCTGTAAAGGGACGAGTTTAGAGGCGCTGGTGACGGCGCCGCTACCGTTCTCACCTAAAACGTTTACCACGAACCCGGTGGTGGCGGCAACACTGAATATCTGGGGACAGTGGAGGCGACAGAGAGGGGTGCGGGGAGCCCTGGTGGGGTCCCCTATCAGGAACAACCATAGGTTCGCCCCAGGAAGAATGGATGGAGGATTTCAGAGCTGGTACCAGTTGGGAATTAGGAAGGTGGGAGATTTATTTATAGATGGGACTTTTGCGAGCTTGGGAGCATTGGAGGAAAAGTATAAGTTGCCCCGGGGAAATTTTTTGCGATATATGCAGGTGAGGGCGTTTACTAGACAACAGGTGAGGGAACTTCCGTTGCTCCCGACACAGGGGATACAGGACAGGGTGCTTTCAGGGATGTGGGTCGGAGAGGGCAAGGTGTCAGAGATTTATAGAGAGATGAGGGAAGAGGGGGAGGAGTCGGTGGGCGAACTAAAAAGAAAGTGGGAAGAAGAATTAGGGGAGGAGATAGAGGAGGGTATGTGGGCTGATGCCCTAAGCAGGGTAAATTCCTCTTCCTCATGCGCCAGGCTTAGCCTGATTCAATTTAAGGTGCTACATAGAGCACACAAAACGGGGGCAAGATTGAGCAGGTTCTTTGGAGTGGAGGACAAATGTGGGAGGTGTGGCGGGAGCCCGGCAAACCACGCACATATGTTTTGGGCATGCCCGGCACTGTAAGGGTATTGGAAGGGAGCGACGGGAGTGATCTCGAAGGTGGTGAAGGCCCGGGTCAAACCAGGCTGGGGGTTAGCTCTATTTGGAGTTGCGGAAGAACCGGGAGTGCAGGAGGCGAAAGAGGCCGATGTCTTGGCCTTTGCGTCCCTAGTAGCCCGGCGCAGGATCCTACTCATGTGGAAGGAGGCGAAAACCCCTGGACTGGAGGCCTGGGTAAACGATATGGCGGGGTTCATTAAACTGGAGCAGATGAAGTTTGCCCTGAGAGGATCGGCTCAAGGGTTCACCAAGCGGTGGCAGCCATTTCTCGACTACCTAGGGGAACGTTAGAGGGAAGACGGATGACCAGCAGCAGCAACCCAGGGGGAGGGGGGGGGGCGGAGGGTAAATTCCTCCGGGGGGGCTTTAGTTTAGTTTTGGTCAATAGATAATGGGGTTTTGTTACTTGTGTATCGTTAAAAATCTCTGTTTTGTTATCGTTTCGTTTGCTTTGTAAGAGGGAAAAATTGTTGTTTGGAAAAAATTTTCAATAAAATATATTTAAAAAAAAAAAAAGAAAGCCGGCCGTCCCACGCTGCCTGCCCCCTCAGCCGGATGTAGCAGTGCGCATACCTGGAGCCCAGCGCACTGTCCCAGGAACAGATTATTTTTTTAAATCGATGGAGTCTTCCTGCCAGAAGCGACGGCAGAGAGCAGGTCACGCACCGCTGACATCACGTGCTCTGGGTGCAGAATCACTGAAGAGTGATTCATCCATTTTGTAGCTGCCAGCAGCCAAGCAACAAGACTGAATAATTTAAAATGGATTGCTTCATTATAAGGAAGAGTACTGGCCTCCCGTACCAGCCTCCCCGAACAGGCGCTGGAATGTGGCGACTAGGGGCTTTTCACAATAACTTAATTGAAGCCTACTTGTGACAATAAGTGATTATTATTATTATTATTAAGAGAGGGCCAGAGAACAAACAGGCCAGGATCTCACAACAAAATCTGTTGGAGAGAGCTGCTCAGCAGAGTCCACGGCAGGTCAGCGCAGTGCTTGTGTGAGCTCCAGGGCCTCTGGTGAACACCCAACAAAGAAAAAACTGAAATTGGGAACAAAGAAATACAAAGGTGATTTCTTGAGGTATGGCTTTATTAATTGTGCCAATGCAAATCCGAATGCCAAGCTCATGTGTGTTATATGCAGGGAAGCACTGGTAAATGAAAGTTTAAAACCCTCAAAACTTCAAAGGCATTGCAAGTTTGAGTACAAACCTCTTGATTTTTTTCTTCGAAGGATGCAGTGAGAACTTAAAATTGTCAGCTGAAGTCCACAGCAGAAATGTAGCATTGAATGACAAAGCAAGTGAGATCGTTAGGACCAAGCAGGCTCACCTGTCGCATTAAACATACGACATAATGATGGGCCACGAAAGCCGGCTGGCGTGGGTCACGAAGGTCGGCCGGCGTGGGTCACGAAGGTCGGCCGGCGTGGGTCACGAAGGTCGGCCGGCGTGGGTCACGAAGGTCAGCCGGCGTGGGTCACGAAGGTCGGCTGCCGTGGGTCACAAAGGTCGGCCGGCGTGGGTTGCGAAGCTTAGCCAGTTGGTAAAAGTGGATCTCGGGAAAGAAAATTTGAAAAACACTGCACCAGGGCACAAATGATCTGAGCACAATGGGTAATGGGAAAGTTTGTTCATCTGCCACAGATATTAATGCTTCCTGTACTTACTGCAGCTCTACACAACGTGTTATGTTTTGGAAATCTTAGTTTAAACAAAACCTAAAGATCTGTGTCTCTGAATGTGTTTCTAGCAAACTGTTGAGTATCTTCTTCAACTGAAATGTTCCCTTAAAGAAATTGTTCACTTGTTTCCAGCTTCTTTTCACAAATCATTTAGAAAAACAAATAAAAATCTGGTTTTGGTGTGAATGTGATTTGACTTTTTTGCTGAAAATAATAGGTACAACTTCAATGAACAATCATTTCTCCTGAATTTTCACATTAACAAAATGTGTTGAGGTATTGTATATTGCTTCTGTCTTTCACACTTTATTACTCTCTTCTTGCAGCCTTTCTTTGGCTTTCTGTAAACTAACTTCTATCTTGAAAGTTAAAAAAAGGCAAAAGGTTTAAATATGAAATTTTACCTCAACATAGATAACATTCGTCTGGCAGCTTATTTTCAAATTATTTGGAAAAGCAAAGAAACTCAAAAACCTATTGCTGCATGAGCTAAATTACACTTAATAAAAATGCACATAGTAAAGCATGCAAGAAAACATATGGGTGACAAGGTAGCTCAGTGGTTAGCACTGTTGCTTCACCGCTCCATGGTCCCAGGTTCAAATCCAGCCTCGGGTGATTGACTGTGTGGAGTCTGTGCACATTCTCCCCGTGTCTGCATGGGTTTCCAAAGATGTGCAGGTTAGGTGGATTGGCCATGCTAAATTGTCCATTGTGTCCAAAAAGGTGAGGTTACTAGGTTACAGGGACAGGGTGGAGGTGTGAGCTTAAGTAGGGTGCACTTTCCAACAGCTGGTGCAGATTCGATGGGCCGAATGGCCTCCTGCACTGTAAGTGCCGGCTCAGTGGTCGACAGACCAGCTGATGAGCTTCCAAAACGACAAGTTCACCCAGCAACGCAAGGAGAGTCTGGAGGACCTGACTCGGGCAGTGGATTCGATCAAGGCGGTGGTTGACCACGTGGAGACGAAGCTGGCAGCCCAGGGTCTGGCGATCCAGAAGATAGAGGAGGTGGTGGGGGAACACGAGGAGCAGTTTGCCTCGATGGCAGCTGCGATGGGGCTGATGCTCGATCAGCAGAGGCGGCTTCAGGAGAAGGTCTAGAACTTAGAAAACCGGTCACACAGGCAGAATACAAGGTTCGTGGGCCTGCCGGAGGGAAGTGAAGGAGCTGATGCTGGCACGTATGTGGGGAGGATGCTGAGAAGCTGCTCGGAGAGGATGCGTTTTGATGGCCGCTGGAGGTGGATCGAGCGCACAGGGTGCTATTGAGGAAGCTTCAGGGGAGAGAGCCGCCGAGGGCGATGGTGGTGCAGCTGCACCGGTTCCAGACAAGGTGCAAATTATGTGGTGGGTCAGGCAGACGAGGCGCCGACCCTGGGAAGGCAGTGAAATTAGAGTGTACCAGGATCTGGGTGCAGAGTTGGCCAGGAGAAGAGCGAGCTTCAACAAGTTCAAGGCAGCCCTCTACAAGAAGGGGGTGAACTTTCATCTACTGTACCCGGCACGTCTGTGGGTGACCTATGAAGTCCGGGAATTGTACTTTGTATCGGCGAAGGAGGCAGTAGAATTTATCAGAGACAATGGACTGGCAGGAGAAGGTGGACTTTGAACTTTGGTAGAGGAGCTGTTATGATGTTGCTGTTAACTTATGTTTGGGGCCATTTGTTTCTTTTTAGGCTTTAGGTTTGCTTTTTGTCCTTTGTTCAGGGATGGGGGGGTTGGTCTCTTTGTTTGGGTTTGGGGAGGGGGTGTTTTTGGTTTGTTTGCACTAAAGTTTGAGCGGGGGGAGGGGAATCAGTGTGGGGGGGGGGGTAGGATGCTAGGTGCCATAGGCGGGGCCGCCTGGCTAACTGGGCGGGCTAGTTCACGGAAGTGCAATGGGGGGGTGAGTGGATGGTCTGTGGGGGGTTTGGGGGCAGCGGTTGTTGCTGGGGGCTCTTGGAGGGGGAAGTACTGCTGACAGGGGAAGGGTATTGAAACTGTAAGGGGAGGAGGATTGATGACGGTGGGTGCCCGAGGGCGGGCCTGGGGAGGTGCGGGACACAGGCCGGAGGCTGGCCCAAGAGGGGCTATGGTTGATCGGCAGGGTTTTGGGGGGGGGGGGGGGGGTGGAGGATGCCCCCCGATCAGGCTAGTCACGTGGAACATGCAAGGATTGAATGGGCCAGTCAAGAGGGCCCGTGTGTGTTCGCACACTTAAAACGATGAAAGGCGGATGTGGCCATGCTACAGGAGACGCACCTGAAGGTGGGGGACCGGCTTAGGCTGAGGAAGGGATGGGCTGGGCAAGTGTTTCATTCAGCGGGGGGGGGGGCAGCACCCGCAATGGAGGCTGGATGTGAGACTGTTAGCGGAGGAAGAGGTGTGTGAGCGGGTGATAGATAGAATAGATAGAACATTACAGCGCAGTACAGGCCCTTCGGCCCTCGATGTTGCGCAGACCTGTGAAACCACTCTAAAGCCCATCTACACTATTCCCTTATCGTCCATATGTCTATCCAATGACCATTTGAATGCCCTTAGTGTTGGCGAGTCCACTACTGTTGCAGGCAGGGCATTCCACGCCCTTACTACTCTCTGAGTAAAGAACCTACCTCTGACATCTGTCCTATATCTATCTCCCCTCAATTTAAAGCTATGTCCTCTCGTGCTAGACATCAGCATCCGAGGAAAAAGGCTCTCACTGTCCACCCTATCCAATCCTCTGATCATCTTGTATGCCTCAATTCAGTCACCTCTTAACCTTCTTCTCTCTAACGAAAACAGCCTCAAGTCCTTCAGCCTTTCCTCATAAGATCTTCCCTCCATACCAGGCAACATTCTGGTAAATCCGAGGAAGGCTATCCACGGGGTATGTTGAGATTAATGACACGGGGGAGGTTTTGGAGGTACGGTTCAGGAGGCATTGAAAGCAGTGGTCAGGGGGGAGTTTATTTCGATTCAGGCACACAGGGAAAAGGCGGATCAGGTGGAGATGGAAAGGCTAGTGGAGTAAATCCTGCAGGTGGACAGGAGATAAGCAGAGTCCCCGGAGGAAGGGCTGTTAAGGAACGCCAGAGGCTGCAAATGGAATTTGGGTTGATAACCACGGATAAGACGGTAGGGCAGTTGAGGGGTGAGACGGGAGGTATATGAGTATGGGGAGAAAGTGAGCAGGATGTTAGCCCACCAGTTGAGGAAGCAGGAGGCGGCGAGAGAGATTGGGAAAGTGAAGGACACAGAAAGGAACACGGTCTTAGACCCTGTGGGGGTGAATGGAGTATTTAGGGAGTTTTATAGCAAATTGTACAAGTCGGGACCCCCAGCCAGGGAGAAGGGGATGAAGAGGTTTCAGGAGGGTTGGGGTTCCCAAAGGTGGATGAGGAGCTGGTGGAGGGATTGGGGGCCCCCAATTGGACTTGTAGAAGTGGTAGAGCGGTTGGAGGCAACGTAATCGGGTCAGGCCCCGGAACTAGACGGTAACCCGGTGGAATTTTATAAGACGTTTTCGGGGGTGTTGGGGCCGCTGTTGCTAAGGGCCTTCAATGAAGCAAAGGAGTTGGGAGTGCTCCCCCCGACATTGTCACAGGCGTCGATCTCCCTCATTTTAAAACGGGATAATGATCCGGAAAATTGTCGGTCGTATGGGCCGATCTCCCTGTTAAATGTGGATGCCAAATTATTGGCGAAGATCCTGGCCACAAGGATCGAGGACTGCGTCACAGGGGTAATATGGGAGGACCAGACGGGGTTCGTGAAGGGGTGGCACTTGGCGACCAACGTTAGGAGGTTGCTTAATGTAATCATGATGGCTCCAGAAGAGCGCGAGGTTGAGGTGGTGGTGGTGGCCATGGACGCAGAGAAGACCTTTGATCGGGTGGAGTGGGAATACCTATGGGATGTCCTGAGGCAGTTGGGTTTGGGCAGAGATTTGTGGATTGGGTCCGGTTGCTATACCAGGCACCAGAGGCGAGCATGTGGACGAATCTGGTGAGATCGGACTGCTTCAGGTTGTACTGGGGCGCGAGACAGGGATGTCCAATTTCCCCACTGTTGTTTGCATTGGCTTTGGAGCCATTGGCATTGAGAGTGTTGACAGTCTGGCAGTTGATAGTACGGGGGGGGGGGGGGGGGGGTGGGAACACAGGATCTTGTTCTATATGAACGATCTGCTTCTGTACATATCGGACCAGCTGGGGGGAATTGGAGGGATTATGGGGATATTATTCGGCCAGTTTTCAGGATACAAATTGAATATGGGTAAGGGTGATGGCTTTGCGATCCAGGTGAGGGGGCAGGAGAAGAGGTTGGGTGAAAAAGGTGCTGCTGGAGCGGGGTGGGGGTGGGGGGCGGTGGAGGGTGGCTGGCCCTCCTGAATTTTATTAACTACTGCTTGGCGGCGAACATTGCGGTGGTCAGGAACTGGGTATTGGGGGAGGGTCGGTATGGGAACGGGTGGAGGTGGCATCTTGTAAGGACACGAGTTGGTGGGCATTGTTAACGGCACTTCTGCCGTTCTCACCGGCTCGGTACTCCACAAGCCCGGTAGCAGTGGCAGCCCTGAGGGTGTGGAGACAGTGGAGGCAGCACTTTGGAGGGATCCCAGTGGAGGGATCTCTTTATTGATGAGGGTTACCCGAGCTTGGAGGAGCTGGAGGAGGGGTTTCAGCTGCTAGGTGGGAATGGGTTCCGGATTTTGTGCGGAGGCAGGTTGTGGTAAACCACTGTTAGTATATTATATGTATTGTGGTAAACTGTTACTGTACTACATGTATTGTGGTAAACCACTGCCTGATGGCTCCGCCTCCCCTCGGGCTCGATATAAAGGTGGCTGACCTCCGTCCCTGCCTTATTTCGGGATCAGAGGCCAGGAGGCTTTCTGTTTAGCTTATTAAAGCCTCAGTTTCGTTCACTACTCGTCTTGTGTTCATTGATGGCACATCAATTTAATAAGCTAAACTTTTAAGATGAATTCCTCACTCAAGTCTGATCGCCTGGAGTTGGATCCACAAGCAGCCGACGCCACTGCAACATTCGAGTATTGGCTAAGCTGCTTCGAAGCTTACCTCGGATCCTTCACCGAAGAGGTCACCGACCTCCAAAAGCAGCAGATACTCAACGCACGGGTGAGCCCGCATGTTTTCCTTCTTATCAGAGATGCCCCCTCGTATACGGAGGCGATAATGCTGCTGAAGGGACAGTACGTAAAGTCAGTAAACGAGGTATACGCCAGGCACCTTCTTGCCACGAGGCAACAACGCCCCGGAGAATCACAAGCCGAATTCCTGCGTGCCTTGCAGATACTCGGCCGGAACTGTGCTTGCCAGGCAGTATCGGCTGGCCAACACACGGAGCTGCTGATCTGGGACGTCTATGTCGCGGGCATTAAATCCAATTACATCCGCCAGCGCTTGCTAGAAGGGGGTACACTCGGCTTCCCAGAGACAGTGCACCTCTCAAATACGCTGGAAGTGGCTTTCCAGAATATGGAGGCCTACACCTACTACTCTCGTGGACCTCGTGGGCGCCACCATCATCCGACTCGAGTGTGGCCCAAGCCTGTGCCGCGCAGCAGCCCGCCAATGCAGGAAGCCCGAAATGCTACTTTTGCGGCCAGGCTAAGCATCCCAGACAACGCTGCCCTGCACAGAACGCAATTTGCAACGGGTGTGGGAGGAAGGGCCACTTCGCCACAATCTGCCAGGCCCGACCTGTCCCTAAAGTTCCTAGGCCCAGCAGCGCTGCCTGTTGCCTGTCGGGGCCGCCCCCAGCGGCCGCGCCACCCGCCATGTGCAACCCATGGGCACCGGCATCTTCGCTGCCACCCGCCATGTGCGACCCGTGCGGACCGCCATCTTCGCCACCATCTTTGATTCCACCCGCCACGCGCGACCCATGGGGGCCACCATCTTTGATGCCACCTGCGATGCCACCCGCCATCTTGGGACCACTCCGCAGCCTCCCGGGACCCCTGCTCACTCAATCATATGCTGGCCACCGCTACCTCCGACCGGCCCCCCCATCACCTTCTGAAGCTCGCCTCCATCACACACGACCAGTCTCGACCTCATCACCTCACGAAATCCACGATGACCGTCCAGATCAACGGGCACTAGACGGCCTGCCTCTTCGACTCCAGGAGCACAGACAGCTTTATCCACCCAGATACGGTAAGGTGCTGCTCCCTCCTAATTTTACCCACGACCCAGAAAATCGTCCTGGCTTCCGCATCACATTCCATAGAAATCTGGGTGTACTGTGTTGCGCCCCTTTTGGTACAAGGCGTAGAGTACACTAACTTTAAGCTCTACGTCCTCCCCCATCTCTACGCTGCCCTATTACTGGGGCTCGACTTACAGTGCCACCTCCAAAGCCTTACCTTAAAGTTCGGTGGACCCCTGACCCCCCTCACCGTCTGTAGCCTCGCGACCCTTAAGGTCACCCCACCCTCGCTCTTCGCTAACCTCACCCCGGACTGTAAGCCCATCGCCACTAGGAGCAGACAATACAGTGCCCGGGACAGGGCCTTTATCAGGTCGGAGGTCCAGCAACTCCTACGAGAGGGGATCATTGAGGCTAGTACCAGCCCCTGGTGAGCCTAAGTGGTGGTCGTCAAGACTGGGGAGAAGCACCGGATGGTCATGGACTACAGTCAGACCATCAACCGGTACACGCAGCTCGATGCGTACCCCCTCCCGCACATATCTGACATGATCAATCAGATTGCGCAGTTTTGAGTCTTCTCCTCAGTTGAATTGAAGTCCGTGTACCACCAGCTCCCTATCCGCCCGGAGGACCGCCAATACACTGCCTTCGAGGCAGATGGCCGCCTCTCCCACTTCCTCAGGGTTTCGTTCGGCGTCACCATTGGGGTCTCGGTCTTCCAGTGAGAAATGGACCGAATGGTTGACCAGTACGGGCTGCAGGCCACGTTCCCGTACCTAGATAATGTCACCATCTGCGACCATGACCAGCAGGACCATGACGCAAACCTCCGGCATTTCCTCCACACCGCCAAACTCCTTAACCCCACATACAATAAGGAGAAATGCGTTTTCCGCACAACCCGCCTAGCCATCCTTGGCTACGTTGTGGAAAACGAGGTCCTCGGGCCCAACCCTGACCGCATGCGCCCCCTCCTGGAATTTCCCCTCCCCCACCGCCCCAAGGCCCTGAAGAGATGCTTGGGGTTCTTCTCTTACTATGCTCAGTGGGTCCCCAACTATGCGGACAAGGCCCGTCCGCTTATTAAATCCACCATTTTTCCCCTGAAGGCTGAAGCCCGCCTGGCCTTCAACCGCATCAAGGCAGATATTGCCAAAGCCGCGATGCACGCTGTGGACGAGTTCATTCCGTTCCAGGTGGAGAGCGAGGCGTCGGACTTTCCCTGGCTGCTACCCTCAACCAGGCGGGCAGGCCCGTGGCTTTCTTCTCTTGTACCCCCCATGCCTCCGACGTTCGACACTCCTCCGTCGAAAAGGAAGCCCGAGCCATTGTAGAAGCTGTGCGACATTGGAGGCATTACCTGGCCAGCAGGCGATTCACTCTCCTCACTGACCAACGGTCGGTTGCCTTCATGTTTAACAATATACAATGGGGCAAAATCAAGAATGACAAGATCCTGAGGTGGAGGATCGAACTCTCCACCTACAATTATGATATCTTGTACCCACCTGGGAAGCTCAATGAGCCCCCAGATGCCGTATCCCGTGGTACATGTGCCAGCGCACAAGTAGACCGACTTTGGGCCCTCCACAATGACCTCTGTCACGCGGGGGTCACCCGTTTGTTTCATTTTGTGAAGGCTCGCAAACTGCCTTACTCCACCGAGGAGGTCAGGACCGTGACCAGGGATTGCCAGGTCTGCGCGGAGTGCAAACCACACTTCTATCAGCCTGACAGAGCACACCTGGTAAAGGCCTCCCGCCCGTTTGAGCGTCTCAGCATCGACTTCAAAGGGCCCCTCCCCTCCACTGATCGTAACGTGTACTTCCTCAACATTATTGACGAATATGCAAGATTCCCCTTTGCCATCCCATGCCCTGACATGACCTCTGCCACTGTCATCAAGGCCATGCACAGTCTCTTCACTTTGTTCGGTTTCCCCACCTACATCCATTGCGATCGGGGTTCCTCTTTCATGAGTGACGAGTTGCGTCAGTTCCTGCTCAGCAAGGGCATCGCCTCAAGCAGGACGACCAGCTACAACCCCCGGGGCAACGGACAGGTGGAGAGGGAGAACATGACAGTCTGGAAGGCCGTCCTTCTGGCCCTCCGGTCTAGAAGTCTCCCAGTCTCCTGCTGGCAGGAGGTCCTTCCCGTTGCGCTCCACTCTATCCGGTCGCTCCTGTGCACTGCCACCAATGGGACCCCCCACGAACGTATGTTTGCCTTCCCTATTAAGTCCACCTCTGGGGTCTCGCTCCCGTCCTGGCTGAAAGTTCCAGGGCCCGTCCTTCTCCGGAAGCATGCGAGGAGTCATAAATCGTATCCCCTCGTCGGGAAGGTCCTGCTCCTCCATGCCAACCCACAATATGCCTACGTGGCACATCATGACGGGCGGCAGGACACAGTTTCCCTCCGGGATTTGGCATCTGCAGGTTCCCCAGCGACCATCACCACCATTCCCGACCCTACACCCTCTCCCTCCACCACTACCCGGCTACCTCAAGATTTGGTACCCGCAGGCCCACCGCCGTGTGGGACCATGTACATTTCACGCCGGCAGGACTGGCCATAAATGGACGGCCTTTCTGCCCATCGGGGCCCGGAGTATTGCCGGGGGGGGCCACTGCCAACAGCCCCCGACCAGCACGGTGTGATCCCCGCCCCGCCTGAAAACCGGCGCCGGAGAATATGGCAGCTGGCGACGGAGCGGCGGGGCGGGATTCATGCCGCCCCCCACTGATTCTCCGACCCGGCGGTAGGTCGGAGAATCCCGCCCCATGTTTGCGTGGGTTTCGCCCCCATAACCGAAAGATGTGCAGGCTAGGTGGATTGGCCACGCTAAATTGCCCCTTAATTGGAAAAAATGATTTGGGTACTCTAAATTTATTTTTAAAGAAAGAAGTCTTAAAAGTGAGGGTGGTTCCGAGTCCAGAGGTGGCGATCTTCAGTGCGTCAGAAGACCCGAGGGCCCAAGGAGTGAGAGAGGCCGACCTCCTGGCCTTTGCCTTCCTGGTGGCCCAGAGACGGACCTTACTAGGGTGGAGGGACTCAGAGCCCCCAAAGGCGGGGGTATAAGTTAGCGACATGGCGGGATTTCTCAGACTCGGAAAAAATGTATTTTGCCTTGAGGGGTTCGTTGCAGGGGTTTGCTTGGAGGTGGCAGCTGTTCATCGACTTCTTCGAGGAAAATTAAGCTGGAATCAGGCGGGACGGGGGAAGGGGGAGGCATGGAAGAGATGAGTAAGGATAGGAGAACCAACAAGACGGTGGTTGGGTGAGGTGGCATTGTTTGTGTAAAAGTTGGCTGGTATTTGTGCCCGGGGGGGTTTGTTGGTTATATTATTGTGCTTTGTTTCTGTTGAAATTTGATGTTTAAAACTGTTTAAATTATAAATGCCTCAATAAAATATTCTCTAACAAAAAAGTCCAGAATCAGGGGGTTACAGTCTGTGGATGTGGGGTAGATTATTTAGGACTGAGATGAGGAAACGTTTTGTCACACAGAGTGGCGAGCCTGTGGAATTCTCCAATATAGAGTGCAGCTGAGGCCAAAACATTTAGGCAGTTTCACCCCCACAACCCAAAGATGTGCAGGTTAGTTGGATTAGCCACGCT
Organism: Scyliorhinus torazame; assembly: GCF_047496885.1. Classification (NCBI taxonomy): domain Eukaryota; kingdom Metazoa; phylum Chordata; class Chondrichthyes; order Carcharhiniformes; family Scyliorhinidae; genus Scyliorhinus; species Scyliorhinus torazame. The sequence continues at coordinate 155,608,734 of NC_092707.1, read as the reverse complement.
AAATTGCCCCTTAATTGGAAAAAAAAATTGGGTTCTCTAAATTAAAAAAAAACATTAAGGCAGGTTTCTCCATTTGGGAGACTATGAGCTGGATTCTCCGATTTTGAAGCTATGCCCGGAGCATGGGCGAAATTCTCCGCTTTCCGCCGATCGGCGCAAAAAACGGCGCAAATCCGACTTGCGTCACGTCGGAAAAATGGGTCGAAAGTCTCCGGCCCGAAATGGGCTAGCAGCGACGTAACGGGATCCGCGCTTGCACAGTGGTTCACGCCGTGCAGCGTCATACGCGCCGCACGGCGTGACGGCTCATAAGGCCGCGCTGCTCATCCCCACCCGACCGGAACACCCGACCGCAACACCCGACTGGATGGCTGGCCGCCGCTCAGCCCCGAGGTTCGAGTCACGGGATGTGGAGGCGCTCCTGGATGCGGTGGAGCAGAGGAGGGACGCCCTGTATTCCAGGCACGGCCGCAGAGTTGCCCCACGCCACAGCCGGCGTCTGTGGAGGGAAGTGGCAGAGGCCGTCACCGCTGCGGCCCTGACACCACGGACAGGCACCCAGTGCCACAAGAAGGTGAACGACCTCGTCAGAGCAGGCAGGGTGAGCCTCCCCCATATCCCCCCTCCCCATATCACCCCTCCCCCATATCCACCCTCCCCCATATCCCCCCTCCCCATATCCCCCCTCCCCCATATCCCCCCTCCCCCATATCCCCCCTTCCCCCATATCCCCCCCCATATCCCCCCTACCCCATATCCCCCTACCCCATATCCCCCTCCCCATATCCCCCTCCCCCATATCCCCCTCCCCCATATCCCCCCTCCCCCATATACCCCCTTCCCCCACATCCCCCCCATATCACCCCTCCCCCATATCCCCCCCATATCCCCCCTCCCCCATATCCCCCATATCCCCCTCCCCCATATCCCCCCTCCACCATATCCACCCTCCCCATATCCCCCCCTCCCCCATATCCCCCCTCCCCCATATCCCCCCCTCCCCCATATCCCCAAGTGAATCCAGCCCTAACCTTAACCTCTGCAATGCACGCGCAACCGATGGCGTGCATTCATATACCTGCCTAACAGTGTTGCCCTTTACCCCTGCCCCCCCCCCCCACAGGATAAGCGCGCACACAACAATAGGGAGCATGTGAGGACTGGAGGAGGCCCCGTTGATGAGAGGCCACTGACCGAACACGAGGAAAGGGCCCTGGAACTGGCTGGCGGACCTGACGACCGGGAGGTTGCTGATGCAGAGGTCGGGGGCGTAGTAGCAAGTGAGCCACCGACAGCCCGTCCCCATATCACCCTCCCCTATATCCCCTTCCCCCATATCACCTGATCACTGCCTGATGTCTAACCATGCATGCTTCATTGTGTATCGCAGGACCAAACGTCCAGGCACCCATCCCCGCAGATGCAGACCGCCCGCAGGATGCCTCTCGGAGGCCACGGGAGACGGAGAGACATGAACCCTCCAGCATGCGACGCCCGCAGGATGCCCCTCGGAGGCCACGGGAGACGGAGAGACCCGGACCCTCCAGCATGCGACGCCCGCAGGATGCCCCTCGCACACCACGGGAGACGGAGAGACCCGCACCCTCCAGCATGCGACGCCCGCAGGATGCCCCTCGCACACCACGGGACACGGAGAGACCCGCACCCTCCAGCATGCGACGCCCGCAGGATGCCCCTCGCACACCACGGGAGACGGAGAGACCCGCACCCTCCAGCATGCGACGCCCGCAGGATGCCCCTCGGAGGCCACGGGAGACGGAGAGACCTGGAGCAACAGGGAGACGACACCCCCGTCACGTGCGGGAGCAACCACCCAGCGACGAGGGGGGCAGACACAGGCCCCCGTCACATCCGAGCCAGGACACCACTACCCAGGACACCACTACCCGGGACACCACTACCCGGGACACCACTACCCGGGACACCACTACCCGGGACACCACTACCCGGGACACCACTACCCGGGACAGCACTACCCAGGAAGACGAAATACCGGACAGTGACTCAGAGTGGATGGGTGGAGACGAACCCCCACCCCAAAGTGCCATGGACTCAGAGTGGGACGAAGAGCACGACACAACGCCACTGCTGTCACCAACACCCTCCACCATCGCAGAAACACTCACCTCGGTTGGGCACTTTAGTGATGAGGCGTCTGGTACACTCACTGGTGCGCACAACACAGCCGTCCCGGTACAGCAGGTGGAGGTAGGAGCAGCAGAGGGGCCGGGCGGTCGGAGGGCAGCCCAGCCCAAGCGAACATCTGCCGCCCAGATGGATCCCGGGTTCCTGGAGTTACCACACCCACACATAGATCCGATGCAACCACCGACCCGGAGACGAGCGAAGAGGGTGACGGGCGGCTTGCGGCGGCTGCAGTCGCAGGTGGAGGAGTCCACCCGCGTCCAGGAGCTGGGAGTGGTGCCGGTCATGCGTGCCACCCAAGCTGACACCGCACGGGTGGCGTCCGCGGTGGAGGCAATGGGTGCGACGGTGTCAGACATGGGGAACGGTTTGCGAGGCATGGGGCTTTCCGTGCAGGCGGCGTCTGTGGCCCAGGAAATGGCTGCCCTCTCACAGGAGGCCATGAGCCAGTGCCAGCGCCAGATGGCAGAGGCGCTCAACGCCATAGCCCAGTCTCTGCAGGCCATGGCCCAGTCTCTGCAGGCCATCGCTGAGGGCATCGGCGCCAGTGGCCATGTGCGAGCCGGCGTCGCACTGTCACAGACAGGGTTTGCCAACTCCCTGGGCTCCATGGCTGCAAACCTGCAGACCCCTGTCGATACCAGCACGGGCCTCCAGGACTGGCAGCGCCAGATGTCGGGGGGGGCGTCGGATGGCCAGTCCGTTCGCATCCCCCACCCATGTAGAGGCCTGGGGGCCATCGGGCACCCCGAGGGAGGAGGAGGTGGTGTGGTCCATCCCGGCTCCCCCTGTAGGGGAGGTCCCGGTACACCGCGACACCTCGGACTCCCCCCCTTCCGTCCCAGGTGCATCGGGTGGGTAACGGGCAGGACAGGCTGGCAGCTCGCCATCCCAGTCGCCCGGGCCGCAGCCTGGCCCATCTAGGCCAGGACGCCCCAGGAAACGGCCGCCAAAGGGATCCAGTGTCAGAGGGCAGGAATCACAGGAGTCCACCTCCAGTTCTGCTGTACCGTCTGGGGAACCACGTAGACGTAGTCATAGGGCCCGTAAGGCCAAACAATTAGACACTGAGTAAGTTGGCACGGGTGCAGGGCACAGATGAGTTTTAGGAGCTAGGGCACGTGCATGAACTCCTTTGGTTATTAAAGTCAATGTTACACCTACAGAAGCTGCCTTTGTGCTCTGTCCAAAGCGTGCGGGGGTGTCATGTACGTTGAGCGCAAGTGTGTGTGTGAGGGGTGGTCTTACCTCAGCCCCAGGTGAGTCTGCCCCCTTCCCCCTGGGCCGCCATCAACATCCCCCGGGCAGAGGACGGGACCGTGCGCTGCAGTGCCACAGCCGCATGCAGGGATGGTCCGGGTGGATGGTGGTACTGTGGCCATGGGTCAGACATAGTCCAACGATGTAGAGCCAGGAGCTCACCGCAGGGCGGGTTGTCATCATCCTCCATGGCCTGCAATAGACACGCGTCCACCCGCAACTGTGTGAGCCCGGCCCGTTGTGCCGCAGGTGGATCGGCAATGGGGGGGGGTGGTGTGCATGCAGGTGGGGTGGGTGGGGTTGGGGAGGGGGGTGAGGGTGCTGGGTGGGTGGATGGGTGGGGGGTGTGGGTGGTCGGCTGTTGCCATGGTGTGCGGTCTGTGGCCATACTACCCGATTCCCACGCCCATCTAGTCAGTGAAGCGGGCGTCTATCAGTCTGTCCCGTGCCCGCTGGGCCAGCCGGTAACGGTGGACAGCCACCCGCCTGTGTCTACCCCGTCTGCCCTGACCATTACCCCCATCCCCCTCATCTGGGGAGGACTGCGCCTCTTCCTGCTGCTCCTCCACTCCGCCCTCCTCTGCCTGCGGCACATCGCCCCTCTGCAGCACACCACAATGATGCGGCCGACCCTATCTGACCGATACTGGAGGGCGCCCCCAGAGAGATCCAGGCACCTGAAATGCATCTTCAGCACGCCAAAGCACCTCTCTATCACTCCTCTTGTCGCTACATGGGCAACATTGTAGCGGTTCTCCGCCTCATTGCGTGGCCTCCGTATAGGCGTCATCAGCCACGATCGCAATGGGTAGCCCCTGTCGCCCAGCAACCAGCCCCTCAGCCGGGGATGGCGTCCCTCGTACATGCCGGGGATGGATGACCGCGACAACACATATGAGTCGTGTACACTGCCTGGGTAACGGGCGCAGACGTGCAGTATCATTATGCGGTGGTCGCAGACCACCTGTATGTTCATCGAATAGGTCCCCTTCCTATTGGTGAACACGGCCCTGTTATCTGCAGGTGGCCGCACGGCGACGTGCATCCCATCGATCGCGCCCTGGACCATGGGGAACCCGGCCACGGCAGAGAAGCCCACGGCCCGGGCATCTTGGCTGGCCCGGTCCACGGGGAAGCGGATGTAGCGGTGCGCCATGGCATATAGGGCATCTGTCACTGCCCTAATGCACCGATGTCTGCGATATGCTGGACAGGTCCCCACTCGGTGCCTGGAATGACCCCGTTGCATAAAAGTTCAGGGCCACCGTAACCTTGACGGACACGGGGAGAGGGTGTCCCCCGCCAGTGCCACGTGGTGACAGGTGTGCCAGCAGGTGGCAGATGTGTGCCACGGTTTCTCGCCTCATCCGGTGTCTCCTCCTGCATTCCCGGTCTGTGAGGTCCTGGTATGACTGCCTGGGCTGGTACACACGGGGCGCCCTCGGGTGCCTCCGTTGCCGTGGGGCCGCGACGTCCTCCTCCCCCTCCTCGTCCTGTCGGTCAGGTGTCCCTCCAGCCTGGGCGGCTGCCACCTGTCCCTCTGCGGCAGCCTGCGCCGCCTCTCTGGCACGCTCCTCCTCCTCCTCCTCATCCAGGGCAACATTGACATGAGCGGCTGCCGCCACGGCGGCCAACATCGCTGAATGATCGGAAAACATGACGGCCTGGTGGGGGGTAGGGGAACGACAACATGTCATCATTGCCCATATCCCCTCCTCCCCCCAGCCAGGTGGCATGGACCGCATGGGTCCAACTGTTGGAGGCTGGCACCTGGCCATGTGGACCAACTCACTAGCCCTCGCATCCCCCTCCCCGGCACGGACCCTCCATCCCCCTCCCCGGCACGGACCCCCCCCCCAACCCCCACCCCGGCACGGACCCCCCATCCCCCTCCCCGGCACGGACCCCCCCCCCCCCCAACCTCCACCCCGGCACGGACCCCCCCCCAACCTCCACCCCGGCACGGACCCCCTCCCCAACCTCCACCCTGGCACGGACCCACCCCCCAACCTACACCCCGGCACGGACCCCCCCCCAACCTCCACCCCGGCACGGACCCGCCCCAACCTCCACCCCGGCACGGACCCCCCATCCCCCTCCCCGGCACGGACCCTCCCCCAACCTCCACCCCGGCACGGACCCCCCATCCCCCTCCCCGGCACGGACCACCCCCCAACCTCCAACCCGGCATGAACCCACCCATCCCCCTCCCCGGCACGGCCCCCCCCCCCAACCTCCACCCCGGCACGGACCCCCCATCCCCCTCCCCGGCACGGACCCCTCCACAACCTCCACCCCGGCACGGGTCCCCCATCCCCCTCCCCGGCACGGGCCCCCCCATCAACCTCCACCACGGCACGGACCCCCCATCCCCCTCCCCGGCACGGACCCCCCCCCCCCCAACCTCCACCCCGGCACGGACCCCCCATCCCCCTCCCCGGCACGGACCCCCCCCAACCTCCACCCCGGCACGGACCCCCCATCCCCCTCCCCGGCACGGACCCCCCCATCAACCTCCTCCCCGGCACGGACCCCCCATCCCCCTCCCCGGCACGGACCCCCCCCCAACCTCCACCCCGGCACGGACTCCCCTCCCCAGCACGGACCCCCCCCCAACCTCCACCCCGGCACGGACCCCCCATCCCCCTCCCCGGCACGGACCCCTCCCCAACCTCCACCCCGGCACGGACCCCCATCCCCCTCCCCGGCACGGACCCCCCCCCAACCTCCACCCCGGCACGGACTCCCCATCCCCCTCCCCGGCACGGACCCCTCCCATCCCCCTCCCCGGCACGGACCCCCCCCATCCCCCTCCCCGGCACGGACCCCCCCCATCCCCGGCACGGACCCCTCCCCAACCTCCACCCCGGCACGGACCCCCCATCCCCCTCCCCGGCACGGACCCCCCCCCAACCTCCACCCCGGCACGGACCCCCCATCCCCCTCCCCGGCACGGACCCCCCCATCAACCTCCTCCCCGGCACGGACCCCTCCCCAACCTCCACCCCGGCACGGACCCCCCATCCCCCTCCCTGGCACAGACCCCCCCCCCCAACCTCCACCCCGGCACGGACCCCCCATCCCCCTCCCCAGCACGGACCCCCCCATCAACCTCCACCCCGGCACGGACCCCCCATCCCCCTCCCCGGCACGGACCCCCCCCCAACCTCCACCCCGGCACGGACCCCCCCCCCAAACTCCACCCCGGCACGGACCCCCCATCCCCCTCCCCGGCACGGACCTCTCCCCAACCTCCACCCCGGCACGGACCCCCCCATCCCCCTCCCTGGCACGGACCCCCCCCCCCCCAACCTCCACCCCGGCACGGACCCCCCATCCCCCTCCCCGGCACGGACCCCCCCATCAACCTCCACCCCGGCACGGACCCCCCATCCCCCTCCCCGGCACGGACCCCACCCCAACCTCCACCCCGGCACGGACCCCCCATCCCCCTCCCCGGCACGGACCCCCCCCCAACCTCCACCCCGGCACGGACCCCCCATCCCCCTCCCCGGCACGGACCCCCCCCAACCTCCACCCCGGCACGTACTCCCCTCCCCAGCACGGACCCCCCCCCAACCTCCACCCCGGCACGGACCCCCCATCCCCCTCCCCGGCACGGACCCCTCCCCAACCTCCACCCCGGCACGGACCCCCATCCCCCTCCCCGGCACGGACCCCCCCCCCCAACCTCCACCCCGGCACGGATTCCCCATCCCCCTCCCCGGCACGGACCCCCCCCATCCCCCTCCCCGGCACGGACACCGCCCATCCCCATCCCCGGCACGGACCCCCCCCATCCCCCTCCCCGGCACGGACCCCTCCCCAACCTCCACCCCGGCACGGACCCCCCATCCCCCTCCCCGGCACGGACCCCCCCCCAACCTCCACCCCGGCACGGACCCCCCATCCCCCTCCCCGGCACGGACCCCCCCATCAACCTCCACCCCGGCACGGAACCCCCATCCCCCTCCCCGGCACGGACCCCCCCCCAACCTCCACCCCGGCACGGACCCCCCCCCCCAAACTCCACCCTGGCACGGACCCCCCATCCCCCTCCCCGGCACGGACCCCTCCCCAACCTCCACCCCGGCACGGACCCCCCCCATCCCCCTCCCTGGCACGGACCCCCCCCCCCAAACCTCCACCCCGGCACGGACCCCCCATCCCCCTCCCCGGCACGGACCCCCCCATCAACCTCCACCCCGGCACGGACCCCCCATCCCCCTCCCCGGCACGGACCCCCCCCCAACCTCCACCCCGGCACGGACCCCCCATCCCCCTCCCCGGCACGGACCCCTCCCCAACCTCCACCCCGGCACGGACCCCCATCCCCCTCCCCGGCACGGACCCCCCCCCCAACCTCCACCCCGGCACGGACTCCCCATCCCCCTCCCCGGCACGGACCCCCCCCATCCCCCTCCCCGGCACGGACCCCCCCATCCCCCTCCCCGGCACGGACCCCCCCCATCCCCCTCCCCGGCACGGACCCCTCCCCAACCTCCACCCCGGCACGGACCCCCCATCCCCCTCCCCGGCACGGACCCCCCCCCAACCTCCACCCCGGCACGGACCCCCCATCCCCCTCCCCGGCACGGACCCCCCCATCAACCTCCTCCCCGGCACGGACCCCTCCCCAACCTCCACCCCGGCACGGACCCCCCATCCCCCTCCCTGGCACGGACCCCCCCCCCAACCTCCACCCCGGCACGGACCCCCCATCCCCCTCCCCGGCACGGACCCCCCCATCAACCTCCACCCCGGCACGGAACCCCCATCCCCCTCCCCGGCACGGACCCCCCCCCCAACCTCCACCCCGGCACGGACCCCCCCCCCAAACTCCACCCCGGCACGGACCCCCCATCCCCCCCCCCGGCACGGACCCCTCCCCAACCTCCACCCCGGCACGGACCCCCCCATCCCCCTCCCTGGCACGGACCCCCCCCCCCCAACCTCCACCCCGGCACGGACCCCCCATCCCCCTCCCCGGCACGGACCCCCCCATCAACCTCCACCCCGGCACGGACCCCCCATCCCCCTCCCCGGCACGGGCCCCCCCCCAACCTCCACCCCGGCACGGACCCCCCATCCCCCTCCCCGGCACGGACCCCTCCCCAACCTCCACCCCGGCACGGACCCCCCATCCCCCTCCCCGGCACGGACCCCCCCCCCCAACCTCCACCCCGGCACGGACTCCCCATCCCCCTCCCCGGCACGGACCCCCCCCATCCCCCTCCCCGGCACGGACCCCCCCCGCATCCCCCTCCCCGGCACGGACCCCCCCCATCCCCCTCCCCGGCACGGACCCCCTCCTGGCACTCCCCCGGAGCCCAGCCTACTCTAACCATCCCCCCCCCCCCCCCCCCCCCGCCGCACACACACACAACCCGAGACACACCTCTCCTCACACATTCAGACTGCGGCCACGCCATCGCCTGCCCAGAGCCAACCCCCCAGGCCGTCACTCACCTCCACGCTGGTCGGCGTGAACCTGGAGCACAGGGTCACGCCGATGAAAAGGAGGTTTGATTTACGTCGACGTGAACGGTCATCACGTCGACGGGACTTCGGCCCATCCGGAGGGGAGAATATCGGCAGGCCGAAAATCGGCTGCCTTGCGCAGACCCGTGACATTCTCCGACGGCAGCGGCGACATTAACGCCCCGCCGACTTTTCTCCCTTCGGAGACTTCGGCGGGGGCGGGGGCGGGATTCACGGCGGCCAACGGCCATTCTCCCACCCTCTGGGGGGTCGGAGAATGACGACCTATGAGTCTAGTCTTACGATCAGAAAGTCGGCACAGACCTGCGCCGATTCTCCATCCGGTGAGGGGTAGCAGCCATGCCACATAAAGCCCCCAACTTTACCTGCAGATACGGACGGAGAATTACCGGGACCGTGGGCGTGCATGCGCACGGCGGCGACCTGCAGCAGTTGTGCCGTACAACATGGCGCCGGCCGCACGCGGACCCGGCCTGCCAGATAGTGCCCCCCTGTAACCGCCCTCGCCACCACCGGACCACCCCCCACCATTCCCCCCAGCCCCTGCCAAATCTACCCCAGCCAACGGAACGGCTCCCCACCCCCCCAACTGTGGCGGCGCTAGACACAGTACCAAGGGAGGGCCTCAGGTGATGTCCTGAAGCCGCCCCAACGGCGTGCGACGTACTCAGCAAAGATGCCTTTTTTGAGGGGGCGGAGAATCTGAAAAACGATTTCAGCATCAAAACGGATTATCCAGCCAATCCCCGAAAATGATTGTGCCGTCGGCAATCTGAGAATCCAGCCCTTGCTTCTCCCGCAGGAGTAGAATCGCTCCTGGTTTGCACTGGCACTGGAGTGGGTGTCCAGGAGCGATTCATTCGCCCTTGTCAAGCAGATTTATGCATAGTGGGAAGCTCCCCGGATTCCGTTCCGAATACCGCTTTCGGGGCGCCAGTTTGAGTGGGTGGCCCGATACTGATGTCCGGAGGTTGGACCCCACCACCACGCAAATCCTGCCACCCCTGCTAACAAGTAGGAGCATCCTACCACCCCTCCTCCCACAACACGGCAGCACGGTAGCATTGTGGATAGCACAATTGCTTCACAGCTCCGGGGTCCCAGGTTCGATTCCGGCTTGGGTCACTGTCTGTGCGGAGTCTGCACATCCTCCCCGTGTGTGCGTGGGTTTCCTCCGGGTGCTCCGGTTTCCTCCCACAGTCCAAAGATGTGCAGGTTAGGTGGATTGGCCATGATAAATTGCCCTTAGTGTCCCAAATTGCCCTTAGTGTTGGGTGAGGTTACTGGGTTATGGGGATAGGGTGGAGGTGTTGACCTTGGGTAGGGTGCTCTTTCCAAGAGCCGGTGCAGACTCGATGGGCCGAATGGCCTCCTTCTGCACTGTAAATTCTATGAAAATTCTATGAAACACACGCACATGAGGGTGCATTTAGCTATGATTGACAGGACCTTTACACATCAAAAATAGTTAAGTGCTTTCTGCTGAGAAAAAGAGGCAGTGAAAGCACTTATATCCTAGATTTTGATAAACATTGTGGTTAGTTTCACAGCAGAGCACTTGAGATGCATTCAAGCATGAAGGGAAATGAAAATGAACAACCCAGACACCTGGCTGTCTGGAAGCTATTACCCTGTCAGTTGCAGCCGACTTAAAGCTATTTCTCTTTCAAAACGAATAGAAGCTTTGCAGAACAAAGCCTTGCGATATGTTTTGGCTTTCTATGCATTAACACCTGCTGCTTTCTACACTTCTGTCTGAGGCAAGAGGTGTAAGGGCCAGGTTAGTGAAAACACAGTGATTTTTCACTCTTTCTGCCAGGTCTGCTTGTTAGCTTCTAGGCAGAGATAACTGATTGGGGGTGGTTGGTCTCTGATATTGGGGGGTGTCTCAGGTATGGGGGGGGTGTTGTGGTCTGTAATATGGGGAAATCTGATAGGGGTCTCTGAGGGGGGGTTTGATGGGTGGTCTGATGGGAGGAGTTGTGGAGGAGGGGGACCCTCCGACGGACTTTGGGGTACCTATATTACATACTTACCCCTTAACCCATTGCGAGGTCCATGCTTAAAAATACTTGCACCAATCCAAGCCCATCTGAGTCCCAGTCGAGAGGGCCGGAGCATCATGGAGGCCAGGGGAATCAGATGCAAATAGGTTAAAATAATCCATTTGCATCCTCCCATCGGTGGGGGCATGAGCTCATTGTTTTCACCGGCGGGATACTGGAGCATTGGAATGGGCGCAGACCCTTTTCTTTTCCCGACACGCGATTCTCCACCACCAGCAGCGGGAACTCCGCTTTGGGTGGCGGAGAATCCACCCCTTTATGTTCTCAAGGGGAGTTGGATATAGTTTGGGGGCTAAAGGGATGAAAGGATATGGGGGGAAAACGGGAACAGGTTACTGAGTTGGATGTTTAGCCATGATCATGATGAATTGTGGAGTAGGCTCGAAAAGCCAAAGGTCCTCCTCCTATTTTCTATGTTTCTATGAAATTCTCCACACTGTAGACATGCACAGTGTGGTTGACACAGAGTTACAGCTTTGGGGAAATAATATATTGTTATGATCAATAACTAACTAGGAATCCTGGATATTTGAGTTTGTGAGAAAGAGTAGGAAAGAAGAGTTAGTGGTTAGATAACACAAAACTTGGACTTTAAAACACCACCGATTAAGAAAAGGATTGTTGACGGAAGTCAAACTTTACGGAATTTAGAGGTTCAGGAGTAGAAGATGATGCCATGAGTTAGTTAAGTTGCAGGGAGAATGAAGCTTCGAAGGATTGGAATAAAAGTAAAAATACCACCGATACCGGAAATCTGAAATAATAACAGAAAAAGCTGAAAATAGCCAGCAGGTCAGATACCATCTGTGTAAAGGCAGAAGGTTTTTAAAATAAATATTTTAATTAAAGTTTATATTTTTACACTGTACAAGAAATGGACGAAACGGTTATAATTTACAATTTACGCGTTGTTCTGTCTCTCTCTCCACAGTTGTTGCCCAACCTGCTGAGGACTTTCCAGCATTTTCTGTGTCTATAATACATTGAAATCTCATTAGTATTAGTTTGAGATGGGGAGTGGCACTAGCATTCTATGAGTCTATTCTAGAAAATCCAATCAGGAGGCATCAACCTGTTTATGAGAGAAGTAAAGATTTAGTGGGAAAATGGGTTACATAACTGGAAAGGCATGAAAAATTTCATCCCCAATCACGCTCAATATAAACACAATCTAACCTGTGAAAAGCACACTGTTTGGAGTTGAAAGCTCTAGCATTTATAATTGATGGTTTCTTGCCTTTCCTGATGTGCGGTTTCAGTTACTTATGCTCTATTAAACTGGGTCAGATCTGCTAATCTCAGTAACTACACAGGGTAAGACTGCACAAAAAAATACATGCACAATTGGATTATGTAACAGCACCATCCCCCATCACACATCAGGAATTCCACTTGTACATTTTTCTGCTTTAATTCTTGCACGTGACAGCATGGAAACGCATAATAAAAAGCATACTTAAATATATCAAAAGGTCAGGCTGATGTGGGGTGTCAGAGCTCATAGCACGACCACCTTGTGCATGACATCTGGTCGTGATGTTAAAGACGTCAGGCTGGGAGGAAACCTGTACTTATGCACCCTGATATAAACGGTGTAGCAACATTGAAACAACTACAGCAGGGGACAATTTAATTTCTGTGAGCCATGTGCTAAAAAAACATGTTTTACCTGGGCTACGTGGTGTAACAGTTATGTTACTAGACAAATGTAATCCAAAAACCTGGGATAATAATCCAGAGGATTGGGGCGGCACGGTGGCACAATGGTTAGCACTGTTGCCTCACAGCACCAGGGACCCGGGTTCGATTACGGCCTTGGGGTCACTGACTGTGTGCAGTTTCCATGTTCTCCCCATGGTAGAACCCTCAAGAGTATTGAAAGTCAAAGAGATCTAGGAGTACAGGTCCACAGGTCATTGAAAGGGGCAACACAGGTGGAGAAGGTAGTCAAGAAGGCATACGGCATGCTTGCCTTCATTGGCCGGGGCATTGAGTATAAGAATTGGCAAGTCATGTTGCAGCTGTATAGAACCTTAGTTAGGCCACACTTGGAGTATAGTGTTCAATTCTGGTCGCCACACTACCAGAAGGATGTGGAGGCTTTAGAGAGGGTGCAGAAGAGATTTACCAGAATGTTGCCTGGTATGGAGGGCATTAGCTATGAGGAGCGATTGAATAAACTCGGTTTGTTCTCACTGGAACGAAGGAGGTTGAGGGGAGACCTGATAGAGGTATATAAAATGATGAGGGGCATAGACAGAGTGGATAGTCAGAGGCTTTTCCCCAGGGTAGAGGGGTCAATTACTAGGGGGCATAGGTTTAAGGTGAGAGGGGCAAGGTTTAGAGTAGATGTACGAGGCAAGTTTTTTACGCAGAGGGTAGTGGGTGCCTGGAACTCGCTACCGGAGGAGGTAGTGGAAGCAGGGACGATAGGGACATTTAAGGGGCATCTTGACAAATATATGAATAGGATGGGAATAGAAGGATACGGACCCAGGAAGTGTAGAAGATTGTAGTTTAGTCGGGCAGCATGGTCGGCACGGGCTTGGAGGGCCGAAGGGCCTGTTCCTGTGCTGTACATTTCTTTGTTCTTTGTTTGTGTCTGCGTGGATTTCTTCCGGGTGCTCGGTTTCCTCCCACAAGTCCAAACATGTGCACGTTAGATGGATTGGCCATGCTACGTTGCCCCTTAGTGTCCAGGGATTTGCAGGTTAGGTTATGAGGTTATGAGGATAGGGCAGGGTGGACATGGGTAGAGTGCTCATCCGAAGGTTTGGTGCAGATTCGATGGGCTGAATGGCCTCCTTCTGTACTGTAGGAATTCAATGAGAATGCAAATTCAAATCCCACCACTGGAGTTTGAGAATTTTGATTCAATTTAAAACATCTAGAAATAAAAAGCTGCATCGGTAAAAGTGAGCAAGAATTATAAGAATCACACCACTGGACAGGACCAGACAAAAATGGGAGGACGAACTGGGAACAGAGATAGGATGGGGACTCTAGAGCGAAGCACTGAGCAGGGTGAACTCCATCTCCTCCTGCGCAAGGCTAAGCCTAATGCAGCTCAAAGTGGTGCACAGAGCGCACCTGACCAGAACCCCAATGAGCAGGTTCTTCCCGGAGGCGGAGGACAAATGTGAGCGGTGCCAGAGGGGCTCGGCCAACCACACCCACATGTTTTGGGTTTGCCCCAAGCTTGCTGGGTTCTGGACAGCCTACTCCGAGGCAATGTCCAAGGTTGTGGGGGTGAGGGTGAAGCCATGCCCAATAGTGGCAATCTTCGGGGTATTGGAGCAGCCAGAGTTACACATGGGGAAGGGGGCCTCACTTTCGCTTCCCTAATCGCTCGCCGGAGAATCCTGCTCGGCTGGCGATCGGCAGCACCACCCACAGCTGCAGACTTGCTCGCTGACCTTTCGGAATTTCTCCACCTGGAGAAGATTAAGTACGCCATCCGAGGGTCAGAGGAAGGCTTCCTGGATACTTGGGGGCAGTTCGTCGGCCTGTTCCAAAACCTGTTCGAGGCCAGCAACGAGAAGTAAGTCAGGGAAAAAAAAAAAGAACCCAATGACTGCGCAACCCGGGGGAGGGGTGGGGGGGGGGGAGAAAAATGGGGAAACCACAAGAGAAGAGGAAGGGTGCTGAAACCAATGGGGTGGGGGGGGAGGAAGGGGGGATATCATAGACCGATCCAGAGGGCAGCAAAATGTACGTACAGTTAGTCAAATGAAGGACAAAACAAACGTCCCTGTAAAATAAAGTAAATTAGAGCGGGCAAGAAAAATGTAATGTATATAAGTAGCAACTGTTTATAAATATGAGAAAAGCCAATAAAAAGATGGTGGAAAAACCAAGGCGGAGGCAGAAGAGACTCCCTCCACTGCGCTTGCGTGGGAAGCTGTCAGATGCCGCTGACGCTCCCGCGCATGCCCCGCCTGGAGATGTCATTTCCGCGCCAGCTGGCGGGGCACCAAAGGCCTTTTCCGCCAGCTGGCGGGGCGGAAGTTCGTCCGGCGCCGACCTAGCCCCTTAAGGTTGGGGCTCGGCCCCCAAAGATGCGGAGCACGTGCGATGCCCATCTGATTTGTGCCGTTTTGGGCACCAGTCGGCAGACATCGCGCCGTTTCCGGAGACTTTTGCCCTAGGTGTGGACGGCGCCGGGGGGGGGACCCGCCGTTTTGGGCTGGCCGCTCAGCCCACCCGGGCCTGAGAATAGCATGGGTGCCGGAGAATAGCCATTTTGGGTGTCTCGGGCGATTCTCCGGCCTGCGGCCCGCGGAACTCGACGGGGACGTTCCCGCCGCTTGGGAGAATCGCGGGAGGGCGTCGGACCGGTGTCGCGGGAAATTTGGGCGGCCCAGGCGATTCTCCCAACCGGCGCGGGAGTGGAGAATCGCGCCCATCCAGTTAGTTTAATTTATTTTGCTCTTTCCTCATCGCCCTGCATTTCCACCATCTAGTATTTATCAATTCCCTTTTAAAAGTTACTGCTGACTCTGTTTCCATCCCTTTTCCACACAGTCCATATTCCAGATCACAATAGCTCGCTGAAAAAAAAAATCTTTCTCTTGACCCCTTTGAGTTTTGCCTGTTACTTTAAATCTATGTCCTCTGGATATTGAGCCTTCCTTATAAATCTCCTCTAAGTGTGGCAAACCTGCCAGCCTTAATCTGTCTGCTCCATAAGTGACTCCAGTCCCATCCCAACGTGGCTGATTCCTCAGTGGCTTGGCAACTCATTCAGTTGTATCAACCCACTACCAGCAGTTTAGGAAGTACAGCAACAGTTCCTTTTCGGGGCAACTAGGGATTGGGAGTAAATGTCAGGCTTGTCAGTGGTATTCATGACTCCAAAATAAAGGTTTAAGGCCAGGATATTTCAGGTGGGATAGAGGGGGATGTAAAAGTAGTGGAGGAGTTGCGCTACTGTTAGGGAGAATATCACAGGTGTACTGTGGGAGGACACTTCAGAGGGCAGCGAGGCTATATGGGTAGAGATCAGGAATAAGAAGGGTGCAGTCACAAAGTTGGGGGTTTACTACAGACCACCCAACAGCCAGCGGGAGATAGAGGAGCAGATAGGTAGACAGATTTTGGAAAGGAGTAAAAGCAACAGGGTTGTTGTGATGGGAGACTTTAACTTCTCCAATGTTGACTGGACTCATTTAGTGCTAGGAGCTTGGATGGGGCAGAGTTTGTAAGGAGCATCCAGGAGGGCTTCTTAAAACAATGTGTAGATAGTCCAACTAGGGAAGGGGCTGTACTGGACCTGGTATTGGGGAATGAGCCCGGCCAGGTGGTAGAAGTTTCAGTAGGGGGATCATTTTGGGAACAGTGACCACAATTCAGTAAGTTTTAAAGTGCTGGTGGACAAGGATAAGAGTGGTCCTAGGGTGAATGTGCTAAATTGGGGGAAGGCTAATTGTAACAATATTAGGCGGGAACTGAAGAGCCTAGATTGGGGGCAGTTTTTTGAGGGTAAATCAACATCTGACATGTGGGAGGCTTTCAAATGCCAGTTGAAAGGAATTCAGACCAGCATGTTCCTATGAGGTTGAAGGATAAATACGGCAAATTTCAGGAACCTTGGATTACGAGAGATATTGTAGGCCTCATCAAAAAGAAAAAGGAGGCATTTGTCAGGGCTAAAAGGCTGGGAACAGACAAAGCCTGTGTGGAATATAAGGAAAGTAGGAAGGAACTTAAGCAAGGAGTCAGGAGGTTTAAAAGGGGTCACGAAAAGTAATTGGCAAATAGGATTAAGGAAATTCCCAAGGCTTTTTACACGTACATAAAAAGCAAGAGGGTAGCCAGTGAAAGGGTGGGCCCACTGAAGGACAAGGGAGGGAATCTATGTGTGGAGCCAGAGGCACAGGTGATGCACAGTTTCCCTGGTGGCGGCACGTGCAGTCCGGCAGCTCCTCAAAAGATAAATAATCTTTATTATCACAAGTAAGCTTACATTAACACTGCAATGAAGCACTGTGAAAAGCCCCTAGTTGCCACATTCCGGCGCCTGTTCGGGTACAGTGAGGGAGAATTCAGAATGTCCAAATTACCTAACAGCACTTCTTTTGGGACCTGTAGGAGGGAGGAAACCTGAACACCCGGAGGAAACACACCCAGACATGGAGAGAACGGGCAGACTCCACACAGACAGTGACCCAAGCCGGGAATCAACCTGGGACCTTGGCGCTGTGAAGCAACAGTGCTAACCACAAGGCCCAAAGCCTTTGCAGTATCCTGTCCTGCAGCCATTTTGTGACAGCACGTGATGTGAATCAAAGTGACTGAAGACTAGCAACTCTGATGCTGGGGACCTCCAGAGGAGACCAAGTGAATAACCTCACCCTTATCCAAATTATGCTGCATCTACCATTGATTTGCCCACTTGTCCAATCTGTCCAGGTCATGCTGTGGGATTTCTGCATCTTCGTCAAAATTCACCCTCCCGCCCATCTTGGTATCATCTGCAAACTTTGAGATTTTGTTCCCTCAGCCAAATCATTAATATATATTTTGAAGAATTGGGGTCCCAGCACCGATCCCTGTGGCATCCCACTAGTTACTGCCTGCCAATTTGAAAAGGACCCATTAATTCCTACTCTTTGTTTCCTCTCTGCCAGCCAGTTTCGATCTACCTCAATACACTACCCCCAATCCCATGCGCTTTAATTTTGCACAATAATCTCTTATGCAGGACTTTGTCAAACGCCTTCTGAATGTCCAAATATACCACATCGACTGGCTCCCCCTTGTCAACTGTACTAGTTACATCTTCAAAGAATTTCAACAGATTTGTCAAGCATGATTTCCCCTTCATAAATCCATGCTGACTCTGACTGATCCTGCCACTGCTTTCTAAATGTTCCGCTATAAAGTCCTTGATAATGGATTCAAGAATTTTCTCCACTACAGATGTTACTGGTCTATAATTCCTTGCTTTCTCTCTACCTCCCTTTTTGAATATTGGAGTGACATTAGCTACCTTTCAATTTGCAGGGACTGTTCCAGAGTCTATAGAATCCCGGAAGATGACCACCAATGCATCCACTATTTCCAGAGCTGCCACCTTCAGCACTCTGGGATGCAGGTTCTCAGGCCCTGGGGATTTATCCGCCTTCAATCTCATCAATTTTCCCAGCACCATTTCTCTACTAATATTGGGCGTCATTCTCCGACCCCCCGCCGGGTCGGAGAATGGCCGTTGGCCGCCGTGAATCCCGCCCCCGCCCCCGCCGAAGTCTCCGAAGGGAGAAAAGTCGGCGGGGCGTTAATGGCGCCGCTGCCGCGGAGAATGTCACGGGTCTGCGCAAGGCAGCCGATTTTCGGACTGCCGATATTCTCCCTTCCGGATGGGCCGAAGTCCCGTCGACGTGATGACCGTTCACGTCGACGTGAATCAAACCTCCTTTTCATCGGCGTGACCCAGTGCTCCAGGCTCACGCCGACCAGCGAGGAGGTGAGTGACGGCCTGGGGGGTTGGCTCTGGGCAGGAAATGGCGTGGCCGCAGACTGATTGCGTGAGGAGAGGTGTGTCTCGGCTTGTGTGTGTGTGCGGCGGGGGGGGGGGGGGGGGGGGGGGTGTGGTTAGAGTAGGCTGGGCTCCGGGGGAGTGCCGGGAAGGGGTCCGTGCTGGGGTGGAGGTTGGGGGTTGGAGGGGGTCCGTGCTGGGGTGGAGGTTGGGGGTTGGAGGGGGTCCGTGCTGGGGTGGAGGTTGGGGGTTGGAGGGGGTCCGTGCTGGGGTGGAGGTTGGGGGAGGGGGTCCGTGCCGAGGTGGAGGTTGGGGGGGGGTCCGTGCTGGGGTGGAGGTTGGGGAGGGGGTCCGTGCTGGGGTGGAGGTTGGGGAGGGGGTCCGTGCTGGGGTGGAGGTTGGGGAGGGGGTCCGTGCTGGGGTGGAGGTTGGGGAGGGGGTCCATGCTGGGGTGGAGGTTGGGGAGGGGGTCCGTGCTGGGGTGGAGGTTGGGGGTTGGAGGGGGTCCGTGCCGGGGTGGAGGTAGGGGGGGGGTCCGTGCTGGGGTGGAGGTTGGGGAGGGGGTCCATGCTGGGGTGGAGGTTGGGGAGGGGGTCCGTGCTGGGGTGGAGGTTGGGGGTTGGAGGGGGTCCGTGCCGGGGTGGAGGTAGGGGGGGGGGTCCGTGCTGGGGTGGAGGTTGGGGAGGGGGTCCGTGCTGGGGTGGAGGTTGGGGGTTGGAGGGGGTCCGTGCTGGGGTGGAGGTTGGGGGTTGGAGGGGGTCCGTGCTGGGGTGGAGGTTGGGGGAGGGGGTCCATGCCGGGGTGGAGGTTGGGGGGGGTGTCCGTGCTGGGGTGGAGGTTGGGGAGGGGGTCCGTGCTGGGGTGGAGGTTGGGGGTTGGAGGGGGTCCGTGCTGGGGTGGAGGTTGGGGGTTGGAGGGGGTCCGTGCTGGGGTGGAGGTTGGGGGAGGGGGTCCGTGCCGAGGTGGAGGTTGGGGGGGGGTCCGTGCTGGGGTGGAGGTTGGGGAGGGGGTCCGTGCTGGGGTGGAGGTTGGGGAGGGGGTCCGTGCTGGGGTGGAGGTTGGGGGTTGGAGGGGGTCCGTGCCGGGGTGGAGGTTTGGGGGGGGTCCGTGCTGGGGTGGAGGTTGGGGAGGGGGTCCGTGCTGGGGTGGAGGTTGGGGGTTGGAGGGGGTACACATCTGCCACCTGCTGGCACACCTGTCACCGCGTGGCACTGGCGGGGGACACCCTCTCCCCGTGTCCGTCAAGGTTACGGTGGCCCTGAACTTTTATGCAACGGGGTCATTCCAGGCACCGAGTGGGGACCTGTCCGGCATATCGCAGACATCGGTGCACCGGTGCATCCGGGCAGTGACAGATGCTCTTTATGCCATGGCGCACCGCTACATCCGCTTCCCTGTGGACCGGGCCAGCCAAGATGCCCGGGCCGTGGGCTTCTCTGCCGTGGCCGGGTTCCCCATGGTCCAGGGCGCGATTGATGGGATGCACGTCGCCGTGCGGCCACCTGCAGATAACAGGGCCGTGTTCACTAATAGGAAGGGGACCTATTCAATGAACGTACAGGTGGTCTGCGACCACCGCATGATTGTCCTGCACGTCTGCGCCCGTCACCCAGGCAGTGTACACGACTCATTCGTGTTGTCGCGGTCATCCATCCCCGGCATGTACGAGGGACGCCATCCCCGGCTGAGGGGCTGGTTGCTGGGCGACAGGGGCTACCCATTGCGATCGTGGCTGATGACGCCTATACGGAGGCCACGCAATGAGGCGGAGAGCCGCTACAATGATGCCCATGTAGCGACAAGGGGAGTGATCGAGAGGTGCTTTGGCGTGCTGAAGATGCGTTTCAGGTGCCTGGACCTCTCTGGGGGCGCCCTCCAGTATCGGTCAGATAGGGTCGGCCGCATCATTGTGGTCTGCTGCGTCCTGCACAACATAGCCCAGCAGAGGGGCGATGTGCAGCAGGCAGAGGAGGGCGGAGTGGAGGAGCAGCAGGAAGAGGCACAGTCCTCCCCAGATGAGGGGGATGGAGGCAATGGTCAGGGCAGACGGGGTAGACACAGGCGGGTGGCTGTCCACCGTTACCGGCTGGCCCAGCGGGCACGGGACAGACTGATAGACGCCCGCTTCACTGACTAGATGGGCGTGGGAATCGGGTAGTATGGCCACAGACCGCACACCATGGCAACAGCCGACCACCCACACCCCCCACCCATCCACCCACCCAGCACCCTCACCCCCCTCCCCAACCCCACACACCCCACCCGCATGCACCCCCCCCCCCCCCCCATTGCCGATCCACCAGCGGCACAACGGGCCGGGCTCACACAGTTGCGGGTGGACGCGTGTCTATCGCAGGCCATGGAGGATGATGACAACCCGCCCTGCGATGAGCTCCTGGCTCTACATCGTTGGACTATGTCTGACCCATGGCCACAGTACCACCATCCACCCGGACCATCCCTGCATGCGGCTGTGACACTGCAGCGCACGGTCCCGTCCTCTGCCCGGGGGATGTTGATGGTGGCCCAGGGGGAAGGGGGCAGACTCACCTGGGGCTGAGGTAAGACCACCCCTCACACACACACTTGCGCTCAACGTACATGACACGCCCGCACACTTTGGACAGAGCACAAAGGCAGCTTCGGTAGGTGTAACATTGACTTTAATAACCAAAGGAGTTCATGCACGTGCCCTAGCCCCTAAAACTCATCTGTGCCCTGCACCCGTGCCAACTTACTCAGTGTCTAATTGTTTGGCCTTACGGGCCCTTTGACTACGTCTACGTGGTTCCCCAGACGGTACAGCAGAACTGGAGGTGGACTCCTGTGATTCCTGCCCTCTGACACTGGATCCCTTTGGCGGCCGTTTCCTGGGGCGTCCTGGCCTAGATGGGCCAGGCTGCGGCCCGGGCGACTGGGATGGCGAGCTGCCAGCCTGTCCTGCCCGTTGCCCACCCGATGCACCTGGGACGGAAGGGGGGGAGTCCGAGGTGTCGCGGTGTACCGGGACCTCCCCTACAGAGGGAGCCGGGATGGACCACACCACCTCCTCCTCCCTCGGGGTGCCCGATGGCCCCCAGGCCTCTACATGGGTGGGGGATGCGAACGGACTGGCCATCCGACGCCCCCCCGACATCTGGCGCTGCCAGTCCTGGAGGCCCGTGCTGGTATCGACAGGGGTCTGCAGGTTTGCAGCCATGGAGCCCAGGGTGTTGTCAAACCCTGTCTGTGACAGTGCGACGCCGGCTCGCACATGGCCACTGGCGCCGATGCCCTCAGCGATGGCCTGCTGAGACTGGGCCATGGCCTGCAGAGACTGGGCCATGGCCTGCAGAGACTGGGCCATGGCCTGCTGAGACTGGGCCATGGCCTGCTGAGACTGGGCTATGGCGTTGAGCGCCTCTGCCATCTGGCACTGGCACTGGCTCATGGCCTCCTGTGAGAGGGCAGCCATTTCCTGGGCCACAGACGCCGCCTGCACGGAAGGCCCCAGGCCTCGCAAACCGTTCCCCATGTCTGACACCGTCGCAACCATTGCCTCCACCGCGGACGCCACCCGTGCGGTGTCAGCCTGGGTGGCACGCATGACCGGAACCACTCCCAGCTCCTGGACGCGGGTGGACTCCTCCACCTGCGACCGCAGCCGCTGCAAGCCGCCCGTCACCCTCTTCGCTCGTCTCCGGGTCGGTGGTTGCATCGGATCTATGGGTGGGTGTGGTAACTGCAGGAACCCGGGATCCATCTGGGCGGCAGATGTTCGCTTGGCCTGGGCTGCCCTCCGACCGCCCGGTCCCTCTGCTGCTCCTACCTCCACCTGCTGTACCGGGACGGCTGTGTTGTGCGCACCAGTGAGTGTACCAGACGCCTCATCACTAAAGTGCCCAACCGTGGTGAGTGTTTCTGCGATGGTGGAGGGCGTTGGTGACAGCAGTGGCGTTGTGTCGTGCTCTTCGTCCCACTCTGACTCCATGGCACTTTGGGGTGGGGGTTCGTCTCCACCCATCCACTCTGAGTCGCTGTCCGGTATTTCGTCTTCCTGGGTCGGGGTGTCCTAGATAGTGGTGTCCTGGGTAGTGGTGTCCTGGGTAGTGGTGTCCTGGCTCGGATGTGACGGGGGCCTGTGGCTGCCCCCCTCATCGCTGGGCGGTCGCTCCCGCACGTGACGGGGGTGTCGTCTCCCTGTTGCTCCAGGTCTCTCCGTCTCCCGTGGTGTGCGAGGGGCATCCTGCGGGCGTCGCATGCTGGAGGGTCCGGGTCTCTCCGTCTCCCGTGGTCTCCGAGGGGCATCCTGCGGGCGTCGCATGCTGGAGGGTCCGGGTCTCTCCGTCTCCCGTGGTCTCCGAGGGGCATCTTGCGGGCGTCGCATGCTGGAGGGTCCGGGTCTCTCCGTCTCCCGTGGTCTCCGAGGGGCATCCTGCGGGCGTCGCATGCTGGAGGGTCCGGGTCTCTCCGTCTCCCGTGGTCTCCGAGGGGCATCCTGCGGGCGTCGCATGCTGGAGGGTCCGGGTCTCTCCATCTCCTGTGGTCTCCGAGGGGCATCCTGCGGGCGGTGTGCATCTGCGGGGATGGGTGCCTGGACGTTTGGTCCTGCGATACACAATGAAGCATGCATGGTTAGACATCAGGCAGTGATCAGGTGATACGGGGGAGGGCGATATAGCGGAGGGGGGATATGGGGACGGGCTGTCAGTGGCTCACTTGCTGGTGGGCCCCCGACCTCTGCATCAGCAACCTCCCGGTCCTCAGGTCCGCCAGCCAGTTCTAGGGCCCTTTCCTCGTGTACGGTCAGTGGCCTCTCATCAGCGGGCCCTCCTCCAGTCCTCACATGCTCCCTATTGTTGTGTGCGCGCTTCTCCTGTGGGGGGGGGGGGTGGCAGGGGTAAAAGGCAACAGTGTTAGGCAGGTATATGAATGCACGCCATCGGTTGCGCGTGCATTGCAGAGGTTAAGGTTAGGGCTGGATTCACTTGGGGATATGGGGGAGGGGGGATATGGGGGAGGGGGGGATATGGGGGAGGGGGGATATGGGGGAGGGGGGATATGGGGGAGGAGGGATATGGGGAGGGGGGGATATGGGGGAGGGGGGGATATGGGGGAGGGGGGATATGGGGGAGGGGGGATATGGGGGAGGGGGGATATGGGGGAGGGGGGATATGGGGGTGGGGGGGATATGGGGGAGGGGGGATATGGGGGTGGGGGGATATGGGGAGGGGGGATATGGGGGAGGGGGATATGGGGAGGGGGGATATGGGGAAGGGGGATATGGGGGAGGGGGGGATATGGGGAGGGGTGATATGGGGAGGGGATATGGGGGAGGGGGGATATGGGGGAGGGGGATATGGGGAGGGGTGGATAAGGGGGATGGGGATATGGGGGAGGGGGGATATGGGGGAGGGGGGGATATGGGGGAGGGGGGATACGGGGGATATGGGGGAGGGGGGATATGGGGGAGGGGGATATGGGGAGGGGGGATATGGGGGAGGGGGGATATGGGGGAGGGGGGATATGGGGGAGGGGGGATATGGGGAGGGGGGATATGGGGGAGGGGGGATATGGGGGAGGGTCACCCTGCCTGCTCTGACGAGGTTGTTCACCTTCTTGTGGCACTGGGTGCCTGTCCGTGGTGTCAGGGCCACAGCGGTGACGGCCTCTGCCACCTCCCTCCACAGACGCCGGCTGTGGCGTGGGGCAACTCTGCGGCCGTGCCCGGGATACAGGGCGTCCCTCCTCTGCTCCACCGCGTCCAGGAGCGCCTCCACATCGCGTGACTCGAACCTCGGGGCTGAGCGACGGCCAGCCATCCAGTCGGGTGTTGCGGTCGGGTGTTCCGGTCGGTTGGGGGGGGAGCAGCGCGGCCTTATGAGCCGTCACGCCGTGCAGCGCGTATGACGCTGCACGGCGTGAACCACTGTGCAAGCGCGGATCCCGTTACGTCGCTGCTAGCCCATTTCGGGCCGGAGACTATCGTCCCATTTTTATGACGTGACGCAAGTGGGATTTGCGCCGTTTTTTGCGCCGATCGGCGGACTTTCCGCCGATAACGGAGAATTTCGCCCATTAATCTCCCTCAGTCCTTCCCTCTCACTAAACCTTTCATTCTCCAACATTTCTAGTACCTGATTTGTGTCCTCTATTGTGAAGACAGAACCAAAGTATGCTCAGCCATTTCTCTGTCCCTTATTATACATTCCCCTGTTTCTGTCTGTAGGGGGGCTACATTTCTCTTTACCAATCTCTTTCTCTTCACTATCTGTAGAAACTCTTAGTGTCGGTCTTTATGTTCTCTGCACGCTTACTTTCAGACTGTATTTTCTCCTTCTTAATCAATCCCTTGGTCCTTCTTTGCAGAGTTCCCAATCCTTAGACCCATTATTTTTCTTGGCCAATCTGTACACTTCTTCCTTGGATCGGATACTATTTCTAATTTCCTTTGTAAGCCATGGATTGGCCCTCTTACCGATTTTGCTTTTTTGCCAGACAGGAATGAACAGTTGCTGCAGTTCCCCCATGCGTTCCTTGAATGTTTGCCATTGCCTATCCACTGTCATTCCTCTAAGTAACTCTCCCAAATCTATCAAGGCCAACTAACACCTCATATCTTCAGTTCCCTTTATTAAGATTCAGCACCCTAGTCTCCGAATCAACTACTTCACTCTCCATCTTGATGAAGAATTCTATCATGTTATGGTCGCTCATCCCCAAGGGGTCTCGCACCGCCAGATTGATTCCCTTCTCATTACACAGTACCCAGTCTAAGATGACCTGCTCTCTAGTTGGTCCCTCCACATATTGGTCAAGAAAACCATCCCGTATGTTATATTACGTGATTGTAATACATCGTTACTCTTTGCTTACTTCCAGAATTGTCTGATGGTTGTAGTTCAATGAAACTATCAGTCTTCAATTTAAAGCAAATAACATTTAATGAATAATGAATATAAAGGCTAATGAGATTGTTCACTCTTCACAATGATAACTAAAGATAAAGTAAATCAAAAGTATTAACTATGTTTAACTACATGTGCCAACTAAGCTATCTCTCTCTAACACTCTGCTATCTAGTCACTCCTGGATTGAAGATGCGGGAAGATCCTCTGAGTTCAGTTTATATACATGAATCTAATGCTGCCATCTAGTGGTTGTCTAACACTATGATACAGTTGTTACCCCATTACATACCAGCAGATATACAGATCACAACACTGTATACACTCCAGGAATTCCTCCGCTCACCACCCTTTGCTGCCAACGGGGTACCGGTGGTTGTCACAACCGGTATTAGCAATAGGCTCTGTGGCTCCTGTCCTGTTTCTCTTTGTGTGGTCTACTGTGGATCTCCTCACTGGAAGTGCCTTGTGCTATCCAGCCAGTAGGGTGGCAACTGATTATGTGGTGGAGACGGTCATATTGTGCATCCAGTTGCCTCCATGCTAGATTCTGGTGTGCAGTGTTATGTGGAGGTTGCAACAGGAAGCTCGTCAGGCTTCCTGGCAAGGCGTAGGTTGGATGTGTGGTGACCTAGCGGGCCTAGTTTTGAGCCCAAATAAAATTGGATATCCTAAATTAAAGAATTGGGCACTTTAAATTAAACTAGTCAGCTCCAGCAAATGGCCTGCTGGAAATTCAGACTTGGCCAAGTACAAATACACAGAACTCAGACAGGCTGCCTGGGCCTATCTGGTCCTGCCCTGTCAATCGCTCATCAATCTATCATCTCACCCTATTGATATGCACCAGTCTATGTCCGTAGCCGAGATTGAGCCAGACTCCTGAGCGCCAAGAGTTCCCCCCTTACCTTACTTGGCAAGGGATACGTGCAGGCCGCACTATTAAAAATGGACACATGGGGCCGTCCCAGGAGTCCTATCAACGGGCTATCAACTGGACCATTGGGTGGTAAGACACCCTCCTGAGGCCTCATTGGCCCAAGGGAAGTGGCAAAACGGTGCGAAGGAAAAGGGGATGAAAACAGACACCTGGAGCATATAGAGCACAAAGACTCCATGTGGGGGCTGATCTTGTTCATCCGAAGGCCGACCAGAGAAGGAAGGAAGAAACTACCAGCGGGACCTACCTTCGTGACAACGGACCAGAGGGACTCAGGAATCAGACCTTCTCTTCAACCAGACTATTTTTGCAGGTTGTATAACCAAATTTTGGGTGTTTCTTGTATGTCTATATGTGGGCAGCACGGTAACATAGTGGTTAGCACTATGGCATAACAGCACCAGGGTCCCAGGTTCGATTCCCGCTTGGGTCACTGTCTGTGCAGAGTCTGCACGTTCTCCATGTGACTTGCGTGGGTTTCCTCCGGGTGCTCTGGTTTCCTCCCACAGTCCAAAGATGTGCAGGTTAGGTGGATTGGCTATGCTAAATTGCCCTTAGGTTAGATGGGGTTGCTGGGTTACAGGGATAGGGTGGAGGTGGGGGCTTAAGTAGGGTGCTCTTTCCAAGAGCCGGTGCAGATTCGATGGGCCGAATGGCCTCCTTCTGCACTGTAAATTCTATGATATCTATGTGGATTAATTTACGGGTTAACTCTATTCAATAAAGATTGTTGGACTCATACTCGAGTTTGTCCTTTGTTCTCCTCACTATTAAAGACACCTAGGTCAAACCTTTGAATAAATGAACTTGTCGAAAGTATCTGAATTGGCCAGATACAACAGATGGGATCTGGGAGGTGGTGGGCATGTTGGGCTTGGCGACATCGCCTGATTCTCAGGGGTGGGCTAGCTGTTACTGTGAGGCTTTTACTCTGAGGGAGGATTCCAGTGGCCACGGTGAATGTTTGAGATGAGCCCTGATAATCTCCTGCTGTGGGTCTGCACTTCTGAGGAGTGCACTGAGGACCGCCAACACCTGTTGGATCAGCAATTGAGCATGGTCACGCCCATCCCTTTGATGATGCTGGGCTATGAGGCTTTACAGAGAGGCGGGATTGGTGAGTTTCTATGTGACCAGAAGCTCTCAGTGCATACACAGGATACTGTGAGCAGTCAGCAATCTCAACAACCAGGTGCCTGTAAGTTACAGCTAGGGGATGGGTTTAAATGAAATAATGCAGGCATGGAGATTTCAGCTAAGAAATCCTGATCCCAAGGGTGATATCCTGAGTCCACGTACTTGCCACCAAGTCGTTCTCCGCTACTCCGAGGTCCAGGCATACACCCATCCCCCACCAGCAAGCCTGAAAAGTTGTGAGTTTTCTTACTTCTTGCTCCTCATGGCCAAGGCACATGGGCCCCACTAATACTTTCACCAATTTATGTCTGTGACTCCCGTCTGAGGGGTGGAGCATAACGGAGGGGTGGAGCATTGGGAGTACAATCTGTTAATTGTATTTAAATCCATGCAAATCATCGTTTTGCATGGGGCCGCCAGCGCAGGGCATGTACCTCGCTGCCGCTGCCAGCGGGGGACTCGAACATTGCAATGGTGCCAATGGTTTTCTGTCCGATGTGCGATCCGCCATCCAATCACGAATCTTGCTGCTGGCATCCAGGCCTAAAGATTCATTCAAATTCTTTTTCTCTCATTTTTAAAATAAAAATTCCAATTAAGGGGCAATTTAACGTGGCCAATCCACCTACCCTACACATCTTTTGGTTGTGGGAGTGAGACCCACGCAGATACGGGGAGAATGTGCAAACTCCAAGGTCCCAAAGGGGTGGGCACCCCAAATCTGAGGGGGTTTTGGAGGGTGGCACCCTCCCCATTCCTACCCAAAATGGAGGAAAGTTTATTTCTCTGTTTTCCACCCCACTCACATTGTTACTGCCAGCCTAAAAATCGAGGACTGGGCAGGAAAAGGCATTTAAGGGCCTTCATACGTGAAAGGGTGGATTTATAAAGGGTGGTTTTCCCACCCAAGGCACTTGCCTGCCCAACCATGAAATCACGTCTGGGTTGGAGCAGACTGGATGAAATACTGTCCATGCAATTTTATGCTCACACCCTCCCCTCCGAATCCACTTGGGGAACACACAAAATTCTGCCTCTCAGCTTTTCTAATTACACTATTTTCCTCAATGAATACATTTCCTTCCATGATTAAAACGGTTTTGGAACAAATTATTTCTGGTTCCTTTTTTCATGTTTCCCTAAAACCATAAATGCCCCCCACTTTCTTCTTTCTGGCCAATTAGTAATCCAATTCACAACTTCCAGTTCATATCCCAGGAGCTTTCATTTAGTAATGCTAGTCTCCTGAGGGGGATTATAGCGCAACTATTAGGAGCCATGTAAGAGATCAGGCACCATTGTTTAGGATTGATTAGGTGCAATGAGGAGAGAGTGTTCATTAGGATGTGTAGTGGTTAGTAGTGAGAGAAAACAGCAGTCACTGGAGACTGTAGGACAGTGCAAAACAACATGCTTATCTTTTCAAAAATAAATTTACAGTACCCAATTCTTTTTTTCCCATTAAGGGCAATTTAGCGTGGCCAATTCACCTACCCTGCACAGCTTTTTGGTTTGTGTGGGGGGGGTGGGGGGGGAGACAGACACGGGAAGAATGTGCAAACTCCACACGGATGGTGAACCGGGGCCAGGATCAAACCCGGACCGTCGGCGCTGAGGCAGCAGTGCTAACCACTGCGCTACCATGCCAGCCTGAATCCTTTCAAATTTTAGTGTCAAATTGACTAGATCAGTTTGGGCTGGTAAACAGACTGGCATGGAGTGTTACCTGTTAAAGCAACCAGGATACTGAGCTCTGTTGTTAAATCGGTAGCCATCATCCTCAGAGGCCGCACCTTGAACACTGATTGTCAGTGATCAGAACTGAACCAAAGTAAACAGATGTGAGAAAAGGGAAACCAGGCTGATCCCTCATGTGGCAGGATGCTTAGCTTGAAAATGTGGGTGAGACCAAAACAAGAGGCTGTAAGTATAGGACAGTCATTAATAAATCCAATAGACAATTTAGGAAAATCTTTACCTTGAGACTTGTGAGAATGAGGGAATAGTTGGGACAAACTGCATAGAAGCGTTTAAGAAGCTGGATAGACATGAGGGAGGAAAGATTGGAAGGAAATGTTGATGGGATTTGATGAAGGAAGGTATGGGAGGAGACTTACATAGGGGGGGGGGGGGGGGGTAAGAGACAGAGCTCCCAATGTCCCAAAGGGGTGGGCACCCCAAATCTGAGGGGGTTTTGGAGGGTGGCACCCTCCCCATTCCTACCCAAAATGGAGGAAAGTTTATTTCTCTGTTTTCCACCCCACTCACATTGTTACTGCCAGCCTAAAAATCGAGGACTGGGCAGGAAAAGGCATTTAAGGGTCTTTGTAGGTGAAAGGGTGGATTTTAAAAGGGTGGTTTTCCCACCCAAGGCACTTGCCTGCCCAACCGTGAAATTGCGTCTAGGTTGGGGCAGACTGGATCCCAGGTGAAATACTGTCCATGCAATTTTTTGCTCACACCCTCATCTCTGAATCCACTTGGGGAACGCACAAAATTCTGCCTTTAAGCTTTTCTAATTACACTATTTTGCTCAATGAATACATTTCCTTCCATGATTAAAACTGTTTTGGAACAAATTATTTCTGGTTCCTTTTTTCATGTTTCCCTAAAACCATAAATGCCCCCCACTTTCTTCTTTCTGGCCAATTAGTAATCCAATTCACAACTTCCAGTTCATATCCCAGGAGCTTTCATTTAGTAATGCTAGTCTCCTGAGGGGGATTATAGCGCAACTATTAGGAGCCATGTAAGAGATCAGGCACCATTGTTTAGGATTGATTAGGTGCAATGAGGAGAGAGTGTTCATTAGGATGTGTAGTGGTTAGTAGTGAGAGAAAACAGCAGTCACTGGAGACTGTAGGACAGTGCAAAACAACATGCTTATCTTTTCAAAAATAAATTTACAGTACCCAATTCTTTTTTTCCCCATTAAGGGCAATTTAGCGTGGCCAATTCACCTACCCTGCACATCTTTTTGGGCTGTGGGGGTGAGACAGACATGGGAAGAATGTGCAAACTCCACACGGACGGTGAACCGGGGCCAGGATCGAACCCGGGTTCTTGGTGCAATGAGGCAGCAGTGCTAACCACTGTTCCACGTGCCGCCCTACAAGACACAAGTATCTATGGACTGTTTAGTGACGGACGAGGAAAGTTAATAATATCATTGGCATGCAGGAGCAGATTCAACGAGGTTGCAACTATCAGTTGTTTGAGGTACTAATTGTAGCAATCACAAATTTATGTGTACAGAAAAAGCTTAAGCAGCATTGGTGACTGTGGGTAGCGAAGGAAAATGAGAATCAATAGGGAGTGTGCAGCAGTGAATAACTTTTATTTTTAAAATCGTATTAATTCTCAGGATCCATGTGTCACCAGCAAGGGCAGCATTTATCATCCAACCTTGTGCTCTCCATTTGTTCTCCTTAAGGGACATGAAATATGGTGACTAAATAACTGAGATGGGATTTGTGGCCATTTTGATGATTTGTATTGTAAACTTCCCCCACCCTTTCTTGCAATTAAAAGTTACTGTTATTTAGCAGTGGAGAGAAATAGGAAATTGTGTTCCATTGAGCCTGTGTAGCAGGTGGCAGTGATAGAAATAGCAAGCACTGGGGAATGTGTAACAACACAAAGGGAAACAAGAAAGTTGCCACTGGGGAAGCTGTAACTCTATTCAGGGAGAAAAGATGGTGTCAGTAGAGGCGGTAGACAATAGCAAAATAATACTGAGGAGATGAAGACTAGAATTTTCTATTGTACATTTGATTTTGGAGAGAAAATGGGAAATATTTTGAAATGTTTACAGTAAATGTGACCAAAAGTTAAGTAATCTACTTCAGAAAAGTCTTGTTCCCAAAAATTCATCAACCAAAAGTTTGGCCAAGAGATTTATAGCCTCACAAGAATTGATGCAGTGTCACAATAGACTTACGTGTATGCATACGCACACACCAAACTCCTCAACACCCAGAAAAGACATATCTACCCCACGATATCTTCTTCTGGGACCCAATTCCATGGAGTAGTAAAACATCCCTGCGGACTTCACAAGGGTGTCAACTGAAAATTTCAAAACTTGAGATTTGGTAGGTTAAGTAAGATCATGCATAACAGGATGGGTAGAGATCAACCATGATCTAATTAAATGGCTGCATACACTTGAGGAGCTGAATGGCTTACTATTCCTATGATCCTTTAAAAACATTTTTTTGTGAAATGTTATGTTGCCTTTCTTGGCCAAAGAACATGAAAAGGAGGCAATGGCATAGGAATTCAAGCATGGTCACATCCCATTGGCAAGTAGATTGTAGATTCAAAGGAGAATGTAAATAGTTGAAGTGGAAATATTTGTAGGGCATTGGGAAAGAGAAAGGGCAAAGTGGATCTAATTGGATAGCTCTTCAAAGAGTCAGCAAAGACACAATGGAACAAATGGTAGACATGTTTGTCATGTTTCATTCTGATTCTGTAAAATAACAATTCTGCCAAGATCCACATATAGAACATAGAACGGGGGAGATATGAGCTGTAAATGGACAATGAGCCATTCAATTTGAAAGGTTACGGACCTCTATATACCAGCATTGTGAATTGTGAGATGCTACTACACAGGACCAGAGACTCCCATAAGCACAGAGAAAGTACCTTAACAGAGCAGAGTAAATAATTAGCCAGTTTGGTTAAAGATGGCTTTATTCATAAGCAACATTACAATGACATTAAATTAGAGAGACTTCGTCCCCAGCAGTGGGCTGTTAGGTCCATTCTTTAGTGAACATACTTCACACATAAATTATTGAAGTGTAGACTTTCCATGTGGTTATCAATCGAAAGGTTTCTTGCTTAGGTGTAAAAAATTGGTTTACAAAAATTAACAAGTGATCAGTCTTGATGTGGCTGGAAAAGAAAGATTGCAATTGGTGTAGCATTGATGAGAGGTGGTTAGGAGGGCAGCCAACGTAGTCTCTACCTGCAATACATATACATATTAAGTTATAATTCCATATGGTACAGACATTATGCCCCAGTGTACCAATATAAATGCACTTTCCATAAATAACTGATGCAATCATGTCTGATCCAAATTCCAGCTAAACTTTTCACACTTGCCTGTTATTGTGTTAGTCACAAGCAAGTTTGTAATAACATCACGCAGTTGCAGTGTTATATTTTTCCCCATAAATAATCGTGTTTTCTGAAAATCAATTTCTCACCAATTTTCTTCAGTAACTGAAAAGTGTCCAAAATAAGATTCTGAAAATTAAATTTCAAAATTACATATTTCACAATAACATGATTATATTCAGATTCAATGTCATTAAAAGATTTTAAGTTGAAGACTTTAGCCTCATAAAGAGACTTGTTTCAGTTTTGGGCAGAGCTGTGATCCTATCAGCTAAAGTGAATTGTGCAGACAAACATGTGAAGCACAATCAATGTAAACATTTCACTCATCACACTTTGCGAATTGATTCAAAGTAAAGCAAATCAAAATTGGAAGTCAGGAACTTCTGAATCATAAACAGGGTAAGCAACCACAAAACTACAATGGAAAATGTCAACTGCCCACATGAGCAGCATCTCATATTCACCACCTTAAACATTCACTCCCACTTACCACCAACAGTGGAGGTACTATGTCCAATATACAAGCTGTGCTGCAGCAACTCACCAAGTCTCCTTTGACAGCACCTTCCAAAGCTGCCACCTCTACAGTCTAGAAGGATAAGGGCAGCTGATGCATTGGAACACCACCACCTGCAAGGTACCCCGAAGCCATGCCAACCCGAATTGCAACCATATCACCCTTCATTCACTGCAACCGGGTCAAAACCCTGGAACTTTGTAACAGTACTGGACTGCAGCGTTCAAGGCGGCAGTTCTCAAGGGCAATTAGGGTTGAGAAAATTAATGTTGGCTTTGCTAGTTGCACTCACATCCCATGGAATAATTAAAGTTGCAATGGGGAATGCCAACTGCCCATATGATCAGCACCCCATATACAGCACCTTAAACAATCACTCCCTCCACCACCATCAGTGGCAGCAGTGAGTCCCATGTACAAGATTTGCTGCAGCAATGCAAACAAGCAACCCGGTTTGACTATTTAGTGGAATCTACCAATAGGTTTACTTTTAAAATAGTGGACCAACTAATGACTAAACATTTTGCAAAGCTCTACAAAGCTTTCCTCAGTATCTGAAATTTCTAACCTCTAAAATAAGAATTTAAATAAAATGGAAGACTAAATACTTCATATCTATCCAGTGATCAGTTTGGGTGTCATTTTCATAGCTTCCTAAATGTCTTCACTTTAAGACCACAGAAGTCTAGGTTTAAAAAAATATATTTCGAGTACCCAATTCTTTTTTCCAGTTCAGGGGCAATTTAGCGTGGTCAATCCACCTACCCTGCACATTTTTGGGTTGTGGGGGTGAAACCCACGCAGACACGGGGAGAATGTGCAAACTCCACACGAACTGTGACCCGGGGCTGGGATCCCGGGTCCTCAGCACTATGAGGCAGCAGTGCTAACCACTGTTCCACCGTGCCACCCAGAAGTCTAGGTTTTGACAGAATATTTTCTCCAGAACATTAGGAGAAATTTGAACATGTACAGTTTTTAGAATTTCCTAGCTATTCTGAGTATGTAAAATACCTTTCTAGTATCTTTCATATC
Organism: Scyliorhinus torazame; assembly: GCF_047496885.1. NCBI lineage: Eukaryota > Metazoa > Chordata > Chondrichthyes > Carcharhiniformes > Scyliorhinidae > Scyliorhinus > Scyliorhinus torazame. The sequence continues at coordinate 155,574,611 of NC_092707.1, read as the reverse complement.
ATTGAGATGTTCCAAGCACTTTACAACCAGCGAGTTACTTCTTTCAAAATAAATTTAAAGTACTCAATTCTTTTTTTCCCAATTAAGGGGCAATTTAACGTGGCCAATCCACCTACCCTGCACATCTTGTGGGGGTGAGACCCACGCAAACACGGGGAGAATGTGAAAACTCCACATGGACAGTGATCCAGAGCTGCAGCGAGGTACTTTTGAATTATAATTACTGTTCCATTATAAGAACCTGTCAGTAAACTTCCAAACAGCATGAGATAATCATCAGATAATCTGTTTGTGATGCTGGTAGAGGGATAAACATTGATCAAGAAATTGGGGAGCACTCCCCTGCTCTTCTTTGAAATTATGCAATTGGATCTATTACTTCCATCTGATGGAGCAGACTAGGCCTTAGTTTAATGTTTAATTTGAAATATTTCATATGGCGCTTTCAACCATACAATGATCCTCAGGAGTGTCAGCCTAGACAATGTGCCCCAAGTACCTGGGGCGGGATTCTCCAATAATGCCCACGCCCACGAAAAAACGCACGCAAATCACTCCAGACTTACATGGAGTAAGTCCGGAGCGATTCATTTACCTGGAGGGGGCTAGCAGGGCCCCGGAGTGCTCTTCGCAGCTGCGACTGCCGATATGGTGCCCTGCACTTCCAGTTGGGAGTCCACGCATGGGCACGCCTGTGTCGGCAGCCCCGCACGAAATGGCTGACCCACATCACGGACCGGCACCAAGAAGATAGGCCCCCCCCCCAGATCGCGCGCGCCCGCAGATTGGTGGCCCCCGATCGATAGCCTGGCAGTCCTGGAGAGCCCCCCACCCCCTCCAGCCGGTGAATGATCCCCCCGTCCCCCACTTGTGCAGCTGCGGACTGAGTCCATGAGAGAACCATGCCAGCGGGAACTCGGCCAGCTGCACTTGGAGAATAGCCGTGGGGGCCTCTTTCAATGACCCCCGACTGGCGCCATGTCGACCGCGCTCCCGATTGGCGGCGATTCTCTGAGCGCGATTTTGGCGCGGAGGTTTGGAGAATCCCACCCCTGAAGTTCATGAGCATTTCACCCATAAGAGTGGCAATCTGCTGAGTCTTGTCTGACACCGATATAGTTCGCAGACATTTCCACACTGAATTGTTCCCAACCTGGAGAAGTGCATGTTCCGCTCACCCCAAGGCAATGTCCACTTAATCCTGAGTAACGATTTGAGTGTCTTTGATTTATCCCAAACTTTGAAAAACCTAGAAATTGAATATACAATGCTTCATCTCAGCAAGTCCCATTCCAGAGACTTGAACACACATCCTAGGTCAGCATTTTCTCTGCAAAACTGAGAGTGCAGCACTGCCAAAGAATCCGATGGAACTCTCCATTCCTGAGACACGTTGCTGACACTGGGGCAGGATTCACAGACTTCTACGTCTGATTGCCCCAGAAGATGCCCGCCAAAGGGGGCCCAGGCACAGGGAGAGAATCACAGCGGGCCGCCTCCACTCCTGATGTGCCATCTGTGGATCCACCTAGACGTAGCGTTAGAGCCTGCAAGGCCACAAAATTAGACACCAGTTAAGCTGGCACTGGTGCAGAGCAGTTTAGTGTTAGGGGCTAGGGCACGGACCTGTATATATATGTTTTCATATTAAACACCTGTGCACAATGTTACAACCTGCCTTGGTCCTCTGAGGGGTGGGGGTTCGGGGGTGGGATAGTCTGGGCAGGCCGCAGAGAGGGTGCAGGTGGGGGGGGGGGGGGGGGGGGGGGAGGAAGAAATAGGCAGATGTTGGGGTTGGGCTTGGGCTTGGCTTAGGGACTGCAGTTTAGCCAACGCTCACCACTCCGGTGGTGTCCCCCCCGCCCTCACCCCCACACCCCAGGGGATTCGATGGTACCATGTGATGGAATGGCCAGCTCGCATGCAGGGATCACCCAGGTGGATGGTGGAAAGAGTGGTACCGTGGGCAGGAGTCATCGGAAAGCGAGTTGTCATCATCCTCCAGCCTATGGACCAGACCCGCTCTTCCTGCCAACTCAGGGCCCACACCCGGTAGTGCGGCAGGTGTATATCATGGAGGGCGTTGCAGGAGGGGGATGGTGAGCAGATGGGAGGCGTTTTCCGTGCCACTGCCAGTCTCCCACCGTATGCACCCCCCACTCAAGTCAGTGAACCTGGAGGCAATCGGAGCGTCCTGCATGCATTGGCCCTGGCGTACACATTGTGCGGCCTCCTGTGCCTGCCCGGGCCCACGTCCTGTCCATCCTCGCCTCCCCCTGCTTCTTCCTCATTGCACCTCTCACCCTCCCCTCACATCTTCCTCATCACACCTCTGCGCAATGTTCAGGACACAGCAGGCCACCATGATGCGGGGGACTCGCTCCCCCAGAACAGTCCAAGCACCTTAACTGCATCTTTAGGAGGCCAAAGCACCGCTCAATCACGCCCCTGGTCACTGCATGGGCATCATTGTAGTGGATCTCCACGTCGGTCTGTGGCTTCCGGATAGTATTCATCAGCCACGACCCCAGTGGGTAACCCCTGTCGCCCAGGAACCAATCACCCAGCCAGGGGTGCGCTTCAAAGAGGCTGGGAATCATTGAGTGTACCAGGATGAAGACGTTGTGCACACTGCCCGGGTATCGGGCGCATACGTGCATGATGATGCACACCAGCTTCCGATCGTCGAGTGGAACCCCTTTCGGTTTGTGAAGAGTGGCCTGTCATTTACAGGTACCCGTAGGGCGACATGCATCCCGATCATCCCCTGTACATGGAGCAGCTTGGTGATAGCGGCGAATCCCGCTGCCCGGGCATACTGGTGGGCTCGGTCCACATTGAAGTGGATGTAATTTGCCAACTGGGCACATAGGGCCACCATGATGGCGCGGATGCACCTGTGCACGGAGATCTGTGAGATCCCTGACAGGTCCCCACTCGACATCTGAAAGGAGCCCGTGGCGTAGACGTTCAGGGCAACCGTCAACTTGACAACCACCAGGAGCAGGTGGCCTCCCCCATTCGCCCGCTGTGCCAGGTGTGCCATGATCTGGCAGATATGCGGCACTGCCCCCCTGCTCAACCGTTGTCTTTGACGACATGCCCGGGCCGGTAGGTCCTTGAATGATAGTCGCTGCCCGTACACGTGAGGCCTCATGTAGTGCCTCCTTTGCTCCTCTTCCACCTGTTAAAATGGCCAGCTCTCTATCCTCAGCGGTTGCCTCCTGTTCCTCTGGGGCCCGCTCCGCTGCTGCCGATTCATCCTCCTCGAGCAGCTCCAGCTCGTACAGCCGCAGTGCATCCCCCAGGGCTGCAGTGACTAGCAGAAAGGCCCGCATTGCTGGTTGTATTTCAATAAGGAGGCACAGTAGCATAGTGGGTAACACTGTTGCTTCACAGCTCCAGGGTCCCAGGTTCGATGCCCGACGTGAGTCACTGTCTGTGTGGAGTCTGCATGTTCACCCTGTGTCTGTGAGGGTTTCCTCCGGTGCTCCGGTTTCCTCCCACAAGTCCCGAAAGACGTGCTGTTAGGACATTTCGACATTCTGAAGTCTCCCTCTGTGTACCCGAACAGGCGCCGGAGTGTGGCGACTAGGGGCTTTTCACAGTAACTTCATTGCAGTGTTAATGTAAGCCTACTTGCGACACGACGGCCCATCCCCTGGTCACCACCCCCCTACCCCGGTCCCTTACAGGGTCTAGTCTCCCTCCCCCCCCCAAAGCCCAGCCAGTGTCCAACTCGACAGCCCACGGTCGCATCTTTCCATCTCGTACGTCCTCGCTCTCCATCATCAGCCACAACGCCTGTTTGTCGATTTTTAAAAGGACAAGTGAAACTCGCTGTCGGGAATTCCTCCCAGTGGAGAATCGCGGAGGCCCCGGAGAATACCAGGTCAGGACCGCTAATGATATATCAATGGAGTTTACTGCATGTGCGGAGTGGAATGCATTGAAGCTGCTGTCAAGGTACCAGAGAATTGCTATAGGCGTGAAACTGGCGCCCGCCTAGATTTCGGCGTGAGAACCGATTCTCCACCCAACTGCGTTTCTTAATTCCGGTGTCAGCCTATGGAGAATTATTTGGATGCGATCTTAAACTGAGACCCTGACTGCCTCCAAACCTATGGAACAATTCAGAAACAATCAGGGGAGTTATCCCCAGTGTCCTCGCCAATATTTATTCCTCAATCAACATCACTAAAACAGATGATCTGGTGATTATCACATTGCTGCTGTTTTTAGTGTTTGCTGTGTACAAATTGGCAACTATGGGCGAGATTCTCCGACCCCCGTCGGGTCGGAGAATCGCCGGGGACTGGTGTGAATCCCGCCCCCGCCGGTTGCCGAATTCTCCGGCACCGGAGATTCGGCGGGGGCGGGAATCGCACCGCGCTGGTTGGCTGCCCGCCCCCCGGATGGGCCGAAGTCCCGCTGCTAGGATGCCTATCCCGCCGGCGTGGATTAAACCACCTCTCTTACCGGCGGGACAAGGTGGCGCGGGCGGGCTCCGGGATCCTGGGGGGGGGGCGGGGGGGGGGGCACGGGGCGATCTGGCCCCGGGGGTGCCCCCACGGTGGCCTGGCCCACGATCGGGGTCCACCGATCCGCGGGCGGGCCTGTGCTGTGGGGGCACTCTTTTCCTTCCGCCTTCGCCACGGTCTCCACCATGGCGGAGGCGGAAGAGACTCCCTCCACAGCGCATGCGCGGGGATGCCGTGAGCGGCCGCTAACGCTCCCACGCATGCGCCGCCGGGCAATGTCATTTCCGCGCCAGCTGGCGGGGCACCAAAGGCCTTTTCCGCCAGCTGGTGGGGTGGAAATCAGTCCGGCGCGGGCCTAGCCCCTCAAGGTTAGGGCTGGGCCCCCCAAGATGCGGAGGATTCCGCACCTTTGGGGCGGCGCGATGCCCAACTGATTTGCGTCGTTTTTGGCGCCGGTCGGCAGACATCGCACCGATACCGGAGAATATCGCCCCATGTTTCCTACATTACAACATTCAAAAGTATATAATTGACTAAAGTAATTTTGGATGCCAGGAGGTAAAAGGCACTATTCACGTGCAACTCTGTTTTCAAGCACTACAAGGAATGCTCAAGAAAGTGACAGGCTGATCAGGACAGCAGCCTGGAGTGCCTGTCAGTAGTAGATTGTTAAGGAAATTGACAGGGAAGAACTTGATTCGAATGAGGCCCGTCAAACCATGGTCCAAAAAAGCAAGGGTATTTATTTATTTTTAAAAAAGAATTTAGAGTACCCAATTCTTTCTTTCCAATTAAGTGGCAATTTAACGTGGCCAATTAATCTATCCTGCACATCTTTGGGTTGTGGGGGTGAAACCCACGCAAACACGGGGAGAATGTGCAAACTCCCCACGGACAGTGACCCAGAGCCGGGATCGAACCTGAGACCTCAGCGCCGTAAGGCAGCAGTGCTAACCACTGCGCCACCATGCTGCCCTAAGCAAGGGTATTTATCATGTCTCATCCCATAGGTCCTTACCTAAACCCTCAATCTTGCCAAATCCAAACTTTAATCGTTCATTCTCCCTGACAAGAAAGTTTGCGTCTAGTTCTGGCTTGAACAGTTGTTCCTTTAAACCCAATCACAGCACATAGGCAGCTGAAAAGCGCAGTTTGCCTATATCAGGTTTATTTCCACACAACGCAACAAGTTTGAACAGTAACAGGAATAAATTCAAACTAGATGAATGCAGTGTAGTTAGATCTGTTAGCGTTATTATTCCTTTTAAAATATGAGTGGTAGGGTTAATCAAAATCCGGGTAGTCTTGTCCAAAGAATATCTAATTTAACATTCTGTCCATTTGAAAATCTCAGAAGGAACCGATCATTGAAATCCTGCAAGAAAAAAAAAAAATTGGTTTGAATTGTCAGGAAATATTTTAGATTAATTAGGATCCAACTGTGGTAAGCAACTAAAGGAAAACAGGTATCATTTCTTTTCACAATATTTTGAAAGCATTGGTTAGAGTTACAATCTTTAATTTTTGAATACTTTGAAGTTAGATGAAATGGTGTCAATTGTATAGTGCTGTTATTTGGGTGCGTATTCCACCTTTTGTAAAGTATGCGCTATTTTCAAGTTAAAACTTGTGATGCTTTTGAAAGTGTGCTGACAAAAAGTCTATCTAGATCCCAAGATAGACGACCTCAAAGGGACTCAACAATGAGTGATACATGACCACTAAAATCATTTCATGCACTATGCACAAAAAGATCAGAAAGGTATTGACTCCCTATAAATCCATATCTTCATCCACTGGACTTCACTCCAAAACCCCTCAAAGTACTCACAAACCATGGGCACATTTGCCATTACTCTCTGGCCTCAGACCCAACTCCAGCATTGAGCCAATGGGGCTTTCTTCCCCGATAGAATCATAGTATCCCTGCAGTGCAGAAAGAGGCCATTCAGCCCAATGAGTCTGCACCGACCTTTCAAAACAGCACCCCACCCAGGCGCATTCCCCTGCCCTATGCCTGCAACCCTACACATTGATCAACCCATCTAACCTGCACCAGGCACCAAGGGGCAATTTAGTATGGCCAATCCACGTAACCTGCACATCTTTGGACTGTGGGAGCAAACTGGAGCGCCCGGAGGAAACCCACGCAGACACGGGGAGAAAGTGCAAGCTCCACACAAGTCACCCAAGGCCAGAATCGAACCTGGGTCCCTGGTGCTGTGAGGCAGCAGTGCTAACCCACTGTGGCACCATTCCACCCTACTTGGATGTGGAACCCAATATATCTAATCAGCAAACTTTCCCTCCAGCCCCTCCCCCTTCAAAGTTTTGGGACAGCTGTGACCCTGTTCCAACACTTTAAGACCCAGATCCTCTTCACACACTTTTCAGATCCAAGTGCCACCCACAATGCTGATAAATCTGTGTTCCTGACGTTTAACTCCACTGTTCTCCTCTAACCACTAATTCATCATATGCAAAACCACAGGAGATGCATTAATATATGAAGTCATAGGTACATCCGCAACCCTTGCCAAGTAACACCTATTTTATGCAATGCTATTGCGTCTACTTCCATCGCACTAGTTCCATTGTGCCCATCACAAATTAAACTTACAAACTCAATTTACTTACATCAAACTGGGTGGCACTGACCCAGCATTGCACAGCTGTGGCAAAGTGACATTGTTTTCCAGTGTCACCCAATCTATAACTAAATTGATCTACAATCACAATATTGCCACCTTCCCCACCGCTGCACGAAGTCCTCTACAATCCTTAATCCAACCTGGAGTTCTAAGACCATCTCCACCCATATTTTCAACTCTTGCTGGGAACTTTCTTTGGTTTTTAAAAATATTTAATACCCATGTCCATACTTATTTTAAATAACAGACTTTTGTGAGGGCCACGAAGAATCCAGCACGAGTTTTAAGGATAGGCCAGCTTTATTTATACTTGGAGTTTACTAATGGTTTCTCCGCCCCCCCCTCATTGGGGAAGCTCATACTCCCACAGGATTGTGGGATTGTCATTAGTCCCCAGCCAATGGTAAGCAGGCAGGTTATAACATCCCTCCCCCCCCAAAGTCCAAGGAATCCACCGAAGACCCTGGCGAAGGAGGGCGTCGGACTCGATTTGCCGCAGGCCGGACACCATTTGCACGCGGCGCTGGATCAGGCGGCGTGTAACGAGACGGAGACTGGCGCTTCCGTGGTGAACGGCGTAACGGTTGTACATCCACAGCCCGTGGACCCGAGGATTCCCCCTCTGATGCGTCCTGTTTCTCCATCTCGGAGTCAGAGTCTGCTGCCTCCTTCATGTCAGCGTCTCTATCTCCATTCAGTTCTGTAACGACCTGCGCAGGCTTTGAGTGAGGCACCAGTGGAAGATTGTGAGGACTACCTTCCCTTGTCTCTGGTCTCTGCGGCTGTAGAAATGAGCTCCGGGGGCGGAGGGGCTAGTCTTCTGGACCGAACGTGGTCTACATGTTTGCGCTGGAGACGACCCTGGGCTTGCACCTGGTAAGATATAGGGCCCGTTTGGCGAAAGATTACGCCAGGAACCCACTGGGCACCACCAGCAAAATTCCGAAAGAACACTGGGTCACCGGGCGCAAACTGCCGAATCGGCCGATGCCGAGAAAATCCCTGTCCCTGCCGTTCTTGTGTGCGGCGTACTAAGGCGGGTGCGAAGTCTCCGGCCCATTAGGAGTTCTGCGGGAGCTACCCCAGTCACCGCATGGGGGGTGGTCCTATACGTAAACAAAAAGCGAGCCAGTCTCGTGTCCATTGATCCAGAAGACTGCTTCTTTAGGCCTCTTTTGAATGTCTGCACTGCGCGCTCTGCCAACCCATTTGAAGCCGGGTGGTAAGGGGCAGTGCGGATATGGCGTATGCCGTTCATCTTCATGAACCTCGCAAACTCCTCACTCGTGAATGGAGTGCCATTATCCGTGACCAGCACCTCGGGGAGGCCATGCGTACTAAAAAACAAACGCATCTTTTCAATTGTTGCGCAGGACGTTGTCCCCTGCATCTTATGCACCTCTAGCCATTTAGACTGGGCGTCGATTAATAGAAGGAACATGGGACTTCCGGGTGCGGCGATGACCAGCTAAGTCGCACGTTTCGGCAGCTCCCGGTGGAACGGACTTTTGGGCTCTTAATAGGAGCCCCAACGGCAATTTAAACGGCCAAAAACACTGTGCGGTAAACTAGAAGTGAATCCCCCCGGACACGCATGGATAAAGGAGAGCAGCCGGATTGCGGAGGATCCTCTGGAGCAGCGGCAAGGAAGGCAAGCTCAAAGCAAGATGGCGTCGGAAGGTGGCCGTTTGCTATGGGGCCCAGACCAACAAGAGTTCCTGCGGCACTGTGTGGAAGAGCTGAAAAAGGAATTGAAGAAGGAGTTGTTGGCCCCGATATTACAGGCAATTGAAGGGCTAAAGGAGGAGCAGAAGACCCAAGAGCAGAAGCTTCGTGAAGGCAAAGGCTGCTGAAAACGAAGATGAAATACAAGGCCTGGTGGTGAAGACAGAGACGCACGAGGCGCAGCACAAAAGGTGTGTGGAAAGGCTGGAAGTACTGGAGAATAATTCGAGGAGGAAGAATTTAAGGGTTCTGGGTCTTCCCGAAGGCGTAGAGGGGGCGGACGTCGGGACATATGTGAGCACGATGCTTCACTCGCTAATGGGATCAGGGGCCCCGAATGGCCCTTTGGAGGTGGAGGGAGCTTATCGAGTTATGGCGCGAAGACCAAGGGCAGGAGAAATACCTCGTGCCATAGTGGTGAGGTTTCACCGCTATAATGACAGAGAGATGGTCCTAAGATGGGCGAAGAAAACTCAGAGCTGCAGGTGGGAGAACGCGGTGATCCACGTATACCAGGATTGGAGTGCGGAGGTGGCGAGAAGGAGGGCAAGTTTTAATCGGGCTAAGGCGCTGCTTCACAAAAAGATCCAGGTTGGAATGTTACAACCGGCGAGATTGTGGGTCACGCACCAAGGGAAGCACCACTACTTTGAGACGGCAGAAGAGGCATGGACATTCATTGTGGACGAGAAGCTGGAATAGTCTGGCGAGAGAAAGAACTTTTGGGACAAAGTGGTGGGGTGATTATGTGGGGCGAGGGAAAAAAAGGGGGGGGATGATTTTTCAGTTTGTTAATCTTGCGATCCTGTAACTTTTCTCTCTTCCCCATGTTGGGGGGGGGAGGGGGGGGGGGGGGGAGTATGAGGAACTGTGGGCGCCGGCCATTAGGGGCGGGGCCGAGTGGGAAACATGGGCTTTGTTCCCGTGCTATGGTAATTATGGCGGGAACAGGGACGCAGGAAGGAGGGGGCCTCGCACAGTGGGGGCCGAGGACAAGGGGGGAAGCCGAGGTCAGCCAGAGTTCGCTGACTTCTGGGAGCAACATGGCGGGTGCAACTACGCTAGGAAGGGATCTAGTGGAGTGGGGGGGGGGGGGGGAGGGGGGGTTAACTGGGTTGCTGCTGCTAAGGAGAAGGGGGAGCTGTTATGGGATGGGGTGGTCGAGGCGGGAGGGCACCGTCGGGGGTATACACGGGTACGTGGGAAGCGGGTGAGGAGCTGGGTTAAAAAAGGGGATGGCTAGTCAACAAGAGGGGGGGGGGTAAAGAGCCCCCCAACCCGGCTGATCACGTGGAACGTGAGAGGGCTGAACGGGCCGATTAAAAGGGCACGGGTACTCGCACACCTAAAGAAATTAAAGGCAGATGTGGTTATGTTGCAGGAGACGCATCTGAAACTGATAGACCAGGTCAGACTACGTAAAGGATGGGTGGGGCAGGTGTTTCATTCGGGTTTGGATGCGAAGAATAGGGGGTGGCTATCTTGGTGGGGAAACGGGTACTGTTTGAGGCAAAGACCATAGTGGCGGATAGTGGGGGTAGATATGTGATGGTGAGTGGCAGATTGCAAGGGGAGGCGGTGGTTCTGGTGAACGTATATGCCCCGAACTGGGATGATGCAAATTTTATGAGGCGTATGTTGGGACGTATCCCGGACCTGGAGGCGGGAAAGTTGGTAATGGGGGGAGATTTCAATACGGTGCTTGATCCAGGGCTGGACCGATCGAGGTCCAGGACCAGGAGGAGGCCGGCAGCGGCCAGGGTGCTCAAGGACTTCATGGAGCAGATGGGAGGGGTAGACCCCTAGAGATTTAGTAGGCCTAGGAGTAAGGAGTTCTCATTTTTCTCCCATGTCCACAAAGTATATTCACGGATAGACTTTTTTGTCTTGTGAAGGGCACTGATTCCGAAGGTGACAGGGACGGAATATACGGCCATAACTATTTCGGACCACGCTCCACATTGGGTAGACCTGGAGGTAGGAGAGGAAAAAGAACAGCACCCACTCTGGAGAATGGATATGGGCTTATTGGCGGATGAGGGGGTATGTTTAAGGGTGAGGGGGTGCATCGAAAGGTACTTGGAGCTTAATGACAATGGAGAGGTTCAGGTGGGAGTGGTCTGGGAGGCGTTGAAGGCGGTGGTTAGAGGGGAACTGATGTCCATAAGGGCACATAAAGGGAAACAAGAGGGTAAAGAAAGGGAGCGATTGCTGAAAGAACTTTTGAGGGTGGACAGGCAATATGCGGAGGCACCGGAGGAGGGACTGTACAGGGAAAGACAAAGGCTACATGTGGAGTTTGACCTGCTGACCACGGGTAAGGCGGAGGCACAGTGGAGGAGGGCACAGGGTGTACAGTATGAGTATGGAGAGAAGGCGAGTCGGCTACTGGCCCACCAACTGAAGAAGAGGGGAGCAGCGAGGGAGATAGGTGGGGTGAGAGATGAGGAGGGAGAGATGGAACGGGGAGCGGAGAGAGTGAACGGGGTGTTCAAGGCATTTTATGAGGGGTTATATAAGGCTCAGCCCCCGGAAGGGAAGGAGGGAATGTGTTTCTTGGATCAGCTGGAATTCCCTAAGGTGGAGGAGCAGGAGAGGGCGGGACTGGGAGCACAGATTGAGATGGAGGAGGTGGTAAAAGGGATTGGGAGCATGCAGGCGGGGAAGGCCCCGGGACCGGACGGATTCCCGGTGGAATTTTCTAGGAAGTATATGGACTTACTGGCCCCGCTTCTGAAGAGAACCTTTAATGAGGCTAGGGAAAGGGAGCAGCTGCCCCCGACTATGTCGGAGGCAATGATATCGCTCCTTTTGAAGAAGGAAAAAGACCCGCTGCAGTGTGGGTCCTACAGGCCCATTTCCCTCTTAAATGTAGATGCTAAGCTCTTGGCCAAGGTGATGGCGACGCGGATAGAGGACTGTGTCCCCGGGGTGGTCCACGAGGATCAAACTGGGTTCGTTAAGGGGAGACAGCTGAACACGAACATACGGAGGTTGCTAGGGGTAATGATGATGCCCCCATCAGAGGGGGAGGCGGAGATAGTGGTGGCGATGGATGCCGAGAAAGCATTCGACAGAGTGGAGTGGGATTATCTGTGGGAGGTGCTGAGGAGATTTGGTTTTGGAGAAGGGTATATCGGATGGGTACAGCTGCTGTATAGGGCCCCGGTGGCGAGCGTGGTCACGAACAGACAGAGGTCTGATTACTTCCGTCTTCATAGAGGGATGAGGCAGGGGTGTCCCCTGTCTCCGTTACTGTTTGCATTGGCGATTGAGCCCCTGGCCATAGCACTGAGGGGCTCCAGGAAGTGGAGGGGAGTGCTCAGGGGAGGAGAAGAACACCGGGTATCCTTGTATGCAGATGATTTATTGCTGTATGTTGCGGACCCAGTGGAGGGGATGCCTGAGATAATGCAGACACTCAGGGAGTTTGGGGAATTTTCGGGGTACAAATTGAATATGGGTAAGTTTGTGGTGCATCCGGGGGAGCAGAGCAGGGGAATAGATGACTTACCGCTGAGGAACGTGACAAGAGATTTCCGGTACTTAGGGATTCAGATAGCCAGGAGTTGGGGAACCTTACACCGGCTTAATCTAACAAGATTGGTGGAACAGATGGAGGAGGATTTTAAGAGATGGGACATGGTGCCCCTGTCACTGGTGGGTAGGGTGCAGGCGGTTAAAATGCTAGTCCTCCCGAGATTCCTCTTTGTGTTTCAGTGCCTTCCGGTGATGGTCACGAAGGCTTTTTTCAAGAGAATTGAGAAAGGTGTCATGAGTTTTGTGTGGGTCGAGAAGACCCCGAGAGTGAGGAGGGGGTTCTTGCAGCGTAGCAGGGATAGGGGGGGGGGCTGGCACTACCGAGCCTAAGTGAATACTACTGGGCCGCCAATATCTCAATGGTGTGTAAGTGGATGGGAGAAGGGGAGGGAGCGGCGTGGAAGAGATTGGAGATGGCGTCCTGCAAGGGAACCAGCCTACAAGCAATGGTGACGGCGCCGTTGCCGTTCTCCCCGAAGAAATACACCACAAGTCCAGTGGTGGTGGCAACACTACAAATTTGGGGGCAGTGGAGACGACATAGGGGAAGGACGGGAGCCTTGGTGCGGTCCCAGAGAAAAAATAACCATAGGTTTGTCCCGGGGAGAATGGATGGGGGATTTGGAGCATGGCAGAGAGCTGGGGTTGTGCAACTGAGAGATCTGTTCGTAGACGGGACGTTTGCGAGTCTGGGAGCGCTGACGGAAAAATATGGGTTGCCCCAAGGGAATGCATTTCGGTACATGCAACTGAGGGCTTTCGCGAGGCAACAGGTGAGGGAATTCCCGCAGCTCCCGACGCAGGATGTTCAGGATAGAGTGATCTCAGGGACATGGGTGGGGGATGGTAGGGTGTCGGATATATACAGGGAAATGAGGGCTGAGGGGGAGATCATGGTGGATGAGCTGAAGGGGAAATGGGAAGAAGAGCTGGGGGAAGAGATTGAGGAGGGGCTGTGGGCTGATGCCCTACGTAGGGTAAACCCGTCGTCCTCGTGCGCCAGGCTAAGCCTGATACAATTCAAGGTTTTACACAGGGCGCATATGACTGGAGCACGGCTCAGTAAATTTTTCGGGGTAGAGGATAGGTGTGGGAGATGCTCGAGAAGCCCAGCAAACCACACCCACATGTTTTGTTCATGTCCGGCACTACAGGGGTTCTGGGTGGGAGTGGCAAAGGTGCTTTCGAAGGTGGTGGGGGTCCGGGTTGAGCCAAGCTGGGGGTTGGCTATATTCGGGGTTGCAGAAGAGCCGGGAGTGCAGGAGGCGAGAGAGGCTGATGTCTTGGCCTTTGCGTCCCTAGTAGCCCGGCGAAGGATATTGCTTATGTGGAAGGAAGCCAAACCCCCGGGCGTGGAGACCTGGATAAATGATTTGGCAGGGTTTATAAAACTAGAACGGATAAAGTTTGCACTAAGGGGTTCGGCTCAAGGGTTCACCAGGCGGTGGCAATCGTTCATTAACTACCTCGCAGAACGATAAAGGAAATGGGAAGGTAACAGCAGCAACCCAGGGGGGAGGGCCCGGGCGGGTCCTCAGGGGTGTTTTTGTATAAATATTTGTATTAAGCTATGTATATTGGATTGTTTGATTTTATTTTTGGAGAGTTATTATTTTTGATAGGGCAGTTGCCATTTAGTTTATATATTATTTATTTATTTGTTAAAAATGGCCACTGTTATTTATACTGTTTTACTGTTGTAAAAAGGAAAACCTTTGTATTGTTTTGTTTGGCCAAAAAATTTGAATAAAATATATATTTTTTTAAATAGAAGGAACATGGATCCTTGAAAAGGACCTGTGAAATCTGCATGCAAGCGCACCCAAGGACGCCCTGGCCATTCCCAGTGATGTAGGGGCGCGGCCGGCGGAAGCTTCTGATGCTCCTGGCAAATGGAGCAGTTTTGGGCCACCTTCTCAATGGCGGTGTCGAGGCCTGGCCACCAGACATAACTCCGGGCCAACATTTTCATCTTGGTCACACCTGGATGCCCATTGTGCAAGTCTCTTAGTATCAGCTCCTGGCCTTTTTCCGGGACAATCACACGCGTCCCCCACAAGAGGATGCCGTCTTCCACGCTGAATTCTGACAGCTTGGAGGAAAATGCCCGCAACTCGCCTGGAAGCTGTCTATGCTGCCCACCATACAGGACTATGTGCCGAACCTTTGACAGGACTGGCTCCGTCTGGGTCCACTCACGGATCTGTGATGCCGTGACAGGCAAGGTGTCCATAAAATTTAGGGTTGCAACCACCTCACCGGTCGTGGGGGTCGACATGGGGCCGGTCGATAAAGGCAATCGGTTCAGTGCGTTGGCATTTGCTATCTGCGTTCCTGGTTTGTGCTCCAGAGAATACTCGTATGCAGCAAGCAACAAAGCCCAGCGCTGGATCCGTGCAGAAGCAATGGCCGGTATTGGCTTATCCGCTCTGAAAAGTCCCAGCAGAGGCTTATGATCAGTCACGATAGTGAAATGGCGGCCATACTTACTGGTGGAAGCGTTTCACCGCAAAAACCACTGCCAGGCCCTCCTTCTCGATCTGCGCGTACTTTTTCTCCGCTGCAGTCAATGTGCGGGAGGCGAAAGCTATCGGTCGCTCGGCCCTGTTCTCCATCTTGTGGGACAGGACGGCCCCAATACCATACGGGGATGCATCACATGTGACGAGCAAAGGCTTTCCAGGATCATAGTGGGTTAGTAACCCAGACGACGACAATTGTTGCTTTACCCGCCGGAAAGCGGTTTCTTGCGGCTGACCCCAAACCCAGGTGTGATTTTTCTTTCGCAGAAGGTGCAATGGGGCCAGCATAGTTGCCAGATTGGGGAGGAACTTCCCATAATAGTTTACGAGACCGAGAAAAGAACGAAGATGCGAAGTGTCAGTCGGGGCGGGGGCCTGTTGAATCGCACGCACCTTCTCTGCGACGGGGTGCAAACCTTCGCGGTCCACCTGATAACCCAGGTAGACGACTTCCTTTGCCTGAAATACGCACTTTGTGCGACGTAAACGGACTCCAGCCTCCGAAAAGCGTCTAAGGGCAGCCTCCAGATTTTCCAAATGTTCCTGCTCCGACGTCCCTGTAATCAAAACGTCATCTAAGTAGACAGCAACACGTGGTAGACCTCTCAAAATGCCCTCCATAACACGTTGAAAAAAAGCGCAGGCAAGGGCAACCGTGTATATTCATACAGGCCCCGGTGTGTATTAATTGTTACATATGGTCGGGAGGCAAGGTCCAGCTCCAACTGTAGGTAGGCGTGACTCATATCTAATTTTGTGAAGGAGAGTCCGCCTGCAAGCTTCGCGTAGAGATCCTCTATGCGAGGCATTGGATATCGGTCGAGTCGGGAAGCCGTATTCACTGTAAGTTTATAGTCGCCACACAAGCGAACTGTGGCATCTGGCTTCATTACAGGTACAATTGGTGCTGCCCAGTCAGCAAAACGGATGGGCCGGATAATACCCAAACTCTCCAAACGAGTGAGCTCCCCTTCTACCTTCTCGAGCAAGGCATAAGGCAACGGGCGCGCCCGGAAATAGCGCAGCGTGGCTCCTGGTTCGACTTGGATACGGGCTACTATTTTATTTTCTCCATACCAGGCTGGAATACATCTGGGTATCGTCCTAGCACCTCAGTCAACCCTTCAGAAACTGTTTGGAGGATGTGCTGCCATTGCAACCGCAAATGGCGCAATCAGTCCCGACCCAACACGCTGGGCCCATGGATGCGCACCACGATAAGTGGGAAACGCCCCTCCTGGCGTCCATAAACAACAGGGGCCATTGTAGTTCCTGCAATGTCCAGTGGTTCCCCAGTGTAGGTGGCCAACCTAGTCTGTGAGTCCGTTAATGTAAGGGTCTGTATACCCTGCTTGATGCAGTCGAATGTCCTCTGGGCGATCACGGAGACCGCTGCGCCAGTGTCCAACTCCATCTCAAGCGGGTGACCATTGACCCGTACTGTCACCTTAATGGGGGCCACACGGGGAGCTGCCACACAATGCAGCTGCAGGCAGTCGTCCTCCGTCTCCACGTCCTCAGGAGTAGTCGCCGCATGTTCATCCACATGGAAGGTACGGCCCCTGGGCTGGTCCCAGTTTCGGTCGGAACGACGGCGCCTCTGGCGCCCCCAGGACCGGAGTCCGCGACGGGGTTGGCGCCTACAAGTCTGACATGGACATGGCTCCTTATCCATTGGTTCTGGAGAAGGCTCCCTTCGGGGAGGAATGTCCGACAGACACTGGCGTCGGTCCGGACGTCGCCTCGCCCAAGGTACCGCAGGAGTGCGGGGGGACGTTTTCGGACGGAAGGGGTTGCGCCCCAAGGCATGCACTTCCATTCCCTGTAGCTCCTGCACTCCTCGTTCTGCGCTCTCTCGGGACAATACTATTTGAATGGCCTGTTGAAAAGTCAATGTTGGCTCAGCTAACAACTTTCTCTGGGTGACCGCATTGTTAATACCGCAAACCAAACGGTCGCGTAGCATTTCTGACAAGGTCTCACCATAGTCACAGTACTCCGCAATCCTGCGCAGCCTGGATAGAAAATCGGCAAGGGATTCTCCAGGGGTCCTCTCAGCGGTATTAAACCGGTAACGCTGGACTATCGCGGACGGGGTTGAGTTAACATGTTGCCCCACTATATTCACAAGTTCATCAAACATTTTGGTGTCCGGCGCAGCTGGGTACGTAAGGCTCCTAACCACCCCAAACGTATGCGGGCGCAGGCAGTGAGCAATATGACCACCTGGCGCTCGTTTTTGGTGATATTGTTTGCCCGGAAATAGTAACGCATCCGTTGTGCGTACTGGTTCCAGCTTTCCAGCGCAGCATCAAAAACATCCAAACGTCCGTACAGAGGCATGGTATAATAGAAAACAACTTCCAACCTGTATCCAACAAAAATCCAGGGAGGTGGCTTCAGCAATGTAGACAGCTATTCACTTTAACCCTCGTCGCCAGTTTTGTGTATGTATGTGTATATATATAATTCCCTGCGCATCCTCCCTTCCCCCAGGCAATATCAACTTTGAAATAAAGGCCACCTTCACTAATAAGAAATGTTATTGGGGGGGGGGGGTGTTCTGAGTTTGAGTAGGTGAGGAAAAGGCTAGGGGGTAGAAGAATTAAAGGAGAAAGAGAAGAAAAAAAATGGGTTTTGGCACTGCCCAGGTATCCCTTCCAGCATTGTTCCCTTTTGCGTTTACCCACCCTGCACATTTATATCTTCCTCCATTTTGTGTTGTAACTTCGCACTTCCACCCTTCCTCTGCCACACTGAATAATTATGTCTGCCTCTCACTACTGATTCAATGCCAGATTTGCCACACTTTACAAACATACAAAATCGGCAGACAGGAAAAAACTAATGGGTCCTTCAAGCTGGTTCCACATGATGACGGCTGCAGCACAGTAAATTAGTTATTCCCTGTGCATCCTCCCTTCCCCAGGCAATATCAGCACTTTGAAATAAAGGCCACCTTCACTAATAAGAAATGTGCAGGAGGTACTGAATAGGAGAGGTGCCAGGTAAAAAAATAAAAATGTTAGAGGGAGAAAGATAACTAACCCCACCATCTCCCTCCTAAAATGAAGTGTGCACGGGTACTAAATGCTCCCTGGCAACCCCCCAGTCCCACCCCCACTCACCCTCAACGCCACCACCCTACCGTCCACCATTATATTTTGAGGGAGTTGTCTGCTCATTTATATCAGGGATATTAGCATATAAAAATGGAATGGTACTCCATTTAGTCTGGTCAGAATCAAGTTCAGATAACCTACGTCTACCAGGATCTGAGATGAGACTGCCCAAATCCAGTCACATGGATTGCCTTTAAAAATTCCAGATCTCAAGGACATAGAACATAGAACATACAGTGCAGAAGGAGGCCATTCGGCCCATCAAGTCTGCACCGAACCACTTAAGCTCTCACTTCCACCCTATCCCCGTAACGCAATAACCCTCCTAACCTTTTTGATCACTAAGGGCAATTTATCATGGCCAATCCACCCACCCTGCACATCTTTGGACTGTGGGAGGAAACCGGAGCACCCGGAGGAAACCCACGCACACACGGGGAGGATGTGCAGACTCCGCACAGACAGTGACCCAAGCCGGAATCGAACCTGGGACCCTGGTGCTGTGAAGCAATTGTGAATGGAGCAGAACTATTTGCTGTACACAAAACTGAGGTCATGGTCAGGTTTTCTTCCGCTTCCTTGATTCAGTTTCAGGGAATTAATATTGAGCTGTAACTGCAGAACTCAATCAATTACGTCTCCATTATAAAATACATTAAGGTGACACTTAATTATACTGGTCGGTGCAGTCAGAGGACTGCAGTGTCAGTCCTCCACACCCAAAGGATCAGAAAAAATTTGACAAACAATATTTCAGAAAATCATGAAGCAGCATGGTAGCACAGTGCTATCCACTTGTGCTACCATGCTGCCCCAGAAGTGAAAGGCCAGTATATATCTCAGTATAAACTCAGGCTCCCAAGCCCTCTCTGAAGAAATATACAGAACCATTTAAGAAAAGTGTAAATATTTCTAAAAGTTGACACGAAGTAGCTCTGCTGCAATTGTGAAATCCCTCACAAAGATTTATAATTGCCATACAAAAGAACCAAGTATTTGAATATGTGCCATTGTCGTATTACCTCCCTTCTATCTTGCCATAACAAGTATAACAAAGAACAAAGAAATGTACAGCACAGGAACAGGCCCTTCGGCCCTCCAAGCCCGTGCCGACCATACTGCCCGACTAAACTACAATCTTCTACACTTCCTGGGTCCGTATCCTTCTATTCCCATCCTATTCATATATTTGTCAAGATGCCCCTTAAATGTCCCTATCGTCCCTGCTTCCACTACCTCCTCCGGTAGCGAGTTCCAGGTACCCACTACCCTCTGCGTAAAAAACTTGCCTCGTACATCTACTCTAAACCTTGCCCCTCTCACCTTAAACCTATGCCCCCTAGTAATTGACCCCTCTACCCTGGGGAAAAGCCTCTGACTATCCACTCTGTCTATGCCCCTCATAATTTTGTATACCTCTATCAGGTCGCCCCTCAACCTCCTTAAATAGCTAAGCTTGAAGTTATTCTTGCAACATGTGCCTGTGCTGACTAAGCTATGTAAACCAAGATCTATCTCACCTCAGGCAGAATGGCCTTTCCTTATACAGTAACTTTCAAATGGTGAATTGTTAGTACAAGCCAACAGAGTGGATGAATGACTTAGGCAACAAAACTCCCATTTTCCCTGACACCCCAGCACCATCAAAAACAGAGAGGCGTTGGAGGAGATGGAACACTTTAAATCTGAAGCACTCAAAAACTTGAAATAGGGACACACATAGGGATAGATCTTTTGAGAGGAAATATTCTCTATAGCGATATTATGATTGTGTTGTAATTCACTGACTGACCACTAGGAATCTCATTAGTATACAAGTGAATGTTAGAGTCAGGTGGCTTCAGACTGACTAGGGAGCTGGGAGAGAGATAGTGGTTTGTGCATGCTCATACTGTTATTCATCTATTGTTATGTATATATTTGACCCACAGTTAATGTTAATAAATCATTTATAGCTTTAGTTACAAGTATTCTTGTAATAGAAATCAGGCCATTCAACAAGAATATTGCGTGATACCAGGGCTGGATGGTATTAAACACTGAGAAAAAACTATCATGTCATTGGTGAAGCCTGCCACGAGATCCATAGAGATTTGAAGATTTTTCAGACTGCACCAATGAACTACATGGAGTCATTGAAGCCACCAAAGAGTCTCAGATTTCATGGTAATGTGAACAGCAACTGGTATGTGTTTAAACAACACATTTAATCTGTTTCTTACTGTAGTAAATTTAGGAGATCAATCAGATTTGCGTAAAGTAACGATGCTCCTAACAGCAGCAGTGCCTGAAGCAATTGCTATGTTTAATATGTTAAATTTGCAAACGATGAAGATAATAAAAATTTAAACGAAGTAATTCGAAGATTTGATGAACCCCAGAAAGAGTAAAATTTATGAACGCTATATATGCAGATCACGTTTACAGAAGACAGAAGAGTCCATAGATCATTTCATCACTGATTTGAAGTTAAAAGTTAAAACCTGTAATTTTTCTGCGGTTGAATCTTCCATGATTCGGGACCAGATTGTGTTTGGTGAATGAAAATAAGCTGAGGGAACGGTTGCTGAGGGAATCGGAGCTGTCTTTGGAAAAACAGTTAAGATTTGTCAGACTCACGAGCTAGCAGCACAGCATTCTACATGTTTCTCAGTAATGGTAGCGTCTTCTTGGAGGAAAGAACTCCGGTTGCCGCCCTATTTTTAAAAAGGCGGGAAACTTTCAAAAAAAGGCAAGAAAGGTCTTGCAGCTCCTAGCACAACAACAGGTTAAAGATCAGGACAAAGTATTTCTGTGTAAAATATGTGGTCAAAGGCACACATTAAGTCAGTGTCCAGCTTTTTACAAGTTTCTTTCCAGATGCAAAGGAAAAAAAAATCACTTTGCTCAGAATTGATACTCTAAGCTCAATCCCAGATCAGTTGGCACAATGGAAGACAGTCTCCACTGATGAAACATCATTGTTTGTTGGAGTATTAACAGAAAAGGAGAATTTTTTGGAGACATCAAAAAATTCTCCAGCGCTTAAAAAAAAAGCCAACTGATGCTCCATGTAAAATAAATGAGCTTGATGAAGACAAATTGCGGCTACGACTTGAACGGTAGGTACAGTGGTCCAATTGAAGGTAGACACTGGTGCCAAAGCCAATTTAATCAGCGTGACTGATTTTTAAAAATCTAAAAATTCAGAAGATTAGAACAAATCACAAAATATCTCGGAGATTATGTTTCAAGCATTAAATGTTATGGTGCTTGTGACCCGAGTGTGGAAGTGAAGAACACTGTTTATTCCGTCCCATTCTGTATTGTATCCGAGGGCATGGATTCATTATTAGATGATCAGTCCTGTGAAGAATTAGGTTTAGTGCAGTTGGTATATAGCATCCACAAAGGATTGGATCAACACTCCAATGATTCTGAGAACATTATCAGCAAATTCAGCGATGTGTTCACTGATTTTAGTGCACTACCATTCACCAATGAGATACAATTTGAAGACGCATTATCTAAAGCACCGATACAAACTATTAGTGAAATTGCGGAAAATGCATCATCATCTCATTTCTACCCTACCACCCGTATCAGACAAGAAACCGTAAGTTATCAAGAAGATAAAGAACCTATCAATGGGGTAAATTCCATGGTATGTGTGAAACAAAAAAATGGTGATGCTCGTATAGGCATGGATCCCAAAGATCTTAATGAAAAAAGTGAACATATTGTAAAACAATCATTACAGAAAGCAATGGACAGTCAATCTGATCCATATATTGCAAAATCACATTACAAAACATTACCAATGTCACATGGTAGATCAACAGCAGAGTTACTCGTGAATATAAGGTTGTGTACCACACTTCCATACTTGGAAAAGGAGGAGAATGCAGTGATACTGCAGGAAATGCAAAACATGAAAGCAAAACAAAGCAGTTTTATGATAGAGTGTCCAGAACTTTACCACCTCTGAGTAGTGATGACATTGTGAGGATAGAAGATTCAGGCAATTGGTCGAGGAAAGCCATTGTACTTGAAGAAGTAGCACCTTGTTCCTACAATGTACAGATAGAGAATGGGTTTGTGTGAAGATATAGTCACGAATGGGTTGGTTTGTGCATTCTTATAAACCAGAGAAGACTTTCACAACAACGTGATGGATGACAGATCTATGTCAGAATCAACGTCAGCTGCAGTGTCAGATAGTTCAGCAGTTCCTGATCATGAGAATGTCATGGAGAACATTGAATCTACAAGTTCTGAGCAGCAAGGTCAAACTTTGCGAAGATCAACCAGAGACAGAAGAAAACCCGATCAACTCAATTTGTAGATTTGGACTATTTGTACATACAATGCTTGCTGTTCTTATATTTTGGCAGCACAGTAGCACAATGGTTAGCACTGTTGCTTCACAGATCCAGGGTCCCAGGTTCGATTCCCACTTGGGTCACTGACTGCGCGGAGTCTGCACGTTCCTCCCCATGTCTGCGTGGGTTTCCTCCGGGTGCTCCGGTCCGGTTCCCTCCCACAAGTCCCAAAAAACGTCCTTGTTAGGTGAACTGGACATTCGGAATTCTCCCTCGGTGTACCCCAACAGATGATGGAATGTGGCGACTAAGGGCTTTTCATAGTAACTTCATTGCAGTGTTAATGTAAGCCTACTTGTGACAATAATAATTATTAATTATATAGATATTTGTTAAACCAGTTTTAAAAATGTTAAAGAAAAAAATTAATACTGTTAGACTCACAGGCTAATGATATCATATTTTAAAATACTGAGGATAATGTATTCCTTCAAAGGAAAGGGGATGTAGTGATCTCATGGTTGTGTTATAATTCACCGACTGACCACAAGGAGTCTCATTAGTATATAAGTGAATGTTATAGTCAGGTGACCTCAGACTGACAAGGGAGCTGGGAGAGAGATAGTGGCTTGTGCATGTTTGTACTGTTACCCATCTGTCACTTGTATATATTTGACCCACAGTTAATGTTAATAAATCATTTATAGCTTTAGATACAAGTGTTCTTGTAATATAAATCAGGCCATCTGATGTGGCAGAGGCATTGAGGGCAATGGTTTTGGCTATGGATTAGCATGTCCAAGGCCTGGGGCATTCTGTGCAGGCAACCATGTCCCAGAGCCCCTTGGAAATTGCAGCGACGCTCCGGAGCATGGCCCAGTCACAGCAGGCCATGGCGGCATTGCCCAGGCACTGGCGAATGTGACGCAGACACAGTGGGAGCTGGCCCAGTCCCAGAGGGAGATGGCCCAGTCACTGACTGATGTGACACAAACCCAGAAGGTGGTGGCACAGTCACAGTGCAATGTGGCGCAGTCCAAGACGGAGAGGAGGTGGGGGTGTCCATATGTCCGGTGTCAGTCTGCAGAACCAGGGGCCAAGGTGGATGGTCAGTTGGTGCGCAGCAAGATGGCCACCATAATGGTGGTCTGCACCTGGCCACCGCCCCAGTCCCATGGGGAGGGCACCCCAGCCACTCGGCCTGTTCCCCCTCCTGGCCCTGGCAGGGCCCACCCCCACCCCAGCCAGTGCCCGGCCCAGCAGCCCGCAGTGGCTCCTCTCTTATGTCCTACCTCCTCTCTCTCCCTTAGCAGCCACCACACCACGCTGGTTTCAGAATTTTTGAAAGCACAACTGAACTGTGCCGTCGGGAGCTCTCCTCCTCCAGAGGAGGAGAATTGCGGAGGCATCGGAGAATACTGGGTCGGGCCCGCTAATGATATACTAACTGTGTTTACTGAACTTGATTTGATTTATTGTCACATGTACTCGTATACAGTGAAAAGTATTGTTTCTTGCATGCTAGACAGACAACGCATACCGTACATAGGGAAGGAAGGAGAGACTGCAGAATGTAATGAAATGAATGAAAATCGCTTATTGTCACAAGTAGGCTTCAAATGAAGTTCATGTGAAAAGTCCCTAGTTGCCACATTTCAGCGCCTGTTCGTGGAGGCTGGTATGGGAATTGAACCATGCTGCTGGCCTGCCCTGGTCTGCTTTAAAAGCCAGCTCTTTAGCCCGGTGCTAAATCATAGCTAGGGTGTAGATACTTAATACAAGGTAGGTCCATTCAAAAGTCTGAACTTGCATTCCGGAAAGCATTGGCGCCGCTATCGAGTTGACAGAGAATCGTGATTTGGCATCAAATTGGTGCCAGCTGCGATTTTGGGATTGGCAAACGGAGAATCCCACTGATCATACAGTAATTCAATCTCTCATGTCCCTCACCCATTTATCTGCCTGCAATTCAGTTTCTCTTTTGTTTGCTAAGATCCTTTGCACCATGGCCGGGAAACTTTCTCAGATACAAAACCTGGCTCAGTAGTTAACACTTCGTGAGATTCAAATTGTTTTAATGTTGAATCTATAAGTGGAGTCTGATCTACATAAAAAATAATTAGTACTTAAATAGTTAACATTTTAACCCATGCAGGGATCATGCCTGACATTTGTAAATGTTGATCATACCAGTTCAGGCGAACATAAACATTGCACTGTTATTTTTTGAAGGGGGGGGCATTAGTACAGTGTTTTTAAAAAGTTATAGTGATGGGCTGTGTGTGAGATTGGGCAGGAGTGAAAAAGGCAATGCCAAAAATGCTTTGGGTTAATTAACTCCACCTATCCCTGTAGCACCATCGATCACACACACTAGGCGAGACGTAGAGAATTTCAATCGAGGCTTTATTGAGCAGACTTGTTCAGACTTATTCCCCAGCAGCTCAGTCACAGAATGCAGCTGCGGGGAGTAAACCGGGTTCTTATACCCCGCCTATCTGGGTGGAGCCCAGTAGGCGGCAGATCCAATCGGGACCCAGCATCTGTCCTCCAATAGCTCCTCGGCATTCATGGTGTACCGTATTACCCCTAATACATACCACCACATTCTCCCCTTGTTAAAAAGGAACCCGGCGGGGTGGTGGGTGGTTGGTGGCCGGGGTTTACAGGGTCGGTGCCTTAACCATTGAACTATATACAATCATGCCGCTTTTACTGGGCCACCGAATTATTCACATTTTACCCGATTAGCAGCGTTAACTATTTACAACAATGCCGCTTTACTGGGCCACTTAATTATATACATCTTAAGTCGGCTCGTTGAGTTGAGATGGTGCTCTGGACGCCCTCTCCGATCGTCTCAGCCCGGGTGGTGGTGGTGGTGGCGGCTCGGGTCCGGTCGACTCTGGGAGCATCGCGCTGTCCCTCTGTTTCCTTACTCCTGGGCGGGCCTGGGAGGAGAACCGATCCCCCTGGGAAGGGGGTGGCTGTGGGGTGCACCGGCGGGAGTGAGGGGGTGGTGATTGGTGTTGTGGGGGGTGTGGGGAGCTCCGGCGGGCGCCAGGTCCCGCAGAGAGACAGTGTCTTGTCGGCCGTCTGGGAACGCCATGCAGGCGTACTGCGGGTTGGCATGGAGTAGATGTACCTTTTCCACCAGTGGGTCTGATTTGTGCGCCCGCACATGTTTCCGGAGCAGGATGGGTCCCGGGGCTGCCAGCCAGGTCGGAAGTGACGTTCCAGAAGCGGACTTCCTAGGGAAGACAAGGAGGCGCTCGTGAGGCATTTGGTTCGTGGTGGTGCACAGCAGGGACCGAATAGAATGAAGGGCATCCGGGAGGACTTCCTGCCAGCGGGAAGTTGGGAGACTCCTAGACTGTAGGGCCAGTAGAACGGTCTTCCAGACCGTTCCGTTCTCCCTCTCTACCTGCCTGTTCCTCCGGGGGTTGTAGCTGGTCGTCCTGGTCGAGGCTATGCCCTTGCTGAGCAGGAATTGACGCAGCTCGTCACTCATGAAGGAGGACCCCCTATCGCTATGGATGTAGGCGGGGAAACCGAACAGGGTAAAGATGGTGCAGAGGGCGTTAATGACCGTGGCCGCGGTCATGTCGGGGCAGGGGATGGCGAAGGGGAAACGGGAGTATTCGTCAACGACGTTAAGAAAGTACATGTTGCGATCGGTGGAGGGGAGGGGGCCGTTGAAATCCAGACTGAGGTGTTCAAAGGGACGGGAAGTCTTTATCAGGTGCACTCTATCTGGCCTGAAAAAATGCGGTTTGCATGCTGCGCAGAGTTCCTGGTGACTGTTCGGACCTCCTCGACAGAGTACGGGAGGTTGCGGGCCTTTATAAAGTGGTAGAAGCGAGTGACCCCCGGGTGGCAGAGATCCTCATGGAGGGCTTGGAGGCGGTCCACTTGTGCGTTGGCACATGTGCCGCGTATCTCGGCATCGGACGGCTCGTTCAGCTTTCCGGGACGGTACAAGATCTCATAGTTGTAGGTGGAGAGTTCGATCCTCCATCGCAGGATCCTGTCGTTCTTGATCTTGCCCCGCTGTGCATTATCGAACATGAAGGCTACCAACCGTTGGTCAGTGAGGAGAGTGAATCTCCTGCCGGCCAGGTAATGTCTCCAATGTCGCACAGCTTCCACTATGGCTTGGGCCTCCTTTTCTACTGAGGAGTGGCGAATTTCTGAAGCGTGGAGGGTCCGGGAGAAAAAGGCCACGGGTCTGCCAGCTTGGTTGAGAGTGGCCGCCAGAGCTACGTCGGATGCGTCGCTCTCGACTTGGAAGGGGAGGGACTCGTCGATGGCGCGCATCGTGGCCTTTGCGATATTCGCTTTGATGCGGCTGAAGGCCTGGCGGGCTTCCGTCGACAGGGGAATAGTAGTGGACTGGATTAGTGGGGGGGCCTTGTCTGCGTACTGGGGGACCCACTGGGCGTAATAAGAAAAGAAGCCCAGGCAGCGTTTCAGGGCTTTGGCACAGTGGGGGAGAGGGAACTCCATGAGGGGGCGCATGCGTTCAGGGTCGGGGCCTATCACTCCATTACGCACTACGTAGCCCAAGATGGCTAGACGGTCGGTGCTAAACACGCATTTTTCCTCATTGTAGGGGAGGTTGAGGGCGTTAGCGGTCTGGAGGAATTTGCGGAGGTTGGCGTCGTGGTCCTGCTGGTCGTGGCCGCAGATGGTGACGTTGTCGAGGTACGGGAACGTGGCCCGTAAACCGTGCTGGTCAACCATTCGGTCCATCTCCCATTGGAAGACCGAGACTCCATTCGTGACGCCGAATGGAACCCTTAAGAAGTGGTATAGCCACCCGTCTGCTTCGAAGGCAGTGTACTTGCGGTCACCGGGGCGAATGGGGAGCTGGTGGTAGGCGGACTTAAGATCCACGGTGGAGAAGACCTTGTACTGTGCAATCCGATCGACCATGTCGGATATGCGGGGAAGAGGGTACGCATCTAGCTGCGTGTACCTGTTGATGGTCTGACTGCAGTCTACCACCATCCTCTGCTTCTCCAGTCTTCACTACTACCACCGGAGCTCTCCAGGGACTACTGCTAGCCTGGATTATGCCTTCCTTCAGTAGCCGCTGGACTTCGGACCTGATAAACGTCCGGTCCTGGGTGCTGTACCGTCTGCTCCTAGTGGCGACGGGTTTGCAATCCGGGGTGAGGTTCGCAAACAAGGAGGGCGGTTTGACCTTGAGTGTCGCGAGGCCGCAGATGGTCATTGGGGATATAGGGCCGCCAAATTTAAATGTTAAGCTCTGGAGGTTGCATTGGAAGTCCAACCCCAGGAGAGTGGGAGCGCAGAGATACAGCCGGTAATTTTTGAACTCTCTCCCCTGCACCAATAGGTTTGCGATGCAGAACCCCTTGATTGCAACTGAGTGGGACCCCGCCGCCAGGAAATTCTTTTGGGTGCTTGGCCGAATTACAAGGGAACAGCGTCTTACCATGTCCGGATGAATAAAACTCTCCGTGCTCCCAGAGTCAATCAAACACGACGTCTCGTGCCCGTTCACCAGCACCTTTGTCGTTGTCGTCCGGAGCCGCGACTGGTCGAGGGTCACCGATGCCAAACGTGGTTGGTGCATCAGATAGTCGTCTTCAGGCAGTGTGGAGCCGTCCACGCTGGGGTCCTTGCCTGTCAGCCAAGATGGCGGCGTCCATGGATCGTACACTGCCGGGGCTGGACAAAATGGCCGCTCCCATGGGTCGCACACGGCTGGGGGTGGACAAAATGGCCGCTCCCATGGATCGCACGCGGCTCTTGGGTAGGAAGATGGTGGCGCCCGTCCCCCCCTCGTGGTGTCCGGAGTCCATAATGGAGATACAGCCGTTGGCCGCCCGTGGGGGTTGAGCCCGTGGTCCCGTTTGTTCCCCGGAGATAGCGGCGACCCCACGGGACTGGCACACCGCTGCGTAGTGCCCCTTTTTGCCGCAGCTTTTACAGGTGGCCGAGCGGGCTGGGCGGGGTGTTTCGGCTGCCCGCAAAAGTAGCAGCGGGGCCCACCCGGGTGGTCTGGGATTCTGGCCGCGCACGCTTGCGGAGGGGTGGGGGTCGGTCGCGGCGGGGGTCCACGGAGCCCAAGGGGCTGTAGTGCGGTCGGGGGCATAGGCGCGGGCGTTTTGGGAGGCCACGTCGAGGGAGGCTGCAAGGGCCCGTACCTCTGTGAGTCCGAGAGAGTCTGTCTCTAAAAGTCTCTGGCGAATTTGTGACGATGCCAAACCTGCTACGTAAGCGTCTCTGATCAGGAGGTCCGTATGTTCATTCGCCGTTACCACTGGGCAGTCGCAGTTTCTTCCCAGGATCGTCAGCGCATTGAAGAATTCGTCCAGCGATTCCCCGGGGATTTGTCGTCTCGTCGCGAGCTGGTAGCGTGCGTAGACCTGGTTGACGGGCCTAATGTAGGTCTGTTTCAGCAAGTTGATCGCCGCTGGTAATTCTTCCGCGTCTTCGATGAGAGCGTAGATTTCGGGACTCACTCTGGAATGCAGGACCTGCATCTTCTGGTCTTCCGTTGGTCTGCCGGGGGCCGTTCGGAGGTACCCCTCAAAGCACGCCAGCCAGTGTTTAAACGCCAATGTTGCGTTAGCTGCTTGGGGGCCGATTCGCAGGCACTCCAGGGCGATCCTGAGCTCCATATTCCTTTTTAAGTCTGCTCAATAAATTGTAGCACCATCGATCACACACGCGGAGAGACGTAGAGAACTTCAATCGAGGCTTTATTGAGCAGACTTGTTCCCCAGCAGCTCAGTCACAGAATGCAGCTGCGGGGAGTAAACCAGGGTCTTATACCCAGCCTATCTGGGTGGAGCCCAGTAAGCGGCAGATCCAATCGGGACCCAGCATCTGTCCTCCAATAGTTCCTCGGCATTCATGGTGTACCGTATTACCCCTAATACATACCACCACAATCCCCAAATGTCAGTTTACAAATGTTTCACTATTTTAGCAACAGGGAACTGTGGTTTGAGCAGATTAAATTGAGGTGGAGCCAATGTTATCACCCACTGCCTTCAGGGATTGGTGTAGCCAGAATGGTTTTGTCTAAGGCTGTGTACTACATTCCACACTTCATGCTGCTATATATTTCCACACTTCATACTGCTATATAGAGTCCAATTGACCCACCAGATCTCTGCCAGCATTTATGTTCCACACAAGCCTCCTCTCACCCTACTTCATTTAATCCTATCAATATATCCTTCTATCCCTTGTGTACTAATCTAGTTCCCCCTTACTCTATTTCCCCTTGCTATTTGTCCATTCAGATAACTCCCTGTTGTGGCGTATGTCATTCTGAATAAAGAAGTTTCTCCCAAATTCCCTACTAGGTTTAGTAAATTTTATATTTATGGCCTGTGAATTTGGGTGCCACACCCCCACCATCCCTGCCCCAACGCAATATCTGTGGATGCATTGCTGAATCATTGTTCCTGCTCTGTGAACTCTCAATAAAGATAAGTGCTCTGAGTGCACTTCAAATGCTGCCTTCGGCTGCTCATTTAAAAAAAAACAAATCATTGAAGTGCATTCAAACAGGACGTTGAATTAATTGCTTTACCAGTAGTGTTATTGATCAATAAAACTCAACTTGATGTAAAATCTGCATACACATCCCCTCACCTCTTTTTTGTAATCCTGGGCTGAAACAGGCTAACCCTGAGCAGGTTACATTTAGTTAATTTGGCATTAATAGACATTAATGTCACAAGTAGGCTTACATTAACACTGCAATGAAGTTACTGTGAAAATCCCCTAGTCGCCACACTCGGTGCCTGTTCGGGTACATAGAGAGAGAATTCAGAATGTCCAAATTATGAAACAGCACGTCTTTCAGGACTTGCGGGAGGAACCCAGAGCTGCCGGAGGAAACCCACGGAGAACGTGCAGACTCCGCACAGACAGTGACCCAAGCCGGAAATCAATCCTACGACCCTTGCGCTGTGAAGCAACAGTGCTACCCACTGAACTACTGTGCTGCCATATAACATGGCTATCTAATTGAATCCTTCAAATCCAATTATCCAATTGAAACAATTTCAGTTATCATATCAAGTTAACCTTTTACACAGTGCAAACATTTGTTTGTTTATTTTTGTTTTTTACAGAACATTTTGTCAGACAGTATAGTCAGTAAACTACTTACTGCCTAATTAAAACTTTGCATTTAATTTGCTTTTTGTTAAGTCTCCTTGTCGACCAGATCAGGGCTTTGAAAAAAAAACTTGCTTAATTGTCAATGATTTTAGCCTTAAAATTACCTTGCAACTCATCCTGCTATGAAACATACTTTTATCTCTAACCAATATTTTAGTTACTAACAAATAGACACTATAGGGTTACAAATTGTTAAATATTTATCTGAGTCAACAGAACTCAATATATTGTTGACAAGAACATTCCGTTACTAAAAGAAACAGTTTACCAGTTCTAACTAGATCACATTAACATCGTTGCCAACTGCACAAACATTTAACGTGATATTCCAGATATACACAGTAGTCTGATCAACTACCAATGATGGCTTTGACTCTTTTAGATATGGGTAGGGTAACGTGATGAAAAAGAATGGGCACAATCCAGCCACCGTGAGTCGGGTGAATCCCGCCAGAGCCCCAAGTTTGTGATGCAGAACAAGGCCAGCAGCGCGGATTTATTTCCGGTACCAGCTGAGAATTCTGAATTCTCCCTCTGTGTACCTTAACAGACGCTGGAATGTGGCGACTTGGGGCTTTTCACAGTA
Source organism: Scyliorhinus torazame (assembly GCF_047496885.1). NCBI lineage: Eukaryota > Metazoa > Chordata > Chondrichthyes > Carcharhiniformes > Scyliorhinidae > Scyliorhinus > Scyliorhinus torazame. The sequence goes on along the minus strand of NC_092707.1, from coordinate 155,543,511 downwards.
ACTTCATTGCAGTGTTAATGTAAGCCTACTTGTGACAATAATAAAGATTATTATTATATGCATTGTCTGCAGGGGGTGAAAGGCCGATGGGTGAGGGTGAGTTCCAGAGGCCAACAGAAGGTTGAGGTGGGGGAAGGGGGAAAGGGGGGGGGGGGGGGGGGGGGGAGGAAAGAGGGCGATGCAGAGATCATGGCTGCCAGTTAGAATGGTGTCCCAATCTGCAAGGAGCTGGTCTTGCTGGCTCAGCTTGCCAGTACAGGAAATAGACTAAAGCGTGGCCTCAATGGAGAGAACCTCTCCGAGGTCCAAAGAACTGGCAGCCGCCAAGCACTCTGCCAAATCCACCCAAAACCAGACAGTTTAGTTTCAAGTCCACTCAATCATGCCCAATGGGGTTATCGTTAAGAATTGTATCTTTTATTATTGTGATTTCCTAATCTAGAACAAGCTTGAGTAACATTTAATTTGGCTTGTTGAAGCTGCAGAACATTCACGCCAAGTTAATCAAGATCTGGAGGATGCAAAGACGACTAGACTATTGATAGTTCTAGAATTCCACAGTGGAGCATAGAATTGTTGAGTGATAAAGCACAGAGGTAATTTTAAAAATTCTTTCACTGGATGATATCATTGCTGCTAGGCCAACATTTAATGGCCAGCCCAATTTTTAAAAATTCATTTGCAAGATGCGGGTGTCGCTGGCTAGATATCATTTATAGCCCATTCCAAGTTGCCCTTGAGAAGGTGTTGGTGAGCTGCCTTCTTGAACCACTGCAGTCCATGTGATGTAGGAATACCCCACAGTGCTGTTCGGAAGTGAGTTTAGGGATTTTGACTCAACAACAATGAAGAAACATAGTTCCAAGCGGGTGGTTTTCCCATGCATTTGCCACCTTGTCCTTCTTGGTGTTCAAGGTAGTGGGTTTGGAAGGTGTAGTCGAAGGAGCCTTTGAAAATTGCTGCCTATTCTGGCTCTTTGAGGCAGCGATCCAAGTATTTACCTTCCCTGCATTTCCTACGTGGAACTGCCCTTTTCCCCCTTAGAATCATTTATCCAATTAAATTGGCCTCGAGAACTCCTCCTCATCCACTGTGTTGAAGTTGCTTGCAAATCCTCAGAGATTTGAGATGGGACAGCACGGTAGCACAAGTGGATAGCACTGTGGCTTCACAGCACCAGGATCCCAGGTTCAATTCCCCGCTGGGTCACTATCTGTGCGGAGTCTGCATGTTCTCCCAGTGTCTGCGTGGGTTCCCTCCGGGTGCTCCGGTTTCCTCCCACAGTCCAAAGACATGCAGGTTAGGTGGATTGGCCATGATAAATTGTGGTTAGGAGGGGTTATTGGGTTACGGGGATAGGGTGGAAATGAGGGCTTAAGTGGGTCGGAGCAGACTTGATGGGCTGAATGGCCTCCTTCTGCACTGTATGTTCTATGTCAAGTCGCAGTAGGAAAATTCACCATTTATGTCCAAAGCTTGCTGAGCCATTTGTCTTGACTATATGCTTTATACCAAATAATTAGTTTTAATTGAGACTTTTTAAAAACACAGACTAAAGTGATTTGAACTCCCAGCCTAAGGAGACTAACCTCAATTTGCATGAGAACACATTCCATATTTCACTTTATCGGAGTGGAGTCAGTGTGCAAAACCCAATAAAAGCAATTATGGCCTTTTAGGGGAGTGCTGTAGCCACCTAAAATGGCTGATTCCCGATTAATTTGGCCAAAACCCGATATAAAAGGGCTAACCAAAAAGGCTGATGGGAAAAGCAGCCAACAGGACACAAACGGACAGCTGCAGACAGAATAGCGTATTCGGCTCTGGGGAAGTCGGCCCAGATCGATACCTGCGACCATTAGCAGCACATCAACACAGACATCTGCAGTTTAATCGGCTATCCCCGGGAATAATTGCAACATATTAGCAATTGAATGCTGGGCCAGACCTCTCGGCGCCTGCAGTGGCAGAAACAAAGACAGGTGAACGACCACCTCCCGATCGAGAATCGTCCCATTATTGGAGCATATCGAACCCAGTGATTGGGAACAAGTCCAATCACTTGGGACTCAGGGTCAAGGGCCGCCCTGAGAGGCGGGAAGCTCCTGGGCCCTATAAATTGAGGGGCCAAGTTCAGATCTCTCTCTCTCTCCCTTCTTCTCCTGCTCGCAACCTTCGCAAGAACGTCGACCAGAAACTGTAAGTTTGACTCCAGCGATCGCTACCCGATAGAGACTCCTAGCCATCGACCTGTATCAGCCTTTTGAATCCCGCAGGCCAGACCCAATTCGACAAACCATTCGTTTTCCTTACCTGGTGGGCCATCCCCAGAAGTTAAGTATTGGCCAGTAGTGGTAGGTAGTGATATAGAAAGTAGGATTATTGTGTAAGTATTTATTGCTGTACATAATAAATGACCGTTGATTTCAATCTTACTAAGCGGTGTGCTGACTTATTAATCATAACTCGAGCTTGAACCACGTGGCGGTATCCGAAAGATACCTGGCGACTCGTGAGCAAAGGTGACATAATCAGAGGTAATAAAACTAAGGCTAATAAGAGCAACATAATTGGCGACTCCGCCGGGACCCGACATAGAAGTGGAAAACCACTCCGGGAGAACCCCAGAAAATTGAATAGAATCCAATTGGAAACCAAAACAAAAAAACCACAAGTGTTCAAGTGTTTCTGGTTAATAATTCACAATTCGGAAGAGTGTGTATGCATGCGTAACTAACAGGGTTATAAGGTAAAACTGATAGATTTTGTTGCGTCAAAACTGTCGGAAGTCGGTATTTTCGGAAATTAGAGCAAGCCGTACCCGCAACTACGACACCACCTTAGCCCCCTGTTCCAAATTTGAACGTAGCAAGCAGATAAGAGAGATGGCTATGCAACGCCTCATGAACCCCGAAGAATTTGCAGTAGCACCGATCAGCAGCATTAAAGTGGGACAGTGTCCCATTTGGGAAGTGGAAATTCGGAAATTTCTACAGGGCAAAGGATGGCCCGTGTGGAGCGGTTTCTGTAATAACGACGACTCAGGTCCCGGGAGTATAGGGCATACTTGGTGGGAGAACATGAGCGAAATTCATAAGAAAAGCTTAGCAAAAGTGCGTAAGCCGATGGCAATCGTGTCCTGTATGGCACAATTGCGAGGCACAGAGGAGGTCGTCAGGACGTTCCAGAAAGAAATAGAAGGTATACATCGTATGAGTAAAATCAATGTATGCGAGATGGAAAAAGAGAACCTGGAATTGAAAAGGCAGTTAGAAGCCAAGGACGAAGAGGTGGCTGACGCCAAATGGGGTCACCAGTCTTGTCTGGCGCATTTAAGCAGCTTTCAATCCCAGTATGAGAAGGTTTATCAGGACACGCAGCGTGCAGTCCTGGTTAAGAAAGAGACAGAGAAGCAGGTGGAGACGCTACAGAAGCAATGTAGTGATCTCAAGGCAGCCTTGAGAGCGCTCCACGCTGCAACCACGGAACAAAGGCAGAGTACCTTAGACCACGCAAAGTGCCGAAAGCAAATTGCAGACCTGCAATCAATGCTTTCTGTCCAAAAGGGATTCCAAGAAACCTTTAGGGAAAGTTTAGAACAGGAAGACGGCCCTGATTGGGAAGAATTGCAGGAGACAGCGCAGAGATATGTTCAGGGAACATGTGCGCAGGGAAAGCCCCAAAGGAGGAGAGCACCCCCACACAGCAGATAATACAGGCTCCCATGAACCCTGTAACAACCCACCGCACAGCCACAGCAGACGAGGCGGAGGTCCTATATTCCACCCCCCTCAGTGACACAATTACGGGACGTGTGTGCTAAAATCACACCGTTCCTCCCAGCTTCAGACCCACACCATTTCTTTGCCACCGTCAAACACCAGGTGACCTTGTACGGCCTGGATGAGAAAGAGCAGGTAAAGCTCACGGTCCTCAGCTTAGACCCATCGGTCGCAGCAGCCCTTCCCGACCCACAGAATGTAAGAGGAGGCACCTTTGCAGAAATGCATACCGCGATCCTGGATGCGATCGGGTATAACCGGGGCGACCCCGTAGATGGCCTAAATAAGTGCAGACAGAAAAAGTCGGAACAACACCAAGGTGTTGACCTTGGGTAGGGTGCTCTTTCCAAGAGCCGGTGCAGACTCGATGGGCCGGGTGGACTCCTTCTGCACTTTAAATTCTATGACCCCACAGCGTTCGCAGGACGCTTGTGGATTCACTTTGAAGCCGTTTTTGGAAACTTAGACCGTTCCCATTTGTCCGCAGACAATATGGCCAAATGGACCCGCACCCTTATCTCCCATGCCACGGAAACAGGACAGAATGCCTGTAGTAATTATGACCCCTCGGAGGAGGCTCATAATGAGAAGTGGGTGGTCAAAAGATTGTCCCGCGTTTGGGAACAGTCGGCTCACAAGAAACCCGCCGCTAGAACCCCCCCCGAGGAAAAGTAAGCCGCCGCAGACGTGCAGGCAGTAAGAACCACTCTTCACAACCCCGCCTGGGTAAACGAGGGAAAGAGCAGCCCCCCAGCAAAACCGCAAGAATGCTACAATTGCGGACAGTTGGGACATTTTGCCAAAGAATGCAAGGCCCCTAAAAAGCCACAAAAAGCCCAACAGACAGGCATTCTCAAGAAGAAAAAGGCAGAGCCCATACATAGCGTTAGCACCCAGTCGGATCAGACAGACTTGACCGGAACGGACTGACGGTGTACAGGCTCCCCCAGTTGGGTCTGCGATACCCTTTGGGATAGGTCAGGACGACCCCTGGTCGCAGCAAAGGTTAGGGGACAGCCGATCGAGCTTCTCTGGGACAAGGAGGGTCCCGCACCACCTTAAATTCCTCCACCCTTGGTAAGGACACGTGGCCCACGACAGCCACTATCACCCTCAGCGGCTTCACAGGCCACTCACAGCAGGGACACATCACAACCCCTGTACCCATCCAAATCGGAACCATTAACCCAAAACACCCCGTAGTTTTAGTCGACCTGCCCCCAACAGCAGAGCACATTTTGGGGATCGACTTCATGAATTCTCACCACCTCTCTTTCGATCCAGTCAACCAGTGTGTCTGGAAGATGGCGAAATCCGCTAGAGCCCCCGCAACGCTCAATATAGGGGACTATATGAACAAAATTAGCGCAGTAGGCGAGTTTTGGTTCAATCCCACCACACTCAGCACCGACCGACAGGTTAGAGCAGTCCTGCAAAAAAACAGGGCAGCATTCGCGCCCCACAAACACAACTGTGGACGGATGACTGGCTCCGTACAAATAACAGGACCGGACCCTAGACCCCAAAAGCAGTACGGATTCCCCCTAGAATCAGAGGGAGAAATCCAAGGTTATAGAAAGTTTATTAGAGCAGGGCGTCCTAAGATCAGTAGCCTCAACTAATAATGCCCCGATTTGGCCAGTAAGAAAGCCTGACGGATCATGGCGCTTGACCATAGATTATCGGGAACTTAATAAGGTCACCCCCATAGCAGCCCCCACCGTTGCAACAAGTCCCGAGACCATGCTCAAACAGGGACTCCATGCCTGATATTTCACGGTTTTGGACGTCAGTAATGGATTCTGGTCCATTCCATTGGCAAAGGCGTGCGAGTACAAATTTGCCTTCACTTTCCAAGCGCAGCAATACACGTCGACATGCCTGCCACAAGGCTTCCACAACTCCCCCTCCATTTTCCACCGACAGCTGGCAAATGGACTAGCGACATTTTCTCGCCCCGAATGTCTGGTACAGTATGTAGACGATCTACTACTGCAGACAGACACAAAGGAAGAGCACATTGAGCTTCTGTCCGAACTCCTGGAATTACTACATTCCATTGGCTGTAAAGTCAACCCCAAAAAGACCCAAACATTGGAAGAAAAGGTGGTATATTTGGGTATTATCATCACACACGGCAAACACGAGATCAAGCACAAAAGAATTGACTTGATCGCTAAATTGCCCCTTCCCCAGAACGTTTCAGCCCTCCGGTCGTTTTTAGGACTGGTTGGCTACTGCCAAAACCACATTGACGGTTTCGCCAGCAAGGCAGCGCCCCTCTCAGACCTCCTAAAGAAAGGAGCCCCCTGGGAGTGGCTTCCGCAGCATACGGATGCTGTGGAATCATTAAAACAGGCGCTCATAGCCACCCCCGCACTACAAGTTCCCAACCCGCTTTCCCCTTACGCAATAGAGGTAGCAACCACAGACCGCACCCTTTCTGCCGTGCTCCGTGCAGGAACGGCATGACCAGCTAAGACCCGTGGCTTATGCCTCCCGAATTTTAGATGCTGTGGAGCAGGGATTCTCAGCCTGAGAGGCACCTGCTCGCAGTTTTCTGGGCAGTCTAGTACTTTTCATACATTACCAGACTGAACCCCATCACCATTTTGACCGAGCACACCCCCACCCAACTTTTACTAGACGGACAACTTAAAGACGGTACCGTCAGCCAAATCCGAGCTGCTAGGTGGACCCTTCTCTTACAAGGACGGGACATCACAGTCAAACGGACCAAAACACACACATACTTAGCGGACAATCTACAGTACCCCGGAATCCCCCATGAGTGTGAAATCATCTCGCCCCACCATAATACAGGCCCCTTTATCGCGAAAACACCCCCCAGAAAACTAGCCACTCCATCTCAAAGCCCCCCTCACCCGGACACGTGTGATCCCATTAGGATCTATGTGGATGGATCTTCCACAGTCCTGGATGGGCAACGCATAACAGGTTGTGGGATTTATGTGGAGGACGCGCAGGGACACGCCCTCGAGGAAATCGCATTAAAATTACCCGGACACTTAGGCGTGCAGGCAGCAGAGCTTGCCGCCATCGCTTACATTATAGAGCACCCAGATTCCTTCCCCAGCCCAGCAGACATATATTCAGACAGTCTATACGTCTGCAACAGCCTCACCGAATTTCTGCCCCTCTGGGAAACAAGAGGATTTGTTTCCGCAGATGGGAAACCCCTCCCCTCAGCCCCATTACTCCGCCATATTTTGCAAAAAGCCAAGGACAGGGCTTTTGGCATTATAAAAGTCCGCAGCCACCATCGTTCCTCCCCCCCTGGAAATGTAAAAGCCGAAGCACTGGCTAAAGCAGGATCCAGGCATGGGTACTTTTGGAAGCCCCCAAAAGCGCCCCAGTGAGTGCAGTTCAGGTCACGCAGACGAGGATCGAAGATCTACCAGAGGCCCAGAAGGAGGATAGCGCTCTCACTGAGATCGTGAAAGGGAAGTTTCCAGCCCCATACGAGAGGTACAGAAATACGATAACCACACATGACGGTGTGGTGTTAAAGGACACCCTTTATGTAGTTCCGAAGCAGGATAGGAACCAATTAATCTGTTTATTCCATGATGGTCATGGACACCAGGGAATCGATCCCACCGCAGCCCACCTCAAACAGCTTTGTTGGTGGCCAAATCTCAAAGAGGATGTATCCCATTACATTGAGAATTGCCTCATCTGCGCACTAACAACCCAGATAGATATGCCAAAAAGGCACAACTCAGCCACACCCGACCCGTTAAAGGACCCTGGACTAACCTCCAGATCAATTTTATACGTCCATTGCCCCCTTGCAGGAATGGCTATAAATATGTTCTGGTGGCCATAGACACTTTTACAAAGTGGGTGGAAGCATTTGCAGCCCGCACCAACACCGCGAAAACCACAGCCAAAATCCTAACCCACCACATTTTTACAAGGTGGGGACTCCCCCGCAGTATTGAATCGGACCAAGGTTCTCACTTTACGGGACGGGTCATGCAGAATGTCCTCACGATATTTGGCATAACCCAGAAATTTCACATTGCGTACCACCCACAGTTGAGTGGTATAGTGGAGCGCATGAATCGGACCCTAAAAACCACCCTCAGAAAAATGGTCCAGCAGAACAACACCACTTGGGATTCTGTCCTCCCCTTTGCGCTGATGTTTTTGCGTAACACTGTTTCCACCTCCACAGGTTACACCCCACACACCCTCATGACCGGACGCCCCATGAAAGGGGCAGAGTATTTGTTGGGTTTAGACCTGACCAGCCCTGCAGTTACGGCCCTCACCCACGAGAAAGCCGTTGAGCAATTAGTTGCAAATGTAAAAACGGCTCAGTTAGCAGCTGCTGTTAAACTGGGCACTAAAAGAAAACAGAGCAACGCCTGCTTTGATAAAGCAGTACATGCAACGGAGTATAATATAGGACAACAAGTGATGTTGACTGTGTATAACCCCAGCACATTTCTGAATCCGAAATACTCGGGTCCGTACTCCATTACGGATAAAGTAAGCCCATCGGTATATAAAGTCAAATATCCAAATGGTAAGACTGCGTGGTTTCATATAAACCAGTTAAAGGCTTATGGAGCACAGTCAAACCATGCCCACGTCATGCTTGACGCAGCAGACCACACCCCGCCCACAGCCAACGTGACCACACCAACCCCCACCACGTCCAGCCCAGACACGGACTCGCCCCCGACTCCACCCCCAAAATTTACACTCCGCCCCAGAACGCCCACAGACTGCAGCAGCAGAGACAGCGACTGTGACTCTGACGATAGCCACAGCACACCTCCCTACTATCCTGGACCCACACCCAGCGACTCAGAGTTCGACTCCAGTGATCCCTTCCTGATCACTTTCTTAAACAAACCACACCACCGACCACCGAACCATACGGACGACACAACTTGACGAAACCCATTGGCACCGCAAAAACTCCTACAGACTCGCCCGCAACGACGAAAGCAACCCCAACTCATACCACGCAGCCCTCTCAACATTAATTCACTCCAGAATTTGGCACCCGGGAGAAGGGGACGACCTCAAGTCAGACCCCCAATCCGCCAACCCCTTTGCGACCCTGTTCGCAACAGAGAACTGAGGTGTCCACATGATGATTTAAAGGAAACACTAGGGGAAAAGTGTTGTCCTTCCTGATGGAACCTGCAGGATGTTTTATGTTGTTTGTATGTTTGTTTAAGTGTTGTTCGTCCGACAGGAGAATGTTTCTCACCGTCACACACCCATTCACCAGAAACCTTTTAGCTCTTTCCAATGGACACCCACGCTAGACGCTTGTTCAGCGGTACCAACTTGTCCACAGATACCTGGTCAACAGACCAGACGCTCGTTCAGTGGAACTAGCTTGTCTGCAGACACTTTAGCTGATACCTGTTCGGGTACTAGACACCCGTTCTGATTCGAGGGTAGAAGCACAGCACCAAACGCTCGTTCAGAGGAACTAGCTTTTCAGCCGGTACTGGTTTGAGTGCCAGATGCCGGATCTGATTTGACGGTAGAATCACAGCAGCAACCCCACCATGATGACTACATTTTTGCCCGTTCTTGTCGGTTGCTCAGGCAGTGGAGAAACGGCGCGAGACCCACCCTGCCTGGGGACCCCCAGCTGGTCAAAAACACTCGGGCAGGGGACATACGGTAATGGTAGCCGTACTACCCGGGGACTCCATCCAAACCTTACCCGTCGCGGCCCATATGCACCTCATTCGACCTTTTCCTTTCAAAACAGTTTTATTTATTTAGGCGACCCTTGGGTTGCTGCCTCATGCTATTTACATCCAGGAACATTTGGATGATAAACTTAGCACTGGTTCACCATTGGGAAGTGTGCCGTGTCCTAACATTTGTTTTGAAAAAAAAAAAAAATGGGGGAGTCACATATAGTGACCAATTATAAGGGTTTAATTGGCCCAAGGAGGACAGACACACTAACACACCGGATATTATACCAAGGTAGTTACAGGTACTATTCTTGTTTTACAGAACTCCAGAAGCTCCAGGACCGGAGGAAAACAGAACACAAAGAAAGAAAAAGAAAGAGGACAGCCATGAGGACTTCTTTCATCGTGATCAAAATTTTTATGATGAACATTTGGTTGGGCGGGAACGCGGACCCCATTACTCCAAACCCCCCCTGCCGTTAATGTTTCACTGCCCCGCAGTACCGAGAGCCCAGTCGCTAGCCACGCTGCATTATCCTGGTGTGCCAAGTTCATGACCTGGTACTCCTAGTCTTACATAATTGAAGCATTGTTAGCGTTGGCAATACTCTGCTGTGCAGTGCAGACTATGCGCCTCCGCAAATGGAGAAGGAGAACGTACCACTCTCGAAACCCGGTATATCGGATCCGATCCCCTATATTCGGGTATGGCCATAACCCAGCGACCTATAAAACCACAATAATAAAACATGCACATGCGTTTTTCTGTAAATAAAAATGTACAAAACCCCAATAACAGAAAATGTATGATCCTGCGCTTGACTGCCAAGCCAGGAAAGAGTATATTGAATGATGTAATTGTTGTTGTATGTTTAGAGAGATAGGATGATGCAAGGCTTGATGAGTGTATTTAGGTAAAATTAGAAGTTCCAAGTTTTATTTTTTTAGATACCATACCCCTGCCTGACATAGCGCCCTCAAGAATTGTTTAGGTAAATTTTTGTGCATAGCTAGGGTCAGAGTAGTGGCCATGTAGGAGGTGTCCCCCCGGTCAGGGAACGGAAAGGACAAAATTTATGTGATCCTTCACGCTTCGCGTTAGAATCACAAGGAGGATCTGTAGCCAACTAAAATGGCTGATTCCTGATTAATTTGGCCAAAACCCGATATAAAAGGGCTAACCAAAAAGGCTGATGGGAAAAGCAGCCAACAGGACACAAACGGACAGCTGCAGACAGAATAGCGTATTCGGCTCTGGGGAAGTCGGCCCAGATCGATACCTGCGACCATTAGCAGCATATCAATACAGACATCTGCAGTTTAATCAGCTATCCCCGGGAACAATTGCAACATATTAGCAATTGAATGCCGGGCCAGACCTCTCGGCGCCTGCAGTGGCCGAAACAAAGAGGTGAACGACCACCCCCCAATCGAGGAATCGCCCCATTATTGGAGCATATCGAACCCAGTGATTGGGAACAAGTCCAATCACTTGGGACTCAGGGTCAAGGGCCGCCCTGAGAGGCGGGAAGCCCCTGGGCCCTATAAATTGAGGGGCCAAGTTCAGATCTCTCTCTCTCTCCCTTCTTCTCCTGCTCGCAACCTTCGCAAGAACATCGACCAGAAACTGTAAGTTTGACTCCAGCGATCGCAACCCGATAAGAGACTCCTAGCCATCGACCCGTATCAGCCTTTTGAATCCCGCAGGCCAGACCCAATTCGACAAACCATTCGTTTCCCTGACCTGGTGGGCCATCCCCAGAAGTTAAGTATTGGCCAGTAGTGGTAGGTAGTGATATAGAAAGTAGGATTATTGTGTAAGTATTTATTGTTGTACATAATAAATGACAGTTGATTTCAATCTTACTAAGCAGTGTGCTGACCTATTAATCATAACTCGAGCTTGAACCACGTGGTGGGATACCTGGCGACTCGTGAGCAAAGGTGACATAATCAGAGGTAATAAAACTAAGGCTAATTAAGAGCAACAGTGCAAAGGACTTGCATCTCCTGTCTCATTAGCAAGGCATGTCAGGCAATCACCCGAGTTATTCAGCTGTTAGAGATGGGCCATCAAGACTAATTGCTTGGACAATGGGACCCTGGTTAAATTGTTTTCTGGACATGAACTAATCAAATCACCTTTGGAATACATGGGCAATCTCTATTGTTTGTATCCTGTTAGTTGGAGAAGGCAGGCATGACAGGCCGACGCATTGCATGTTGTAAGCACTTGCTTTTCCAGCAGAACTGAGGACCAGCAGCTGTGGGGATGTAGAATCCGTGGGAGGCAGAATGCATAGACGAAAGTAAAAATTACAGACCAAGGTTTATCTCGATAGGATTACAATACTCCTCTAAGGGTCTCTTTCCCCGACCTGCAACTAGGCCGGGGTTTTATACAACTGTGGTTCCCCTTGTAAAAGGAAACCCCGCCTCCTTAAAGGGAAAGGCCTGCCCATCTTAAAGGGGCATGTCATATTTTGGGAAGTGCTGGTCCCTCCCGGGACCTCCTTAGGGGTTATAACTTCTCCCTTAGGGGAGAAAACCTAACTGGCAGTTGCTCTTGTCGCCTTTTTTCTCCAACCCACCTGGTCAGCTTTAAGCCTTGTTTTTGCTGACTTTGACTATCCAATTATGCTCACTGCAGACAGAAATTTATTAAAAGAATCCAATCCAGTACTACAGTCTCCCAAAGAACAACCAGCTCAATTAACCAACAACATCTTCCCCGTATCTGCCTGGGTTCACCCCCCCACAACACAAAGATGTGCAGGGTAGGTGAATTGGCCACGCTAAATTGCCCTTAATTGGAAAAAAGAAGAATTGGATACTTTTTTTAAAAAAAATTTAAAATCTGAATTCAAATCCTATGATGGCAAATTGAAAGAATCTGGATTCAGTTTTAAAAAATACATAGCTGGTTTGAAAAAAATAACTATCACTAAATCCAACAGGTCCACTAATATCCTTCGAAGAAACGCAACTTGCCATCCTTACCCATGCAATTGACTACACTTTAAAAACCAAAAGGTACTTCATTAGCTGTGAAGTGCTTTGCACCATCTCACGATCATGGAAGGCGCTTCATTGCTGCAAGTTCTTTTACATATGTGACTCCAGTCTGATGTGAACATGGTAATGCTTAATTGTCCTCTGAAGTATCCTACTTTCCCACTCAGTTGTATCAAAATTGACACAGTGGTCGAAGAAAGCAGCCTATTATCGGCCACCTTCATAGAATTTACAGTCCAGAAGGAGGCCATTCGGCCCATCGAGTCTGCACCGACTCTGGGAAAAAGCACCCTACCCAAGCCCACACCTCCACCCTTTCCCCATAACCCAGTAACCCCATTCAACCAACACCAAGGGCAATTTTGGACACTATGGGCAATTTAGCATGGCTAATCCACCTAACCTGCACATCTTTGGACTGTGGGAGGAAACCGGAGCACCCGGAGGAAACCCACGCACACACTGGGAGAACGTGCAGACTCCACACAGAGTGACCCAGCCGGGAATCGAATCTGGGACCCTGGAGCTGTAAAGCAATTGTGTTAACCACTATGCTACCGTGCTGCCATAACCTTCGAGTAAACAGGGACAGAAATAAACCCCAATTCTTCCAGCCACGTAAAGAATTAATTTTTAAATTTACTTATTCCTAAACCTAATAATCCTGAAAACTATTTTCTGACAGGAGCTGCCAGACCCCTTTTTCAGCTTGATCATAAGTTTCTTATTCCATCACCTTTGCAGGTAGTAGATTTCTCTTTTTTTAAGCTTTAAGCAAAAATTGTGACTACATTTTCTTTTGTCATCCGAATTTGAAACTGTTAACTTCCTTGCTCTTGCCTTTTCATTTTACAGGCAAAAATAATTTTCTGAATTCACATTGAACAACAACTTGGAACACTGCTCCATTTTGCTCTCGGTATTACAAATAGGTCACAAATAGATTGGTGAAGGGCTATGACAGAGGTTAAGATTTTACTGGACAGGTTAGGAGTCTTTTCAGAGAAGGTTGAGGTGCGACCCAGTATATGTCTTCAAAATTGTAAAAGGGTTTGATACAGTAGAGGTAGTGTACATGCTCCTACTTGTGGGGAAGTCCAAAACAAGGAGTCATAAATGTAAGTCACTAATAAATCCACAGGGAATGCACAAGAAATTAAAAGATGTGGCTGAATACCGCGGTATATGAAGGAGAAATAAAAATAATATGCAGATAGGGGAGATGAAATACGGTAAGAGAACAATAATGTGGCTCAGAAGAAGTGGCTTCAGGGGCAGCACGGTAGCATTGTGGATAGCACAATTGCTTCACAGCTCCAGGGTCCCAGGTTCGATTCCGGCTTGGGTCACTGTGCGGAGTCTGCACATCCTCCCCGTGTGTGCGTGGGTTTCCTCCGGGTGCTCCGGTTTCCTCCCACAGTCCAAAGATGTGCAGGTTAGGTGGATTGGCCATGATAAATTGCCCTTAATGTCCAAAATTGCCCTTAGTGTTGGGTGGGGTTGCTGGGTTATGGGGATAGGGTGGAGATGTTGACCTTGGGTAGGGTGCTCTTTCCAAGAGCCGGTGCAGACTCGATGGGCTGAATGGCCTCCTCCTGCACTGTAAATTCTATGAATAAATCAACTGGATGGAGTTAGCCTACTGCTGTGCTGTAAATTCTACATAATTTTAAATTTACTTAGTACACCTTTAACATAGTAAAAGCATTTCAAGCTTCTCCAAACTCATCCTAAATACTTCCATTAAAGCATCCTTTAGTCTCCTCCTTTCAATGAAGGCAAGTCTCAGGTTAGCCAATCCCTCCTTACAATTCTGCCTCCTTGGTTCTTTCATTAATCTGATAACCCTCATTTATACTCTAAAAATTTAGTTTAATATCCTTCTTAAATTAAGAAGACCAAAATGTCAATTTCCTCAATTCTTAGTCATTCTCTGGATATTCATATTGTCACGGGCAGAATGTGTGTTTTCTTACTGCCCATAATTAGTGTGTTTTGTATGAGGGGTATGTATTTTCTTACCTTTAGAAATTATCCCAATTTAAATAATTGGTGCAGCAAGCTTTTTGAAAATTTATAAATAATGGCCATTTATTATCACACACTTACCCTGGGAAGGTTGAAGTGTGATATCTCTCTCACTCAACTCACGCACACCATCACTTGCACAAAAATAGATGCAAATGAGGGAATTAAACAATACAAGTCTTAGTTTCTCTTTTGTAGCAGGCCTGCAGTTTCTTAGATGAATGAATGCTTTGGTTGAAGTGAAAGTCTTGTAATAGAGAGGATCTGCAGGCAGTGAAGCTTCTTGTAGTCGACTTTTGAGGAGATTGTTTCTCAGATGAACTTGAAGCTGGAACCGGTTGGTGAGAGCTCTTCACCCGCCTACAAGGTATGGTTGCTTATCACCTTTGCTGCTTGGCTGATGCAGCTGCTTCAATGGCAGTCTGATGGTTTTTGTTCCCCCCCCCCCGAACAGCTTCTTGCTATTTTAGAAGCTGTGTCTCACCATGTAACCTGTTTCAAGCTCAGAGTCCTACTCCAAATGAGGTGGATGGCTAGGTTGAGGACTTTCACAACTTGGGGAGTTTGAGGCAACTAACATATTTGTATCTGAAAGACCCATTCAATTTGAAATTACACTTTTGAATTAGTTTCAGAAAAAGTAATTGAGCCAACATCAATTTGGAAAGTTCCTTTTGTTCCGTCTGGAGACAGAGGAGTGTTTTACTGCACTGGAGAAGTCTGGTTTTTGTGTTTTTTTTTAAATAATGAAGTTTTGACAGAAAGTTTAAAATATGCAGGGACATGTCAATATCCTTTTTCTTTCATGAATATTTTAAGATCTTGTCTACTTTCTCTCCTTCTTACCAATGTCATATCATCTTTAGTTATTGATGCCGATTCTGCTCTCTTATTTCACCCAAAGGTTAGTTCTGAATTTTTGAACTTTCAGTAAGCTTTCTTCTAAAAACAAAGGATTTTGAATGACGTGTGGCTTTGCTTATTTTTTATTCATTGGCACAGCTGGTATATCTTAGCTTTCCTCAAAACCTCTCCAGTTGAAGTTATCAAAACTGAGCTGGATTAGATACTTGTTGGAGGCAGCAGCTGGTAAATAAACTTTAAATTACATTTATAAGCAACATTTTAAAAAGTAAAGCCTACCTTCAAGTACCACCTAGGGCAAAGCTAGGAAATTAACCTTTGAGAAGCAGCAGCGCCACCTAAAATTGGGAGGTCTGAAAAAGTAAGTATGGTGGTAAGTATATACCGATCAATTAACGGTAACCTACTGTTAAAGTTGTAATACAGGTGACACAAAATGGAGATACAGAAAGGGTATATTAAATACAAGATAGTACAGATATATAGGAGACGTGAAATTGAGTTAAGATCTTACCGATAATATTTCAAGTTAGGCACAGCAACATGCAAGAGTCACAAATACAGAATATTGCTCAACAGGAATGAAGTCACATTTTCTTCTCTTGACTGCAAGTACAGGTTCCTGCTTTCTTTTAAACAAAAGAGATCAAATCATAACATCTTAGTGCATTTTACAAATTTATCTTGGGAGTGCAAGAGTGGGCTTTTGACTTGGCACTCTGGAAGGCACTGCAGATGACTACGTCCACCATTAGAGTTATAGACGACAAACCTGGCTTGCTGGCACAGAATGTTAATGTTCATGAGACCGAGCTGCAGAATACTAATAAAAGGCTCAATGAAATGGAGGAAAGAATCCTGAATGCCAAAAAGGTAACTTCCTCTGCTGAGGGCTGCATTCAATCCTTGGAAAATAAGCTACACGTTATGTCAGAAATCCTGGAGGATTTGGAGAACCAAGTCCGAAAGAAAAATGTCCAGGAGTGGAGGTAAGATGCCTATTGAGTTTTTTGAGAGCTGACTACCTTAAGCTGGATGCGAAGGCTTGGCATATCAAGTCGGAAAGGGCATGTTGTATCCTGTCTTTGAGGCCCAGGGACAACCAATGACCCCGGCCTGTAATAATTTGTTTTCATTACTTCATGGATCACGAGAAAGTACTGGAGGCAGCAAGGTGTGGTGGGACCTGGATCCATAAGGAGCAAGGGTCTCTTTCTTCCAAGATTTACATAAGATAATAAGAACTAGAAGCAGGAGTAGGCCATCTGGCCCTTCGAGCCTGCTCCGCCATTCAATGAGATCATGGCTGATCTTTTGTGGACTCAGCTCCACTTTCCCGCCCGAACACCATAACCCTTTATTCTTCAAAAAACTATCTATCTTTATCTTGAAAACATTTAATGAAGGAGCCTCAAATGCTTTACTGGGCAGGGAATTCCATAGATTCACAACCCTTTGGTGAAGAAGTTCCTCCTAAGCATGCTCCTTCTAGCTAAGCGGTGCGCTGTGTAAATGGTATGGTATTTGGGCTGCATGATAGATATATCTTTTCTTCTTATCTGTAGGTTTATGATGGTAATATAGTTTTTTTCATATCCTTCCGTAATCATGATTGATATAAGTGACACCATTACCGGTAGGTGGGCGAGAGCTTTAGGTCTTCATGGTATAGCCACTTGGGTTGGCCAACTCCCGATGTAAAATGGAGAACAGCAAAGGCTGCAGGGAAATTCAGCCAACACAGGCAGAAACCAACAGGTGCAAGTTACTGTGCATTAAACTCTGCAAAAGCCCAGACAGCATCGATACAAGCAGCCATCTGCATAATAATGTAGCAGCCATCTACATACTGATGAGCAATCCCCGGGAACAATCGCAACATTTGGGACAAACAAAGCTAAGCCAGACTCCCCGGCGCCAGCAGGAGCCAACACAAAAGAGGTTAACGAACACCTCAAGACCGCCCATCGATCAGGGAACCGCTCCAGCATTGGAGAAATCAAACCAAGCGATTGGAACGAAGTCCAATCACTTGGAACCGGGTACAGGGTCCGCCCCGAAAGGCGGGAAGCCCCTGGGGACTATAAAGTTAAGCCCCCAAGTTCAAATCGTTCTTCTTGACCGGGTCACTCAGCAACACGAACCAACCTTGACCGTGACCAGTTCAACTGCCGCCGATATCCAGTAAGTCTTAAGTCAACGCTCGCTACGAGATAGGCGCTCCTAGCTACCAATCTGTACCAACTTCGAATCCCACAGATCAGAACCCGAACGAAAGGCCATTTGTTCCCCTGGCCTGGTGGGCCAGTCCGAAGCTAAGTATAGGCCTGTTAGTTGTAGAAGTAGAATTTGTGCATGAGTAGCGATTACTGTGTATAATAAATGTAGTTTGATTTGAATCTTACTAATCGGTGTATTGAGTTATTGATCATTACTTGAACTTGAACCTTGTGGCGGTATCATAAAGATACCTGGTGACTCGAGAGCAAAGGTTATAAAACAGAGACAATTCAACCAACCAAAAGTTAGCAACATATTACTGGCGACATCTGACGGGACCGGAACGAGAAGTGGCTTAACCACTCCGGGAGAACCCAAAAATTTGAATTAGAGATCCAATTGGGAAAAGAAAACCACAAGTGTTCAAGTAGTCCTGATCAATCCTCATAATTCGGAAGTGTGTGTATGCATGCGTAACTAACAGGGCTATAAGGTAAACTGATAGATTTTTTTGTGATTTTTTTTGCGACAAAACTGTCGGGAGTTTGTATTTCAGAAATTAGCGAAAGCCGTACCCGTATTTACAGCACCGCCTTAGCTCCCCTGTTCCAAATTTACAAGAAGCATTCAGATAAGAAAGATGGCAATGCAGCGCCTCATGAACCCAGAAGAATTTACGGTCGCAGCGACCAGCAGCAGTAGAGTAGGACAGTGTCCCGTATGGGAGGAAGAAATCAGGAAGTACCTGAAAGGGAAAGGATGGCCCCTTAAGAGCGAATTCTGTAACAACGAGGAAACAGGTCCCGGGAGTATAGGGCATACTTGGTGGGAGAACCTGAGCGAGAATTCACAAGAAGAGCTTAGGAAAAGCTCGCAAGCCGATGGCAATCGTGTCCTGCTTGGCACAATTGCGAGGCACAGAGGAGGTAGTTAGGACGCTCCGGAAAGAGATAAAAGGCATACATCGAATGAGCAAGGTCGATGTTAGTGAGGTAGAAAGAGAGAACGTAGAGTTAAGGAGGAAGTTGGCAGCAAAAGACGGAGAGGTGGATGATGCCAAGTGGGCACACCAGTCTTGTCTGGCGCACCTAAGCAGCTTCCAGTCCCAGTATGAAAAGGTCTATCAGGGTACGCAACGTGCAGTCCTGGTAAGAGAAGAAACCGAGAAGCAGGTAGAAGCATTGCAGAGGCAGTGTAGTGACCTGAAGGCAGCGTTAAGAGCACTCCATGCTGCCACCACGGAGCAAAGACAAAGCTCGTTAGACCACGCAAAGTGCCGGAAGCAGATTGCAGAGCCGCAATCTCTGCTTTCAGTTCAAAAAGGATTCCAGGAAACCTTTGGAGCAAAATTAGATGAGGAAGACAGCCCTGATTGGGAAGAGTTAAATGAGACAGCACAGAATATGTTCAGGGAACATGTGCACAGGAAAAGCCCAAAAAGAGAAAAGCACCCCAACCCCCCACAGAGCAGATAGTTCAGGCTCCAATGAACCCAGTCACCACCCACCGCACAGCCACATCGGACGATATGGAATTTCTGTACACCACCCCCTTGACAGTGACCCAATTACGGGACGCGTGCGAGAAAATCACACCGTTCCTCCCCACCTCAGACCCCCACCACTTCTTTGCCAGGGTAAAGCAGCAGGCGACCATGTACGGCCTGGATGAGCGAGAGCACATAAAGCTCACAGTTTTGAGTTTAGACCCTTCGGTCGTAGCAGCCCTTCCTGACCCACAGAATGTAGGAGAAGGCACCCTTGCAGAAATGTATACTGCGGTCCTAGATGCGATCGGGTATAACCGGGGTGACCCCGTAGATGGCCTCAATAAATGCAGGCAAAACAAAACCGAGCACCCCACAGCGTTTGTTGGACGCCTGTGGATCCACTTTGCAGCAGTTTTGAGACTTCGACCACGCCCATTTGTCCCCAGACAACATGGCCAAATGGACCCGCACCTTTATCTCACATGCCACAGAAATAGGACAAAAAGCTTGAGTGAATTATGATCCCTGAGGAGGCTCATAATGAGAAATGGGTAGTAAAAAGATTGTCCCGCGCCTGGGAGCAGTCTGTACAAAACAAACCCGCAGTTAAAAATCCCGAATAAAAGCAGGCCGACGCAGACATACAAGCAGTTAAAACACACTAGAACCCCACATGGGTAAATGAAAGAACAGCCCCCCACCAAAGTTACAGGAGTGTTACAACTGTGGACAGTTGGGACACTTTGCAAGAGAGTGCAATGTCCCACGAAAGCCACAGAGAGCCCAGCAGACGGGCACTCTAAGTAAGAATAAGACAGAGCCCATACATAGTCTGAGCACCCGTTCAGATCAGACGGACCTGAACGGAACGGACTGACTGTCTTCGGGCTCCCCCAGTTGGGTCTGTGACACCCTTTGGGATAGGTCCGGACGACCGGTAGTTGCAGCGAAAATACGATGACAGCCCATCGAGTTTATCTGGGACACAGGAGGGTCCCGTACCACAATAAATTCCTCCACCATGTTCCAAAAGGACTCGTGGCCCACTACAGCCACTATCACCCTCAGCGGCTTTACAGGCCACTCACAGCAGGGACACATCACAGCCCCTGTACCCATTCAAATCGGCACCATCACCAAGCACCCCGTAGTTTTAGTTGACCTGCCCCACACAGCAGAACACATTCTGGGAAAAGACTTCATGAACTCCCACAATCTATCATTTGATCCAGTCAACCAATGTGTCTGGAAAATGGCAAAATCTGCAAGAGGCCCCGCAACACTCACAGTAGGTGAATACGCCAACAAAATTAGCGCAGTAGGCGAATTTTGGTTTAACCCGACCACGCTTAGCACGGACAAGGTTAGGCAGTTCTACAGAAAAACAGGACAGCATTCGCGACCCACAAACACGACTGTGGCCGGATGACTGGTTCAGTACAAATCACAGGACCTGACCCTAGACCCCAAAAATAGTATGGATTTCCCCAAGAGGCAGAGGGAGAAATTTCAAAGGTAATCGACAGCTTAAATATTTGGGTACAATTATCACATGGTAAACGCGAGATCGAGCACAAAAGAATTGAATCGATTGCTAAATTGCCCCTTCCCCAGAACGTTTCAGCCCTCCGGTTGTTTTTAGGACAGTGGGCCGACGAATGGCAGATGGAGTTTAATTTAGATAAATGTGAGGTGATGCATTTTGGCAGATCGAATCAGGCCAGGACATACTCAGTTAATGGTATGGCGTTGGGGAGAGTTATAGAACAAAGAGATCTAGGAGTACAGGTTCATAGCTCCTTGAAGGTGGAGTCGCAGGTGGACAGGGTGGTGAAGAAGGCATTCGGCATGCTTGATTTCATTGGTCAGAACATTGAATACAGGAGTTGGGACGTCTTGTTGGAAGTTGTACAAGACATTGGTACAGCCACACTTGGAATACTGTGTGCAGTTCTGGTCACCCTATTATAGAAAGGATATTATTAAACTAGAAAGAGTGCAGAAAAGATTTACTAGGATGTTACCGGGACTTGATGGTTTGAGTTATAAGGAGAGGCTGGATAGACTGGGACCTTTTTCCCTGGAGCGGAGGAGGTTTAGGGGTGATCTTATAGAGGTCTATAAAATAATGAGGGGCATAGATAAGGTAGATAGTCAACATCTTTTCCCAAAGGTAGGGGAGTCTAAAACTAGAGGGCATAGGTTTATGGTGAGAGGGGAGAGATTCAGAAGGGCCCAGAGGGGCAATTTCTTCACTCAGGAGGGTAGTGAGTGTCTGGAATGGGCTGCCAGAGGTAGTAGTAGAGGCGGGTACAAGTGTGTCTTTTAAAAAGCATTTAGATAGTTACATGGGTAAGATGGGTATAGAAGGTTATGGGCCAAGTGCGGGCAACTGGGACTAGCTTAATGGTAAAAACTGGGCGGCATGGACTGGTTGGGCCGAAGGGCCTGTTTCCATGCTGTAAACTGCTATGATTCTATGACTGGTTGGCTACTGCCGAAACCACTGACGGTTTCGCCAGCAAGGCAGCACCCCTCTCAGACCTCCTAAAGAAGGGAGCCATCTGGGAATGGCTTCCGCAGCATACGGATACTGTGGACTCGTTGAAAAGAGCACTCATAGCAGCCCCTGCACTACAAGTTCCAGACCCACTTTCCCCCTACGCGATAGAGGTAGCAAGCACAGACCGCACCCTTTCAGCCGTGCTCCTCCAGGAACGGCACGACCAGTTAAGGCTCGTAGCTTACACCTCCAGAGTTTTAGATGCTGTGGAGCAGGGATTTTCAGCCTGTGAAAGGCACCTGTTCGCAGTATTCTGGGCAGTACAGTATTTTTCGTACATTACCGGACTCAACCCCATCACAATCCTGACGGAACACACCCCCACCCATCTTTTACTGGACGGACAACTCAAGGACGGTACAGTCAGTCAAATTAGAGCAGCTAGATGGACCCTTCTTTTTCAGGGACGGGACATCACTGTTAAAACGACAACACCGACAACTTACAGTACCCCGGAACGCCCCATGAATGTGAAATTATCTCTCCACACCACAACACAGACTCCTTTATTGCTAAAGATAGGTAGTTCAACCCAGAGCCCCAAGCACACAGACTCGTGCAAACCCATTAGGATATATGTGGATGGCTCTTCCACAATATTAGAAGGGAAGCGTATAACAGGGTGCGGCATTTATGTCGAGGACGCGCAGGGACGCGCCCTAGAATAAATAGCAATAAAACTTCCAGGACACTTAGGCGCGCAGGCAGCAGAACTTGCGGCCATCGTATACATAGTAGAACACCCAGATTCCTTCCCCAGCCTAGCAGACATATATTCGGACAGCCTCTATGTCTGCAACAGCCTTACGGAATTCCTACCCCTGTGGAAAGCAAGAGGATTTGTTTCCGCAGACGGAAAACCCCTCCTCTCAGCCCCATTGCTCCGTCACATTTTAGAGAGAGCACAGAACAGGACTTTTGGGATAGTCAAAGTTCGTGGTCACCATCGTTTCCCCCCCCCCCCCCCCCCCCACCCCCCCCACTGGAAACGTAAAAGCCGACGCACTGGCTAAAGCAGGTTCCAGGCATGGATATTTTTGGACACCCCCCGAAAGCTCAGGTCTCGCAGACTAAGATCGAGGATTTAATGCAGGCCCAGAAGCAGGACAGCAATCTCAGGGATATTTTAAAAGGAAACTATCCAGCACCCTACGAGAGGTTTAAGAATACTCTGACCACACATGACGGTGTGGTGTTAAAAGACAACCCTTTGTGGTTCCTGAACAGGACAGAAATCAGCTCATTTGTTTGTTCCATGACAGTCATGGATATCAGGGAATCGATCCCCACGACAGCCCACCTCAGGCAGCTCTGCTGGTGGCCGTGTTTAAAGGACGATGTAAATCGCAGCTCTGCTGGTGGCCGTGTTTAAAGGACGATGTAAATCACTATATTGAGAATTGCTTTATCTGTGCCCAGAACAACCCGGACAGATACGCCAAAAAGGCTCAGTCACACACGACCCGTTAATGGCCCCTGGACTAACCTCCAGATTGATTATATAGGACCATTGCCCCCTCGCAGGAATGGTTATAAAGATGTACTCGTGGTGATAGACACGTTTACAAAATGGGTGGAAGCATTCCCATCCAGAACAAACACGGCAAAGGCCACAACCAAGATCCTCACCCACCACATCTTTACGACATGGGGACTCCCCCGCAGCATTGAATCCGACCAAGGTTCCCATTTTACGGCACGTGTCATGAAGAACGCCCTCACGCTATTTGGCATTACCCAAAAATTCCACATTGCATACCACCCCCCATCCCCAGTCGAGTGGTATCGCGGAGTGCATTAATCGGACCCTAAAATCAACCCTCAGAAAAATGGTCCAGCAAAACAACATCACTTGGGATTCGGTCCTCCCTTTTGCGCTGATGTTTTTGCGAAATACAGTTTCAACTTCCACAGGTTACACCCCACACACCCTCATGACCGGATGCCCCATGAAAGGCACAGAATTTTTATTAGGCTTAGATTTGACCAGCCCCGAAGTGACGGCCCTCACACACGAGAACGCAGTCAAACAATTAGTGGAGAATGTTAAAACGGCTCAGCTAGCAGCCGCAGTGAAGTTGGGCACAAGAAAGAAACAGCAAGGCCTGTTTCGATAAGACAGTGCATGCGACTGAGTTCAGTGTAGGACAGCAAGTCATGCTCTCCGTATACAACCCCAGCACATTCCTGTCACCAAAGTATTCGGGTCCATACTCCATTACGGACAAAGTAAGCCCTTCCGTCTACAAGATAAAGTACCCCAATGGAAAGACTGCGTGGTTCCATATCAACCAGATGAAGGCATATGGAACACAGTCTAACCACGCACACCACGTCAGGCTCAACGCAGCAGTCCACACCCTGCCCACAGCCAACGTAACCCTACCCTCCCCCAACACGTCCAGCCCAGCCACGGACTCAACCTCGACTCCACCCCCGAAATATACACTCCGCCCCGGAATGCCCACAGACAGCAGCAGCAGCAGCGACAGAGACTCGGACAATAGCCACAGCACACCTCCCTACTATCCCTATGCAACAGGACCGACATCCAGCGAATCGGACCACGATTCGAGTGATCCCTTCACGATCACTTTTCTAAACAAACCCCACCACCGACCTACAATGATGACCCCGATTCCGTCCCCACAGAACTAGACACCACCTATTGGCACAGAGATAATCCGTACAGACTCGTCCGGAACGAAGAGAGCGATCCAAAATCGCACCATGCAGCCCTATCAGTCCTGATACTCGAGAGTTTGGCATCCGGGAGAAGATGACGACCTTGAGTCTGACTCCAAAACGAGAACCCCTTTGCGACCCTGTTCGCAACTGATAATGTTTTAAAAAGGAACCGCTTGGGAGAAAACGGTGTCCTTTCTGATGGAACCTGCAGCATGTTTTATGTTGTTTGTACGTGTTTTGTTAAACGTTGTCTGTCAGACCGGAAAAAAATTTTCCCCACGGCCGCACGCCTTTTTGGCCAAAACCTCTGAGAATTTGCCCATAGAGACTTGTTAATGTCCCAGACACCAGTTCAGTGGAACTAGTCTGTCGGCAGATACACAGACCCCCAATCATAACTGCCCTTCTGGTTCAATGGAAGAACCACTACGGCAGCCCCCCACGATGGCTACATTTCTTGCCCATTCTTGTCGGTTGCTCAGGCAGTGGAGAAACGGCATTGGGACCCGCCCTGCCTGGGAACCCCCCTCTGGTCAGCTACGCTCAGGTAGAGCACACACAGCATTGGTCGCCGTCCTACCCGGGGACTCCATCCAAATCGGACCCGTCGCGGCCCATACACACCTCATTTTGGCAAGTTTTGTTCAAAAAGTTCTCTTTTGTTTTCAGGTGACCGAGGTTGCCAGCCGTATGCTATTTACATCCTCAAACATTCGGATGGTAAATCGCAGTCTGCGAGGCGGCTCGCACTGGTTCATTATTTGTAAGTGTGTCTTGTCCTGAAATTCGGTTTTTAAAAAATAAAAAAATGGAGTCACACATAGTGACCAATTATAAAGGGAGTAATTGGCACTAAAGGACAGACAGGCTATCATACGAGATATTAAACCAAGATAGTAACAGACACTATGCTTGATCCCACAGAACTCCAGAAGCTCCAGGATCAGAGAAGAGAAGAAAAAAGAAGAACCATGAGGACATCCTCCGAGTGGCTCATCGCCCTAATGGTCATTGGGTTGCGCGCGAAAGCGAACCCCCTGACCTCAACACCCCCAGCCGTTAATGATTCACTCCCGCACAGTACCTAGAGCCCAGTCACAAGCGACACCACACCATCTTGGTGTGACAGGTTTATAACCTGGCACTGCCTGTCCTACTTGATAGAATCCCTATTAGTATTGGCGATACTCTGATGCATCGTGCAGACTATTCGTCTGAGAAAATGGAGGAGAGCCCATTGCACCCCGGTATATAGGATAAGATCCCCTATTTTCGGATATGACCAGACCCCCGCGATCTATAATAAAGAGCATTCGTTTGCGATTTGTTGTAAATAAAGAAATGTTCATGAGCAATTGTACAATCCTGAGCTTGACCGCCAAGCCAGAAAATGTGTATAATACTGCTATGATTTTGTTTGTATGGTTTAGGAAGGCAGTGTGATGAAATGTTTTAGTGAGTGTAGTTTATTAAG
This sequence comes from Scyliorhinus torazame, assembly GCF_047496885.1. NCBI lineage: Eukaryota > Metazoa > Chordata > Chondrichthyes > Carcharhiniformes > Scyliorhinidae > Scyliorhinus > Scyliorhinus torazame. The sequence continues at coordinate 155,517,689 of NC_092707.1, read as the reverse complement.
GATAGTTAGAGGTTCTGATTTTCTTGTTTTGTAATGCATGTCCCTGTTTGACATAGCGCCCCTCAGAATTGTCAGTTAAAATTTTTTTTGCATAGTTATGGTCAGTGTAGAGGCCATAGAAGAGTGCTCGGCGGGTCAGGGAATGAAAACCAACGCAGTTATGTGATCCTTCACGCTTCGCATTAGGATCACAAGGTGTGTAGCCACCTGGGTTGGCCAACTCCCGATGTAAAATGGAGAACAGCAAAGGCTGCAGGGAAATTCAGCCAACACAGGCAGAAACCAGCAGGTGCAAGTTACTGTGTATTAAACGCTGCAAAAGCCAAGACGGCATCGATACAAGCAGCCATCTGCATAATAATGTAGCAGCCATCTACATACTGATGAGCGATCCCTGGGAACAATCGCAACATTTGGGACAAACAAAGCTAAGCCAGACTCCCCGGCGCCAGCTGGAGCCAACACAAAAGAAGTTAACGAACACCTCAAGACCTCCCATCGATCAGGGAACCACTCCAGTATTGGAGAAACAAAGTCCAATCACTTGGAACCAGGTACAGGGTCTGCCCCGAAAGGCGGGAAGCCCCTGGGGAGCATAAAGTTAAGCCCCCAAGTTCAAATCATTCTTCTTGACCGGGTCACTCAGCAATGCGAACCAACCTTGACGTGACCGATTCAACTGCCGCCGATATCCAGTAAGTCTTAAGTCAACGCTCGCTACGAGATAGGCGCTCCTAGCTACCAATCCGTACCAACTTCGAATCCCGCAGATTCAGAACCCGAACGAAAGGCCATTTGTTCCCCTGACCTGGTGGGCCAGTCCGAAGCTAAGTATAGGCCTGTTAGTTGTAGAAGTAGCTTAGAAGTAGAATTTGTGCATGAGTAGCGATTACTGTGTATAATAAATGTGCTTTGATTTGAATCTTACTAATCGGTGTATTGAGTTATTGATCATTACTTGAACTTGAACCTCGTGGCGGTATCATAAAGATACCTGGCGACTCGAGAGCAAAGGTTATAAAACAGAGCCAATTGAACCAACCAAAAGTTAGCAACAATGGGTGGGGTCAAAATGCAGGAGCGGCATTTAGCTCCCATTCTTACTCTGGCTTATCTTTCCTCCTCTTTTCGGAGAAGAATATCTGCTGAGTGTAATCATGGTATGGCCTTACAGGTCCTCCCAGGGGTTGAGGAATGTCCCCTTAGAGCTATTGTCGCACCATTTTTCTATTTTTTTCATATTGGGATTACAGAATTGTTGACTGGATCCTGCAATGGTGTACAGACAGGTATCTTATTTGAGAAAAATATGTTACATGGAGTCTATGGTGCCTCTGGTACGACTGGAGATGGGGGACATATGATTTAGTTGTACCCGAACATGGTGCGAAAATCCTATTCCATGTTTCTTCTGGCTGCTTGAGCAATGGCAGTAGCTGATCTAAAATTGTGCTCCTAGGATGTGCGTCGTCCTATTTTTTAAAAATTAAATTTAAAGTACCCAATTCATTTTTTAAATCAATTAACAGGCAATTTAGCATGGCCAATCCACCTATCCTGCACATTTTTGGGTCATGGGGGTGAGACCCACCCAGACACTGGGTGCAAACTCCACACGGCCAATAACCTGGGTGCTCAGCGCCGTGAGGCAGTAGTGCTAACCACTGCGCCACCGTGCATCGTCCTATTAAAATGGAAAATCTGGGCAGCACGGTGGCACAGTGGTTAGCACTGCTGCCTCACGGCGCAAAGGTCCCAGGTTCGATCCCAGCTCTGGGTCACTGTCCATGTGGAGTTTGCACATTCTCCCAGTGTTTGCGTGGGTTTCACCCCCCACAACCTAAAAGATGTGCAGGGAAGGTGGATTGGCCAAGCTAAATTGCCCCTGGATTGGAAAAAATGAATTGGATACTCTAAATTTTAAGAAAAAAAAATTAAATCTCGTGACTTCTGGTAGCAACCATGGAGTGAGTGGTCACACATTTGATGGCTCTCGCTCAAGGTGGATTTTGTTGGAAATCGTTCATTGACTTCAAGAAGAACGGAGGGTGGTCAGCAAGGTGTGGGGGGGGGGGGGGGGGGGGGGGGGGGGGGCGGGGTGAATGTGGCGGGTGGTCAATGCCAGGACGGTAACGATTGTTTATTAGGTTGATGTGTTGCTCTTCTGACATTTTGTACATATTTAAATGCCTTGAATAAAAATATTTTAAAAAAGAAAAGAATCCTGGGCTGGATCCTCTGATTTTGGGGCTATGTCCGTAGGATTTGTGGCGTTTTACGTGGGAAAAAAAAAATCGGCAAGGCCCCAGCACCGATTCTCCGACTGGTGAGGGGCTGGCAGCCGCACCGCGTAAACACACGGCCTTCCCGACATAAATGCCTGTGGACTCCTCTAGTCCGGTGGTGGTGGCGGCATTAAAGATCTGGGGTCAGTGGAGAAGAGACAGGTGGGTGGAGGGAACCTCAGTTTGGACCCCGATACGCAACAATCACAGATGTGTCCCGGGCAAGATCGACGGAATGTTCCAAAGCTGGCAGAGGGCAGGCATTAAAAGGATGGGGGACCTGTGCGTGGACGGGATCTTTCCCAGCCTGAAAGCGCTGGAGGAGAAATTCAGTTTGCCCCCTGGAAACGCTTTCAGATACCTTCAGGTATGGGACCTCCTCAAGAAGAAGGTGGTGACATTTCCCCCACGCAGGATACAGGATAGGGTGGTCTCGGCACCTGGGTAGGGGAGGGGAAGGTATCGGACATCTACCGGGAACTTCAGGAGTGGGAGGAAGCCACAGTGGAGGAGCTTAAGGGCAAATGTGAGGAGCTAGATGGGAAGCTGGATGCGGGCCTGTGGGCGGACGCCCTAAACAGGGTCAATTCCTCTTCATGTGCCAGGCTTAGCTTAATCCAGTGCACACAGGATGAGTAAGCTCTTTGGGGTTGAGGATAAATGTGCGAGGTGTGCGGGAAGCCCTGCAGATCATGTCCATATATTCTGGGCATGCCCGGCACTTAAGGGATTCCGGCAGGGATTTGCTAAGGCATTGTCCAAAATCTTGGACACACGGGTGGTGCCGAGTCCAGAGATAGCGATCTTTGGTGTGTCAGACGATACGGGAGTTCAGGAAGCGAAAGAGGCTGACGTATTGGCCTTTGCCTCCCTGGTAGCCGGGAGATGGATCCTTTTAATGTGGAGGGACTCTAAGCCCGCCCCCCGCCCCCCCCCCCCCCCCCCCCCCCGCCGCCTCCAAGTGTGCAGACCTGGCTGGGTTTCTCAGTCTCGAGAAAATAAAGTTTGCCTTGAGAGGGTCCATGTGGTGGCAGCCGTTCCTCGACTTTCTAGGAGAGCAGTAAAGGTCAGCAGCAGCAGCAACTCGGGGGGGGGGGGGAGGGAATTGTTACATAGTATCATAGTATTGTTCCTATTTCTGTATATATGGTTAACATTTATTTTATGTTAAATATTGTTAATGGTTATGCAAAAAATGTTGAGAAAAATTGGAATAAAAATAATTTTTTTAAATGCCTGTGGAATTACCGGAGACACACATGCGCACGGCTACGACCTGCAGCAGTCGTGCCGTACAACATGGCGCCAGCCACGCGCAGACCTAACCTGTCAGATAGTGCCCCCCTGGACACCCTCTCGCCACCCACCACCATTCCCCCCCAACCAGCAGCACGGCTCCCGCCCGACTGTTGGCAGCGCTGGATACAGTCAGCAGCCGCCACGCCGGGTTCCCGACAGCTGAGACCATGAGCCAACTGCGTGGTTGGAAATTCGGCCCATCGGGGGCGGAGCATCCGGGAGGGCCTTCAGGTAACGTTCTGAAGCCGTTCCAACGGTGTGTGCTGTTCTCATTGATGACGCCATTTTGGAGGGGGGGGGGGGGGGGCGCATCCAAAAACAGGCGCCACCCCCCAATTTAATCCTAAAAAGGGATTCTCCGCCCAATTGCCGATTACGAAATCGGCATCGGGGAACGGAGAATCCCCCCCCCCAGTCTTTCCTTAAGAGCAAGCATATATAGATTTTGTAGGAAACTCATACAGGGAGTAATTACGGTTGAAATCGGACTTGATGTGTTTTTTGCCTCGTTCCCGACCAGTAGTAGGGGCATTGCCAATTTAATCAATAAAAATGTTGCTTCAAGGTAAAGAACTGTGTGAAGGGCAAGGGGATAGATGTGATCGTTAAGGGACTTTTATATGGAGAATCTGTTCCGATAATTAAAGTGCACAGCCCACCAAATCATTCCCCGGATTTTGTTAATAAAGTCTTCATGGACTTTGTAGAGCTGACGTCAACTATTTCCTCAGTTGGTAGGGTCTTCAATTGTCACCTTAACCTTGGTGGACAAACTCCCAGTAACCAGGTATCTTTCCACACAATAGGCAAGGGCTCCAGGGTCGGTTTGTGAGGAGATGTTTTTTATTTTAATTCATTCATGGGACTTGGGCATCACTGGCTGAGCCAGCATTTACTGCACATCCCAAATTGCTGTGGGCCTGGACTCACATGTAGGCCAGACCAGGTAAGGATGGCAGATTTCCTTAAAGGACAGTAGTGAACCAGATGGGTTTTCCGACAATCGGCAATGGTTTCATGGTCATCATTATACTTTTAATTCCAGATTTTTATGAATTCAAATTTCACCATCGACAGTGGCGGGATTCGAACCCAGGTCTCCAGAGCATTACCCTGGGTTTCTGGTTTACTAGCCCAGTGACAATACCCACAAGGCCACCGCCTCCCCCTTTAAGAATTCACTTTTTTTCTGCTCCTCACCAATGTCATACTAGAATTGACTACTTCATGCCAGAAACAATCCTGCACTTGGTGGTCTCCAAGGTAGTATTGTGATCTCCAACCATACTCCTGTTTTCCGTGAGATTTTACATGGGGTCTTTCCTGTTCCATCCTTCCCCATCTAGGTCATGGCACTTTTGACTTGTCTTTACTCAGGGATAAATCCTTTACTACGTACTTTAAGAAAGAATTGAGATATTTTTTAACTCAAGTGTAAGATAGAATTGGAGTTCTTTTACTTTGTCAATTTCCTCTCTAATGTGAGCCCCACTATCTTGTGGAAAACATGTAAGGCTTATGTTAGGGGGCTAGTTATTTCATATATAGCCAATCAAAGGCATAAAATGCTGGCGCTACAGGGCCGGAAGGAGGTTAAATTGGCTGAGGCAGAGGGAGAATGGTAGAAACCCTAACTGCTCGTTGCCGAGGGAGATTAATGTAATTCATGTAGTGCTCGCTTCCTTGTTGACTCAACAGGCTGAGGAGTTTAACGTTTGCGGAACAAAAGTTGTAGGAGTTCGGGAACAAACCAGTAGATACTTAGCCTTTGAGGAATTCAGGAGGAATTTCTCATTCAGTATGTGGATGAACCGACTAGAGAGGGGGCAAAACTTGACCTCGTCTTGGGAAACAAGGAAGGGCAAGTGACAGAAGTGCTAGTGAGAGATCACTTTGGGACAAGTGACCATAACTCCATTAGTTTTAAGATAGCTATGGAGAATGATAGGTCTGGCCCAAGAGTTAAAATTCTTACTTGGGGCAAGGCCAATTTTGATGGTATCAGACAGGAACTTGCAGAGGTAGATTGGGGGAGACTGTTGGCAGGCAAAGGGACGGCTGGTAAATGGGAGGCTTTTAAAAATGTGTTAACCAGGGTGCAGGGTAAGCACATTCCCTTTAGAGTGAAGGGTAAGGCTGGTAGAAGTAGGGAACCCTGGATGACTCGAGATATTGAGACTCTGGTCAAAAAGAAGAAGGATGGTCAAAAAGAAGAAGGAGGCATATGACGTACATAAGCAACTGGGATCAAGTGGATCCCTTGAAGAGTATAGAGATTGTCGAAATAGAGTTAAGAGGGAAATCAGGAGGGCAAAAAGGGGACATGAAATTGCTTTGGCAAATAATGCAAGGGAGAATCCAAAGAGATTCTACAAATACAAAAGGGGAAAAGAGTAACTAGGGACAGAGTAGGGCCTCTTAAGGATCAACAAGGGCATCTATGTGCAGAGCCACAAGAGTTGGGTGAGATCCTGAATGAATATTTCTCATTGGTATTCACGGTGGAGAAAGGCATGGATGTTAGGAAACTAAGGGAAATAAATAGTGATGTCTTGAGAAGTGGGCATATTACAGAGGAGGAGGTGCTGGAAGTCTTAAAGCGCATCAAGGTAGATAAATCCCCGGGACCTGATGAAATGTATCCCAGGGTGTTGTGGGAGGCTAGGGAGGAAATTGCAGGTCCCCTAACAGAGATATTTGAATCATCGGCAGCCACAGGTGAGGTGCCTGAAGATTGGAGAGTGGCGAATGTTGTGCCCTTGTTTAAAAAGGGCAGCAGGGGAAAGCCTGGGAACTACAGACCGGTGAGCCTAACGTCTGTAGTAGGTAAGTTGCTAGAAGGTATTCTGAGAGACAGGATCTACAAGCATTTAGAGAGGCAAGGACTGACTCGGGGCAGTCAGCATGGCTTTGTGCGTGGAAAATCATGTCTCACAAATTTGATTGAGTTTTTTGAGGGGGTGACCAAGAAGGTAGATGAGGGCAGTGCAGTAGACGTTGTCTACATGGACTTTAGCAAAGCCTTTGACAAGGTACCGCATGGTAGGTTGTTGCAGAAGGTTAAAGCTCACGGGATCCAGGGTGAGGTTGCCAATTGGATTCAAAATTGGCTGGACGACAGAAGGCAGAGGGTGGTTGTAGAGGGTTGTTTTTCAAACTGGAGGCCTGTGACCAGTGGTGTGCCTCAGGGATCGGTGCTGGGTCCACTGTTATTTGTGATTTATATTAATGATTTGGATGAGAATTTAGGAGGCATGGTTAGTAATTTTGCAGATGACACCAAGATTGGTGGCACAGTGGATAGTGAAGAAGGTTATCTAGGATTGCAGCGGGATCTTGATCAATTAGGCCAGTGGGCCGACGAATGGCAGATGGAGTTTAATTTAGATAAATGTGAGGTGATGCATTTTGGCAGATCGAATCAGGCCAGGACATACTCAGTTAATGGTATGGCGTTGGGGAGAGTTATAGAACAAAGAGATCTAGGAGTACAGGTTCATAGCTCCTTGAAGGTGGAGTCACAGGTGGACAGGGTGGTGAAGAAGGCATTCGGCATGCTTGATTTCATTGGTCAGAACATTGAATACAGGAGTTGGGACGTCTTGTTGGAAGTTGTACAAGACATTGGTACAGCCACACTTGGAATACTGTGTGCAGTTCTGGTCACCCTATTATAGAAAGGATATTATTAAACTAGAAAGAGTGCAGAAAAGATTTACTAGGATGTTACCGGGACTTGATGGTTTGAGTTATAAGGAGAGGCTGGATAGACTGGGACTTTTTTCCCTGGAGCGGAGGAGGTTTAGGGGTGATCTTATAGAGGTCTATAAAATAATGAGGGGCATAGATAAGGTAGATAGTCAACATCTTTTCCCAAAGGTAGGGGAGTCTAAAACTAGAGGGCATAGGTTTATGGTGAGAGATTCAGAAGGGCCCAGAGGGGCAATTTCTTCACTCAGGAGGGTAGTGAGTGTCTGGAATGGGCTGCCAGAGGTAGTAGTAGAGGCGGGTACAATTGTGTCTTTTAAAAAACATTTAGATAGTTACATGGGTAAGATGGGTATAGAGGGTTATGGGTCAAGTGCGGGCAACTGGGACTAGCTTAATGGTAAAAACTGGGCGGCATGGATGGTTGGGCCGAATGTTTCCTGTTTCCATGCTGTAAACTTCTATGATTCTATGATGAGGAAGAGGACCGACTCCAAGGCTGTCCCCTCAAGGGGAATAGAATGATTAATAGAGGATATCAACAAAGCACTTAAAGATCATTATACAGTTACACAAAATGGACCAGTCTGGGGCTGCATTGGCACTTCTCTTCCATTAAGCTTACAAAAATCTCCGAGGACCAAAAGTTGGTCCTGAGTGCTTATATTGCTAAAGTGAATGTGGCTTTGGCCATGAGGGAGCTCCAACCTGGTAAGGCCTCAGGGCCTGGTGAACTTTACAATGAATTTAAGGACTTGCTGATGGTTCCATTGATTGGCATGTAGAAGCATTCATTCGCAGCAGGTCTGTTGCCACTGACACTCCGAGAAGCGAATATTTCCTTGATTTTAAAGACAAGCAAGAATCCTAAGTGTGCGCATCCTATAGGTCAATCTCGCTGCTGAATGTAGATTTCAAATTGTTGCCTAAAGTGTTGGGGCAGCGCTTGGAGAGAATTCTTTCAGATTATCTGGGCTCATAAAAGGCCAGAACTCTTATGCCATGAGATTGTTAAATGTATTCAGGTCTTTCAAAAACCAGCATTAGTGATTTACTTTGATGCAGAGAAAGCTTTTGACCTGGTTTAATGGAATTACTTGTTTTATATACTGCAGAGATTTGGGTTGGGAGGGGAATGTGTTAAGTGGATACAGGTACTTCATCAAAGTCCTTTGGCGGCAATGCTAACGAATTAGAGGTTAGGTCTGAGAATTTTAGCCTCCAGTGAGGGACTAGACAAGGGGTGCTCCTTGTACTGGTTACTATTTGCAAAAACTATAAAGCCTTCGACAAAAAAAAATTAGACTGGATCCCTCGATTGTGGGCTACATAGTGGAAGGAAGCAGCTTAAAATCACGTTTTACGCAGATGATGCACTGCTGTTTATATCCAAGCCAAACATTTTGGTTCCTGCTATTTGATGTTGTGTATAGATTTAGTATTTTATCACGTTACAAATCAATTTTACAAATTCTGAGGTTATGCTGTGAGTGGGCTTAGAGGAAGATACTCCCCATTGTTAATTTCCCATTTGGTGGTCTCCTTCAAGGTGTACTTGTGGGTGGTGTAGATACTGTAGCCATCTGGGATGGCCACTTTCAGAACACAAAATGGAAGCTCAGACTATAGGGAAATGTGGACAATACTAAACAACAAGCAGGCACAGAGCCTGAATGTATATATATTTGGAAAGCAGTCAGCAGACGGAATCGAAACTCTGGGACGATTAACATATTGATTGCCCATCTCCGAGGAACAAAGGATTAATACTCAGGTAGCCAATACTGTCGCAGACATCCCGGCACCAGTACCCCAACTGAAAGACACAAACAAAGCAAGGCCAACGGTCACCTAGGACACGCCCAGTCTTCAGGGCACCCACCCCATTATTGGTTTAGATCGATGACAATGATCAAGAAGCTGCCCAATTAATTGGGACCAAGTTTAAGGCCCACCTAAAAGCGCACAAAGCCTCTCCAAGTATAAGAAGGAACCCCCAACAGAGATCAAGTCTCTTGGATTGGGCTCTCAAGCGGAGAGATCCATATACCAGCATCACCAGAAACAAGTAAGTTCAAGGTCAAAGCTCGCTACCAGACAGACGCCCTTAGCTGTACTCCTGTTACCTCTTCGAACCCAACAGCCACAGATCCGAACAACATCCATTGTTCCTCTGACTAAGTGGCACCTGAAGTTAAGTATAGGTGTTAGGGATAGAGATAGTTAGTTTTGTGGTGGTATGTATTAGCGGTATTAAGGTACCCTGTGATGCCGAGAGGCTATTGGTGGATAGTCACTGGGTCCCGATTGGATCAGCCGCCTGCTGGCTCCACCCAGTAAGGCAGAGTATAAGAGCCCGGGTTCTCCCAGCAGCCGCATTCTGTAACTGTGCTGCTGGGGAACAAGTCTGCGTAATAAAGCCATCGTTCGACTCATTCTCATCTCGTCTCGTGAGTGATTGATTGAGCTACAGTTTATTACGCAAACTTTTAAGGAAGTGGAGCTCCGAATCATTCCGGAGTGTCTGCGAATCAGCCCCCACGCGGCAAACTCAGCGGCCAGTTTTAAACATTCATGTTTCAGGGATACCTCCAAATGGCCCCTGGCATACCTACAGAAGAACAGAAAATGCAGGTCCTGCATTCCAGGGTGAGCCCGGAAATCTACACGCTCATAGAGGATGCGGACAATTTCTCGACGGTGATCACCACGCTGATAGGAATCTACGTTCGGCCCGTCAACCAGGTCTACGCACGCCACCAGCTCGCGACGAGATGACAAATCCCCGTGGAAATCGCTGGACGAATTCTACAGTGCGCTGTTAAAACTGGGGAGAAACTGTAACTGCCCATCGGTTTCAGCTAACGAACACACAGCTGCTGGTCCGAGATGCGTTCGTGGCAGGTATGCTTTCATCCTAAATTCGCCAGCGATTACTGGAAAGAGACACACTAGGCCTCAAAGAGGCATGGGCCCTCGCGGCCTCGTTTGATGTGGCATCGCAGAATGCCCGTGCCTACAAGCCCGACCGCACAGCAGCCTCTTGGGCACCGTGGACCCCCACCCCACCAAGGCCTGCGCTGTCAGATCACCCGGGGGGGCCCCGCTGCTACTTTTGTGGGCAAGGGAAACACCAGAGGGCGCTGCCTGGCCCGCTCGCCCCTCTGTAAAGGGGGCGCAAAAAGGGGCACTTTTTAGCAGTGTGCCAGGCCCGGGAGATAGCCGCAATCTCCGGGACAAACCCCAAACTCAACCCCCCCCAGCGATCCATGTGTGGACAACGGGCACCGCCATCTTGGGTCCCGGACTCCATGCGGGAGGGATGGGTGCCGCCATTTTGTGCTCCCCTGGCAACGTGCGATCCATGGGCGGCACCATCTTGTCCACCCCCCCGACCATGTGCGACCCGTGGACGCCGCCACCGTGGCTGACGGTCAAGGACCCCGGGATGGATGGCCCTACGGGGCCTGAAGAAAACACCGCGATGCAGCAACTACGACTGGCTTCTGTGACCCTGGACCAGTCGCGGCCCCGAACGCTCCAAACAGCAACAACGACTGTATTTATAAACGGGTACAAGACACCCTGCCTGATCGACTCTGGAAGCACGGAGAGTTTTATACATCCCGATACGGTAAGACGCTGTTCCCTTCCGATCCACCAGAGTAATCAACATTTTTTTCTGGCGGCAGGGTCCCATTTGGTAGAGATAAAAGGGTTCTGCATCGCGAACCTCAGGGTGCAGGGGAGGGAGTTCAAGAACTACCGGCTTTACGTCCTTCCCCGCCTCTACGGTTCCACACTCCTGGGATTGGATTTTCAGTGTAATCTCCAGAGTTTAACGTTGAAATTCGGCGGCCCTATACCCCCACTCACTATCTGCAGCCTCGCAACCCTCAAGGTCGATCCGCCTTCCCTGTTCGCGAACCTCACCCCGGATTGCAAACCAGTCGCCACTAGGAGCAGACGGTACAGCACCCAGGACCGGATATTTATTCGGTCTGAAGTCCAGCGGTTGCTGAAGGAAGGCATAATTCAGGCCAGCAATAGCCCCTGGCGAGCTCAGGTGGTAGTCGTGAAGACCGGGGAGAAGCAGAGGATGGTCGTAGACTACAGTCAAACCATCAATAGGTACACGCAGCTGGATGTGTACCCTCTCCCCCGCATATCCGACATGGTCAACTGGATTGCACAGTACAAGGTCTTTACCATGGTGGACCTCAAGTCCACCCATCACCAGCTCCCCATCCGCCCGAGCGACAGAAAATACACTGCTTTCGAAGCAGATGGGCAGCTCTATCATTTTTTAAGGGTTCCATTCGGCATCACTAACGGGGTCTCGGTCTTCCAACGGGTGATGGACTGAATGGTTGACCTGTACGGTTTGCGTGTCACGTTCCCGTACCTCGACAACATCACCATCTGCGGCCATGACCAGTAGGAGCACGACGCCAATCTCCGCAAATTCCTCCAGACCGCGAACACCCCGAATCTCACACACAACAGGGAGAAATGAGTGTTTAGCACCGACCGTCTAGCCATCCTCGTCTACGGAGTGCGAAATGGAGTGATAGGCCCAGACCCCGAACGCATGCGCCCCCTCATAGAGTTCCCCCTCCCCCACTGATCCAAGGCCCTGAAACGGTGCCTGGGCCTTTTCTCTTATTACACCCAGTGGGTCCCCAACTACGCGGACAAGGCCCGTCCACTAATCCAGTCCATGGTTTTTCCCCTGTCGACAGAGGCCCGCCAGGCCTTCAGCCGCATCAAAGTGGATATCGCAAAGGCCACGATGCATGCAATCGACGAGTCCCTCCCCTTCCACGTCGAGAGCGACGCGTCAGACGTAGCTCTGGTGGCCTGCCTCAACCAAGCGGGCAGACCAATGGCCCTTTTTTTTCCCCCACGCACCCTCATGCTTCAGAAATCCGCCACTCCTCAGTGGAAAAGGAGGCACAAGCCATAGTGGAAGCTGTGCGGCATTGGAGGCATTACCTGGCCAGTAGGAGATTCACTCTCCTCACTGGCCAACGGTCGGTTGCCTTCATGTTCGACAATGCACAGCAGGGCAAGATCAAGAACGACAAGATCTTGCGGTGGAGGATCAAACTCTCCATCAAACATAACTATGAGATCTTGTATCGTCCCGGAAAGCTGAACAAGTCTTCCGATGCCCTATCCCGCGGACATGTGCCAACGCACAAGTGGACCGTCTCTGAACCCTCCACGAGGACCTCTGCCACCCGGGGGTTACTCAGTTCTATCACTTCGTAAAGACCGACAACCTGCCCTATTCCATCGAGGAGGTCAGGACCACCACCAGGAACTGCCAGATCTGCGCAGAGTGCAAGCTGCATTTCTACCAGCCAGATAAAGCACACCCGATAAAGGCTTCCCGTCCCTTTGAACGCCTCAGTCTGGACTTCAAAGTCCCCCTCCCCTCCACCGATCGCAACACGTACTTCCTGAACGTGACTGACAAATACTCCCGGTTCCCATTCGCCATCCCCTGTCCCGACATGACCGCGGCCACCGTCATTAGAGCCCTCGGCACCATCTTTACACTGTTCGGTTTCCCCGCATACATCCATAGCGACAGGGGGTCCCTCCTTCATGAGCGACAAACTGAGTCAATTCCTGCTCAGCAAGGGCATCGCCTCGAGCAGGACGACCAGTTACAACCCCCGGGCGAACGGTCAGGTAGAGAGGGAGAATGGAACGGTCTGGAAGACCGTCCTTCTGGCCCTACAGTCCACAAGTCTCCCAGTTTCCCGCTGGCAGGAAGTCCTCCCAGATGCCCTCCACTCCATCCGGTCGCTGCTGTGTACAACTAATCAAACACCTCACAAACGCCTCATTGTCTTCCCTAGGAAGTCCTCCTCCGGAACGTCACTTCCGACCTGGCTGGCAGCCCTGGGACCCATCCTGCTCCGAAAGCATGTGCGGACGCACAAATCGGACCCGTTGGTCGTCTCCTCCACGCGAACCCTCAATATGCCTACGTGGCGTACCCCGACGGCTGACAGGACACTGTCTCCCTGCGGGACCTGGCACCCGCCAGAGCGTCACCCCCCCCCCCCCCCAAACACCAATCACCCCCTCCCTCACACCGGCGCACCCCACAGCCACCCACTTCCCGGGTGGATCAGTCCTTCCCCCAGCCCCAAATAGGGGTAGTGGAGTGGGAAGAGGCATCGCGACACTCCCAGAGACGACGGGGCCCGAACCAGCGCCTGCATCACCACCGGGGCTAAGACAATCAGCAAGGACGACCAGGGCACCCATTCGACTCATCAAATCAGTATAGTAAAGCAAGAAATGCCTCTGTAAATAATTTGTTTTTGTTGCCCAGTAAAAGCGGCATTGTAAGTAGTACTAGTAGTTGATATCGGAGCATAGCCGCCGTGTTAGCGGCATCCTAGGTACAGACTCTAGAAACCCCTACCACCATACGGCCCACTACCCCGCCGGGTTCTCTTTTAACAAGGGGTGAATGTGGTGGTATGTATTCGGGGTATTAAGGTACCCTGTGATGCCAAGAGGCTATTGGTGGATAAACACTGGGTCCTGATTGGATCAGCCGCCTGCTGGCTCCACCCAGTAAGGCAGAGTATAAGAGCCCGGGTTCTCCCAGCAGCTGCATTCTGTAACTGTGCTGCTGGGGAACCAGTCTGCGTAATAAAGCCACCGTTCGACTCCTTCTCATCTTGTCTCGTGAGTGATTGATTGTGCTACAAGTTTGTAGTATTATCGTGCATGAGTAGATCTTACTGGGTGTAAATAAATAGTATTCTCTTTAAACTAACTGGTGTATTGGCTCTTTGATTGGTATTCGGCTTGAACCTTGTGGCGGTATCGAGAGATACCTGGCGACTCTGAAAGTATACATATAATTAGGATTAAGAAAGGCGACCATATTGACTGCTATATTTATAGCAAGTAAACAGAGCAACATTACTGGCGACATCTCACAGGACTCTACCTAGAAGTGGCTTTGTCACTCCGCGAGAACCCAAATTTGAATTAGGAATCCAATTGGAAAAAGAAAAACCACAAGTGTATGACTAATATCGATCAAACCTCCAAGTTTCGGAAGTGTGCTATTTGCATGCGTACTAACAAGGGATACAAGGTAAACTTGATAGATTTTGTGGTGTAAAATTGTCTGGAGTTTTGTAGACCGGAAAATAGGGTAAGCCGTACCCATGTTTACATCACCACTTTATTCCCCCCTGTTCCAAATCCGGTAGAAACCCAGAGATAACAGTAGAGATGGCAATGAAACGCCTTATGAAGCCCCAGGAATTCAAGGTCGCAGCGACCAGGGCAGTGTCCCATATGGGAAGAGGAAATTAGAAAATATCTCAAAGGGAAAGGATGGCCTCTTTGGAGCGAATTTTGTGCAAACGATGAAACAGGTCCCAGAAGTATAGGGCATACTTGGTGGGAGAACCTGACCGAGATTCATAAGAAAAGCATAGGAAAAGCTCGTAAGCCGATGGCAATCATGTCCTGCTTGGCACAATTGCGAGGCAGAGGAGGTCGTGAGGACGCTCCGCAGAGTGATTGAAGAGAGAGAGAAGAATAGTGAGGGAGATGTTAGCGAGTACGAAGAAGTTAACAGGCAACTTAGAGAGCAGTTAGCTGCAAAGGACAAGGAGATGGCTGATGTCAAACGGGCACACCAATCTGGTCTCGCCCACGTAAGCAGCTTTCAGTCACAATACGATGAGGCCTACCAAGACACGCAACGCGCGGTGTTGGTACGAGAAGAAACAGAACACCAAGTTGAGCAATTAAAGAAACAATGTAACGATTTAAAAGCAGCCTTACGAGCACTCCACAGTTCCACGACGGAACAAAGGCAGAGTTCGGTAGACCACGCCAAATGCAGACCTGCAATTCCTGCTTTCTTTACAAAATGGTTTCCAGAATACATTTGGACCCCAGTTAGATCAGGAAAATGGCCCTGATTGGCAGGAGTTAAATGAGACTGCCCATCAATATGTACATGGAACATGTACTCAGGACACACCTCAAAAGAAAAGCACCCCCACCCCCGACTGCACAGGTAGAAACAACCCCATGAACCCCGTCACCACACAGCGCAGGGCCACAACAGACGGAGACCCAGATTTTCTGTACACCACCCCATTAACCGTCACTCAATTAAGGGACACGTGCGATAAGATAACCCCATCCCTACACACATCGGACCACACCATTACTTCGCGAGAGTCAAACAACAGCCAACCATGTGCGGCCTGGATGAAAAAGAGCACGTGAAGCTCAAGTTGAGCCTCGACCCCTCAGTCATGGCAGCCCTTCCCGACACACAACATGGAGGCACCCTCCAAGAAATGCAGCGATCTTAGATGCGATCGGCTACAATAAAGGGAGACCTCGTAGAAAGCCTCAATAAATGTAGGCAGAAAAAGACAGAGCACCCAACAGCGTTTGCTGGACGCCTTTGGATTCATTTCACAGCAGTATTCGGAGTGTTCGACCGCACCCATTTGACACCAGACAATATGGCCAAATGGACTTGAATCCTAGTCTCTCACGTGACCGAAGCAGGACAGAGCTTGCACCAATTATGACCCCTCAGACGAGACCCACAATGAGAAATGGGTACTAAAGAGATTGTCCCGAGCTTGGGAACAGTCCATTCAGGGAAAATCAGATTACAGTAAAAGCAGAGGAAGAGCAGGCAGATGCTAACATGCATCCAGTTAGGACGCATCAGAACCCCACATGGGTAAACAAGGGAAGAAATAGCCCACAGCAGCCTAAATCCCACGAATGTTACAATTGTGGACAATTAGGACGTTACGCACAAGAATGTCAAGCGCCCCAGAAACAGCACCCTTTGGGACAAGCCCGGAAGACTGGTAGTGGCAGGCACAGTCCGGAGACACCCCGTAGAATTTCTCTGGGACACAGGAGGGTCCTGTACCATGCTGAATTCCTCCACAATGTTCCAACGGGATACATGGCCCACCACAGATACCATTAGCCTCAGCGGTTTCACAGGACACTTGCAGCAGGGACACATTACAGCCCCTGTAGTGATTCAGATAGGAAACATACCAAACATCCCGTCGTTCTTGTAGATCTACCCCAGACAGCCGAACACATTTTGGGGATAGACTGAGCTCCCACAATCTTTCGTTCGACCCCGTAAACAAATGTGTGTGGAGAATGGCAAAGGCAGCACAAGCCCCACCACGCTCACAGTTGGACTACGCACACAGGATTAGCGCAGTAGGAGACTTCTGGTTCGACCTTCGAGCCATTAGTCAGGACAAGGATGTTAGAGACATTTTGCAGCGACACAAGGCTTCTTTTGCCCAGCACAAGCACGACTGCGGCAAGATTGCAGGTTTAGTCAACATTACAGGACCCGACCCCAAACCCCCAAAACAGTACGGTTTTCCCCAACAAGCAGAGGGAAAAATTGCAACGGTTATCCAGAGTCTGCTTGACCAAGGCGAACTCCTAAAGAAGCAAGACCCATGGGAATGGCTTCCACAGCACACCAATGCCGTAGATACATTAAAACAAGCCCTCAGCACAGCTCCCGCATTACAGGTCCCAGATCCACTCTCCCCATATGCAATTGAGGTTGCAACCACCGACCGAACCTTTTCGGCCGTGCTCCTCCAAGAAAGACATGATCGTTTAGGCCCCGTAGCATACGCCTCAGGCATTCTCGACCCAGTTGAGCAAGGATTTTCTGCGTGCAAAAGACACCTGCTTGAAGTTTTTTGGGCTGTTCAATACTTTGCCTACATAACAGGACTCAACCCAGTCACTATTTTAACAGAGCACACCCCAACCAAACTTAGACTAGATGGTAGACTAAAGATGGCACAGTCAGCCAAATTCACACCACCCGTTGGACCCTTCTGTTACAAGGACGGGACATTACAGTAAAAAACACACTTTCCTCGCAGACAATTTACATTATTAAACACTCGTGGGGTGCCTGCGTAATCACCACCAGGCACAACACAGGACCCTTTGTACCAAAGTCAGCTCCCCTGAAGCCAGGTACTACACCCCAGCCCACAGACATAGGCGCACCCCTTAAGATTTATGTGGATGGCTCCTCCACAGTTTTTGAACGGTAAACAAATTACTGGTTGTGGCATATATGTAGAGGATGCGCATTAGAGGAGATATCCTTGAAATTGCCCGGACATCTAGGCTCACAGAATTAGCAGCCGTAGCATATATTGTAGAGCACCCAGACTCGTTCCCGACCCCAGCCGACATATACTCCGACAGCCCAAATGTCTGCAATAGTTTAACGGAACTCCTACTCCTGTGGGAATCTAGAGATTTTGTTTCCGTGGATGGAAATCCCCTACCCTCAGCTCCATTACTCCAGCATATTCTCAGGACAGCTAAAGATCAGAAATATGGTATAATTAAAGTTCGTAGCCACCATCGTTCTTCTCCCCCCCCCCCCCCGGCAGCGTTAAGGCAGACGCCCTAGCAAAGGCAGGTTCCAGACACGGTCACTTTTCGAATCACCCGAGAGTGCCCCAGTACACGCGGTCCAGGTCTCACAGGCCACCATTCAAGATTTAGCTCAGGCCCAAAAAGGAAGATGCACAGCTCAGGGAAGTTTTAAAAGGCAACTTCCCAGCCCCCTCCGATAAATACAGGAACACTTTGACAACACATGACGGTATAATTTTAAAAGACGGTATTTATGTAGTCCCCACCCAGGACAGAAACCAAACTATTTGCCAATTCCATGACAACCATGGACAGCAAGGCATAGAGGCAACACTCACCCACCTCAGACCTCTCTGCTGGTGGCCCGATTTGAAATCCAATGTAACGCACTACATTGAAAACTATTTAATCTGCGCCCAGAACAATCCGGACAGATATGCAAGGAAAGGTCAGCTTAGTCACACCCGCCCTGTTAATGGCCCTTGGACGAATTTGCAGATTGATTACATAGGACCCCTGCCACCCTGCAAGAATGGTTTTAAGTATGTGTTGGTGGTCATCAACACCTTCATGAAATGGGTGGAAGCTTTACCATCCAGAACTAAAACGACAAAAGTGCCAGCCAAGATCCTAAGGCAGCACATCTTCACAAGATGGGGACTTCCCCGCAGTATAGAGTCCGACCAAGGCTCACATTTTACAGGACGCGTCATGAAAAACATCCTCACAATTTTCAGCATCCGCCAAAAATTCCACATTGCATATCACCCGAATCAAGCGGAATCGTAGAGAGAATGAATAGAACTCTCCAAGGACACCCTCAGGAAAATGGTGCAACAGCACAGTACCACATGGGACACAGTTCTCCCCTTTGCACTAATGTTCATAAGGAACACTGTATCCACGTCGACAGGATACACCCCCCACACTCATGACCGGACGGCCCATGAAGGGGACAGAATCCTTGTTAGGGTTCGATTTGGCCAGCCCCAGTCACCGCCCTCACACATGAAAGTACAGCAGATTCTCGATAATGTAAAAGCAGCCCAGCTCGCCGCAGTTGTTAGGCTTGGGACACAAAAGAAACAAAGTAAAGTTTGCTTTGACAAGACCGTACATGCCACAGAATTTGTAGTAGGGCAGCAGGTCATGCTATCCCTATACAACCACAGTTCATTCCTCTCCCCCAAATTTGCAGGACCCTACTCCATTTATGATCCAGTCACCCCTCTGTATATAAAGTCACTTATCCCAATGGCAAGTCTGGATGGTTTCACAAAAACCAGCTTAAGGCACACAGAACAACCATTCACACCACATCTCACTTTCAGCAGCAGATGAACACGCCCCACCCATGGACGACCTATTCCTACCCTCCCCCAACCAGTCCAGCCCACCCTCAGACCTCTCTGCTGGTGGCCCGATTTGAAATCCAATGTAACGCACTACATTGAAAACTATTTAATCTGCGCCCAGAACAATCCGGACAGATATGCAAGGAAAGGTCAGCTTAGTCACACCCGCCCTGTTAATGGCCCTTGGACGAATTTGCAGATTGATTACATAGGACTACTGTGACTCCACCCCCAGAGGCCGACTCTGCTTCTCCCTTCATTCATCCAGCACTGACAGCGATAGCCCCATGGCACTGCGACACGATTACACTCCTGCGCCAGGCCTCACTCCAAGCGACTCCAAACAAGATTTGTTCGACCCCTTTGAGACCACATATATAAAAGCCCCTGATCCGGACCCACCGCCCGACTATAGATTGCCCCCTACTACCTCCAACCTAGACACAAAACATTGGCACCGCAACAATTCTTACAGACTCATCCGGAATGAGATGGACCCCACTTCGCCCCAAGCAGCTTTGGCACAGCTACTCCAGTCACGAGTGTGGCACCTGGGAGAAGATGACGACTCAAGAGTCTGACTCCCACTAGACGAGCCCCTTTGCGACTCTGTTCGCTATAAAGCAATGAGGTGTCCAGATGATGGTTAAAAAGGAACCGAGGGAGATTTACGTTGTCCTTCTGCTGGAGTCCGCCCGATTTTGTTGTTAGTTTGTTACTTTAAATGTTGAATGTTGTTTGTGCACAAAGTTTATTCATGGCCCCACGCCACCACTCTTTTAACGCCCACTGGCAGTTAAAGGAACTAGTTTGTCGACAGACACCCATTTATAGCTACTCTTCGGATTCGAAGGTAATCATAAGAGGCAGTATCCACTATGAACACAAATTCTTTCCATTCTTGTCCGGTTGCTCAGGTAGTGGAGTAACGGCACTGGTCCCCGCCCTGCCAGAGGAACCCCATCTGGTCAGCTACGCTCGCATAGTGCACTTACGGCACTGGTCACCGTCCTACCTGGAGATTCCACCCATTCTTGCCCCGCCGCGGCCCATACACACCCCATTTGGAACTTTTGGTTCAAAACTTTGTTTGGTTTCCTGCGACCCTTAGGTTGCTCTACCATATACTATTTACGTCCTCAAACACTTGGATGGTACACTCACCGCATCGACCACACAGGCTGCAAGACTGCTCGCGCTGTGACAGTATTTTCTTCTCGGATGTCTTGTCCCAAAATATTTGGCTAATAAGGGGGTCACATATGGTGACAACTAATGGGCAATTGGTAATAAAAGGACAGACAGACATGATCTTAAACAAGATAATAACAGATATTATGCTAGTGTCCACAGGAAATTCAGAACAGAAGACACAGGAAGACCAAGGAGGAAAAGAGAACATGAAGACCGACATCATGGTCTACATTTCGATCTTCGCGGGATCCCTCCAGTTGCGCATGGACGCGACCCCCCTGACCCCTACCCCACAGGCAGTGAATGTTTCCCATCCCGGTCATACCCCACACCCAGAGACAGCCATTGAAACACCAACCTGGTGTGACAAATTTGTCACATGGTGTTCCCTGTCCTACATCGTGGAAGCACTGTTAGTCATATCGATACTCTAGTGTCATCCAGACACAGACTTTGGAAATGGCGAAGGAAAGCCTCCCGCACTCCGGTATATACCCTCAAAACCCCTATTTTCAGACTTCAGCAACCCCCCCACTCGCTATAAGGGAATAAAGTGCATCAGCTAATTTTTTGTTTTATTCTAATAAAGATGTGAAATTCTGTACTTGACCGCCAAGATACAGAGACATGTAATGCTGCTATTGTATAGTTTATACTGTTGTAAATTCTTTTAATTGACTATGGATAGTTTAGAGAAGAATAGTTAGAGGTTCCCGTGTTTTAATTGTAATGTATGCCTGAATGTCATAGCGCCCCTTAGGATTTTATAATAATGTGATGTATATAAAGCAATTTAGGCAAAAGTTCCAATCCATAGGACAGAGTAGAGTAGAGCCTGTCCTTGATTGCGGGTGCTCGACTTAGGCAGAGAACAAAGATTCAGTAATATGATCCTTCACGCTTCGCGTTGAGGATCACAAGGAGGGGGGGGGGTGGTGTAGCCATCTGGGATGGCCACTTTCAGAACACAAAATGGACGCTCAGAGACTATAGGGAAATGTGGACAATATTAAGCAACAAGCAGACAGAGCCTGAATGTATATTTGGAAAGCAGTCAGCAGACGGAATTGAAACTCTGGGTCAATTAACATATGGATGGCCCTTCTCCGAGGAACAAAGAACTAATACTCAGGTAGCCAATACTGTCGCAGACATCCCGGCACCAGTATCCCAACTGAAAGACACAAACAAAGCAAGGCCAACGGTCACCTAGGACACGCCCAGCCATCAGGGCACCCACCCCTTTATTGGTTTCGATCGATGGCAATGATCAAGAAGCTGCCCAATTAATTGGGACCAAGTTTAAGGCCCACCTAAAAGCGCACAAAGCCTCTCCAAGTATAAGAAGGAACCCCCAACAGAGATCAAGTCTCTTGGATTGGGCTCTCAAGCGGAGAGATCCATATACCAGCATCACCAGAAGCAAGTAAGTTCAAGATCAACGCTCGCTACCAGACGGACAACCTTAGCTGTACTCCTGTTACCTCTTCGAACCCAACAGCCTCAGATCCGAACAAAGGCCATTGTTCCTCTAAGTGGGCACCCAAAGTAAAGTATAGGTGTTAGTGATAGAGATAGTTTAGTTTGTAGTATTATCGTGCAAGAGTAGATAGGGGCAGCACGGTAGCATTGTGGATAGCACAATTGCTTCACAGCTCCAGGATCCCAGGTCCCAGGTTCGATTCCGGCTTGGCTCACTGTCTGTGCGGAGTCTGCACATCCTCCCCGTGTGTGCGTGGGTTTCCTCCGGGTGCTCCGGTTTCCTCCCACTGTCCAAAGATGTGCAGGTTAGGTGGATTGGCCGTGATAAATTGCCCTTAGTGTCCAAAATTGCCCTGAGTGTGGGGTGGGGTTACTGGGTTATGGGGATAGGGTGGAGGTGTTGACCTTGGGTAGGGTGCTCTTTCCAAGAGCCGGTGCAGACTCGATGGGCCGAATGGCCTCCTTCTGCACTGTAAATTCTATTACGGTGTGTAAATAAATAGTATTGACTTTAAACTAACTGGTGTATTGGCTCTTTGATCGGTATTCAGCTTGAGCCTTGTGGCGGTATTGAGATACCTGGCGACTCTGAAAGTATACACATAATTAGGATTAAGAAAGGCGACCATATTGACTGCTATATTTATAGCAAGTAAACAGAGCAACATTACCCTCTCATAAGTAATTGTATAGGGAAAAATTAGGTGGGACTTGAGCCACTGGTCTTCCCTGCTGATAATGGTTGTATAGGATTCAATTAAGATGAATATGCTGCCTATAGAAGGTTACTGTGTCCTTTGCAGATACTACCAATCGTGTTGCCTGCTGGTGTCCGAAAGGAAATGAATGGGATGATTAGTTCATTTACATGGATCAAAAATAAACCTTGCTTGAAGTTGGCCAAGTTGCAGCTCCCAGTCTCCAAGGAAGGAGTGTGGGTGCCGAACAATAAAATATACCAATTAGGTTTATAAGGGAATGGGTCAGAGAGGACCCCTCCTCTATTTGGCTCGATATTGAAGCAAGCCAGTCAGTGAATCTTTATAGGCCCTGTATTCTACAGGGACTTCAAGGCTGGTCCGCCAAGTGTAAGACTCCTATAATGCTGCTTCTTGATGCTTTGATCTTCCTGGTGAAAAAAAAAATTCTGATTTCTGCAAAACTTAAACAGTTAATTAGCAATGGTGTTCTAAATCCTGTGAGAGTCTATTCGGAACGCTGCAGTCTTGGGAGAAAAACCTGGCAGTCAATATTGATGAGGAGACCTCGGGTAGGATATGGGAATGCACCAATAAAACTTTGATATATAATAGAATAAAAGGGGACTCAGTTCAAAATATTGCACTGTTTGCATATCAAACCGAGCTCTTGATGTGCCTAAAGTGCCAGCTAGTTTCAATCCTAACAGTATAGCGGGGTTAAAGAGCTTGTCCGCATGTTCGGTACAGCCTTGGTATTTGATTCCATACTCCTAATTCTGGGCCTCACAGATCAGAGAATTATTGACGTTAGTGAATGAAGGTTGTATAATGTCCAAACTTTCGTGGCATGGCAGAATATCCTCTACTGGATTAGTGACAATTTTGATTCAAAGTTGGCACAAAATTATGGCATGTGCCCCTATGGAGTCCCCACCCTCCGTACTCAGTTTTAAATCTAATACACAGAAAAATATAGGACTCCTATCTCAAAATTATAGGATCCACTCTATCCGACTTGTTGCTCCAAAGGTTTTTGTCTTGAATTCACTATACGTAAAAGGTGAGCATCTTGTTACTTCATTTTACCAGGTTTACATTTCCGTATCCCTCTCTTTCCCCCCCCCTTCTCCTCCTCCCCCCCCCCCCCAATTCTCGAGCTGATCCATTATATGGTTCTTAAACTTAGTGCCTCCAGCCAATGTTTTGGTGTTCTTCTGTCTTTTTCAGTATTTATGTATCATGGTGGCATAGTGGTTAGCACTGCTGCCTCAGCACCAGGGATCAGAGTTAGATTCTGGCCTGGGGTGATTGCGTGAAGTTTGCACATTCTCCCATTGTCTGCGAGGGTGTCCTCCAGGTGCTCCAGTTTCCTCCCACAGTCTAAAGATTCACATGTTAGGATACCAAGATGGGATTATATAGGTGGGGTTACGGGAATTGGGTGGGGGTGGGCCTTGATGAAGTGCTCTTTCAGAGGGTCAGTGCAGACTCAAGTGGGCTGAATGGCCGCCTTCCAAATGTAAGGATATTATGGATTATGTATGCATAAGTAATTGTTCTATTCTGTACCAGTTTGTTTTTGAAACTTTGTTGCGTTTTGTAAAAATTGATAAAACTCTAAAAATATACTTAAAAAAATCACCAATAGGGATGGATACATTGTGTGGCATACCTGGCATTTGTACCCAGCCCCTTCACTCAGGGAGGGAGGGAAGGAAACAAATAAACAAGTCTTTTTTTTTTATAACACCTTTCACATCCTCAAATTATCCCAAAGAGAGTCACAGCTATTAATATTTTTTGAACTAGAGTATAGAATAAAGCAGCTTACCAATTTGAACCAAGCCTCACTTAAGCCAGTGTTAATTCAACTAAGGAGATTGGAGACACAAGATCAATAACTGCTCAGATGACAAATTGTCACATCTCCAGGTCCCACTAATGTACAAATAGATATAGAACAGGGAGCAATGCCCATATAAGTAGGGCATATAATTTGCTTATGAGGGGGATGAATGCCATTGAACTGGAGATACCTATGCCAGACAGTAAAGTTAACTCTGGTTGGGTGCATTCGTCACAGCTTTATTACACAATCTCCCATTTCAGTTTCCATTTGACAATTTTGAACCAGTGTCGTCAAGATTAATTCCTGGGGACTCGAGGACAATCGTGGAGGGCTTGTTTCCAAAAAGGGGCAGAGTTGCTCTGGTTGATTGGAAAATATGATCTGGAGGATGCAGTAATTTCAAGAATAAACCTTTACAAAGTAGGTCACCTTGGATCACTTTAAGCAGGTTTTATTTCAACACTAACAGTCATAAGGCAGGTCAGATATGTGTTAGCAACCAAGCAGAATTAGTCTTCAATATTTCTGAAAAGCGAATCTTCTGGTGGCGGCCATGGAGTGAGCGGTCGCACATTTGGTAGGATTTTTTTTTTGGTTGTTTCCCCGTTCGACGGGTGGACGTTTGGATGGAAGAAGGTGTACAGTGTCAGGAGAAAGTGTGACTCCTCTGGTGTTGCTGGTGGATGGTAGAGCCACTCAAAGCAGGGATTGATCATGCGAAGCAGAGGCTGCAGTCCTAGGGTCAGGCGATCCAGAAAGTGGAGCGGTGGGAGAGCTCAAGGAGCAGCTCACCTCGTTGGTGGCGATGCACGAGACCCAAAAGAGGCTGAAGGAGGACGACCTGGAGAACTGCTCCAGAAGACAAAACTTGCGGATCATGGGGATGCCTAAAGGCATTGAAGGGGCGGAGGCCAGCACATGTGGGCAAGATGTTGGAAACGCTGTTGTGGGAGGGGGTCTTTGACCGACCTCTTGAGGTTGACAGAGTGTACCGGGGGGGGGGGGGGGGGGGGGGGGGGGTGAGAGAGGGGAATGAGCTTCGGGTATGAGGACCTGGGCGCAGAGCTAGCAAAGAGGGGGGCCAGGTTTAACCAGGTCAAGACTGCCCTCTTCAAGAAGAGGGTGAAATGTGTCGTGCTGTACCCAGCCCACCTCTTGGTCACGTTCCAGAGTGACCTAGGAGAGTACGTTACTAACAACCGAAACAGGGAAGTCTCACCTTCCACGTTCTGGGAGGCACTGAAGGCTGTGATTAGAGGAGAAATTACCACCTATAAAAGGCACCAGGGACAGGGGAGAGAGGGCGGCTGGGCGACAACTGACAAGTCTCCATTCTGGAAGTTGACAGAAGGTACACCGAGGCCTCGGCCGTAGAGCTTCTGGCAGAGGAAAAAGCTACAAATGGAACTTTCTATCCACCAGGAAGGCAGTGCACTAACTCCATCAGACATGGGGGACCTTCTACGAACACGGATTCATGGTTAGTTGCCTGCTGGCTCACCAGCTGAGAAAGCAGGTAGCTACGAGCAACATGGCACAGAAAGGATAGCAGAGACAGACTGGTAGCTGAACCAAAGTCAACGAAGCATTCAAGGCCTTTTACTGTACACCTCTGAGCCCCTGACGGAGACTCTGGGATGAAACAGTTCCTCGATGGACTGGATATGCCAGTTGTTGGGGACAATAGACAGAGGGGGCTGGAAGAGGTAATGGAGAGCATCAACTCCATGAAGGTGGGGACGGTGCCGGAATCAGGCGGACATCTACAAAAAATGCACAACGGCACTGGCCCCGCACCTGCGGGAGATGTCCGCAGACTCGCTTATGAGGGGCACCATACCCCCAACACTAACACAAGCCGCTACATCATTGATACCCAAAAAAGACAAAGACCCAATGGAATGTGGATCATATAAACCTATTTCACTGCTCAATCTGGATGCGAAAAAAGCTTGCAAAATTCCTAGCTAAGCGGCTGGAGAACTGCGTAGCAGAGGTTGTCAGAGAACCGGATGGGCTTTGTTACAGGTAGACAGCTATCAGCAAACATCAGACAACTGCTGAACATGATAATGACCTCAACCGGAGAAGGGAACACCAGTGGTGATAGTCTCCCTGCAGAGAAGGCCTTCAGTCCAATGGAAGTACCTCAGAGGTACTAAAGCAGTTTATGCTAGGTACGGGGTTCACATCATGGGTGAAACTACTATACAACACCCCAAGGCGAGCATACGGACCAACACCACCAGCTCAGAATACTTCCAGCTCCAGAGGCACAAGGCAGGGATGCCCACTGTCCCCGCTCTTGTTCATCCCAGCATGCAAACCACTGGCAATCGCCCTCAGAGCAGCATGAAGCTGAAAGCATCCAAACAGGAGACAGAGCCTCACTCTATGCAGAGGACCTGCTCCTCGTACCCACAAAGCAGCATAGAGGGAATCGGGAAACTCCCGAGTGTTTGGAGTCTTCTTGGGCTACAAATTCAACTTGAGCAAGAGTGAAGTATTCTCGGTGAACCAGAGAGGGGGAGGACAGAGCTGGAGGGTCTACCATTCAAATATACTCCCGCCCTCCCTAGTGGGGAGGGTACAGACGATCAAGATGAATGTACTGCCAAGGTTCCTCTTACTGTTCAGGTCCATATCAATATACATCCCCAAGGCCTTCTTCCACTCGATAAGATAAGATTTATGGCGCGTGCGTGAGCAAAACATTGTGGGGCCTGGCCCTCCCAAACCTACACTGCTACCACTGGGCAGCTACGGCAGAAAGAAAGTGTGAGGGAATGGGTGAAAGAACCAGACAGGGAATGGGTGAGGATGGAGGAGAGCTCCTATACAGGGACGACCCTCCGGGTCCTCGCCATGGCAACACTCCCATTCGCACCAACAAAATATTCAACAAGCCAGACTATATTTCAGATGGCATTTTTTAAACAAACCAACTAAAATCAATATAATGTAACAGATGAACGTCATTTCCAATAATGTAAATTTCACTTCAAATATTAATCAAATACAAAAAAGATGTGGTTGTAATAATTTGCATTACTTTCCAGACAAATGTGGGATTACACGCAATCTCAGTCTTTCCAACTCAAAATTCACCATGTAGGATCTCTCACTTCCAACTCATGGTCGAGTTGTATTAAGCAACAGCTGCATTCCATCATGGACATGGTTACCACGGACAAATGGTCACAACAATCCTGATGGTACAGAATCCCAGAGACTCCCTTCTCCAATCCATTAAAATGTGGCAGACTCTAGCAACACTGAAGCTGCAGCAGTGCGTCTGGTCCATCCAACCCATAATCCCTAGTCCTTAGTCTTCAGCTCCCTGTCCTCCAACTGTATAACACACACCACCTCTGCTTTATTCTCAAGAGACCTGCTTCAACAGATCTATTCTAAGATTGCCAAACAAAAAAACGGTTCCACTCTGGGAGAACTTTACCAAATCCACTTTACATGAATTTCAGTATGTTCTCAACTGCCAAAAAGGAAACACGGGCCGATCCAACCCACTGCAATTAACTTTTCATTTACCCGCTGCTCTTCAGCTGTTCATCCCCATGGCAATTCCAGGTCTTGGAACTTAATGATGTCATAATCAGGAAACCAATTAGCCCGTATCAGAGTAATCCCCATCCCACTTCGGTTTTAAAGGGACAGGAAAAAAAATCAAATACATACTTCCTAAAGCTATGGGTCATCTTGGGCATTACAAAAGTGACTATATTTCAAAACGACATTCATTAATTGCAAAGTGTTTTGGGGCTGTCCTTGTATTGTGAGGGACCATATATATATGCAAGTCTTAGTCTTTCAAATTAATTGCCAAGGTTGCAAAGTCAGATTTCCACCCAAAATGGGCCATAGAGAAAAGAAATTCAAAGCAGAAGACCCAAAGAATATCTCTAGTTTTAATCGCCCGATACGGCATCCACACAAACCATACACAGATAATCAAGTGCCTTGCTAATCTGGTAACCAATGTGCCATACAATCGCCTCAAACCAGGACTCCTTACCCGTGTTTGGAACCAGATTAAACCGTACAACCGCCGCAAAGGTTTGTGCACCTCATTTATTTGCATGCTTACCAGTGCTTCTCCGGTGTTGTTTGTGGGCCAAGACAACTAGGAATGATGAGCAAAAGCAGGGACGAAAGGAAGAACTATTGATTATTTGACTTGGGATGTCAAGCAGGGCAGCACGGTAGCATTGTGGATAGCACAATTGCTTCACAGCTCCAGGGTCCCAGGGTCGATTCCGGCTTAGGTCACTGTCTGTGCGGAGTCTGCGCATCCGCCCCGAGTCTGCGTGGGTTTCCTCCAGGCGCTCCGGTTTACTCCCACAGTCCAAAGATGTGCAGGTTAGGTGGATTGTCCATGATAAATTGCCCTTAGTGTTGGGTGGGGTTACTGGGTTATGGGGATAGGGTGGAGGTGTTGACCTTGGGTGGGGTGCTCTTTCCAAGAGCCGTGCAGACTCGATGAGCCGAATGGCCTCCTTCTGCACTGTAAATTCTATGATTAAAGTGCTATGATGATGTAGAAACTTCATGCATAAATTAAATTTTAAAATACATGTGGGGTCAGCCACAACAGATCATGGTGATTAAAGACTCCGTGCCTGATTCACAAAAATGGAGACGGCCTCACAATATACTATGCTAGGTTAAGATCTCTGTAGAGACCGATAACTTCTAGTGACTGACGCGATGGATTATGTGGAAGACTTCACGTTGTAAGACTTTCACTGCAACTATGAAGGCAAAAGCAACATTGTCTAAACATTCAGCAGGCAGCTTACAGATCAAATTACAGAAAATATCCTCCATGCAACTTTTAAAGTGACCACAAAATCCCACCCGTTATACTTTACCCTGCTCAAATGGGTACTTTGCTCCAGGAGCCAGCCCAAAGCTACTCAGCTCCTGATGGTTTTATTCCTTCTTGCTTTTCTAGCAGAAAACTTTGCTTTTATAGAGAGGGTTACCTTGGAGATTCCTCCTGCCATTCAACACTAGATAAAATTTCCAGTGCCGTTTAAATCCTCATAAACTTGATCAATTCAAATCAATCAGAGCAAGTGGTCCCACCAGCAATTCTGCATGGTTAAGAGGCTGGCTGCCTGCCTCAATATCTCTTGCAGACAGACTTTTGTGAAGTTCACATATATTAATAAAACCTTGTAAGCCACTATGGCATTCTATGACCTGGTCCCAAGCCCAACCCATGGTAACATGAATCATCGAACATACAGTGCAGGAGGCCATTTGGCCCATCGGGTCTGCACCGACCCACTTGAGCCCTCACTTCCACCCTATCCCCGTAACCCAATAACCCTTCTTAACGTTTTTGGACACTAATTTTGCATGGCCAATCCACCTGCACGTCTTTGGACTGTGGAAGGAAACTGGAGCACCCAGAGGAAACCCACGCAGACACAGGGAGAACGTGCAGACTCCACACAGATAGTGACCCAGCAGAGAATCAAACTTGGGATCCTGGCACTGTGAAGCCACAGTGCTAACCACTAAGCTACCGTGTTGCCCCCTCACATGGACCTTATATCCAGGTAGAAATGCTGATCAAGTACCCATTCATTTCCAGATGTGAGCATTGCTGGCTAGGCCAGCATTTATTGCCAATCTCTAATTGCCCTCAAGTGGTGGCTGTGAGCTGGCTTCACAGTTCTGTTACACGGTGTTCCCAGCAACAGTGAAGAAACAGCAATATATTTCCAAGTCAGGATGGCGAGTGGCTTGGAGGAGAACTTTCAGGTGGCAGCGCTCCTACGCGTCTGCTGCTCGTCCTTCTGGACTATTGGTTGGCAATCTGCAGCCCAGGACCACATTGTGGCCGATCAGGGTTCTGAGTATGGCCCACAAGACATTTTGTTGACCAGATTTGCCACATTCTGCTGATTTCCATCCATGTACTTTTCCTACTGGTATGGCAGAAGTGATACACACGTAAAGCAAGGGTGAAGTGAGGTGTATTGCCCACAACATTGACTGAGAGTCATGCACTTCCTCTGCATCTAAAGTATAAATTTTGTTCTTACAATTTGAAGATGATAGCTCTATTACGATTAAACAACTTTTATAACTCTTATGAAATATTCATCATGTACCAAATGTATTTAATCTTATTCACGGGGTCATGGTTAGTGAACAAGCCCTATTTCAATCTTCTGGCCCAGATATGAAGACTAACTAGCCTAGTTTTTTCATTACTGTTTCTGGCTAAGGCGCCTTGGTGAGTTTTTGAAATGCATCTTCTAGACAGAACAAAGGAGACTGCTTTGTCCTGGATGGTATCGAGCTGTGGGAGCTGCACTTATCCAGGCAAGTGGATAGTATTCCATCACATTCGGACTTGTGCCTTGTAGATGGTGGACAGATTTTGAGAGAGTCAGATGGGGAGTTACTCATCACAGGATTCCTAGCCTCTGACCCGCTCTTGCAGCCACTGTATTTATATGGCTAGACAGCCCAGTTCAGTTTCTGGTCAATGGTAATCCCCAGAATGTTGATATAGTGGGGGATTCAGCGATGGTAATGCCATTGAATGTCATGGGGTGGTGGTTAGATTTACTCTAATTGGAGATGGTCAAGCCCTGGCACTTGTGGCGCAAGTGTTACTTGCCACTCATCAGTCCAAGCATGGATATTGAACGGGTCTTGCTGCATTTGAACATGGACTGCTGTGGCAAATGATGCTCAAAACATTCCCACTTCTGACCTCGAGATGGAGGGAAGGTCATTGATGAAGCAGCTGAAGAAGGTTGGGCTTAGGACACCACACTGAGGAACCTCTGCTGTGATGATATAGAGAGGGACAGTTAAGGTGGTGGATAAGACCAAACAAGCTGGCTATTTTGTCATAGATGTTGAGTTTTACGTGTTGTTGGAGCTTCATGCATCAGTCAAGTGGAGTGTATTTAATCATTATCCTGAATTGGTAGACAGACATTGGAGAGCCAAATGCAAGTTACTTGCTGTAAAATTCTAGCCTCTGACCTGCTCCTATAATCAGTATTGATATGGCTCATTTCAATTCAGTTTCTGGCCAATGATAACCCCCAGGATGTTAACAGCAGGGGGTTTGGTAATGCCATTGAATGTCAAGGGGAGATGATTGAATACTCCCTTCTTTGATATGGTCAGTGCCTGGCACTTGCTACACTAATGTTACTTGCCAGAATGTTGTTTCAGTCTTGCTGCATGCACTGCTTCAGTATGTAAAATTACAGCTGATGTTAGAGCAATAACTATGCGAGTGAACACAAGAGGTCCTAGGGGTACAGTTGCAAGCATCATGAAAATTACATCAAACTGGGATTACCACTTATAATGTAACCTACAAATGCTGTTCTACTGAAATTTTGTAGTCACCTATCAGAATAAGCAACTCCAATTGCCCCAAATTAATTCCATGGCAGAAAATAAACAAAGAGGGAGGAATAGATCAATTGAAGGCAATTGTGCTCAAACCTTCTCCTGGAATACATGAAGGCACTACAAAGAAGGAATATTACTTTTTAAATTTTTTTTTTTTTTTTTTTTAATATAAAAGAGTACCCAATTCATTTTTTCCAATTGAGGGGTAATTTGACATGGCCAATCCACCTACCCAATTTGACATGGCTAATCCACCTACCCTGCAAATCTTTGGGTTGTGGGGGCAAAACCCAGGCAGACACGGGGAGAATGTGCAAACTTCACACAGACAGTGACCCAGAGCCGGGATCAAACCTGGGACCTCTACGACGTGAGACAGCAGCACTAACAACTGCACCACCATGCCCCCCCCAGGAATATTATACTTAAGCTTATTCATCGAATCCCTACAGTGCAGGCCTTTCAGTCCATCAAGTCTGCACCAACCCTCTGAAAAAGAGTACTTCACCCAAGTTCACTCCCCTGCCCTATCCCATTAACCCCTTAATCTAACCTACACATCTTTTTGGACACAAAGGGACAATTTATCAAGGCCACCTAGCCTGCACATTTGTGGACTGTGGGTGGAAACCAGAGTACCCAGAGAAAACCCATGCAGACATGTGGAGAATATACAAATTCCACACGGACAGACAGTCACCCAAGGCTGGAAATGAACCCAGGTTGCTGGTGCTTGCCACCGCACCGCCCATGGCGGTCTTAGAACTAGGTCTTAGAGGTCAACCTCCAAGCACGATGCTCTTCTGGAGATTAAATAGTGCCTTGTTCAGGATCAATGGATACAAGTATCAATACAGATTTTAAAATTGTCTTTTTCCATAAAGTACATCAGCATGAACACCACCTGAATCACAAATGATGGTCATTATAACGCAATGTATTCAGTGTCAGAACATCGGTTTGGAGTGGGCAATATCAGTTGCCAAAATCACTACCAGCAAGCCGACAGCACAAAGCTAATTCAGGAACTTCAAGAATCAGTGAACCACTATCACAGGATGAATTCAAAGCATATCATTCTTGACAACTCAATTCCAATCTCAGTTCTGCACATTTTTCATGACGCTGGCAACTGCCCCCCCCAGGAACTCTTGTGCACATGCATGTGTTCTCTTGCACTCACATAGTTATTGCACTAATCAGCTGTAATTTTACATACAGAAACAGTGCATGCAGCAAGACTTGGACAACATTCTGGCAAGTAACATATATGTCATGCAGTGCCAGGCAATGACCAATCTCAAACAAGAGAGCATCCAACCATTTTCCCTTTGACATTCAATGGCCTAAGACACTTTGCTCATGACTAGTTTTGCAAGACTCAATTGCTAGTATGCAGGTGGGTGTTAGGACAATACTATCTTGGCCTCAAAAACAAATTTAGGGTTAGGGTTGCTTCTGGTCAGTGAAAAATCCCAACAGGAGAGTTGCTGTCAACACCCACCCAAGATAAAATAGCTCCAAAGAGAAAAAGGCTAAGTGCAACTACAGCACCATACTATGGGATACATTCGGCAAATACTCAAATAGCCATGCTCAAATAAAGATGGAACTCAATAAAAACTCTTCACAGAAAATTATACTTCCCAACAGAATCCAAAAAATGGGCCCGTGTGTGACACACAAACAGTTGAACTAAGGATTAAGCATAAGATATAACACTTCATGAGGGGCATCTGTACCTCCTTCCCAAATCACAACACTGTTAGAAATGGATCAACTAATTCTGAACAGGTCAGGATCAAACCTAGTTAATTCCAATTTGCATGCTGCACCAATTCATTTTTGCAACTGAAGTGGACTGGTCAAGAAAGCTCCAAACAACAAATTATGTGCAATTGCTTTAGCAGCCAAACAGTAACTTATCACCTGCCCCACCATGTGCACAGAGCTCCCTTTAATTTAACAATTCTCACCATCTCTTGGAGAATTCAAATCCCTTGAAATGACAGCAATATGTTTTAATTTGGCGAAAACAGTAAATATCTGAGATGTAAAGTACTTGATATTAAATCTACATATTTTGACGGATTGTTTTTTTTGCATATATATAAAAATGTATACATTGCTGATAACTAATGTATTACTAGAAATTGATGGACATATTCTAGCAAATTGGACAATGCAATATCCTGTGTTCTTTCCCATCATTAGCAATTGTAGATTGCCGTGAATAAGCTGACAACAACTGATAAGCAACATATCAAAACCAAGCTCCTATTAAAACTTTGCCTGCCCCCCCAAATTACCTTGTATCAACAAGTTGTACATTAGCATAACTTCACTGCAGTGTTAATGTAAGCCTATTTGTGACAATAATAAAGATTATACAAGTGATTAAATACAGAAATAGGTTTTCATAGTTTTAATTTTACATGTTACATTTAAAATAAATTACACAATTTTACAATTTCACAGTAAAGTTTACATATAGTTTAATACATTTTCTTGTTTTCAGTAGAAAGATAACCCACTTAACAAGGTGGTGCCTTGAATTTTTTTTAAAAACAAGCTTTCCTACATTTTGTAGATTTTGCATTACATTTCCACATTTTCTTTTTGTAAATAGCTTCCATTTGACCATAGGATTTTAGATGTGCAATACTCTTGAACATGGCAATAACAGTAGTCAAAAAGGCATTAACTGAGTAGTACATCTACAAAACACCTTTTATCCTCACAATCCATTCTAAATTTCATCTTCAAAAAGGAATAAGGATTACCCACCTATAAAACTCTTCGCCGTCCTCACCAAGTTATGTTAATCCAAATAAAGTCAAACATGACAAAGTAAAGAATGCCTCAAATTTAAAATACAGCTAAGTAAAACCAATCTACCTAAAAATCAACTTTCAAAACTGCCTGATCTCATTGAATTAAGTTAAAAATTTTCTCCATGTGCAAACAGGTGAAACTTACTTCCAGGTTAATTTCCCAGTTAATAATTTCCTCAATAAATTGAAAGAAGTTTCATTTATATGTCCAAAAGGACGAAGTGTCACTTCTGGCCTCTACTCAACAGAATTAGAATGTCAATTTCAATAACCACTTCCACAGAGAAAAGCAACATTTAAAGCTCTTCAAACTAATTTCTAAGAATGAAAATATGGAGTGTTGGGAAAAAAGAAATATTATTTTAAATAATTTTATATACTGTGTATACTCAAGTCACTCAAGGGTCACACAATGTTTAGGCACCATCTTTAAGCTACATTTGTTTACATATTTTACTGTTACCATCCAATTTCAAAGTTACATATCTTAATTAAAACAGAGTCAGAACACAGCTCAATACAAGATTAAATTTGGTGGACTTTTCAATCAGGGTCAGTTATGAACTTACCAACATTCTGTTCACTGCCAAGGCATTACTCATGATAACATACAAAGTTGCATTAGTGGCAATAAATTGTGGTAAAGTTAATTGGCTGGCATTCCCAACAAAAAGAAGTTGTGGTAACTCAGGTGTCTGTTTCTAAAAGATTGGGGTGCAAGGGTGAGGAAGAAATCAATAAGACATATTAGGTAAAGAGTACCTTTGGGACAGGGGTTGGCAAGGAGGGAGGAAGAAGAAAATGTGAACCTATGAAAAAAGTAATCAATGGATGCTTGATGATTAAACAAACTCTACGAAATGTCATGCCATCAGAACCATACACCAGATTATACCCTTCAACACAAATTATATGTTTAACTAGTCACACATTCAATAAGGGATATGCAAGCTACAGGATAAAAGGCTCAAAATTTGTCAACTGGGATCTGGTTAAGCAACAGTAGTGGAGTTGGTTTCCAAGTTAGGATGTGGGCACCAATAAAACAGCAGCACCTTGGAATTGCAGGTTAAATTTTGAGCTAGTGATTTTTAAATTTACACTTGGGGAAACAAGGGTGGCACAAAAAAAAAAAAAAGGCTAGTCTTTGGCAAGCCTCAAAATTGGTCAGAGCCAGCCCTGTATAACATTTCGTACTTTCACACGCACACATAGACTTACGCAGTCCGGCTGCACTCTCTGCATGTTATTTTACATATCCTCAGTTCTAGTTCAAAAGCATCAGGCCTGTCTTGTGGATTTGCTGCGAGCATTTCCTTAATTAGCTGTCTCATTCCTGCATTCATGGACTTTTTCTTAACAGGAATATTAAGTTCCATCTTGGGGTTTTCCAACAGTGCCTCACCGAGAGGCACAATCACCGTCCCCTGACGCACGTAACTTCCCAATAGTTCTTTCTTGGTCTGCGAATCTATGAAAGTAATCCTTTCCAACATGGCCCAAATGATGACTCCCAGCGCAAAGATGTCTGCTTTAGCTGTATAATGGCCTTCCCAAACTTCTGGTGCCATGTAAAAATCTGACCCACAAGCTGTAGAAAGCCAGCATCTATTCACATTAACTGGTTCCTTTTGGTCTGCTCCCAGCCCAGAGCAGACTTTACTCAGACCAAAGTCTGCAACTTTTAGAACAGGACCTCCTCCCCCAGCTTCCGATCCGGTCTCGGTAATCAATATATTATCTGGCTTCAGGTCCCTGTGCACAATTTGGTTTTTGTGTAGAAAAGCCAAGGCACTACTCAGCTGCAGCATGAAACTAGTGTTGGTCCGACGGTTGGGTTTTCTCGATAGCAGATATTCATTCATGTCCCCACCATCACAGAAATCCATTACAAGCCAGAGATAGTATGAGCGTCTAGAATCAAAGCTGAGTTCCCCTTTCAGTGAAGTTTCCACCAGCTATAAAAGGAAATACAAATAACATTTTGGTGCTGTTAAACATTTACAGCTTTTTTTAAATTGAAGAGCCACCATTTTTTTCAGATTTAAACATTACTATCTTAGAATGCTGCAGTATCTGATTTAGTCAAAGTTACACATGCATGTATTACATTCATTGAAGCTTGCCTTGTCCAAACAGTAATCCGCTAGCTCAAAGAAAGAGTGAAGTTTTAAACTTAATATATTTTCATCGAGTTAACAACTATCTTAGCTCTATGGAGCAAAATTTGAAACCCCAAATCCATCCAAAATGTTAACCTTCAGATTCCCAAGTAGTCATATTTTATATATAGTGCAGTGATCAGACTAGTCAGGATGTAGTGCAGCCGCAAATAAAACCCAGACTGATGTGCCCCCCCCACCAGTTGATGCCAGAAATAGGAACAAAAAACAGAAAATGCTGGACAAACTGTAGACGGGTCATTTAGGGCAGAAACGTCTTCCAAACACGCTGCACTGGAAAAGCAGCTCGCCACAGTGCAGTGTGGCCGGCGAAAGCCAGGAAACCCCACTCCAGAGATCTACCTGGCTCGCAACACCTCACTAGATTCAACACAATCGCGAGATGCTGCAAGGGGAAACCGGCCCACAGTTTTTGGCAAATCTGCATATTAGAGCGAGGCAGTAAACCTTTAATGTGTAAATTCCCATGGTACTGGAGGCTTGGGGATTCAATCCCTTCGGGGAACTCAGGCGAGCACCACAAATGGGGACCAGACAGAACGGCACTGGTGGGTGTCTCCAAGGGGATCGAAGACCCCCAGCTGCATGCCCTTTGGGCAAGGTGGTACCCTGGCACTGCTACCCGACTGCCAGCCTGGCACTGCCCAGCCTGTCAGGGGCACTGCCAGGGTACCAGATTGGCACTGCCAAGCTGGCATTTTCTTCCCCACACACAATCGGGCTGGGCTTGTCTGACCCTCCCATGTTGCGTTCTCGGGCTGGGGAGGGTGTTATTCGGGGCACCATTTAAAAACAGAGTCCTGACCTCTCACTACAAGGGGAGTTCCAGCGAGCGGAGCTCCCAATTGTAAAAAATGGGGCTGTGCGCAGCCTTGGCCACCCGTTGCCCATTTAGGCCCCTTATTCAAAGCAAGTTGCATTGAATAACTGTGTTTCTCAGCACAGTGCCGGGAAACATGCAGTTAAACACGCTCGCTCGGGAACTTTGCTCCCGTTTGGGAAGATTGCGCCCGTCATTTTCAGCTTTTATTCCAAATTGATTATAAATCGGCCAGGCTACGTTTTATAGGGATACAAACTTTTTCCTTAAAATTGACATCAATATAGCACGGTGGCGCAGTGGCGTTAGCACTGCTGCTTCACAGCTCCGAGAGCCCGGGTTCGAGCCCAGCCTCAGGTCACTGTCTGTGTGGAGTTTGCACATTCTCCCCATGTCTGCATGGGTCTCACCCCCATAACCCAAAGAAATGTGCAGGCTTGGTGAACTGGCTACGAAAAATTGGCCCTCAAATTGGAAAAAAAAAAAAGAATTGGGATTTAAACAACAACAAAAAAAGTGGACAGCAATATTTGGTGTCTCATTCAGTACATGAAATGGACATCACCTAGTGACTACCTCAAGAGCTAAACAAACGTAGAGGCAGAATATATATTGCCCAAACCAACAACTAAAACATGGCAGACGGAATGCAGTGTTGAAAAATATAAAGTAATCCACTTTTGGTACAGAGTTTTTCCCTAAATGACAAGAAATTAGAAAGTGTAGATGTACAAATGGACCTGGGTATTTATCTCCATAAGTCACTGAAGGCTAACATGCAGCTGCAGTAAGCTATTAGGAAGGCTAATGGACTGTTAGACTTTTACCACAATTTGATGTGAGTGAAGTCTTGCTTCAATTGTACAGAAGCTTGGTCAGGGCACACCTGGAGTAGTGCGCAGTTTTGGTCCCCTTATCTCAAAAGGTGGTGCAGTGATCAGCACTGCAGCCTCATGGCACCGAGGACCTGGGTTCGATCACGGCCGCAGGTCACTGTCTGTGTGAGTTTGCACATTCTCCCCGTGCCTGCAAGGGTCTCTTTCCTCCCCCTCCCCCCTCCCCTCCCCTCCCCCCTCCCCTCCCCTCCCCCCTCCCCTCCCCCCTCCCCTCCCCTCCCCTCCCCTCCCCCCCCACACACAAAAAAAAAATGATTTACAGGGTAGGTGGATTGGCCACACTAAATTGCCCCTTATTGGAAATTATTTTTTCAAATAATAATAATAACGTAAACGGTTGCAGGGATAATGTGGGTAAAAGGCATGGTCATATTGAATAGTGGAGCAGGCTTGATGGGCTGAATGGCCTACTTCTTCTCAAAAGTTCCTATATTCCCAAAACGTCCTTGCTCATCTCACTGCTTAT
This sequence comes from Scyliorhinus torazame, assembly GCF_047496885.1. Taxonomy (NCBI): domain Eukaryota; kingdom Metazoa; phylum Chordata; class Chondrichthyes; order Carcharhiniformes; family Scyliorhinidae; genus Scyliorhinus; species Scyliorhinus torazame. The sequence continues at coordinate 155,478,737 of NC_092707.1, read as the reverse complement.
ACACAAAATAACGTTATGGAGAAATTAAGTTTGTAATGAAAGCATTCTCTCCGACCCTATTAGCCATGTATTTTTGATAGCCGGGTTTTCCAATTAAGATTAATCTACCATATTCATAAAATTACTAAGCGGTCACAAAATATTACTGCATATTAAGTATCAATGTTTTGATGCTTCAATAAAACGGTTACAATGAAGCCAAACATTGGAGCATAAATTCACATCAAAACTGGCCATCACTTGACTGAATCAGCAACTTCACTTCTGAGTCACAATAAAGGATAGATTAAACCCCCCCCAAAAAAAAAATCTATGCCAATTGAGCTAAAAGTGCAATGTTGGCAAGGATAAAATCTGCATCTTACTCATGACTTAGAAGTTCTTCATGCTGACATGATGTTCTATTCTGTCGCATGAACATCCTTCACTTTTGAAGTGCAAAATAAGAAATAAGTTGGGGTATCCAGATTTCCTCAAAGCAGGCAAAACTGCCATCACTGAACTATATTAACTAGACTAGAGATAGTTTTAAAACATCATTGGGACATTTAGAGACTGCCTGCAATTCAACTTGTGGTGACTGTATCTCATTATATCAAATGCAAAATGTTATAGATCGGAATCAAAGATTACTTACACCGACGACATAGTTTAGGTACAATGGGATTTTGCCTAAACTATGGGATTTTGCAGTCGAAGGTGCTCAAAATCAATCTGCAACTTTCATAAAAAGTCCTTTTTTGACTTTTATTTCCACGCCCATGTTAAAAAGAGTGCACCTACCTAGTCTGTTGGAACAAAAGAGCGAAATGTTTACCTTTAAGTAATGGGAAGAGGATGATCCATGAGTCATCTTTTGCAGCATGCCATCTTTCTGCAGGATGCACTCCTCAAGATGGATCACATTAGGATGAAGGCTCTTGATACTGCTTAATGCCCAGAACTCTCGCAAAGCCAGTTCCACATTCTCAGGTGCATGGCACCGAATCTTTTTCACTGCTACCCGTGCTCCAGTCTTTCTTACCACTGCTTCATATACTACACCGTAACTGCCACGTCCCAATTCACGCACCAAGTTGTACTTTGGCTCCCTACTCGCCATGGACAATACCTTTTTAAAAACTGCAGGAAGAAAAAAAAAAAAAGTATAAAATTCTGCTTCATCGAATATTCCATCAGTATGCTATAAATTTTACATTTTTGTGATTACTCGAATCGTTGTCAAATTCTAATATACACCATCAGTAATATAACTTCGAACTGAATTTTGTTAGGTAATAAAATCAACCAAGGCTGAGCACTATATACAGCTGGTCAATAGAAATTGAATCTACAGAAAAACACATATCTAACATCAAATATGATTACTGTATCTAGTTTTGGGATATTTAAAGTAACAAGGCATTATTTCTGATGTTTACATTAGTTCATATCAGTAAGTTTTTAAAATAAAGCAGTAGTGAGAAGATGCCAATTATTATTTACCAACACCCAAATATGAAATCATTATTTCCAAATAAAGTGTGCACTATCCAGTACTGTTAGAAAGGTTTAGGTTTATGGACCAGCTTCAACTTTTATACTATCATAACCAAAGCCTGCATTTTTAGGTTACAAGACATCTGTACACCCTCCCCATCACCCCAGGCTTCAAAGTGCATAAAGCACAGTGCTTTCATCTACACAAGGAGCATATGAGCCTTTGAGCCCATCACGTCGGTGCTGGCTTTTTGATGGGCAAACTACGCCATTATTCATTACTTTAAAATATTTAAATTTAGCGTGGCAATCTTTTTGTTGGGGGGAGAATGTGCAAATTGCACACTGACAGTGACCCGGGGCCAGGATCAAACCTGGATCCTCAGTGCTGCTAGGCAGCAGTGCTAACCACTGCACCACCCCTACTTCAAAACATCCAAATAGAACTAGAGTAAAAATCTGCAATTTACTCACCTACTTAAAAAAAAATTGTAAATACTTCAGCAGTAATAAACCTGCTTTTAGCAAAGGTTATGACATATCAGATAACTCTACATGCCATAACCTGTCACTTTAAAGCTGCTGACTTGCCTGTGTACTTGTACTACTTTGCTTTCAGATGTCCACTTTGCAGTTTTTAATATTAGACTTTGTGAAAAGACTAAAGCTTTTAATTATTCCTGAGGTTTTGAAAAAAACAACTAAACTCAAATGCAATGGTTCACAAGAATCAGAAATGTCAAAAATCTCATTCATAGTTAATGCTGCATTATTATTGTTGAATACTGCAATATTTCCAAGAATACAGTAAGAATTTTTAAAGTTTGGATGAATTAAATCACCAAAGCCTAATGTATTGCACATGGCCATCCAACAGGATATTAAATTCTGCAGAGCAACAATTATATAGAATTAACTTTGCACAACTGTCAAAAACATTTGGCAAGTCACAATTAACAATTAATGTGCAAACTCCACACAGACAGTGACCCAGAGCCAGGATCAAATCTGGCATCTCAGCACCGAGGCAGCAGTGCTAACCCTAGGATCTCACACATTGAAACTACTGGAACGTGCTGCTAAGGGGACTCCACGGCAGGACAGAGCAATGCCAGAGTTAGCTCTGCACAGAACACCAGATTCTCTGGTAACAGCCTACGAAGAAACGTAACTAGGGAACAAAGCAGAGTAAAGATGATTTCTTGAGGTATGGTTTTGTCAATTGTGCCAATGCAAATAAGCATAAGCCCATGTGTGTTATATGTAGGGAAGCACTGGCAAATGAGAGGAGAAGTTTCAGATTTTTAAAGTGAAGTGGTGGGTGAAAAATTCCTTACGAAGCGGAGCCCCTAGAGTCACTAATTAACTTACAGCCGACTCCGAATGCTGCTATACCTGACCTGTGACAGCAAATTAAATACACATTAATAGAGCAGCATCTCCCCGGAGTATCCAGTGTGGAGTAAAACAACCATTTTGTTGTTGTTGCCCTTCACGATGACCTACATGTGCGAGGTCGCATTTTCCGTTCTCAAAGATGAAGATGGCACAGAAGGAACTGGCTATAGTCGGCACCTGATATGCACATTGCCCTCCCCTCCTGTGAACCTGATCAGAGCAAGATCATGAGGACCAAGCAGGCTCCCCATTCGCATTAAAGATGAGCGAACGTGGCGGCGTGTATCGCAAAGGTCAGTCAGCATGGGTCACGGCGGTCAAGCAGTTGGCCAAAGTGGGTTCCAGGGGGAAAAAATTGAAAACATTGTACTAGATTTACAGAGGTGCAGTAGTCTGCAAACATATGGCACATTATGATGGCTCTTGTAGCCAAAATAGCTGCAGGAATCAGACCTCACTTACACAATACTGACCAAAGGCAACACCAAGCTTCCAGAACCCAGGCAATTACTTTTACTTTAGTTTGAAAACATCTGGTACAGAGGGTTGGGAGAGAATAAAAATTCCTTTGGTATAAAACCAGGTAACCCTCAGGTTAAATCACCACCAGTCAGCTCTCTCAGCCTATGGTCCTCTGGGACGGTAGTGAGAGTTACAACTTTTAAAAATTTATATATTTGCACTATGCATTATAGCTATTCAAATTACCACCACGTTCATCACATGGCAAAATAATCTTGCCTTGTGAATCAGAACTAATGCATCCTCCCTCTTGCCGCAACCAGAAAAATATTCTAAGCTTCTATTTTCCATCTGCAGACTTCTGCTAACCAATGTTCATTTGCAAACTGACCAGAAAAGAATAAGCCTATTACATGCAATGGTTATACCAGAACATGGCACTTCAAAATTCTGTACAATTGGTTGCATTTGTATAGTTCATATTTGTGCAATGACCAATAGGACTTTTGATTCAAATTAGGTAGCTGCTGTACACAAATAGATGTCTATATTAAAATATCACTAAGCCAAGCAGCACGGTGGCACAGTGGTTAGCTCTTCTGCCTCATGGCACCGAGGTCCCAGGTTCGATCCTGGTTCTGGGTCACTGTGTGGAGTTTGCACAGTCTCCCAGTGTTTGCGTGGGTTTTGCCCCCACAACCCAAAGATGTGCAGGCTAAATGGATTGGCCACACTAAATTGTCCTTTAAATTGGCAAAAATGAATTGGATACTCCAAATTTATAAAAGAAAATACCACGAAGCCAGCAGGCATACATGTTTTCTGACTTTAAAATACCAGAATTGCGGAATTGTTATGGTGCATTGGCCCATTGTCTCTGCACTGGCTCCGTGAACTAGCATTATAACTTGTGCCATTCTCCTGCCTTTTCCCCATAATCCTGCTACAGGATTTGTAAGAAAGATGCTAAAATAAGGAGCTATGCAGAATCTGTACATTCTGGTACAGTGTGGCGATCAATGATACCAGATAGGAACGTAACAATAGGCCATTTCACCCAAGTCTATTCTGCCATTCAATGCGATCGATGCTGATCTGTGAATTAACTCCTGCCTTTGCCCCATACCCCAACAACAATGTATCCAGCACTAATTACTGGTGACGGAAGTGGGTTGCAAGTTTCTTTCTTTGCGTTGAGAATGGTTTCCTATTTTTGTTTCTGAAAGGTCTGGTTCTATTTTTAAGACCACACTCACTAGCCAGAGTCAGCTGCAACCAGCAGAAATACTTTCTCCCTATCTGCTCTCCATGTCTGGAGAAAGGACACATCTACAATTAATGAAAAATAGCGTAAATTAATAAATATACTTTGCTTTAAAATTCCAAGTGGACAACAAATCTTATTAAAGGATCGCAAAAGCTTTTGAGCCCCTATGCTGTTGAATTCAGTTTCAGGCGTTTACAAGTTCACTGTAATGCATACCTATCCACTTTTAAAATCCAGTGCTGATCCACACAAGTAATAGAGACACAATAGATTGATAGGCTAATACCCCACACAAAAACAAGGCCACAATGCCTACGTTAACCCCCTCACTGGTGCGTGCTGCATTCCTGCCAATCCCACTCTCTAATATGGCGACATGGTATCAAGAAGAAACAGCAGATACACAGTTTTGATGATTTAAAGTTGTTGAGACAAATAATTGCGCAGCAGCTAGAGAATTCAAGATAACAGAGAAGGACATTAAAAATTGAAGGACACCAGTTTCGGCAAATGCCCAAAAGTAAATCTACAAACAGAGAAGCTTAGCACGTGACTTGGAAAATGAAGTTGCAAATTCAAAATCGCTGAATATGCCCTCAAATTTCAGTATCTACAAGCAGAGCATGACCTGCTAATCACCTTTCAGCAGTTTATAATCAAACATTGACAAAAGAATGGATCTCAATTGGCCTGTATTGAGCACATGGACGTGACTCCCATGAATTTTGATATGCCAGCCAGTCAAATGATGAGCAAAGTCAGGTAAAATGGACAAGCCAAGATTCAGGCAGGCTCAGAGCCTGAAATGCATATTTGTAAGCAAGAAGTCCAGACGGTATCGAAAATCCGTCCAATTAGCATTTTAATGGTGCCGATTAGCATTTGATGCCCCATTTTCACCAAAACAAAGGACTGGTACTCCAGCAACCGGGACAATCCCAGACATTTTACCGCCACTCCATGTTCAAGGGAAACGCAAACAATGGGGTCAATGATCGCTTGGGACACGCCCAGCCATCCAGATTCCTGCCCACTTATAGGCTAAGGAATCGAACAGAGTGATCAGGGATCACCCAAATCAAAGGACCGCCCAAAAGAGCGCGAAAAAACCCCGAATACAAGAGTTCGCCATATGTTCGCTCTCTTGGTCCTGGTACCCCAGTCACAGCCATCGGCAAGTGCAGCAACACCAGAAGCAAGTACAAGTTCAGCGCCCGATGAGCCCAGCTACTTCTTCGAACCCGATAGATCCAGAAGCGAACAGTGTTTTCTGACCCAAGCCGGGGGCCCGAAGTTAAGTACTCGTTGTCTTAGTTGATAGGTGCAGTTAACTAGTAGTGTTTATGTTGCATGACTAATTGTGTAAATAAAGTACCCTTGACCTTGAACTAACTAACTCGTGTTTGGCTCTTTGATCGATAGCCGGTTGAAACTTGTGGTGGTATCATTTGATACCTGGCAACTCTAAGCATTAGGACATAGATAACACAGAAAGAAGGGCAAATTCACTGATTGCCATAATTGGAACAGAGACACAGAAAAGACAAGTAAAATAAACTCACAACAAACTCTGCAATAGAGAGTTATGTCCATCACTGTATCTGTTTTGGCTCAGCCACATTCATCTGATGGGTGTCAGGTCGTATATATCCAAAGAACTTTTTTTATATGGCGAACTGGCTACTCGATCACAATCTGCTGGACATACATATTGCCACTACAGGCCAGCTGCAAGCAAGGTATGAAGATGGTGGATATCAACAGACAACTGGGAGGCAGTTGCTAATGGTCACAACCTCTGGAGCCTGACATTTGGGGGGTGGCTCACTGGAAAAGGCAAGGAGGAACTGGCCAAGAGGGCCCAGAGGAAAGAGGCTAACAAAAACTCCATTGCCAAGTGTTTTAATCTGTAGAAAACCAGACTGCATTGCCAGAGTGGGGCTCCTGAGCCGCACAGGTGGTGTTGAGCACATTTGTCTACAAAGTTGCAAGCCATCATCTCCCAAGGTGGAGAACTGCCCAAGAAAAATTGTTTAAATATTTTTTTCACGGAAATGCAGGTTAGTACCCAATTATTTTTGTCCAAGGGGCAATTTAGTATGGCCAATCCACTTAGCCTGCACATCTTTGGGTTGTGGGGGTGAAACCCATGCAGAAACAGGGAGAATGTGCATACTGCACACAGTGACCCAGGATTGGGAGCAAACCCCAGTTCTCAGCGCCATAGGCAACAGTGCTAATCACTGCGCCACCATGCAGCCCTAAATGCAGGGTTTTAAAGCCACAAATAACAGAAAACATTAGAAATTAGAAGGCGGCTATCAAAAACAGCATTTTGGATAGGACCAAATATCAATCTGGCCCTTATGATTGCTGTTCAATTTGCACACTCCCACTTTTGATTGGAGACTCCAATTAGTACTTTTTTTTTCATTAAAAAAGTGGTAATGTAGGGCAGTCGGTGGCTCAGTGGATTAGCCCTGTTACCTCATGGCGCCGAGGTCCCAGGTTCGATTCTGGCTCTAGGTCACTATCCGTGTGGAGTTTGCACATTCTCCGTGTTTGCGTGGGTTTCGCCCCCACAACCCAAAGATGTGCAGGCTAGGTGGACTGGCCACGCTAAATTGCCCCTAAATTGGAAAAATGAATTGGGTACTCAATTTATTTATTTTTAAAAGTGGTAATGTAAGGGGCGGCAAATGGTGGCACAGTGGTTAGCGCTGCTGCCGTACGCCACCGAGGACCCGGGTTGAATCCCGACCCTGGGTCACTGTCCGTGTGGAGTTTGCACATTCTCCCAGTGTCTGCGAAGGTCTCACCCCCACAACCCAAAGATGTGCAAGATAGGTGAATTGGCCACGCTAAATTGCCTCTTAATTGGAAAAATGAATTGGGTACTCAAATTTATGACAAAAAAAAGTGGTAATGTCACATGCTAACCACAAAGAGAAATAGGATTTGAAAACCTGTCCAACATTACAAGGTTGAGTATACAGAAGCTGAACACAGCTTTTCCTAATCACCAACTTTTGATGCATAATTGTAGATATCATTTTACCTTATTCTTCCTCCAGTAAGCAAATTATCCAAAAGATGACAGAAACATTCAATATCGTGCCACCTTACCTTTTAGCACCCACTCGAGTAAAAGATAAACTTATAATGTATTACAGGTTTTACTGCTGCAGCGTATACATCAGTGTTATTATATTCGAATGGACGTTGAAGTCCTTACAATCGCACTTCATCAGCTTTTGGTGTATAGGCTATTGCAGTACTGCAGCAAAACATCAAAATACCAAAAGTGGTGCTGCTAATTATATACAGCCTCGAGCTGCATTTCAGTCTAGTATGACATCACATCATTATTACCAGCAACCTGGCTCAAATTTAGCTATGTTATCTAGAAAAACTTGATTGGTTTTCACCATCAAATATGTAACTATCTGCATTTTATTCACAAACTAATATCCCAGCTGCTCACCATTCATGGAGAAAAAAGAGAGCTAACGTTTCGAGTCTCGATGACAAAGAGCCATCCAGACTAGAAACGTTAGCTCCCTTTTCTCTCCACAGATGCAGTCAGGCCTGCTGAGATTGTCCAGTATTTTCTGTTTTTGTTTCAGATTCCAGCCAGCATTCGCAGTAATTTGCTTTTATCCCAATTGTCCACTCACCCAAAACCTCTAATGACTTATAATTGTATTATTCCAAACATTGGTCTTGACTTTTCAGTGGTAGCCATTATTTAACTGAAACATTTGAGTCTGCACATGCACAGAAAGCCAGAAGCTGTCAGTGATTGCATGTTTCTCCAGACGGTGTATTGTCAAGACCTCACCCACCTAAAGTGCAGTCACGGAAATGAATGGAATTGATGAGAACCTCCACTCAAGCTAATTTTCTCCAAGGGTTTTTAAACAATGATGTCATGTCGAACAAGTTGTAACTGGGGATTTATAACAAGATACTAATTTCATGATTATTTCTAGGCATCCAAGCCTTGAACCGTTAATTTTATATTGTGGAATGTCAAATCCTGCACATAAAAATGCAGATTTAAAAAAATTTTTGATTAAAGTTCTCGAATGTAGCTATTAACTAATCAAACAATTTGTTCACAGCCTGAAAGTTTAAATTGAAACTGAAGAATTAACTTCCTTGTTTGCCATGTGTGAATACTTTAAAGCGGCATGGTGGCACAATGGTTAGGACTGCTGCCTCACAACACCAGGGACCCAGGTTCAATTTCGGCCTTGGGTCACAGGAGAGGTGTGCACTTTCTCCGTGTCTCCATGGGTTTCTTCCGGATACTCCAGTTTCCACCCACAAGCCAAAAGATGTGGTTAGATGGATTGGCATGCTAACTTACCCCTTAGTGTCCAAAGAAAGATGCGCATGTTAGGTTATGGGGTCACTGGCAGCACAGAGGCACAGTGGTTAGCATTCAGGCCTCACAGCGCTGAGGCCACAGGTTCGATCCCGGTTCTGGGTCACTGTGCAGACTCCACATGGACATTCTCCCTGTGTTTGCGCGAGTTTCGCCCCCACAACCCAAAGATGTGCAGGGTAGCTCAATCGGCCACTCTAAATTGCCCCTTATTTGGAAAAATGAATTGGGTACCCTAAATTATTATTATTTTTTTTTTTTTTTTTTTTTTTAAAAAGGTTACGGGTGGGGCACCGAGCTTGGGTGGAGTAGGATCGGTGCAGACTCGATGGGCTGAATAGCCTCCTTCTGTACTGTAGGGATTCTATAATTCTAACTGGCTTGTTGCTGCTGGATGCTCACGGCACCGAGGTCTCGGGTGCGATCCCAGCCCTGGGTCACTGCCCATCTGTAGTTGCACATTCTCCCTGTCTCTGCGTGGGTCCCAGCCCCACAACCCAAAGATGTGCATGGTAGGTGAATTGCCCACAATAAATTGTCCCTTAATTGGAAAAAAAAAAAGAATAGTGTTAAATTTTTTAAAATCTCCAACCTTGTTCTTTGCAGTTTCTCCAAAAATCACCTCGTTGCAATCGGCAACCCCACGGGCTGCATATCCCCACTCTACCACAACCACCAAAGCAGGATTCAACCCTGGTTCAGTGAAACGTGCAGGAGTGTTTGTCAGGATAAACACTGGGCATACCTTAAAATGAAGTGTTACACTGGTGAAGCTACAACGCAGGACTACTTCGCATGCCAAACAGCATAAGCAGCACGGTGGCACAGTAGTTAGCAGGGTCCCGGGTTCAATTCCGGCCTTGAAAGTGCAAACTGTGTGTGGAGTTTGCACTTTCTCTCCCAGTGTCTGCGTGGGTTTCCTCTGGGTGCGCTGGTTCCTCCCACAGTCCAAAGATGTGCAGGTTAGGTAGAATGGCCATGTTTGCCCCTTAGTGTCCAAACAGTTAGGTTGGGTTACAGGGATAGGGTGGATGCATGGGCTTAAGTAGGGTGCTCTTTCCAAGGGCTAGTGCAGACTGGAGGGGGTGGGGGGGGAGAAGAAAGAGGGGGGGGAGAGGGGGGGGGGGAAGAGAGGAGGGGGAAGAGAGGAGGGGGGGGGAGGAGGGGGGGGGAAGAGAGGAGGGGGGGGAGGAGGAGGGGGGGGGAGGAGGAGGGGGGGGAGGAGGAGGGGGGGAGGAGGAGGGGGGGGAGGAGGAGGGGGGGAGGAGGAGGGGGGGGAGGAGGAGGGGGGGGGGAGGAGGAGGGGGGGGGAGGAGGAGGGGGGGGAGGAGGAGGGGGGGAGGAGGAGGGGGGGGAGGAGGGGGGGGGAGGAGGGGGGGGGGAGAGGGGGGGGAGAGGGGGGGAGAGGGGGGGGGAGGGGGGGAGAGGGGGGGGGAGGGGGGGGGAGAGGGGGGGGAGAGGGGGGGGGGAGGGGGGGGGGAGAGGGGGGGGAGAGGGGGGGGGGGAGAGGGGGGGGGAGAGGGGGGGGGGGAGAGGGGGGGGGGAGAGGGGGGGGAGAGGGGGGGGGAGAGGGGGGGGGAGGGGGGGGAGAGGGGGGGGGAGAGGGGGGGGAGAGGGGGGGGAGAGGGGGGGGAGAGGGGGGGGGAGAGGGGGGGGGAGAGGGGGGGGGAGAGGGGGGGGGAGAGGGGGGGGAGAGGGGGGGGGAGAGGGGGGGGAGAGGGGGGGGGAGAGGGGGGGGGGAGAGGGGGGGGGGGAGAGGGGGGGGGAGAGGGGGGGGGGAGAGGGGGGGGGGAGAGGGGGGGGGGAGAGGGGGGGGGGAGAGGGGGGGGGAGAGGGGGGGGGAGAGGGGGGGGAGAGGGGGGGGAGAGGGGGGGGGAGAGGGGGGGGGAGAGGGGGGGGGAGAGGGGGGGGGAGAGGGGGGGGGAGAGGGGGGGGAGAGGGGGGGGGGAGAGGGGGGGGGGAGGGGGGGGGAGGGGGGGGAGGGGGGGGAGGGGGGGGGGAGGGGGAGAGAGGGGGGGGGGAGGGGGGGGAGAGAGGGGGGGGAGAGGGGGGGGGAGAGGGGGGGGAGAGGGGGGGGGAGAGGGGGGGGAGAGGGGGGGGGAGAGGGGGGGGAGAGGGGGGGGGAGGGGGGGGGAGGGGGGGGGGGGGAGGGGGGGGGGAGGGGGGGGGGGGAGAGGGGGGGGGGAGGGGGGGGGGGAGAGGGGGGGGGAGAGGGGGGGGGAGAGGGGGGGGGGAGGGGGGGGGGGAGAGGGGGGGGGAGTGGGGGGGGAGGGGGGGGGGGAGGGGGGGGGAGGGGGGGGGGGAGAGGGGGGGGGAGAGGGGGGGGGTGAGGGGGGGGGAGGGGGGGGGAGGGGGGGGGGAGGGGGGGGGGGAGAGGGGGGGGGGAGGGGGGGGAGGGGGGGGAGGGGGGGGGGGGGGGAGGGAGGGGAGGGGTGGGGGGGGAGGGGGGGGGGAGGGGGGGGGAGGGGGGGGGGAGAGGGGGGGGGAGAGGGGGGGGGGAGAGGGGGGGGGGAGAGGGGGGGGGGAGGGGGGGGGGGAGAGAGGGGGGGGGGAGAGGGGGGGGGGAGAGGGGGGGGGGGAGAGGGGGGGGGGGAGAGGGGGGGGGGAGGGGGGGGGGGAGAGGGGGGGGGAGGAGGGGGGGGGGAGAGGGGGGGGGGAGAGGGGGGGGGGGAGAGGGGGGGGGGGGAGAGGGGGGGGGGGTGAGGGGGGGGGGGAGAGGGGGGGGGGTGAGGGGGGGGGAGAGGGGGGGGGGGAGTGGGGGGGGGGAGAGGGGGGGGGGAGAGGGGGGGGGGTGGGGGGGGGGGAGGGGGGGGGAGAGGGGGGGGAGAGGGGGGGGGAGAGGGGGGGGAGAGGGGGGGGGAGAGGGGGGGGAGAGGGGGGGGGAGAGGGGGGGGGAGAGGGGGGGGGAGAGGGGGGGGAGAGGGGGGGGGGGGGGGGGGGGGGGGGGGGGGGAGAAGGGAAGAGATCATACTCCACAGAGGCCGGAATTGAACCCACGACCCTGGGGTTGAGGCAGCAGTGCTAACCATTATGCCGCCGAATGTAAGCCTACATGTGGCACTAATAAAGATGATTATTACAAATGCAAGATGCTGGAATGGGTGGAGGAGAGGAGGGAAAAAAGGTAGGCTGGGATAGGGGAGGGGGGGAAAAAGAGGGAGGCTGGGATGGGGGGGGGGGGGGAGGCTGGGATGGGGGGGAGAGGGAGGCTGGGATGGGGGGGAGAGGGAGGCGGGATGGGGGGGAGAGGGAGGCTGGGATGGGGGGGAGAGGGAGGCTGGGATGGGGGGGAGAGGGAGGCTGGGATGGGGGGGAGAGGGAGGCTGGGATGGGGGGGAGAGGGAGGCTGGGATGGGGGGGGAGAGGGAGGCTGGGATGGGGGGGAGAGGGAGGCTGGGATGGGGGGGAGAGGGAGGCTGGGATGGGGGGGAGAGGGAGGCTGGGATGGGGGGGAGAGGGAGGCTGGATGGGGGGAGAGGGAGGCTGGGCTGGGGGGGAGAGGGAGGCTGGGATGGGGGGGAGAGGGAGGCTGGGATGGGGGGGAGAGGGAGGCTGGGATGGGGGGAGAGGGAGGGCTGGGATGGGGGGGAGGAGGATGGGAGGCTGGGATGGGGGGGAGAGGGAGGCTGGGATGGGGGGGAGAGGGAGGCTGGGATGGGGGGGAGAGGGAGGCTGGGATGGGGGGGAGAGGGAGGCTGGATGGGGGGAGAGGGAGGCTGGGATGGGGGGGAGAGGGAGGCTGGGATGGGGGGGAGAGGGAGGCTGGGATGGGGGGAGAGGGAGGCTGGGATGGGGGGGGAGAGGGAGGCTGGGATGGGGGGGGAGAGGGAGGCTGGGATGGGGGGGAGAGGGAGGCTGGGATGGGGGGGGAGAGGGAGGCTGGGATGGGGGGGGGAGAGGGAGGCTGGGATGGGGGGGAGAGGGAGGCTGGGATGGGGGGGAGAGGGAGGCTGGGATGGGGGGGAGAGGGAGGCTGGGATGGGGGGGAGAGGGAGGCTGGGATGGGGGGGAGAGGAGGCTGGGATGGGGGGGAGAGGGAGGCTGGGATGGGGGGGAGAGGGAGGCTGGGATGGGGGGGAGAGGGGAGGCTGGGATGGGGGGGAGAGGGAGGCTGGGATGGGGGGAGAGGGAGGCTGGGATGGGGGGGAGAGGGAGGCTGGGATGGGGGGGAGAGGGAGGCTGGGATGGGGGGGAGAGGGAGGCTGGGATGGGGGGGAGAGGGAGGCTGGGATGGGGGGGAGAGGGAGCTGGGATGGGGGGGAGAGGGAGGCTGGGATTGGGGGGGAG